>NC_134643.1:210170582-210807678 GCF_030463565.1 Pelecanus crispus
TTTCCTTTCAAAGATAAAAACAAAGTCTCAAACTCTGTTAAATAGTTTTATAAGGAAACAAAAAAAAAAAAAAAACCACAAAAAGCTAATATTTGGATGAAGTCTCCTCTCCAAATAACCAGGAATAACAATACGTATTCTGTTAACAGCTGACAGTCACACTTATTGAAAAACAGCATTTGTAACAACAATTTTCTTTTTCTTTTCATTTAGAACATAATTCAGGTTTTATTTTCATTACTTTTTAAGAAAAAAATATATATATTTATCATTTTCTGGAAAAAACCCCTAGATCTTATTTGTGAAGTTTACTTTTGCCAACAAAGCCTTCCTATTTGTTTTGTTCTTATAATGAAAAAGAAATGCCACTGCATGCATTCAGCTATTCTCACAGAGACAGTTCTCACTGAGTTTCCTTTGCATTACTTTATCAGCCTTGGGTTTAATGGAACTTAAATGTTTGACATGTGCTTTTGGGACTACCTGCTTTGGTATTTTACTGAACTAAGACATAAATAAATGGTATTGACATCAGTCGATTAAGGAGAAGAATTAATAAAATCCATGAAAGAAAGGGAAGGTTTCTGGGACAAAAGGTGAAATACTTATAACTGTAAGGAAAAGCTGAAGTTTCTTATAAGAATAACAACATACCGATGTTGTATTTTGACCAAATAGTCATAGTGGGCTTTGTATGGAAACACTGAAAATTTGATGAGCTTGTAACATTGAAATACAGCTTAGGACAATGTGGATAAATCCAACCATATACATTACAGATACATTTTAAAGATGAATACAAGAGTTACTTTCTCATTGTTCTGACTCTGATCCTTGCAAAGTCCACAAAGTACACCTTGCAGTACAAGAGAAGCTGTAGACTTAGGGAACAAAGGAATTGCCAGTATGAAAAGAAGATGAGAGACAAGAACATTATTATTCATATGCTGAAATATGGGTCTGGATTCCTACATCTAGCTATTATGCTTGACTTTTTTTTGGCCTGTGTTAGCAAAACAGCTAACTAGGTTGGTTCTAGGATAATCTACCACTTACTATAAAAACAGTTTTGATAAATAATTTTTTTCCTTTTAACTCCTTTTTTAAACTGATTTCAGAACTTCTAAGAATTGAAATACCTCTTTAATGCTAATTTGCTATTTTTTTTCCTTGTAGAAAATATGGAGATCAAATGTTTCCACTTTCCATCACTCTCACAGCTATTTGCCAAATTTTGTCCAAATTTGTAAAAAGCTTTGTACCCTAGAAAGTGCATTTTCTGGTAAGTTACAAAGTCACAGTACTTATCTCTTGAATGTATATACAAACTCACAGAACTCGGAGAATTTGCCGTCATTACACAATTTGTGGAAGTAAAGAGCAACTGGAGAATTTATAACACTGCTTGCCTCAGTCCATTTGAGGCTGCTAGGAATGAGTTTCAAAAGTAATGAGTGGATTTAACTCCTTTTGACTTCAAAAACAGACAGCAGGTTGTTTGGCTTAGGAACACCACGTTTAGTACAGTCTCATTTAAATCTGAACTGGGGAGATCGGTTATAGTCAACCAGATTGGAGATAGTTTCATCTTCATTTCTAGTAGAGCAGCAAATGATGTTAGCAATGTAGTACATCATGATGAGTAAATGGAAGGTAAAGTAAAGCCAGGAAAATCTCAATGTATATTGAATGCAGACTTCAAGTTCACCTTGAGGTCACACAGAGATAAGATGAAAAAAACACATAGCACAGACACATAATGCTGCCTTTACCCGTCCTGTTAATATTCTGATGATTTGGGGATAAAGTCTGGCAGATATGTCAGGATGAATGATTTTTGGATTTTGATTTCAAGAAAGTGCCCTTGTGGGAGTCTGCACAAGAGTAAATTCATGGAAGAAGATGCTTGAAGATGTTAAAGCACTCTATGGTTTTGTAGTTACAATTTAAAGGGTCGGTTATGACTTTCCTCAGTCAAAACGTCAGTACATGTATACAGTTTACATTTTAATTCCATTGTGAGAAGATTTAGTTTACTGCAAAGCCATATATCATCTAATCAGAATCTTTCAAGATTAATTTAGAAGTATTTAAAGCCTTGGACTTGCTTTTTTCTTAAATGAACCAGTCATTTACTGTACTATGTCTAGGTCTTGAAGCTACAAAGACATTTGGCGTTAACATATATGAATATGATGTACTGAAACACTGATAATATTTCAAAGAATGTATGCGTCTTCTAGTGCCAGGAAAATACCTTTGTATCCAAATACTTTACATACAGACATAGGGCATCCCTTCAAATCACATCTACTGTCTTTTAGCTTATTTTTTATTAAGATGCAAACAACCTTCCACCCCCCCTCCCTGCCCTTAGGAAATATTAGCCTATTATTCTTATATGTGCTTGTAAATCTGGTTGTGAAAATATTGTTTCCAGAGATATCTTGGCTTGTGTCCCAGCTTCATATGTCTGCAGTTTATATGTGTACATACTAACTAGTAACCCAATCCTCTCTTCAAGGTCAATAGACAGTGATATCCAATGATTCATCTGACCTATTTTAATCGTCTATTTTAGGATAAGATGACTCATGCTTTGAAAGTGCCAATTTTACACCACTCACTGTGAAAAAGTCTTGACAACTAGCTGACATGAAAATATCTGTACTGCTGATGTCTATATTTGTGATCTCATGAATGCCATTCTATCTTCAGAGCTCTTTGATTTCCCCATCCTTTATTTATGAAAATTCTAGTCATCCAATCAGTGAATCAAACCAGAATTGTATAGCATTGCTGAATATGCATATACCACAAGTATCAACTAGTTACTAGCACATTTTAAACAATTTCTGTGAAAGAAATTCACATGGTGGGCTGGATTCTGCAAGTCATACTGTTTCAGAGTGAAGGAGCTTCAGAAACAATTCTTTTATCACTTTGTTAACAGAAATTTCATTCAGAATAAAGTGTTTTGGTAAGGGATACAATTGGTACTAATATAGCTAAAAAGGCACACCCCTCCCTTTCAAGTGAATGGATGCAGTTATGTTGTGAAAGTATCTTCTATATGGAAAAAAATGCAGGCATACAACTTCCACTATTTTGATAAGACTGGGAGGGTTTGTACCTTCTTAATCACACCTTAACAGTGAAAACAGTGTTTTGTATGAAGCCTGTCCTGACCACAGTTCATATTTAATGTATGATAGGAACCAAAGTTGTTTGAGAATTTGTAAAAAATGCAATCGTTAAACATTATGACAATTGGTTACACACAGTAAAAGGTGGAACAATGCAGATGAATTGGCCTTCTTCAGTATCTTCCTTCCTGAATTTAATGAATGCGACCTTTGGTATAATGATGTCACTTATCTTTTTGGAGATTACCAGGGAGATGAATTTTCTTCAGGAACATGGAAAACTAGTGCAAAGATTTCTAAACTTAACTTCTTACTACATGCATCAAAATCATATGTCAATGCTTCAACTATTATTTAAACAAAAAATCCTCTAATAGGTATCCCAGCTGTATTTTCGCTTCAATCATATCAATTTATTCTGATTTGTTAAAAAAATTCCCACATTTTGATGAGTACACATAACTGTTGCTCCCTGAATATCAAAACTCAGTAACAGCTGAAACTCACTTTTATATTTTTTGAAGCATAAATCCAATGTTTAACAGTGTTAATCTCTACTGAAACATGTATAAGCATATGACTAGAGTTTGTGAAAGCCAGTCATTGTCTTAGGCTTCACTGCAAGTGTAATCAACCAATGAACTATAAATTGATGATAGCTGCCAATTTTGCAGGGATTTAGAAGTGTGACATAGCATTATAACATATAGCAATTAATTTTGGAAACATGCACGTTTCCTTCTGTACCTTATTGTTAATTTTATAGGTCTAGTAGGTTAATTACATGGCTGATTAAGAAAAGATGTATTTATTAATATCTTAGTATAAATAATAATTTGTGTTTTTACAGGAACTATCAATGTCCCAAACCAAGCCAGGCAGTGAGCAATGTGGTTAGCAGTGTGGATGAAAGGGGTCTGGCCCTTCAGCCTGTATCTTGGCTGGTGTAGATGCTGCCAAGTTTTCTGTCTGCAAGATTGTAGCTTTCTACATTGGTCAGCTGAAATTCACCGTCTGTGTCTGTATGAGCTGCCTTGCAATTCCTACATTTGATTGTCTTAATTTAAGAAGTTAAATGCTTTACTAGATTTCCTGTCTTTTTGGCAGAAGGCTGAAGAAAGGATTATCAAGAGTAGCTTCATCTTGCTATAGGATGGAGTTGGGTACAGTCTTTCATGTGCTAGTCTTTTATTGGATTTGTAATCTAATTCTTTGCTTTCATTGCATGCAAAGGGCTTTTGAGCACTGTAATCTTCTTTTATTGTTTTCAGAAGTTGGGTCTGTGAAATTGCCTATAATTCTTTAGTTGTGTTTTATGAGTTTTTTACTCCTGGCTCAATCCTGCAAGGAGCTGGGAAACTCTCAAGAAATGTTGAGTATGTTCAAGGTCTATAAAAATTAGTGGAACTGGAGGTCACTAGCGGGATTCTGATGTCATACAAAATCAGATCCTCAGTGAGCCATGGGCTTTCAATTTAAATCAGATACATTTGTGAAACTTAATATCCTCCACCTTATTTTAATAACTTTGGATGTACGCAGATAATGCACAACAGTATCATGTAAAATATATAGTCTACATTATTTATGTTGATTTGCAGCCTGTAAATATTAAATCCCATGCTCTGTTATTCTTATTATTACTGAGTAGCAGCTTAATTGAATTCAGCAGGCATAAGATTCAAGAAATTTAAGGATGGCAAAGCTACATCTTTAGGTACTTTGTAATGATGAGTTAAAGAATTATACAACTCAAAAGCACTGTTACTTAGGAAGCAATACAAATATGTCTAAGAACTTATTTAATATCTAATTTCTGATGTTTTTCCCAGCTTTAACTTCATTCTCATTTTCTAATTAGTTTTAGAAGGAATACTCATGGGGATACTTATTTATTAATGAATCTGAAGATGTATAACTTTACCTTGAGTAAACAGCATAGAATCTTTGAAAAAAACCGGAGCACAAAGTTATAAATAACAGCATGTCAGAAGGAAAATGAAATGTGATTTATAGTCATATAAAGATGTGCTTTATTTTTTTAGAGAATATGTTCTCTGAAACATTAACAAGATAGGTACTTTTGACAAAAAGTCATTGACATTTTATCTGTGAACTTAAGTTTTGAAGCTGAGGAACATGTTGCATATTTGTTCCCTGGAATTTGTTAGGATGCACGAGGAATGTCAGAGGTTTGATATCAAAAGAAGCAGTGCTAAGTTTGAAAGGATAACTTAGTTGTGCAAAGGAAGCAGTTAAGAGTATAGCTGCTGCTACCTTTCAAGAAGAAAAAGACTTGGAGAATGAGAGTCTGTTAATTCAAGTAGTGCACACTGAAAAAATATATGGACACATAAATATGCATAAATACACATATATGTATGACTATGCTTATTTCAGATACTGTTAACTTTATTCATGATCATGTGATTATTTAGTGAGGGGGAATTTCAATCATATGGTCAAGCAGAAAATGTAAACTCTAAAGTTAGGTTCAAAAATACAGATGGAAAATTAGTCATTGTTGATAGTTGTTACGGCTACATGTAATGCCCTAATCTACACTGACACACTTTGATATATCCACTTCTCTTTTTAATTTCTCAAAACCTGTAATAGTATTAATTCTTAAAAGAGCTTTAATTTTCCCCTTACTAATTTATCTTTTATTTAAGTGAAAAATTCATTTGGTCATGTGGTGATACCTACACCTGGACTAGCCATCTATATCTGAAGAGAAACAGGCAATTACCCTGTGTCATCCCTTAACATTGACAACAAGAAATCTGATATCTCTTTATGGTCAGAAACATGTTTCTGCATTTACATTTTGTGACAAAAACTTCACATTTCCTGAACAGCTTTACTCATGTACGGATTTACTCATTGCATGCTTATGAAAATTTACCCTACTGATGCTGTGCATTTATTTCCATTTGAAATAATTTCTTCCACTTGATTTTCTTTAAATCATTTTTAATTGCAAAAGCAAGATAATATTTCCATATTTTTAAAATATGTTTTAAAAAAGTTGTAACTGTTCTGGAAATCAAATACATATTTTCCCTAGAAATAATAATCCCTGAAAAGCATCCTGAAGAACTCTAGGCAAATGGCATTTAAAGAAGGCCTACATGCAGATGACTGTATTGCCTTAAACTGAAGCTGCAGGACTAAGAACCCAATACCGTAGAAAATGATGGTAATTTTGGTTTAATAACACTATTTGAGACTATTGTCTAAAAGAGGAGATTAATAATGTTTCAAATGACTTTTACATAATTACATTAATGTTTTATTAGCACTGCTATAGCAAAGTAAAAGGGTCTGCATGTAAATGGGACTAAGGCTCTTTGCTCACATTTTCTTTTAATTTGATAAAGGCTACTCAGCCTGTCTCTTGTCTCTTTAACACAGTCCTTTAAAAAGTGCCTTCTTTTCTCCTGTTGTTATTTATTTCCTTCTCATGCAGCCATGATCATTTCCACATTCTTATCAACTTCATGATTTTAAAAACATGTGTTTTAAAAGGTTTGGTTTTTAGAGGTTCTGAGAGCAGCTGTTGTCAACTGGATTGTTGATGCTCTGAAATGCTGACAAATCTATTCCTTACACTTTAGTTTACAGACTGGAATCAAACACAGAAACAGCAGTAGAATAACTAGGCATCTTTAAAAGTAGCTCCTTGCCCTTTAAGCAGATTTGCATTCACCCATGCAAATTCCTGGAAACCCAGTTGTCTTTTACACAGATGAAGCAGCCAATTACAGAACTGGGTCCCTTGAGAAACGTTCATTGCAAATTCTCTAGTACAACAGAATGCAACATCAATGGTGTCTGAAAAATATAAATTAGTTAAGACTCACTAGAGGTAACTATTTGACTAAATGATTATAAAATATAATACCATTCTTTTTTCATAATGATGTAGCTACAATATATCAAGTTAAGATACTGATATCTGTCTTTTTGATCACTCATATTTCAATTAATTAAAAAAGTCAAAATTTAATAAAAACCTGCACCAGTATTTTAGAGCAACAGATTCTAGCTGATTGTTTTTCTGTATTTTTTGCTTATGGCTATTCAAAAATGCAACAGAATTTTTATTTGCTGACACTATCACTATTTCAGAACTACATACATACTGTACCACATATATGAGAATTATTCTGGCCTCTTGATCAACTTTGTTTCTTTTCTTTTAAAAAAGTAATAAAAACTTTACTAATGTCAATCTTCTCTCAAACAGTAATTTTAATCTTTATATGCTTCTCTAAGGAAAAAAATGTTACATAATTGTCTTGATAATTTACTGCATTGACTTTCTATTAATAAAGTAACAAAATCAGCAAAATGCTATGCAGCAAATTGGTAGACTAGAATTATTACTACATTAACTGAATATAGCAAATTATTAAGCAATTAAGTCACTCTTAGACTTATTTGTTAGAGGAGATTCCATCAGTAAGTACAGCACAGACAAAACAAAGAAATCATGTTTTTCAACCTAACTATAAAATTAAATGGGCTTTATGTTCCTCAGCTTATAAGATCCCCAGATACAGTCTGATCTTTTTAATAGACTCACTGTTTTTTACATTTTAGCAACTATCATAAAACACCTGGAGCAACAACATGTATGTTGCTAGAATTTGCATTTTTACCTACTTTAAATAGCTTGTCTGTTCAGGATCCAGCTCTGCTTCTGTGGCTTCTTGGTCACATTTTAATTGATGAAGAACAGTCAGATAAGACCAAGCACAGTAAAACAGTTATTAATACTGCACAATAATTAATAATATTATTAATAATAATGCACAATATAAAACATTTCTGTTGCCTGAAGGCAGCAAGTCCTTGCTAAGAGACTTTTGGAAAGAAGTCAGTCCTCTTACTTACTCCATACAGCTGATAGTTTGACCCCAACTCCGTGTCCTAGAGCTCCATGCCAAAGCATCAGAGCATGCAGAGCACTCACAATGTTTTTTTCCTTCCTTGTGAACAATAGCCAACATCTGTTAGGACTTCAATCTGAATTTTGGATAGATACTGTACTGGGCTTGCAGGATGATGCTCATCTGTCAACATGAAAACTAAGTACTTATAAAACCACTGATCCCATCCTTAAAAACAGTAAAGTGTCCCCTGGATATCGACCCTGCCCAACGTTGTTGAACGTTCCACATTGCTGACATGTCTACTGACTCTTCAAGAGGACACAGAGCAGTTTGATGTCCTCTGCCTTCCTCTGTGTATGATACTTTGTTCCTCTCTTGATCTTTCTCCAGCTGATTAAAAATATGGACCCATGAGTGGAATCTTTTATGAGTAGGGTTCGTTATGTCAAGGTTAAGTGTGAACAGTTGCTTTATGTTGGCAAAATCCAGAGGGAAATGTCCTGCTCCATGGAAGTCATCCTGTATAGGACCTATACAAGGGATATAGAATGTACAAGGACAGGCTGCTTTTACGGAGAGTGAGCTTGAATAGTCCACAATATTTTTATTATTTTTTCACAACTACAGATGGCAGTCAGTGAAGGCAACCAGAAATAATATCTGAGAGGACATATGGGTGGAGAGTGCACAACCACCTTAGGCCCTACAGAAAGATAACTGAAGGACTGGATATGCAACTTTTTTATTCTGAAAACTCCACTGAATAAAGAGTGTGCTGTATTGATAACAGTGAAATCCCTCCTCAGGACCCTTTTTGTCTGTGAAGTGCGTATCAGTCAAGAAAGGAAAATCAGCAGAAGAAAAGGAAAACAATAAAAATAAATTTTCAGTGTTGTTATACATCTTTTGAAAGAGCAGACAATGCAAAATATAAAAGTTCAAGTCATTTGGGAGCGGTGTAGTCCCTTATTTCTCCCTTTGTTTTTGCGTATGTCAAATTAATGTAAAAGCTTCCTGGATCACAGATTGTATCTTGTATTTATATTTCATGCACTTACTTTAAAATGAAAATCTGGATTTATGAATACTGGAAACTGCTTGAGTAGTTTGAAGAAAATTTAATTCTATTTCCTTAAAGAAGCAAGAAAGTTTAATTCTCTGGTTCATGGGATCACATTCTTGGAGGTGACATGAAGTAATGGAAAGGCACATGAGCATCTGCTAAAATCATTGTGAGTTAAATTTGGAAAAAGCCATACAAATCTGCAAAGCAGCAGAACAAGCAAAATTGCAAATGGAGAATTTCAGAAATTAGGAAAATCAAGAAAGAATGAAGGAGGTTATTGCACAGCAGAACACGCTGAGACCAGTAGAGAACAGCAGCTAGGCGATGCACCACAGAGGCCAGCCTAAGCAACTACGTAAAAAGAAATTAACATGCAGACAGAATCCACTCAGCAGAGCTTCCCATAAATACGATTTTGTTGTTGTTGCCATCCTTTGTGCTTGTGCAGGGTGATGGCTTCCTTGTACGCTGAGCTTAGGAGAGGAACTGGATGCTGCTATGCTAATCATTTATCTTAACAGAGGGTACTGAGGCAGAAGAGACAGTTAAAGGGCGGTAAGCCCTATACCATCTCTTTTTCCTGCACTGATCATCTATGTGGCAAAGCACTTGGGGTGCACTGAAGGAGCAGGGCCAACAAAGAAATGGAAAGGTGCAAGAACACGCCAAACAATTTTCTGGGCACAGGTGATAATGGGTCAAGTGATCCTTCTAGCACACATTTCTAACTGATCAGCTATTCTGTTCTCCTGGGAAGAAAGTGAACCTGGATAAAAATGAGGAAAAAATCTTTTTTTCACAGCACTTGGGTTATATTATGCACTCAAAATTGTCAATTATTTTTATTAGTCTTCCTTCTCAGAGCAAGTGGGAGCCCTTGCAAACAGTCTCTTCCTTGTGTTAGCTGCTGTAAAAACAAGTCCAAAACATTCTTACTGGCCCACATTCCTTACAAACCTGTCACGACAGCAGAACAACTCCTTTAGCTAAAATTGTCATCTATTTCTTACAGCAATGCTTTGGCTGCTCTCTCCCATATTGGAATAGGGGTTTTAGACTGCGACATGCCTAACAGGAGTAAAGGCAAAATGTAAAATCTAGCTTTACAGCTAGCCCTTATGGCTTACTTAGACCCAAATAAGTAAGTGACGTTAACTTTGCATCCAGGTTTCTAGGGATCAGAGAAACATTGCAGACAGGTTCTGCCCCTCACCTCTTAAGAAGACAATATATGGCAGCCTTATTCCATAAAGGTGGTGTCCTTTTTCTTGCGCTTTTCCTCCTGCATAAAAAGAAAGCAAGGGGGAAAAAGGGTGAGGGGGCAGGCTGACCAGGACCAAAGCTGCAAATCTGTCTCTTACTTTCCAGACTCTGACAGTCTTGATGTGAAACTTCTGAAAGTCATAACCATCTCAGTTCTGCACATCAACCAAAGATATAAACACCAAAACTGGTTTTCCCAGTGTCATATGTGGAAGTAAGTCAGAAAAGAAGCAGAGTGATGAAGAGCATGGGCTTATGACTAAACACAAAAATAGCATAGCCAGGCTGGATTAGAGGGCAAGTACAAATTAGAAGGAAATTATGAACCTTTCCTCTCTGGATGCAGGAAGCCCAGCACTTAGATACTGTTAGCATTTATTTTCATTTCCAAAGCTTTGCAAATGGATTAAGTGTATCAAGTTTGCTCTTGACCAAAGGCAGCCTTGACTGCAGCAGAGTCATGGCTTATTTAGCACAGTTTATCATCTCTGTTTCCACAGATTTCTCTGCTCACACTCTTGAGTGCTGCAGCAACTAGTATTACACAGTTAATGCAAAGTCTTGTCACAGAACTGATGCAGGTATAATCACTCACAGAAGTGAACAGGGAATCCATGTGGCCCTGCTTTAGGTGACTGACTTAGATTAAAGGACCAGTGGAGCTGACAGGACTTGGTTGTGCCATTGAAAAGGAAAGCCTGTTGATTAAATTTTTATTTTATGAGAATGCTATGCAGATGACATTCAGCTAATTTATATAAGTTTTGCAGTGTGGTACAGCAGTCAGGAATGCAGCATTTGTTACAGGTGCCAGCACTATCCATTGCTTTTCTCTAGGAGGAACTCCAATAGGTTGACAAAATCTCTTTAAGCAGTTTAATTAAAGGTTTACTCTGACTATCCTAGTTACTTAAAATGCTTTGCTGATTGCTACATGAACAAAATGAACTATTTACAAATTAACATTCTCGAAGGAAGTAAGGAAATTGTAACTCTGCTCAAATATTGTTCCTGAAAAGTGCCTGGTTGAGATCTTGCAAAACTTTAAGCATGTGTTTATATGTAAATGTAATAGCAGTTCTAGACTTCAAAGACTTAATCTCAAGAAGATTTAATGTGCGAAAATACTATTAAGGTAGAATTAGTATCACCTAACTTCAGCTATGTGAAACTTGTGTATCTAGTAAAGTCAGTCTTTGGGCTCTTTATATAATCAATGGTAATGGACAGGCAAGTCCAAAGGCTATGAGTCTTGACTGTCTTAGATATCTTAAGTTGGGAAATGCTTGTCTGACAGTTGACTCCAAAGGGAGTCTAGATAATGAACCTATACTTGATGCCCAGCTCTTATAAAGATAAGTGAAATGAATCTCATCCCTCATTTCCAGATAATAATAGATGCAATCATTATAGTAGCTCCATTTTCACAAACACCCACACTTCATTACAAGATGAAGGCATAAGCATGATATTATTAACATAATTATTCTGGACAAAACATAGCTATGCACTTCATATAAATGGGAGCAGGTTTTTTTCCCATAATTTTTTTAATTGCAGTCCTTAATGTACTTAACTATTCTTCATTGTAACATGAGCATATCATGTATTTTATCTTCTCTGCCTGAAACACTACTTGTTCCTGGTTTCAATTATGTCCTTCACCTCTGTTTGTTCTCTTATTAGTGTGTTTGTTTTGCTTCCTCCCTCAAGAGCAAGGATACATCTCTCCATACCCCACTGTATGTCCTGAAGTTGTACTCTGTCTTCTTGGGGAGTATGGACGAGATGTCATCCAAAGGGACCTGGACAAGCTAGAGCAGTGGGTCTCTGTCAACCTCATGAGGTTCAACAAGGCCAAGTGCAAGGTCCTGCACCTGGGACGGGGCAATCTCTGTTATCAATAAAGGCTGGGGGATGAAGGGATTGAGAGCAGCCCTGCAGAGAAGGACTTGGGGGTACTGGTGGATGAAAAGCTGGACATGAGCCAACAATGTGCACTTGCAGCCCAGAAGGCCAACCATATCCTGGGCTGCATCAAAAGAAGCGTGGCCAGCAGGTCGAGGGAGGGGATTCTGCCCCTCTACTCTGCTCTGGTGAGACCTCACCTGCAGTGCTGCGTCCAGCTCTGGAGCCCTCAGCACAAGAAGCACATGGACCTGTTGGAGCGGGTCCAGAGGAGGGCCACAAAAATGATCCGAGGGCTGGAGCACCTCTCCTACGAGGACAGGCTGAGAGAGTTGGTGTTGTTCAGCCTGGAGAAGAGAAGGTTGCGGGGAGACTGGTGAAGCACTGGAACAAGTTGCCCAGAGAGGTAGTGGAGGCCCCATCCCTGGCAACATTCAAGGTGAGGTTGGACGGGGCTCTGAGCAACCTGATCTGGTTAAAGCTGTCCCTGCTCACTGCATGGGGGTTGGGCTAGATGATCTCTAAAGGTGCCTTCCAACCCAAAGCATTCTATGATTCTATGATTCTAGCCATAGTGCTGCAAAGTTATATTACTCTAGAAGTTATTCTAGAGTAACATGGGAATTGAATGCTGTACAAAAAAAAAAGGATAAATATTTCTGCAAGTCTTGTGATGAGGGCTGTCTCTCTTCTTGGTTCCCTCTTCATTGATCTGACTTCAAAATTTGCTGAGCTTTCATTGTTCTTGATTTCAAAGGCACAGACACTCAGCTTTTCAATAAAAAGGCTATGGTTAACCTGTTTGCACCTCAGTTTCCACCTTTGAAAAATGAAGGCCGTTAAGGATTCTCCACTTTGCAAGAATTCACTTTTGCAAAGCTAAATTACATTACAACTGTAAAATATGTTGAGATTCTTCTGTAGGAGATGCTATGACATGGAAGCTGTGAGGTGGTATTATAATGCTTACAAATGCAGGGAACAGGGAATGGGAACAGAATCAGCAGTTTGGGTGATAGGTCATTTGCAAACAGAATGTGAGGGAGAAGGAAGTCTCCGGGGAGTAATTTAATTCTTTTTCTGAAGATTTATACCTGCTGGTGATACCAGCTGAATAGGTTTGTCCATACAAAAATATGAGTTATTCAACTTGAAGATCTACAAGATGACTTTTTTTAATTCTTTCAAGTCATTATTTCAGATAGAGATATGAACTTGTTAATGTACATGCTGCTGTAGCAGGGTGGGGATGTGCATTTAGAATATGCCAGTTTAGGGCAATTGCATCATTATTGTGACAAGTTATTGGTGACAGGCACATTACTGTGGCATCATCAATAACGCTTGTCACAATAATGTGCTTTATTTTTGTGTGAACCATAGGATCTGGAACTGGATATCGTGCTGGGGCTGCTATGGAAGACAATAATCCCAACCAATAGGAAGTCCTGAAGAGGTTGCTTGTTGGTGATTTAATGCCTCAGAAGGCTTACATTCTTACATGTATTGGCAGATTTTCATGACCATTCTAATGGTTCTGCGACAACTTTCCAAATTATCTTAATGGTCTGACAATAAAGTATTTGAACAGGATTTTCTTCTCCTGTCATGCAGTATTTTTTCTCCATTTGTTGGTAACAATATAAGACTGAAGATACAAACCTTGTGTGGTTTTTTGTACATTTCAGTGTTTAAGATTGTATGAAACATGCTCTCTGACAGAATCGTACAGAAAATGTGTTGTCTTATTAATATGAACTCTGTAAAAATGCCTGCCTCATTCTTGCACAGCTCAGTTTTCTATTGCACAACCTGACATTCTTGTAAAGGGGATTCATGGAGCTGAACTTCTTATTAACTCTCGCTATGCTGCTACTCTCAGGAGAGATTCAACTGCCACTCCCAAGTATAAATGCTGCATGACAACCCCCAGAAAGAGCATTTAAAATACTATGTAAAAGTGAAAGAAATACTTTTTCCATTGCTTGGCAGATTTTCTTCTGTTTGTCCTATCAGTGGCAAGTATCTCTTTCCCTTCCTCTCAAACTTTTTTCAGATGAAAAGGGATCCCTTTGGTTGAAAAGGCATAAAGTAAAGTGAATAATGGAGAATAAGAAAGTGGAAAGGCACACCATCTCGTCCTTATCCAATAAAATAAACAGAACATGAAAACTGGATCAGATTAGAATTCATAGATTAAATGATTGCATAGATGAAAATTAATTATAATATTCATTTTTAATTCTGGGCCATGAAAGTGGAACATTTTATGATAATATATATCATTGAAATACTACAAGGTAACACCAGAAGCTTGGGAGACTATTGAGAAGAACACTTATGAATCATAAAAGTAGCTGGTGTCTTTTTTTGTCTTTTTTTTCCTTTCTTTTTTTTCTTCAAGCCCATACAAAAGTGCCTGCAATCAATCAGAAAACATAAGTCCAGGAATCTTCTAGGGATGTGGAAAATTGCAATAAAAATGTTTATACTGGTATGAATGGAGAGGAAATGTGAACAGAAGGGTGCAAAATACCAGCAGGAGGAGGGCTATAAAAATGGTTGACACCCACAGTAGCAGGTCATCAAGGTCTTAGCACACATCTACCTGCAGTTCCTCAGGACAACCATATCTGAAACAGAGATGGTGAGTAAACGCTGGTGACTCACAGAGGTGGGACAGGATCGAGAGATTAATCACTATTGGCTCCTGGTGCATCAATAACATGCATCCGAAACTGACACCCTCCTAAAAAGAACCCAGTAAGTGTGGGGGTAGATTTGAAAATCGGTACCACTTGCCCTCCATGTCATTGCAAACACTCCTGGACAGTCTCCCTGGATACAGGTGTCAGTGCCTGACTACTTGCCAAACTACTTACATGCATCTTGGTGCTTGTGTGCATGAAAGTGTGAGTGTTAGGGGCTGAAATCAGTGGTGTTTTAAAATAAATTAGTATTTCCTTCCTATAAGATACTGCATCGAGCTGCGTTTTTGCAACAGAGCTGCAGCAATATTGCCTGCAGGCCAATTTGGCAGTTATTGTGTTTTCAGAATTTACTAAAAGATAGGAATTCTGCAATTAGCAATTCGACATCTATTCATATAATTATGACTTGTGAGATAAAATGTTCTACTCGGAGAATACAGGGTCATAGCTAGTGCTAAAGTACCACAGGAAACCAGCACTTCCAGGAGTGGGTTCACCCCATTCTGACACCGTTCCGAAACAGTTCAGATGGTCGCAACCACCAGAGCACAGAATCAAGTCTCTCGTGACACCTGTCAGCAGCATATTATTTACAACCAAATTTAGAAGTCTAAATGTAGGAAAGCGTTCAAAAAGTCTAAACATTTACGTAGAACCATATTGCAGACTCCCCAAGACGTCCACACAGAGCTGCCATGTATGACACAGGATCCATGGGAGGTCTCTGAAGCGGCCTTTTTGGATCAGGACCCTTAGGATATCTGAAGTGCACTACTGACCTCACTTCAAGCACATGAATTGATCTGTACAGGGTGTTCTGCTCCTAGCAGATGAGTACCCGGTGCCATTTGGGAGGCCGTGGGGTGCCTGAGACCCCCAGGCAGAGCAGAGCAGCGCGGTGCGGCGTCCACGCCAGCCCTGCCCTGCCCTGCTGCAGCGGCTGCAGGCCGGGCGAGGCCCCTCGCAGCACCTGCAGGGACACTGCGGAGCCTGCTTCCAGACACCGGAGCCCTGCTCCCGCAGCCGGGGGCGAGCCAGCTGTCCCTGCATGGAGCCAGCGGACTTCTAGGTGTTACAGCTGGGATTAAAATGAGCATTCAGGGCATTGTTCCCAGGTCCCGTGTCCTGTCTGCCAGCTTCACGTGTATCCATAGGGTACTGGGCTGTAAGACAGCCCAAGTGGCGCTAGGTCAGTGTGTTAAACCCCTGAACAGCTCCCGGGTGTTTAGACACCACGTTTACTTGTCTGCGCCCTCATGCTGAGCTCCACCTCGCCCTGCCCTGGCCCTGACAGCAAGGAGGAGGCCCAGGGGAGGTGGGGCGGGACAGGACGCTGAGGGGCTGTGAGGTGACCGCAGCCCGAAGTGAGAGGCTGTCCCCACACAGGCAGGAGTGACAGCGGGCTCGCCATGTTGGCTGTTTTCCCAGTGTGCTGGAGGTATGGGGTTTGTCCATCCCGCTGCATGTAACAAGGCTGAAGAGCGATGGCACTTTCTCCCCGGGCAGCCCAGAGCTGGGCCTTCCGTCAGCCCTGGCTCCCCCCGGGCTGCGCTGGTGGTGTCACAGCGGGCAGAATGTTGGTGGCGGCCATGTCACAGGGGTTGGTGACATGGCCGCCCAGGACGGGTGTAGAAGGGGCTGCGCGGTGAGCCGGCCCAGACTGGAGGCGAGCGGGCGGGTGAGCGAGGGCCGAGGCGAGAGGGCAGGGAGGAGGGCAGGGAGGGGCGGGCAGGGCTGCCGGGCCCAGGCAGGGAGGCAGGGGTTGCCCGTGGCGCGACAGATGGCGGCTGCTCCTCCTTTGTCTTCCAGGGCCGGAGGCTCACGCAAGGACAGGACCAGACCATGGCGCAGTCCTGTCCTCGGCCACAGTCAGGGAGATTCTTGACCTTCTACAAGGACGCTGACACAAAGTTAAGGCATCTTAGAGCCTGGCAGAGCCCCGGGCAGGGATTGCCCATGCTGAGCCAGGCTGGCTGCCCCTTGGCTTGTTATCCTGCTTTTTACAGCCACAGGCCCAGACAGGGACAGGACCAGACCATGGCGCAGTCCTGTCCTCGGCCATGGTCAGGGAGATTCGTGACCTTCTGCAGGGACGCTGACACAAAGTTAAGGTGTTTAGAGCCTGGCAGAGCCCCGGGCAGGGGTTGCTGAGCCAGGCTGGCTGCCCCTTGGCTTGTTTTCCTGCCTTTTACAGCCGCAGGCCCAGACAGGGACAGGACCAGCCCATGGCGCAGTCCTGTCCTCGGCCACAGTCAGGGAGATTCGCAGCCTTCTGCATGGATGCTGACAAAAAGTTAAGGCATCTAGAGCCTGGCAGAGCCCCGGGCAGGGGTTGCCCATGCTGAGCCAGGCTGGCTGCCCCTTGGCTTGTTTTCCTGCCTTTTACAGCCGCAGGCCCAGACAGGGACAGGACCAGACCATGGCGTGCTCCTGTCCCCTCCCTCCGCAGCCACTCAGCCAGAGATTTTGGCAGCTTTTGACAAAGCCATTGACCTAAGGACAAGGAAGCACACGCAGCCCCAGTCTGCACTGCCCCATGGTCCCACAGGCAGCTGGAGGCTCCCCATAGCTGTGGACAAGGGGAGCTCCGTGCCACCCTCCCTCTCGCTCTGAAACTGAACTTGAAATAAAATTTCTCATTCATGAGCCATTGGATGGTTCTTCCGCTTTGTGTGGTCTTTTGGGGGAAACCTCCTGGGCCTTTTCCTTATTGTCTTTATTACATTCAATTTCTAGGTCTTTACACATGTCTATAGGTAAAAATTCAGATATCTTTAGAGAGAAACTTATAGAAAGTGTACCTGTGTCTTCCTTACGGGAAGGAAGTGGGGAGGCAATCAGAGGCTGCTCTGAGATCGTGTGGGTATGATGCTTTCAAAACACGGAAACCAGCCAATCACAGAGCAGTGTGAAAACATGTGGGGTGTGAGCCAAGAGCCATGTCCTTGGGTCAGTGGGATGAGGCGGGAGGCAGCGGTCAGCCTGTGGTTACATGGGCTCCATGCAGACCTCACCACGAGGTTGTTTGTTGTCAAGTGCACAGCTGGGACATTCTGTGCTCCGTCTCTGGCAACATTCACCTGAGGCCATCAAAGGAAAACATTTCACTGCCCTACCTGTTTTCTCCTAGAAAACGTTAGCCATGGAATTCCTTATAGATTCACATACAGATGCATATTTTTCCTATTTGGAATTTATTGATTGAAATATTACCATATATTGCATCAAAACCAAAATTTACTAAAGATTTTTCCCAATAATTTATTATAAAGTTTTTTTTAAAAAAAAAATCAAATTTTCACAATGAGAACAATGAGCCATTGGAATAATCTCCCCAGGGAAGTGGTGAATTCCCCAACATTGGACAATTTTAAGATTCAGCTGGACAGGGTGCTGGGCCATCTTGTCTAGACTGTGCTTTTGCCAAGAAAGTTCGGACCAGATGATCCTTGAAGTCCCTTCCAACTTGGTATTCTATGGTTCTATGAGTCTATGAAATTCTTAGAAAATCATAAATCTAAGTAAATGATGATAAGACAATGCTGGTATCTTAATAATATCTCGGTAACTTCCCCAGGTCATGGTAGATTCTAAGGACGGAAACAGTGCAGAGAGTTTTGAATTCATTTTGAAACAAAGTCCTTCCTCAGAGTTGAAACCCGATTCAAATCCCATACAGTTCAGGGTTAAGGTACCTCTCATGAGTGATGATTTACTGACCTGTGATGCATAAGGTACCAAAACCACTCAAATCATGTTTTGACTCAACTCAATTACTTTTTAAAAACCGTGAACTCGGGTCACTTAATCACATTAGGAATGCCTGATCACTCAGTTTCAATTGTGGTACTGTCTGCGAAGCTGATGTCTTGTATTTCTGCGGTACCAAGCTGGGGTTACTCAGTCCTTGTTTGACTTCTGAATGTATTTTCCCTTACTGATCAATATTTTCATATTTTAATATCCTACTTGTACTAAATGCCTCAATAGGTGTGCAGGTCTTCTTCACAGGCCATTGAGTGTTTGTGAGTCACATGATAAACTCTGAAGTCTGTTTCGTTTTTGCAAAACATTTCAGTGGACCACATCTTTTATGACCTAGTGTAGTACAAATGCTCATTTTGTGGGTTGTACTAGAGATGCTGAATGTACTGCATTATGCCTCTGTTAGAAGTGCTGGTAAACCAGCACAGAATGGACCAAACAGTCATTAGAGTTGAGACTCACCTTATCTCTTTTCAGTACGTGCAAGGCAAATTTCTCACCTTCTGAGTTAGGCTTCCTTTTTAGCCAATGGAGAGAAACAGGTGCTTTTAGGGATCATTCATTTGACCTGCTTCAGACATTGTTTTAGGATGAAATGAATCATATCTTAGAAGAGCTTTTTTTTCTCTACTGACTATGAAGTGAGTGTTGAGCATAACTCAGCTATAAGCATGGAAGGGTGAAGTTCAGTGACGTGTATCATCCCAGCAGACTGTGAGCGATATAAGGGACTCGTTGTCATACATACTTATGCCATCTTTCGTTATTCTATCTGTTTCTGTTATGGTTCAGAGTAACACTTGGCCTATTTTATAGGCAACTATATGGGCAACTAGAGCTGGTCTTAGTGAAAGCCATTGACCAATGCAAAACACTTAACTCTATTAAAAGAAGTGGCTGCTCAGAATTTGCTATGATTGCCCTGCATATGCAGTCTTCGAAAAGTGATACAGATAACAAATGTTATGCTGCTGTACAGTATTTCTTTTATTATTGTAGGGCCCATAGTTTGGCCACAACAGTTGTGAACAAGGATTAGAAACAATGAGCCATATTCACAGTTGTGGTGGGTTAACCTTGGCTAAGGGCCAAACTCCAACCCAGCTGCTCACTCATTCCCCTTCTTGACATGGCAGGGGGAAAAAATAGGATGAAAAAGCTTGTGGGTCCAGATAAAGACAGATGAAGTAACTTACCAGTAAATGTCATGGGAAAAAAAGGACTTGACTTGGGGAAAATTAATTTAATTTATTGCCAGTTAAAAATAGAGTAGGATAGTCAGAAACAGACAAAACTAAAAACACCTCCCCCTTTTCCCAAGCTCAACTTCACTCTGATGCTTCTGCCTCCTCTCCACCCTGAGCAGTACAGGGGTATGAGGAATGGGGTTGTGATCAGTCCATAGCAGCTCCTCTCCGCTGCTCTTTCCTCCACACACTTTTCCGTTGCTTCTTCACGGGTCCTTCCCAAGCTGCAATTCCTTCAGGATAAACCTGCTCCATTGTGAGATCTGCATGGGCCATAGTTCCTTTAGGACATATTCACCTGCTCCAGAGTGTGGGGTCGTCCATGAGCTGCAGCACAGATATCTGCTCCAGTATGGTCCTCCATGGAGGGGAATATCTGCCTGGAGCACCTCCTCCCACTCCCTCTTCTCTGACCTTGTTGTTCACACTGCTCTTTCTCACTCTTTCTTTGTCTTCCTCCCTTGCCTGTGTGGTGTTTTGCCCTTTCTTAAATACATTTTCCCAGAGGTGCCACCAGCTTGGCTGACGGACTAAGCAGTGTCTTATGGTTGGTCTGTTGGTGCCAGCTGGGACTGGCTGTGTCCGGCACAGTGCAGCACTTGAAGACTTCTCACAGAGGCCACCTCCGAAGCCCTCTGCTGCCAGCACCTTGGCATGAACACCCAATAGAATACCCAATACAGACAGCAGTGTATATTTTTAGTACTTTCAATGACAGTCAGAAAGACAAAGGAAGGCAAAGGCAGAAAGTGAATTGAGTTCAACAGTTCTTGGAGGAGGGCTCAGGCAGGAGGTCACATTTACCCTTATGATCACATTTGGGACAAAGATTTCTCTTGCTCTCATCTTCAGTGCTGCCATATCTCCTGCTCTGGTCCTGGGAAGACTTATTCCTGGATATTGGGTAGTTCTTTGCTGTCAGGCTAACAATTTTGGAAGACCTGGACCTCCAGGATGCAACAAGCCAGGCAGGAGGGAGCATTTTCAGCTAGAGACTGCAGTGGAATGAGCTATGTGACTAGTTCTATACATTCTATAAACGGCTGGCAGAAGTCCCACAATCGCTAGCCCTTGTTCTTGTGGGGGACTTCAACTTGCCGGACATCTGCTGGAAATACCACACAGCAGAGAGGCAGCAGTCTTGGAAGTTCCTAGAGTATGTGGGGGATAACTTTCTAAAGCAGCTGGTAAGCAAGCCTACCAGGGGAGGTGCCCCGCTTGACCTGCTGTTTACCAACAGAGAAGGGCTTGTGGGAAATGTCAAGGTAGGAGGCCGTCTTGGGCTTAGCGACCACGACATGATAAAGTTCTCAATTTTGGGTGATGCTAAGCGGAGGGGCAGCAAAACTATTACCATGGACTTCCGGAGGGCAGACTTTGGCCTCTTCAGGACCCTGGTTGGGAAAGTCCCTTGGGAGGCGGTCCTGAAGGGCAAAGGGGTCCAGGAAGGCTGGGCCCTCTTCAAGAAGGAAGTCTTAAGGGCGCAGGAGCGGGCTGTCCCCGTGTGTCATAAGACCAACCGGCAGGGAAATCGACCGGCCTGGATGAATAGGGAGCTTTTGCAGGGACTCAGGGAAAAAAGGAGAGTCTACCGCCTTTGGAAGAAGGGGTGGGCAACTCAGGAGGTGTACAGGGATCTTGTTAGGTCCTGCAGGGAGGAAATTAGAAAAGCAAAAGCCCAGCTAGAACTCAATCTGGCCAGTGCTGTAAAAGACAATAAAAAATGCTTTTATAAGTACATCAGCAATAAAAGGAGAGCCAAGGAGGATCTCCATCCCTTGCTGGATGTGGAGGGGAACATTGTCACCAAGGACAAGGAAAAGGCTGAAGTACTTAACGCCTTCTTTGCCTCTGTGTTTAACAGCCAGACCGGTCATCCCCACGGTACTCAGCCCCCTGAGCTAGAGGATAGGGATGGGGACCAGAATGGAGCCCACATAGTCCAGGAGGAAGCAGTTAATGACCTGCTACGCCACCTGGACGCTCACAAGTCTATGGGGATCCACCCGAGAGTACTGAGGGAGCTGGTGGAGGAGCTCGCCAAGCCACTTTCCATCATTTATCAGCTATCCTGGTTAACAGGGGAGGTTCCTGATGACTGGAGGCTTGCCAATGTGACGCCTATCTACAAGAAGGGCCATAAGGAGGACCCGGGGAACTACAGGCCTGTCAGCCTGACCTCGGTGCCAGGAATGATTATGGAGAGGTTCATCTTGAGCGAACTCCACAGGCAAGTACAGGTCAACCAGGGGATCAGACCCAGCCAGCATGGGTTCATGAAAGGCAGGTCCTGCTTGACCAACCTGATCTCCTTCTATGACCTGGTGACGCGCCTGGTAGATGATGGAAAGGCTGTGGATGTCATCTACCTGGACTTTAGCAAAGCTTTTGACACCGTCTCGCATAATATCCTCCTCGGGAAGCTGGCAGCTCACGGCTTGGACAGGCATACTCTTCGCTGGGTAAAGAACTGGTTGGGTGGCCAAGCCCAGAGAGTTGTGGTAAATGGTGTTAAGTCCAGTTGGCAGCCGGTCACGAACGGTGTTCCCCAGGGGTCTGTTTTAGGGCCAGTCTTGTTCAATATCTTTATCAATGATCTGGATGAGGGCATTCAGTGTGCCCTCAGTAAGTTTGCAGACGACACCAAGCTGGGTGGGAGTGTCGATCTGCTGGAGGGTAGGATGGCCCTGCAGAGGGACCTGGACAGGCTGGATCAATGGGCCGTGGCCAACTGTATGAGGTTCAACAAGGCCAAGTGCCGGGTCCTGCACTTGGGTCACAACAATCCCATGCAACGCTACAGGCTTGGGGAGGAGTGGCTGGAAAGCTGCCTGGCCGAAAAGGATCTGGGGGTGTTGGTAGATAGCCGGCTGAACATGAGCCAGCAGTGTGCCCAGGTGGCCAAGAAGGCCAACAGCATCCTGGCTTGTGTCAGGAATAGTGTGGCCAGCAGGAGCAGGGAGGTGATTGTCCCCCTGTACTCGGCGCTGGTGAGGCCGCACCTGGAATACTGTGTCCAGTTTTGGTCCCCTCACTACAAGAAAGACATTGAGGTGCTGGAGCGTGTTCAGAGAAGGGCATCAAGGCTGGTGAAGGGTCTGGAGAGCAAGTCTTATGAGGAGCGGCTGAGGGAACTGGGGTTGTTTAGCCTGGAGAAGAGGAGGCTGAGGGGATACCTTATCGCTCTCTACAACTACCTGAAAGGAGGTTGTAGTGAGGTGGGTGTTGGTCTCTTCTCCCAAGTAGCTAGCGATAGGACAAGAGGAAATGGGCTCAAGCTGCGCCAGGGGAGGTTTAGGCTGGAAATTAGGAAAAATTTCTTTACGGAAAGGGTGGTCAAGCATTGGAACAGGCTGCCCAGAGAGGTGGTGGAGTCACCATCCCTGGAAGTGTTCAAAAAACAGGTAGATGTGGCACTTCAGGATATGGTTTAGTCTAGTCTACCCTTGACTGGTTTAGGTGGGCTTGGTAGTGTAGGTTAATGGTTGGACTGGATGATCTTAAAGGTCTTTTCCAACCTAGACGATTCTATGATTCTATGATTCTAGTTAAAGTGGGAGAAAGTATCTGGGACCATGGCAGGGAGTACAGATAAATGTGTGAAGAGTACAAAGAAGAAGAAAGACAAGACACTGCTACAGTCTCCTAAGAGAAAACCATTTGAGCAGTGCATCAGATCAAACACTGTAATCACATAGACATGCATGATGAAGTGGCACGAATTCCTAATACTTTGTGATATCCTTCACAGACAATCTTAGCCTGTAGAAACACTGTTATAGACATCAGAGAGATATCAATCAGCAGAAGTTTCTTGGTTCAGTTTGCCCAGATACCTAACTGTATGTTAGGTAAAATTCTGTGGTTTGCAAACAAAGAAATGTGCTTTTTTTCCACTCTTGCACAAACTCCCAGGAACTTCTAGAATATGTAATTTCTTACAGTATGAGGATATCATTATATAATTGCCTGTGTTATATTTGTATGTTATTTTGCAAGCACCATTTAGCTTGGTCTGAACTAGCAGAAAGCCATGTGATAAAGCTCCAACACTGGAATAAGTCCTGCTGACAGTCAGAAAGATTTAGCCCAGGTTCAGCTCATATAAAACCTTGTCAACTATGGCTATGTCTCTACCAGAAATGCAATATTGCCAGGGCAAGCCCAGAGCAGAGGAGACAATATGTAATCATCCATATTGTACAGCCATTAGCACACTCATTGGTACAGGTTTGGCCTGTAGCAACTAGAGGTCTTCCAGACAATTCCCTGGCTCAGCCCTAAGGTTAGCATGGGCCAGGAACCATTCTTAATAGGCAGCTTAGGTGCAGCCTCCTCTTCTGCTGGGTGAGATGTTCTGTGTTTAGAAACATGAGATGCGACATCCCGCTGGACTCAAGGCTGCAGAGCGATCCCTGATGGGGACTAATACAACCAGATTCATTCAGGAGATAGCAGCTGTGTGTGCTTCCAAAGTGCTGTGTCAACACATTATTGTCTCAAGCTATTGGTAAATGAACGCACCCACATGATTCAGGCAGCTCTGGTCTGAAGGGACCATGGCCATGCCAGTGGGGTGCTGTGTCTAGAACAATTACCTGGGTTATACGTGATTATTGTGCTATCTTGATGTGATGACCCTGCCCACATCCTGGGGGTAGCTTGGTTAACATTTAGCTCAGGAGCAATGCAAGTTGAGTTACATGCTGTCATGTAGGATGTCTTCAGTCCTGCAGCAGATCTCAGAAACTGCAGGACTGGAAACACTACCTGAGATAAATAATTCTTCCTTGATGCTAGAAATTCAAGTAGAAACATTTAGTCAGCTTTTGTTGGGCAAAACAGACTCCATCTCCACAAGCCACACTACAGGTATGTGCTTCCAGCACCATTTAAGCCCTGGTTTTGTGATTATCCTTTTGGAATTAACAGATCATTTAAAATTCCCAAGTAAAGTTTTGGTAAATGCAATAGGACTGCTATTATATTAGTGTGTTGTGGGGTTTTTTTTTTTAAATCTTAGTAAGCCCACAGTATTAAACCTAGGAGAATTCTCGTCTTCTTCAAGAATTGAGTTGTGAACTATTTTAGCTTGTATTATCATGAAAAATGTATTGGTCACAATATTAAATTATCCTCAGATGACCTTTCGGACCTGAGATACTCAGTAAGTCTTCTTCGGAATGTGCTGGATTCGGTTAGATACAAATAGTTACCTTTCTCTTTATACATATGAGAAATGTCACTTTGTACAGTAGTCTCTCTGGTAATGACCCTATGAGGCACCATAATTTTATAAAACATACAGAAATTCTGTTTCCTCAGATAAAGGTGGAAAGTAATCACAGAAATTCTATCCCCTGGCATAGACATTTGTCTTCTTGATTCTCTTTAGGGTCTTCTATGTGCTTTACTGCTTCAAAAGTGGACATGGGAAAAAATCCTTTGAGAACAGCCTCTTAGAAATCCCCTGTCCTTGTTCTCTGGGACAAAACACAGTCTGCTCCATGCAAATAAAATGTTATGTGTCCTGAACTCCAACTCAAATGTCCCTCAGGATTCACAGAAGGTTTAAACCACACATCTAGAAATTTATACCTTATTGCTGGCTGTGTTGTCATGATTTTTCTATTAGTATGATGACAATGGCTCTAGAGACAGTGCCTCATGGTATCCTTCTAAAAGGTCAGCAGTGCTTTTGGCAGTATAGTGTCTGGAAACCAGTGTCTGTCAGTAGTTCTTACTTCAGTGAAGTGTGGTGGTGCCAAGCAGAGTTAGCTTGGGAAACTGACTGTAAGAGCAGTTTTCATTTTTCATCTTGCAAGCCACTCTTCTTGAAAAACCCAGTGTTTTCTCTCACTTATGTGTGACATTTGGAAAGAAGGACTTCTGTGGTTGAAAAGAAAGTCATGGAAGTTCAGCTGTCCTTCTGCCCTTGTTACATATTTAGCAAAGTCATACTGGTCAGGTTTTTATGCTTTTCTTCTCTTCAGTGTCAAAATGTGAGGGAAATGGCCTAATGTTGAGATAATTTCTTCAGCTCTGGTGAATGTACTAAAAGCAAATAAACATAATTAGCCATCTTTTACATAATGAGATATTCAGATGTGCCTTCCGCAATAGCATTTGAATACAGATAGAGTATATTCCTAACTAGCTAAGTCAGGACCTTTCTATGAATGCAGACCAACTATATCAAAATGAGAGATGATGGTTTTCTCTCAAATAATTATGTTTAATTTTCAGTGTTGACATTCTAATCTAATAGATAAACCCTGATCCAAAGCCCACTGAAGGGATTTTTAAAAATGTTATTCAGTATGTTTTGAGTCAGCCTTGTAGCATGCTTTACTGGCAGATATGAGTGAATATAGCAAGTAAAGCTAGCATGTAAGCAACAAACTTCTAAGCATTAGATACAAAGATATTCAGGGAAAGAAATAGTAGTCACAGGCTGTAAATATGCAGCCTGTCTCACAGGCTGTAAATACGCAACCTGCTCAGTATCTGGGGGGTAAGGAGTTTAGTATGTCTTGTGTGTATGTATGGTGAGAAACCAAAACATCAACTTCATATCATTTTTAGTGATTTGAAGTATATGAAGTGAGCAAAAGCAGTTGTAGCTATTTTACTGAGAGCCTAGAAGGGGCTGAAAGAAAACCAATGATTCCTAAGAATCCATAGGGATCCTAGAGAACAATACTATACCTTAAGAGTGTGAGTAGTGAGATTTCTAAGGTAAGAATCAAAGGAGCTGTAATTGACTGTGTAGTCTTCTTTACGCTTCATCCTTTCTCATGCATGCCACATCTGTTCATGCAACCTCTTCCAGACGAAGGCTGAGACATTTTCTGTGGAAGAAGCCACACTGCCCACTGCTTTTTCTCTTCTGTGGGGACTCTTGATTCTGATTTGAACTTCTACATACAGCTGTAATATGCATAACCCTGGTTCATCATCTAATTTCCTGACAGTTGTATCAGTACTAAAAGTGAATAAACAATGCAAAGTAACCAATACTTATATTATTATTATAATTTGCAGATAATTATTGGCTGGGATGCTGATAATGGTGAAATCCATAGGGCTTTTTTGCACACATTGTATAAAATGTTTTTTTTTAATGACAACTCATTGTTCTTTATGTATATACTTGTCATTATCCATTATGACTGATACCAATAGTCAGTTAGTCTTCCTATGCTAGTAAGCAAGGAAACACAGATCCAGGGAAGTCTTCACTGCAGCAGAAAGAAAGAGGATAGTATCAGGACCCGCAATTTCTAAAGCAATTTACTATGTATGTTTTGTTTGTATAATCTTGTCGCAACATTGACTGAAATGTTTATTTACCTCAGGAGAGTTTTCATAACAGTGAGTTAATGTGATTTGGATGATGGAAAACACTAAATGATTCATAGAATTATTACTACTAGTAAGTCACTTAGAGGTTTCTTGACAGAAAGGACGGTTGCCTTTATTTCAAACAGTTCTTTATATCTTTTCAGAACTTATGATTGAGCACACAGACTAACATACTACATGTTAGTGATTAAACCCACTTGCATAGATTATGAATAGGTTATTTTCTTTTCAGCTGCTTAATATTTTAGATGAGTTTCTAGGAAGCTAGATGATGCTTAAGAACACTGTAGTAGGGGACCCTAAAAACCGTGAGGTAGAAATGAAAGGACAGAAATCTGTTGTGTTGAATTTGCTTCATTGCCCTATATGGCACTGAACTCAATTCCTTCTGTAATGCAATTCAGCTTAAAATTTGCAAGATTCAGAAAAGAGCTGATAGTCCAAATTCACATCTCCCATTCAAAAGGAGGGAGATAGATACCTGAAAAATGCAAAAGGGAAAATTAAACAACTGGAATACAAATGTTCAGCATATGTTAGTGTTATTTTCACCCACTACAAAAAGGATATCACTCTGCAAAACAATGAAGTTGAAAACTCATCTGAGATGAGGGCATCTGTACTTCCTGTGGAGTTCTAAATTTTCTATGAAAACAGTAATTTGACTTCTTACACTAGGCTGATAGTTGATACTAATTGGCAAAACTCCACCAACATCAAGCAAGAGTAAGTTTAACAGTGGTAGCGTTTTGTGTTTATTCATCAAAGGCTAGCAGGGAGTCCAAACTAATATTTTTGTGCTACTGATAAAATGTGTAATTAAATAATTGAGTGTATTTAATGGTCTTTAGTTCTGTTCATGCTCAGTACTTCTCAGCTGTGGCTTACCTTTCCAGGGGGCTAAACACCTTTTATTTTAAAGAACCTGTTGCACCTTGTTGTGCCACTTGCTCTAGAGTCAACCAATAGACCCTAAAATACAACCTTATCCACTGGTTTGTAGATCCACAGCTGGTAACCAGGTGAATTGAGTCCTTGTTGGTGCTCTCCTCTTTTTCAATGCTGGGTTATGAGATATTCTCCTCCAGATGCTGCTCAATTGTTTCCTGCATTTATTTCTATATATCTGTATTCCATTTAAGCTGTTACAGTGATTCCCTTAAATAGCAACATCTGTGAAAAGAGGTCACAAACTCTCTGAGGCAGGTGACAGATCTTCTTATTGTTACTACAAAATATTTGCCTTTTCTTGAAAGCTGTATATTTATAAGTACTTCAGAATGATAGAGTTCATTCAGAATATTTGGAATCATACTATATACATATGGATTTTAAAAAAAATGCTGTGTAGGTAATATACATATAAATTAAATCTCTCCATTCTCTCTCTGTCTTTGTATATCTATGGTGTGGAAAGAAAGAGAGAGATAAATTAATTAGTCAAATAAATAAATAAATAAAATAATTCTGAGTTACATTTGTGAGAACTTATTCCATACAAACAAAGGGAGATGATGTACTTTATAATAGACCCATTTTTTCTCAGATACTGAGGTAAGAATTGACTTTATCTGAGATACAAACTATTTACTAAAACTGAGTCAATAGCAAGAAGGTAGAAACAGCCATTTGTGCATGCTAATATTAAATACCATAATTTGTACTAATATGAAACTTCACTTTTTCAGATGGAAGCATGGGATTTACAATCAGTTCTTCACATAGCAGGAAACTGTTCAACTTCAAGGCTGAAGAAGAACTATTGTCAAATACAAATAGGTTAGTAAGGATTTATTGAATTTGCTGAAGTGAAAGCTGCTATCCTTTTTTTTGGGGGGGGGATAGCCATGACTGTAATGTAAAGTAAAATGGTGCTTTTTCACATGAAAATACAGCTTAATAAACTGTTTACATTTGAACATTTGTTTCTCTAGGAAAAATCAAGAATTTTCCTTAATTTGTTTTCAATAAACATTGACCTTGGAAACAACTCATCAAGAGGCTACCCTGAAGAATTTTGTTTATTTGTGCATCCTCAGCATGGACTCCATTATAAATATTTTGCAGCAGAATGTGTTGTAATACACATATGCACAGGATGTAGCACTGATGAGAAATATAACACAGCTTAGCGAGCTGGCACAAGCCAAACAGCAAGCTTTCTTCTGCCCTTAAATTTGAAGAGTTTCAAAGTTCAGACTGAACAGAGCAATTCACTTCTCCTGGAATTGTTCCACAATATTTGAGACCACTTTAGGTGCTGTGTGCGCTCAGCTCATGTTTTTAAGCTTTTCTTCTACCCTAAAGGCCTAAGAATGTAATAGAAACATAAGAGCAAAGATTCTGATCTCACCATGTGCCTCCAGTAGCTGTAGATCAAGGCAAAGAACTTTAATATCCGTGTCTTACTCTACTTCTGCCTAACTCGTGAGACTGAATTTCTAAGTGCTTAGCAATATCACTGTGTGATTCCCCGCCCTAAAACTTACTATTCCATGTAACCAAACTTATTTTTTATTGGAGACTACACATTAAAGATGCAGAAATATGGTTGGCTGTGAGAGGGTTATAACTATATTGCTATTTCCAAAGGACAAGTTATGTCTGCAAAAGTATAATCTATTTCATCCATATGTGCCAAGATGTGGTACACACATTCACTATGATCAATTTGCAGATAAATCCAAGCCTTGCTGAAGCTGTACGTTGGAAAAATTTTGCTTATCCATTGGTGTTTAAATTTGCAAAGTATCTATTGTTTTCAAACTTCAGAAACACAATAAAAATGCAATGCAACTGCAGCAATTCATAAGAGTAAAATACTGGGGTAACAAGTATCCCTGTCTGTGTAAGGATCTTCGCAGTCTGAGGAGAAATAAACAGGTCCTTGAAAAGTTTTAAGGAGCATATAGCTATGCCTGGCTTTCTAATAAAAACTTGAGTACCTCATTAATTAAACATTATCCTGGTCTGGTTTAAAAAGAGTCTTCAGGACATTCTTTGAATTAAGGGCAGTTGGGAGTGGCTACCACCTCCAGCATCTCAGGAGTCCAGGGATTCCTCCTGCCTGGCCACTGGTGCCCATCCTGATGCACCTAGGGACCCAGGGGTCTCCAGCCCAGGTCAACGGATGTGGCTGCTGCTTTCTCATTTGCACGTTCAGACAGTAGTGAGGCTGAGTGTGTATCCCAGAGACACACACAGACACACACATGCATGCACACACAGAGACAGACAAAGGATTTGGCTGGCTACACAGACTGCCACAGGCAAGGTACTGCTTTCCATAGCACCTCCATATGGGACTCACATAGAAGATAACTATAGACACCAAATCCCCCTCCTCCTTTTCTGCTGGTAAGGATTGAAGTTCACTAGTGAAAGCACACACAGAACCCTCTCTAGATTCACAAGCACACACACATTCACAGATCCTCCGAGTACCATCACGACCCTTCTGTCCATCCAATACCACTGCCCAGATCCCAGGCCCTCTTAGTCATTCCATGGGTCTCCTACTCACCAGCTGGTCCAGCTTGGTGCTCATGATCAAACAGATACACGCACTCACACTCATCTTACAGGCAACTTACACTCGCACGTCCCCCCACATACCAGCATGGATGCTCCACCTGCCTGATACCCCAACCTAGGGCCTCCTGCTCATCATCTAGTCCAACTTGAAGTTTTCTATGTAATGACATGCACACCCCCATGCACACCAGGTCTGGTGAAGACATAGACACTCCCCATGCTGGATCCAGCACCAGACACACAGGCTGTGACCTGCTCCAGCCGCCAGCACTGAGCCCCTCTCCTCTCTCACACCAGTCTCCCTCAGTAGCTGGTTTTTGGGACACACACTGTTCCTGCCCCAGTGGCTGGCAACAGAGACCCTCACCTGCTCCTGTAGCTAGCGCTGAGACTTTCACTTGCTCCAGTAGGTGACACCATGGGCCCAAGGTGCCTACACCCCTGGTCTGACTCCACTTGCTGTCTCCAAATCCACTCACACTGGTCTCACCAGTTGCTGGCACTTAGTCCTGGCATCCCTCATGCACATGAAACAGAGATGAAAATACATAGAGAGATAGTTAAGAAAATATTTAGAAGATAAGACAAGCTATGTGACCAGGTGGAGAGCTCAGCCAGACAAGGGTACTGACCAGCCCAGTTTTACACTTTATATGACTTTCTGTCTATTCCCATCTCTGTTCCTCCCTGATTCCCTTCAGCTACACATTCTTTTATCAGTTCACATGCTTCCACCACCCCCTCTCAAATATCCCAAATGTTCCTTTTCTTCCCCCTTCCTATGAGCGGCAAAGTCCAAATTGGCCCTTTTGAACACTGCGCTTGGAGTTTCCTAACAGCCAAACAATTAGTCACTGTGGGCTTTTGGTCTTTGCCATCATCTCTGTTATCCTGTGTCTATCAGGTTTGTGTCTCTGTATGTTCTCATTTAACATTTCCTCCTTTATATATTATCCCCTTTGCATTGAAAAGGTCTTTAATGAAACAAATGCTCTCACCTTCCATATATCCTTACACTTTGTGAAGAAACAGAACCTACAGGTAAGTGAAAAGCAGACTATTACATGTCATCACGTACAGGGAAATGAAGCATGTCCTATTTATGATGTCTCAGGTCTACCTGTTTGAGATTAATATAGATAAATTAATATGGATACACCATCAATATCTGAGACACATAAATGTACTGCATAACTTTGGCAACAACTCAGAAAAAATGTTTTCCCAGTCTGACTTGACTCATAGGACATACACTTCTTCAAGCAGTGTACCAGGTGTTTCTCTGAACATGTTACACTACTGCACAATTTATGCAAATATAGGCCAGGCATTCCATATTTGAATTTTTTTCCCATATTTTTCACCCACAAGAAAAAATAATCCAAAGTTAAATGAAACACTCTTAAGTTTCAAGGTTTTCCTCTACCAGCAGTTGGTGAATGGTTAAGCTACATAAGCATAGGTGTCTTGTGCCACTGTAGATGCCCTAGGGTATTGTCCAGACTCAAGGTGCCCATGAAGAGCTAGTCTTGTAGTCTTGGGACATACTTGCCAACACCATGTGGATGTCCCATGTACAAAGTCACCAGGCACCTATGTTTAAGCACTTGAATGTCTCAGTTTTCAATATAGAACAACACAAGAATGATGAATAGCTGCTAAGGGCATTGGGTAAAGCCTAGTATTTTTCTCATCCCATAACCTGTTTTCGGATTTCAGTTTTTTCTTCTCACAGTCTGGCTGGAAGCAATAAAGCACCACAGATTTCCATGAAGGGACCTATTTGAAAAAGAATTTAAAAAAAAAAAAAAGTAAAATGTACTGTTTAATCTATACCTTGACCTTGATTTTTTAAATCTTAGTTTTACTACAATTTAGCTCTCACACAGAATGAGAATGTGTTTCTAAGGAAAAAAAAAGTCATTTGAAGCACTGAAAAGGGATGTAGCAACAATGTTACTGTGTGTTTGCCAACAACTTTTGACCTGGAAAAATTCTTTGAAACCACAATGCTCCTATGAATAACTTCAGTTTACATAAACCAGCCTTATTTTTTAGGAGCAGTTATAAAACATTTGCATGGACTATTTTCATTCAGTTCCTCAGCTGTGTTCTGATGGATATCTGCTGATAATAATTTCTTCCTGTTGCAGGGCATTCATGGTCCAGTGATGTTGAATGACCCCATGGCTGAGCAGTCCTGTGCAGAACAATACAACAAGGTTAGAATGGGGGAATCAAGGTGGCTCAGTAATTCCGAAGTTATGACATTTTAAAGACACTCTTCTCATGCATATGCCTTAGCAGGGCAATTCGGGCATATATATGGTGCAAAGAATGTATGCTCATTTATGGAGTTTGCACATAGGCCTTTAGAGTTAAAAAATGCTCTTGTCTTCTGAGTTTAGGCCTCCAGGTTACCAGCGCCTCAGGTAAGGATGCTCAATAAAATGTGCATTTCTGTGTTTGTGTGAAAAAGGCCTTAGTTATTTAATACATACTGCTGCAGAACGAAGAGAGGCTATGCTGCTGCAGAAAGCAGGAATAGAACTCTTCATTGGAGTTTCTTCTTGCTTTTTCACTTGGTAATTTTTACATCAATATAAATTCACTGATCCCAGTTTCTTATTTATAGTGATCAAAATGAGAGAAGGTTAAGGTCACTTCTTATATGGAATGTCTCAATATTATGAGTGTTTTCTTTCACTGCTTTTTGATTTAATAGCTGCATGGATGCTTGAATACTTCATAGTCCTGTTTAACTTCATCTTTTTGTCTGATGCAGTTTTAGGATTTAGAGGAAAGGATCATCATCTGATTTTGAAAAGGATTTAAAAATCACCCCTCTCTGTCTTTACCAGAGATAGAGAAGCTCCTTAGAAACGTGGGTGTCTGTCATGTAGGCACAGAAAGAAAAAAGTAAGTACAAAATGGTGATTATTTCCTTTTAATGCTTTGAAGCTCTCACTGCTAGCAACATACAGGCTTCCTCTTGTTTTTAGCATCTCTGCCTTTTTTGTTTGAACAGTTTGCTTTACAGAAATAGATCTAGGCTCATAGCACATTTCTTAATCATCTCTTATTTTCAATACTTATTAACACCAAGTCAGACATAGTATTCTGTCACTTTTAATTCTGTAAATTATTTATGCAGAGAAAATGAGGTTCTAGAATTTGATGTTTGTATCAGCAAAACTAATGCTGTATCAGGCAATACTTCCTACGCAGGTATTTTTCACATCTCTCTTATTTTCATGCATTGTTCCTCTTTATTTTACAATTGAAATGCTATGGTTTTCTATATAATGAACAACTAGAATGAAAGTCAAGTGTAGTGGAAATTGGTGGGAGTGAGCACTATAGATAGGTGAGGCTATACAGATAAACAAGGACCTGATCACCTAACCCAAGCAAATTTGTACATGTTATCTGGTATCTTTTCATTGATGGCTGAGTTGGTATCTGAACATGATGTACAGTTTTATTATGAGATGAAATTATACTCAGGAACATTTGGGCTAAAATAACAGAGACAACTGAACAGTGGCACATGCTGAAGCAATTGTGGAAAACGTTAAGAACTTCAGACCTCCGTTTGTTTGAAAGAATGGACAAGGAGCTGGAAAGAGCAGTAACACCTCAGCATTCAGGGAAGGTATGAACAAGCTGATATTCATAAAGTTTTCCAGGTCCAATTGCATTGTTATCTGCTTGATACTGTAAATGTATACTCCCCTGTACTCTCCATTTGACAAATAAAACAATGGGAGGGAAAAGGCAGTGCATTCATCGAAGTGCAAGAGTTAGTCAGACACTCCAACATTCTCTCATACTGGTTTACCTCTACAATTCTGTGCAAATCATTACCACTTCATATTTCAGTGAGCCCATCAGTCCATAAAGACTGCAGTATTTGCCCATATCACGAAGATGTTGCATGTATTCATTTGTATGCATAAAATACTTTTACAGATAGTGCAGCTACTGTCTTTGCTTAAAAATGAACCTGGTCTTTAGCTTGGAGAAAGAAAAACCTCATCAAATCCCCAGGGAAATTTTAAGTTCCTGGTTTTGTTTTACCACTTTGATGCTTTCAGTGACTTTTTCAAAGAATTAAAATGTCTTTAATTATAAAAAAATCTTCATTACTCTGGAATGCTGTCATGATTTGCTTGTAGTGATCTCATGGATTACCTTTTTTGTGTTTTAAATGAAAGTAAAGTTGACACGTTCTCTTTGAGCAAAACCAGAATAACTTTCATTATGGCTGCAAAAAACCTGATCGGCATTTGTTTATGCAAAGCCAAAGCTCTCTCAGAACATGTTACTTCCTCTGCTACCCTCCCAGGGTGCCCTATCTTTTCCAACACAGACCAAGATGTGCTTTGTATTGTAACATGCACATTCCTGATGATTAATGGTGTACACATAATAATTATTAAAGTGTAATAGATTAAAGTTTAATATTATAGAATGTATGAAGCTTTAAAAACATAATTAAAGAAGCAGACATAATGGCTCCTAATTAATTGCCAGGTGCATTAAATCTTAATCACAACAACATATCTGTAGTATATGCTGTTATTTCTTCTCTGCAAACAAAAGCCAGTGGAGACAGAAAGTCGTTTCAACTCAGTAGTGTGCATCCGTGATAACCTATATACCCACATTATCACGTATACGACTGCCATGTGATTTTTACACCTTCCTGTGATGCATCTGGTATTGACCACTGTCAGCAGTTAGGTCCTGGCCTTGATGAACTTCTGGTCACATACACCTTCATGTGGAAAATAAAATGGAGTTCCCTGGGCAAGGTCTGTTTCTTACATTAGATAATTCTGGAGTCAGTTTATGACAACAGTGGGCTCACCCTGGTGTGAACCTGCAGAGATCCAAATGAAATTAGAGTCAAACTGTAGTGCTTTCTCTTGGTACCTCTTCACTATTTTCACTGGAGTTAAGGCTGGCATAAGAATCAGGACCCCCCTGATTAGAGTTTTTTCACACATTCCCAAGACAAGATCATGTAATGATTTCTCATTTTTACACTATGCATCGAGTTTTGATAGTGAGCCAACTGTTCACTAAGAACATTTTGATCAGGAGTAAAATGACTGTATCATATAACAAGAATTATTAAGGAAAGAAGCAGGAGAGAAAGTACTAATAGTTTATGATTATTTTATAATAATTTTTTTCTAAGATTACAGATGAAGCATTCTCATATCCCACAGTGGATATAATTAAAATCTGCAAGCCACAGTAGTCAAAATTATGATGCTTCTACAATTGCTGTGAACTATATTTTGAAATGGTTTAATTCCTCATCTATATGCACAAGTAAAGGTGACACGGGTGAAAATTATTCTGATAAAGAGATGTACAAGAGCTGAAATATCTTTTGTTTGATTCTATTACTGTTGGATCAGTGGACCTGATTGCTAAAATAATTTGCTAGGTGCTTGATATCTAAATGTTTGCCCAGGTAAAGGTTACATATGTCATTTAGAAACTAGAATGACACCAGAAATCTTTTTATTTTAAAAAAACCAAAACAACAAAGTAGAGATTTTTAATATATGCTAATATTTTGGTCATCAGAAATGGGAAGATACAGACTTGTGAAGGCAAAGTCAAAGTGATTTGTATATACAATAGAAACTCATTATCCAGGATGACCTTATTTAGACTTCCTTTTTACACCTGCAATAATATAAGAACAAATAATTGATGTAGAGTTATGGATTCACTGATTCACCGGTGAATTATTCTAGGATTACGTCAGTGTAACGTGGTGTTGAGGAAGACTCATAATGTTTACCTCTTAGGTGTAATCAGGCAGTTACATATCCAAATGAGATAAATTGCATAAGCAATTGTTGTGGATGTAAAACTGTGTTCACAATCTGCATCTGTAAATTGTGGGAACAGAAAAGGTAGCCCATACTTAAATATCCATCTCTACCTTCTGTATTTATACCCAACCCCAGGGCTAGATGATAGTTTGTAATTGCAAGACTGTAAATCAGTTTAAAACACTATGACTTTGGCCAAGTGGTTGCCACTTTATTGTAATCTTTTAATAGAGTGTTACCTGCCAAGCTGAATTTCTGCTGTGATACCAGAAACAGTTCCCTAACATTGCGATGCTCAGAAACAAAGTACAAATTAAATGAAAAAGGACATCGGTGATTTTCCAGAAGTGAAATGAAAATAGAATATGAATTAGCTATAGTTGTATACCTGGCTATAGTAATACTCTGGCTAAAGTTTGCCATATGCTGGATGATACCATGGAGAGGAGAGGAGAGGAGAGGAGAGGAGAGGAGAGGAGAGGAGAGGAGAGGAGAGGAGAGGAGAGGAGAGGAGAGGAGAGGAGAGGAGAGGAGAGGAGAGGAGAGGAGAGGAGAGGAGAGGAGAGGAGAGGAGAGGAGAGGAGAGGAAGGGAGGGGAGGATAATTTCAGTAAAAGGGTTTTGACTCTGTGTAAGTGTGTTCCCTAACAGAACTTCCCCTTTGTCCTCTCCAGTGGGAACAATTTCAAACCTTCAGACAATTTCATAAGCAACAATTTCTGCCTGCATATATAAGCAGAAGCTGTTGTGCTCACAAGCAAAGATCAGAACTCACTGGGATGACAATTTTCTATATTAGTGAAACAACAGTGACAAATTGGAAATATGTAGTCTTCCTTACCACCTCATTAGCAATGAATTAGGATTATTAAAGAATAGTTTGATAAGAATATGACTATATTTGCATTAAGTGGAATAGTTTATTGGAGAAACATTTCTGATGGTTTATAGTTTCATCAATATGTTAATAGAAAGTCAGCCAGGTGTACTATTATTCTTTCTATTGCCTTGAAAGTTACGCTTTAGAAAACTTTACTCAAATCAACATTTCCATTTGATACTTGAAAAGCATATAAAATTAGAAGAGAAGGACAAGACAGAAAACCTGTTGTACCCAGTTTACAAGAACATCTTGCCATTGATTTATGTCTCTGCCTTTTGAAAGTGAAGTTTAAAATCTGTCCTTGAAAACACGGATCAGATCATGCTGCCAAGTATTTTCCAGATAGCTTAAGAATTATGTCTTTTGCCTGTGTTATGAAATCAGTTTGCATTTCCTGAATCAACATATGGAAATATTCAGTATTAGGGCAGTTTAAGATATGTAATCAGATTTGATATCTTCTATGATTTTTACAAATGGCCTAGCACAGTCACAAATTAGCTATCAAATTCCAAAAGAGAACAACTATTTCATCTTACATCTCACTTTATTATAAACTTGTTTCTAGTATCATTTCCTGTGCCAATGTTTAGATGTGTAAACATTTGTGTATATATAGAGACATACACATATATACACAATATAAAAGTCATAATGCCTATGTTTTAAAATGTTTTCCAATTTAGTAATTGTATCTTTGAAAATGAAAAATATTGAACCTCTTTCTAATCTGCAGCTGCTCCAGTTCTAGTAAGGAACTTCCCAGATCTCCTGAGCTAAATAGTAATTGCAAAGACAACTAAAAAAAATCTGAGAGTTTAATTTTTATAGGCACTATTATAAATAGTTTTTTGTCTCTGAGAGGTTGAATATTGAAATATCAGTCCTGTGGAAATTCCTAATCCTTTCACATTTGTTTCCTTTCTGATTGGGATAGCAAGTTTGAATATATTTTTCTACAAAACTTTTTACATTTTTTATATTATCATAAGACAGAGAAGTAACAAAAAAGGGTTAAATTTTGACATTTGTGATTATAGCAAAATATTTGGATATTTCCAAAACCAGAGCAGCTTGGGCTAAGATTAATATGTGCCTCCCAGGCACTATGATATAATTCTGATGACACATGCCTCTTACTGGTTAAACTTTTGTTGCATATTGTGTGTTTTCGAGATATAATAATATGATTTTCATCATATGTCACAATTGCAAACATAAAAAGGCAGTGATATGTCATGTATACAGGGAAATGTAATCCATTCACAGAGCTGTGTCTGTTTGAGAGAATGAGGAAGTGATGCGCTTGAATTATAACCCCTGTGAGGTCCTGTGGCAGCAAAGCACAGACAGAAGTTAATGCAGACTACAAAATAAAATATTTCCATTAGTTTCAAAAAACCCAAGACTTTTCTCCTTGTTGTGGTTTAACCTCAGCCAGCAACTAAGCCCCACACAGCCATTTGCTCACTCTCCTCACAGTGGGATGGGGGAGAGAATCATAAGGGTAAAAGTGAGAAAACTCGTGGGTTGAGATAAAGACAGTTTAATAGGTAAAGCAAAAGCTGTGCACACAAGCAAAGCAAAACAAGGAATTCGTTCACTGCTTCCCGTTGGCAGGTAGGTGTTCAGCCATCTCCAGGAAAGCAGGGCTCCATCATGTAATGGTTACTTGGGAAGACAAACGCCATCACTCACAAATGTTCCCCTGCTTCCTTCTTCCCCAAGTTTATATGCTGAGCATGACGTCATATGGTATGGGATATTCCTCTGGTCAGTTGGGGTCAGGTGTCCCAGCTATGTCCCCTCCCAGCTTCTTGTGCACCCCCAGCCTACTTGCTGGTGGGTTGAGGTGAGAAGCAGAAAAGGCCTTGCCTCTGTGTAAGCACTGCTCAGCAATAACTAAAACATCCCTCTGTTATCAACACTGTTTCCAGCACAAGTCCAAAACATAGCCCCATACTAGCTGCTATGAAGAAAATGAACTCTATCCCAGCCAGAATCAGCACTCTATCTGGTCGACATGACCTAAACATTAAGATTTTGATTTTCCTCACAGGAAAAATATTTTTCTTTGAAAAATATTTGCAGAAACTGCATTTTCCCCTTTGGAAAAAAGTTCTTTACCAGATTTGTTGGTGAATCAATAATAAACCAAACCCTTAACATAGTAATTTGAAGCACTTTGCTGTTGGATGTTCCATTTTTACATTAAATTTCATCAAGGTCCTGATCATTTATGACAACACAAGTTGCAGGGACAAGCCAATAGGAGTTGAACGGAACTGCCTAGGGCATCCCTGGAAGTGTTCAAAAAACGGGTAGATGTGGCGCTTTGGGACATGGTTTAGTCTAGTCTACCCTTGATTGGCTTAGAGTAGACTTGGTAGTGTAGGTTAATGTTTGGACTGGATGATCTTAAAGGTCTTTTCCAACCTAAACGATTCTATGATTCTATGATTCTATGTGAAGCTGTGCATAATGAGGTCCAAAGTGAACAGCAGCAGGCTTAGAAGTGAGCAAACTGTTTCTACGTCACTGAATTTTATTTACGGTTAGGTAGAGAACAAGATAATTGTGCCTGCCGTGCAGTTGCAAGTGAGATTTGCCAGCCTCCACGCACAGAGCTGTGCGGTCAGCCCTTGCTGAGCACTGGGAAACCACTCAGATGAGAGATGTGGTAGCTGAATGTTAATTACCAGGTTTCAACCCACTATTTCGACTCGCTAAGGGGCTAAGAGGTACCCCATATAGGCTTCTCTCTTGTTCTGAGGAAAACTCCTTTTTTTTCCAGTAATACAGACATATGAGAAGCGCTGGCTCCTCATTCCTCCGCTCTGCCAGGCCCTGAGCACACCCCTCTCCTGGAGGGCCGACTCTGGGCTGAGTCCCCCGGCGACCATGGGGGAGCTCCCAGCTACTCTGTGGGGAAGCCGTGGCCAGGCCCAACCCAGCCCAGGGAGGCCCTTGCAAGCTGAGGTGATGGCTCTGCTGTGAGGCAGCCCTGCCTGGGCCTGGCCACAGACCTGCTGACCTGTGGGACAATGTCCCGGCCTGGCCTCAGCCTGTCCCCATCCCCATGGCCATGATGGGGCTGCCCAACCCCGATTCCCTGCGCCGGGCCTGATCCTGACCCACACCCACAGGAGGCCCTCACAGCGCCCTCATGGCTCCAACAACTATTTCCTGGGCAGCTGGAGCAAGTGCCCTGGTAGCATTAATGAAGCAAATCCCTAGTCTTTCCCTTCTCACACAAAAACCCAATTTTTTTTTTTGTTTTTTTTTTTTTTTTTTTGTTTTGCTGCGTAAAGCAGTTTGATTTTCATTTAAAACAATCCACAACCTGAAGATATTTCTTTCTTGGAAATTAGTTATCTAATTTACACATTTTTTCATGCCACTAATCATATGCTACTTACTGAATTTTATACTGGTAATGCCCAAGAGTAGTGTGTTGACCATGAAGTACACAAAGCACTGTCCTATTCACTAAAATGTATAGAACCCAAGGCCGGGCTTTTCTTTTCAGAGTGCTTTATATGACCTGTCAATTTATCATTGAAGCACTAAGTTACCCTGAAATGAATCTCTTAAAATAGCATGCAGCTGCTTGTTGACTAGTTTACACAAGGTATTATGCCATTTTTAAAGCCAGTTTACAAATTTAAGATATGAAGCAACCTATTGATTCATATTTGAGTGCTATAAAATCAATCAGTGTAAACAGCTACAGTAAATAATTTAGACACATTAAGAAAGCAAAAAGGAGAAAGAAAACTCAAGCACTGACAACTAGTAAGAGCTATTATGCTAAACACAACATGTATTTGAACACCTTTCACAGTTTCTGTGCTTATAAACCACCATTTAGTTGTTAATATTATAAATTATTTTTCATGAACTTGAAGAAAGAAAAGCACTATGGATTTGTCAAAATTGATTTTTATGTGAGTTATAATTTGACAGGGAAATACTGTTTCTGTATTACTGGAAGGACCAAAGCAAGAATTTTATATGATTAAAACCCTGGTCCTATAGTCAGTCTCCAATGTGTTATACCTGTATTTAGAAGATTTATTTCTTCATAAATCTTCTGCATTTCTAGTCGTCTCACACAGACTTTCCAAACCTCCTGGGTTTTGTCATGGTAACAGCTTAATTTATCTCATTTGAACACATGTGATGAAAAATTGTCAGAGAACTCTATATAGAATCATAGAATCATTTAGGTTCAAAAAGACCTTTAAGATCATTCAGTCCAACAATTAACCTAACACTACCAAGTCCACCACTAAACCAGTTAAAGGGAGAGTAATAATTAATTTCATGTTTCCTGGCTTGGTGGCTGCATTATTTTTTAATGAAAGTAAAATTACGAATCACTAAGTTTGGAAAGGACCTCTAAGATCATCAGTCCAACCATCAACCCAGTACCACCATGCCTACTAAACCATGTCCCAAAGTGCCATGTCTACACTTTTTTGAACACTTCCAGGGATGGTGACTCCACCACCTCTCTGGCCAACCTGTTCCAATGCTTGACTACCCTTTCTGTGAAGAAATTTTTCCTAATATCCAATTTAAACCTTCCCTGATGCAACTTGAGGCTGTTTCCTCTCATCCTATTGTTTGTTACTTGGGAGCTGAGACCAACACCCACCTCCCTACAACCTCCTTTCAGGTAGTTGTAGAGCACAATAAGGTCTCCCCTCAGCTTTCTCTTCTTTAGGCTAAACAACTCCAGTTCTCTCAGCTGCTTCTCGTAAGGCTTGTGCTCCAGACCCTTCACCAGCTTTGTTGCCCTTCTCTGGACACGCTCCAGCAAATTAATGTCTTTCTTGTAGTGAGGGGCCCAAAACTGGACACAGTATTCCAGGTGCGGCCTCATCAGTGCCCGAGTACAGGGGATGATCACTTCCCTGCTCCTGCTGGCCACACTATTCCTGATACAAGCCAGGATGCTGTTGGCCTTCTTCACCACCTGGGCACACTGTTGGCTCATGTTCAGCCAGCTGTCAGCCAACACCCCCAGGTCCTTTTTTGGCCAGGCATCTTTCCAGCCATTCTTCCCCAAGCCTGTAGTATTGCATGGGGGTTTTGTGACCCAGGTGCAGAACGCAGCACTTAGCCTTGTTGCATCTCATACAATTAAGCTCGGCCCATCAGTCCAGCCTGTCCAGATCCCTCTGTAGAGCCCTCCTACCCTCCAGCAGATCAACACTCCTACCCAGTTTGGTGTCATCTGCAAACTTACTGAGGGTGCACTCAATCCCCTCATCCAGATTATTGATAAAGATATTAAACAAGCCTGGCCCCAGAACGGAGCCCTGGGGAAAACCACTCATGACCGGTCACCAACTGGATTTAACTCCATTCACCACTACTCTCTGGGCTCAGCCACCCAGCCAGTTTTTTACCCAGTGAAGACTACACCTGCCTAAGCCATGAGCCACCAGCTTCCCGAGGAGAATGCTATGGGAGACAGTATCAAAGGCTTTCCTAAAGTCCAGGTAGATGACATCCACAGCCATTCCTTCATCCACCTGGTCATAGAAGGAGATCATGTTGGTCAAGCAGGACCTGGCTTTCATGAACCCATGCTGGCTGGGCCTGATCCCCTGGTTGGCCTGCACATGCCTGTTGAGCATACTCAAGATGAACCGCTCCATAATATTCTCTGGTACCGAGGTCAGGATGACAGGCCTGTAGTTCACTGGATCCTCTTTCCATCCCTTCTTGTAGATGGGCGTCACATTGGCAAGCCTCCAGTCGTCTGGGACCTCCCCTGTTAACCAGGATAGCTGATAAATGATGGAGAGTGGCTTGGCAAGCTCCTCCACCAGCCCTCTCAGTACTCTCGGGTGGATCCCATCCAGCCTCATAAACTTGTGAGTGTCCAGGTGGCATAGCAGGTCATTAACTGCTTCCTCCTGGGTTATGGGGGCTCCATTCTGCTCTCCATCCCTGTCTTCCAGCTCAGGGGGCTGAATACCCTGGGGATGACTGGTCTGACTAATAAAGACAGAGGCAAAGGCGGCATTAAGTACCTCAGCCTTTTCCTCATCCCTGGTGGCAATGTTCCCCCCTGCATCCAATTAACTATGAAGATTCTCCTTGGCTGTCTTTTTGTTGTTAATTTATTTGTAAAAACATATTTTATTATCTTTTACAACAATGCCCAGATTGAGTTCTAGCTGGGTTTTTGCCTTTCTAATTTTCTCTCTGCATGACCTAACAAGATCCCTGTACTCTTCTTGAGTTGCCTGCCCCTTCTTCCAAAGGTGGTAAACTCTCCTTTTTTTCCTGAGTCCCAGCAAAAGCTCCCTGTTCAGCCAGGCCGGTCATCTTCCCCACTGGTTTATCATATGGCATGTGGGGACAGCCTGTTCCTGAGCCATTTAGACCTCCTTCTTGAAGAACAGCCTTCCTGGACCCCTTTGCCCTTCAGGACTGTCTCCCAAAGAACTCCCTCAACCAGTGTCCTGAACAGGCCAAAGTCTGCCCTCCAGAAGTCCAAGGTAGTGGTTTTGTTGACCCCCCTCCTTACTTCACCAAGAATTGAGAACTCTATCATATCATGGTTGCTAAGCCCAAGATGGCCTCCAACCGTGACATCTCCTACCAGTCCTTCTCTGTTTGTAAACAGCAGGTCAAGCAAGGCACATCCCCTGGTAGGCTCACTTACTAGCTGAGTCAGGAAGTTATCTTCCACACACTCTAGAATCTCCTAGACTATTTTGTCTCTGCTGTGTTGCATTTCTAGCAGACGTCCTGTAAGTTGAAGTCCCCCACAACAAGAACTAGCGGTTGTGAGACTTTTGCCAGCTGCTTATAGAATGCTTCATCTATCTCTACATCCTGGTTGGGTGGTCTATAACAGACTCCCAGCAGGATGTCTGCCTTGTTGGACTTCCCCCTCATCCTCACCCATAAGCACTCAACCTTATCAACATGATCGTTGAGCTCTATACAATTGAAACACTCCGTAACATACAGAGCCACCCCACCACCTCTCCTTCCTTGCCTATCCCTTCTGAAGAGCTTATAGCCATCCAATGCAGAACTCCAGTCATGAGAGTCATCCCACCATGTTTCTGTGGTGGCAACTAAGTCATAGCTATCCTGCTGCACAATGGCTTCCAGCTGCTCCTGTTTGTTGTCCATGCTGCATGCATTGGTGTACATGCACTTGAGCTGGGCTATCAATTTCACCTCCAACATTGGCATGCTACCCTTAGGCTCCTCTCTAGTGAGCCTGGTTATATCCCCTTCCTTCTCTGAAACTAGTTTAAAGCCCTCTCGATGAGCCCTGCCAACTCATATAGTACACACAAACATTTGCTTGCTTTGGTATTCTGTGTTTATACCTGACACTTTAAAAATTTTTAAAGTTCTTTGATTTACTGAACTGAGTTAATACGAAGCTGGTTAAAATGGACATTGTGAGGTAATTGTGTTTTCTTCCTAGATTTGGCAGTATAAGCACTAGCATGGTGCTTAGTACAATATTTTGAAATAAGAGTTTCCAGATTTTTCTTGCTCAACAGACAAAAGATGGACTTTAGCACTCATTAAAAGTATACTGGAATCAGGAGATACCAGACAGGCACAATTATCTGGATCCAGTCTAAACTAAAGCAAATTTAGAAAGGTCTAGCCAGCAAAACTTGGGAAAAAGGAGTGTTTCTGTATGCCTTCAGTTCAGTGTCCAACACTTACAACAGACTTTGTTGTTGAATCTTGCACTGAGTTCCACCTAATTTCATATTTTAATTTGGCATATTCCTACTGAAAAATACCTCCTTGAAAAGCTATTTATGCACAAAAACATTTTAAACAGTTATATTTGCAGGAACATATATTTAATCCAACTGTTCCAGCAATAGTATTTCCATGTGAAAACCTGACTTTGAAAATGGAGCCTACTCTTTGCCATTAGTAGGACTGGGTTTCTGTGAATACTCATTTGAATTATTTAATTAATAATTATTGGAAGGAACAGATTTTTGGCAAAGACTGCTGAACATTGATGAAAGCAAACTGAGCATATTCTTACCATGAAGCATTAGTACAACAATTGCACTCAGAGAATAATATTTTTCACTGTAACAAAGTCCACAGTCAGAAATATGCAACAAAACACTGACAGATCAGAAGAATGTGAAAGTTTGTGATTGTTTCCATGGGTATGCATGGGAATGCGGATTACAGAACCTTTCTGCGGTTTTCCTCTCATTAGCTGTGCTTTGTCAAGCAGCTTCTTCAGAGAAGAAAGTCAGGCAAATTATTCCAGCAGAAGTATTCACTAGCAGAAGGGCTGATGCAAACATACATTAGACTTGATAAAAGCCCTCATTCTTAGTCCTCTTCTTCCTCATTTCTTGGGAGAGAGCCATTAGCTTCTGCCCCAGTGGGAGCTGGGTCAAAGCTGCTGTAAAGCCGGAGGAAAACTTCCAACTTAAGGGCAGAGAAGAACCCTTAAAAAATAAAATCTGTTCATAATTTGCAAACAAAAAAGAGCAAAATGTGTCATATTACTTGATATAAAATGTTGGCCTACTCAGTACTTAGCACAGATGCTCCCTGAGTGAGTCATTTGTGCAACATACTATAAACACAAATCGGTTCAGTTCTTGGAAGAGAAAAACATAGAAAGAAACTTGAGCTTGTTCATATTCACAGAGATACCTCATTTCTGTTTTGAACATTTGGCCTGTATGAGGTTAGCAGAATTAGGACCAAATTACAAAAGAGTTGTTTTTTAATTAAAGTTTGTCTTCTGTTAGCTACTCAGATTTGGAGGACATACCTAAATTATTTTTAAAATATTGGATATATCCTTTAACTGAAATTTGTTCTAATTCTTTAATTGTCTGCTCATTTTTCTAGGCTTTGTTCAGCAAAGGACTTAAACATGTGCCTGGTTTCAATCCTATTGAATAGTCTAATGGCAGCCAATTGGACAAAGAATATAGTAATGAATATGCTTGGGAGGACATGTGTGCAATTGTTTTGCCTGTAAACACATCGTATAGAGGTAACTATGTATCTCTTTAATATATAATGTTCTTGCATTTTCTAGCTTCCTTACATTCTGTAATCATCCATTTGAGAATAGCACATTAAAGTATACTAAAGAAACGTAGGATCAAACTGCTGCCAAATCAGTTCCAATTAAAAAAAATATACTTTTGCTATCCAGCTGGAAAAGAGACACTTGAATTTGTTAGTAGTTTAATATTGTTTGCAAACACTGTATTCTGAAATTTGCACATGTGCTTAACAACTTACACATTATAAAAGTCAGAATGGTTTGTTTTTTTATTAAATATCAATTAGAACTGCTAAATGGATGGGAAAGAACAAGCAGACTTCTTTCTCCTCTGCTTACAACCTTGTACTAAGAAACTAACTATGGCTAATTTTTAACAGATTAGTCTAGAGTGGCTAACTAGAACTGCTTTTGGAGTATCAAAACATTATCTTTTATGATACGGATAGAGCTTCTCGGTACTTCCTTCCACAGAAAATTAGCTACCATTTTGTCCCATTTTGAGAAACTATCATCCACAAAAACTCTTCATCGTTCCTGTTGGCACATGGATGAAGTTTTCTTCCTTGAGTACTTCCTATGATCTGCATCCCATGCTTATGGAATTTCTTGGTCAGAAAAAACAGAGGCAGTAATCTTAGAACCCCCTTACCCTCCAATAAAAATCACTAAAAAATCAAGATTTTACAAGGTTTCAAAGTTACTAAATTCTGTACATGTAGAAAATTCACAGGTTTTTTTTCTAAGGTTCCTATACAAGCTGGGAAGTTATTGCACAGAGTTCTGTGTTGAATTTGTGTCAATTTCTGTGTGAAACGCATGCACATTGCTGGATTTGCATCACTGAGCATTAGAATCTGTCCATGCTATGGCCCAGGAACTGATCTTCTGAGCTTTGTGCTTTCTCAGTGATGAAGACATATCTCGTTTTCACTCTGAGGCATCACCTTGCTTTGGATCAATGGGGAAATCACCAACTTCAGCCAAAGTTTCCCTATTGTAAAAAGAAGTACTGAGTGAGTCCCCTCAAAGAAGGCTCTCTGGCTTTGGAATTTGCTATATCAACACTTGACTGAAACATCTGAGTATCTTCAGGGTGTGAAGCCAAACATATGTGTTTCTTGTAGGCATGTGCAAATAGTTGGTATGTATGTATTTGCGTGCATGTGTGTGCACATGCAATTGCTGGAGAATGAAAGGGGTTTAATTTCTTTGAGTTTGGGAATGCATAACTTTGAATCATGCCATTGTTTTTTAGGTCTGAATAAAGTTTTTATTGAATTATTAAATTATATTGAGGTGACTGGGGGCCTTTCTAGCATTTTAAGCTAATAAAAAGACAGAAGACAAATAAATGTTAAAGCTTTCTCTAATTTCAGTTCACTACATCGTCTCATTGCTATCTGATATAACTGCAAGCCCTTTCTGCAAAGTTAACATCATAATATAGCTCACAGAATTCATGTTTCAGAAATAACCCTATAAACGGTATATGCTGTATTTACTATAAGAATTGAAATTGCAGAGGGTTCCGAATCTCCCAAAAACTCACATTATATATTTTCTTTCTGCTAAGCTGAAATACAGTAGGCCATTTTCTAACATGCTATGAATGAGAAATACTCATGATAAAATAAGGCTATTATACTTCCCTTCAGACTTCTAGAATAGATTGCTGCTAAACGTAGTGAAGGTCAGAACTGAAATGAAAGTGTTTTGTTTCATATAGGTTGATAACAAACTCCTAGAAGTGTCACTTAACTGGCCATTGTTGAAGATATTGATAATGAATCAATGGCATTGTTTTAATAGTGGGGAGCGGCAGGTAAGAGTGAGGGGGTAGGAAATCTATATTATTTTGGTATCTTGAAGGTTGGTTGCTAAGCACTAGCATGAAATGCAGAATGTATTTTATACCGTTCAGAGCAGAAAAAGAAAGCAATAAGAAATTGCATATTAAACAAAATGCAGATGTTGTTGCATATATACAGTCACAATTATTTGAGATGATCTAAAGATATTAAGCTTATCAGAGCTCGGCCAAAAAAGTAGACTGCAAGATAAAGAAAACAACCCCTTTACAGTATCTTTTAGTCCTCAGCAGTTCTATGAGTCTATGGCTGGAGCAAGGGGTGGTGGTAGAAAAAATGGGGATAGTTAATTGCTGTTTAAATGACAGTTACAATGAAAATATAAGAAATTATTCACGAATTGCACATGCTTCAGTTTCAGAAGATGTCAACCAGTAGCTGTCCTGTCCTGGGACAGAACCTTCAGATACTTCCTCATGTCTTTGGAAAACCCAGAGAAGAGGAATCATGACTGACACTGGAAAGGAGAATGGGAAACAACCTTTCACTTTTTCTCATAGCACAGGAACTAACAGACATGAAATTAAATTGTGGGGCAGCAAGCTTCAAGCAAACAAAATAAGTTAATTTATGTGGTACTCATAATCAACTTGTCCAACTAACTGCCACATGGTGCTAGCAATGCCAGAGGCACTGATGAGTTCAAAAAGCAATAAAAGAAATTCAGAAAAGAAAATCCCATCAAGACCTATTAAAAACAGAACCTCTGAGTCTGGAAGTCCCTAAATCACAGACTGGGAGGTTATTTGGGGAAGTATCCCTCATGGTTGCCCCATGCTTATTCTTTTTCTCTAGGCTTTCATTATTAGCCAGTATCACTCAGGTTCCTGGGCTAGGTGAAGCTCTGATTTGACACAGCATGGCCATTCATATGTTCTTATGTATTGTAAGAGTCATTATGTTAACTTACCATGTGATGGGACAAGATTTCAGTTTAGGTTTGTTCTTGACTAGACATTGCTGCATTACAGCAATATGTTTTTTACATCTACATTTACATTTACATTTACATTGTTAACCCTGCACACTTTAAGAAACTCCCAAGAATATGAAACAGAACACTACAAATTGTATCTTCTTCATAGGTCCATTATATGGATTACACAGTGAAAGCTGCACAGGTGTTTCTATATAAAGCAAGCACATTAAATGCAAACTTCTGGTGTTACACCACGTTAGTACCCTTACATTATTACTTGAGTAGATAACAGGTAACTTCTTGACAGTCACAGACTATTTTCATTGGGAAGGTAGCACTTGATGCAAGCTAAGGCTCCAGTTCAGAATCAGATCCTTCTAGACAGGAAGAACTTAATCCAAATCTAAAGGTGAGCAGCAAAATTCAGTGAATGCTAGTCCCCCCTACCACAATGTGAGAATTACAGGAATTATTGTACAGTGTAAGTACTATTTCATTAGCCCCTAACTGGCCTGAGTTACCCCACAGAGCTTGCAGTCCCATGTAACAGGCTGATGTGGGATCATCAGTAAAAGTTTTCTCCCAATCTCTCATGTCACAAAATCATCTGGAAAAAATGAGACTCTAATATTTGCCTACATAGTATAAAAAATTTTTGTGAATGCTGCCAAATTCAAAGATCTTGTTTGATCACGGCAATTTCACACTGTGTAAAAAAAAAAAAAAAAAAAAAAAGGAAAGAAAAATAGCCCTCCAAACTTCCATATCACAGTTTCAAACTTGCTGGTTTTGGATTAGGTAACTGCCCCTTACATCTTGTAGTTAGAGGAGGGAAGAACAGCCACTGTCATGATGCGGGGGGGCATGCTTTTATATCTACTTTGGTTTGCACCGCTTTAAGGTAAACATTTCTATTCTTTTCAGTGTCTTTTTCAGGGAGGATTACTTTGACCCTACTTTATTTTTTTTCTTTTTTTTCTTTTTTTTGAGCTCCAAAGGAGTCACAGAAACTACTTAGATAGTGAAATATTTGTAAAAAATACGAATTCTTGTCCATGACTGTGCTATTTACATCTGTGTCTTCTAGTCTCACTAAGTGGACTTACAAGAAATGTTCCACAGAATCACATTATTATCTTCTTGTGATTTTGTTTGTTATTTTGCATGGTGGCTTAGCTCTGTGAGCTGGAATACTGTGGGTGAGAAGTGATAAAGGCCGTACCTATTCTGTGTTCTGCCTCTTCCTGGGTGGATGCATGCAGGGAAACTGTAGAGCTGGCAGATGCAGTAACGCCTCTTTTCTTTCCCACATCCCAAGTCTAAAATTCAATGAAAGTTCACAGAAATAGCACAAAGATAGGATTTTTGGTTTTAATCCGTCTCACTGTATTAGTATTTATAGCTGGATTGTAATTTTTTTCAAAAAAATATAATACAAATTGTTACAAAACAGGGCAAAGAAGTAGTGAACTGAGTATCATTGGTACGCTAAAGCACACTTGCTAGTTTTTCCTTATGGGCTAGTCCTTTTGAGTTTTTACAGTGTGTATTCACTAAGCACAGATATTACCTCTGAATGTCTCTTTGATGGTATTGGAGTTCTTCATATTAGATCAGTTAATGTTTCAAAACTGTAGTTACCTGTGGAGGCTGGTACAATTCATTTCATACATTTAATGCCCATTAGCATGTGCATGAAGCAGTTTCTTGCTGCTTGTATATCTGTAATGAATATTAAACCATCTCATCTACTCATAATAATATAATGGGTCCTGTGATGACAGACTCTGTTTGCATGGGAAGCAGATGTTGGTGTTTACCTAGATGTAATTTACAATGATGAGTGGTGGTGAGTAGATTTTTTTTCCTGCCAACAACTCAGTCTATGTTAAGCTTCTGCAAAATACTTTGCATGCCATTGTGGTCTCTCAGGTTAATACAGATATACATATTATCTTCAGTGAATGATTGCTAATCTATATTAGGAAAATAAATTATGCATTTAAGGAAACTATTTGTTTAAAGATAAATTTACCACATCTCTGAAATGTGATGTCCTGGCAAAATTGTGGGTAGACTTCAACCAAAGAAGAAAAAAGCATGTGTTGAGGTCATAAATGGATTTCTGAGAAGTAAACATGGTAGGAATTATTCAGAGAAAGCACCAGTGGCTAGCAATTAAAATCAGTAAAGGGTAAAGTTGAAAAAAGTCACACTTATTTTAATACAGAGGAGTGCCAAGCACTACAATGGATTACAAAAGGATGAAATGAATTCTCCATCATTTAGAATCTTTAAATCTAGGCTGAAAATCTTTCTAAAAGATACCCTTTAGTTCAACTTGCCACATAAATTGATGAACGTTATTTTTTAACCTGTGTTGTACTGGAGGTAAAAAAGAGGGTCATTATGATTTCTTTTGGCTTCAACACCTGTAAAATCTATGATATCACAAAATATAATCGGATAACTGCATTTATTTTACTTTTATATTCCATACTTATTTTCACTTTTGGAGATCATTTGTAACTTTAGGAAAACATTGTCTCATGGATTCCTATTTTGAATTTGGAGCTGTGATTCCTTATGTCCAGTTCTCTTGTAATCTCTCTATATATCCCAAAAGCTGTTTTTGCATTTTCACACTCATGTTTGGAATTGGGGACGTACCACTCTTTCATCATGAACACCAATTTATTCTACTAGTTTTAGGCCCCCTTCTCTGAATTTCCTTTCTTGTTGTCAGCATCCTGCAGATATTTGATCTTTTCTGTACTTCTTCCTACCTGGAATCCTGAAATCAAGTCTTAATGAAATTCATATTAAGACATAAAGCTATAGTTGTAGTGATCATGTCTGTGCTATACACATAGACATTTTCTAAACTCACTACTCATTTCCGAAAATATTTTGGGTTGAACATAAAAATGCGGAAGGCATCTCCAGAGGCAACCTTTTCCTTTGTTGTTTCCTAAATCAGACCATTGGCTCCAGAGACAATAAAAACAAGGAAAATACAGATCTTTTGTCTCTCCTTATTTTGATCAAAGTGAAAGTGGCACTTCTTGGCTAAAAAGGGTGCTCTAAGTTTAAATTATTTACAATTACAATGGGCTTAGACTCATTTTTCCTGATTTTGTCATTTCTCATGGAGTGACAGTTGTTTAAACCTTAAAAACAAACAAACAAACAAACAGGCTCCAATATCAATGGAGATTGTTGGTATATGTGGTCTGATCACTTGCCTAAAACTGGCCTTAAATTTTCCTTTTGAAGGTCATTTAGAACAATCTTGGATCCCAGATGTATTTGTAAATATATCTATATCTATTTTTTTTCTTTTGGAAAGGCAACACCTTTCCACTCTCTAAGGTCTTCCTTTAGGGACTCTTTTCAAATTAACTTTCTTTTTTCTTTTACTAATTTCATCCTGTTGCTTCTCTTCTGTATCCTGAAAATGCATTTCCCTCTTTGGCATTTAGAGGCTTCAAATATTTATAGATTGTTACCATGTCCCCCTTTAGTCATTTCTTAGACAAACTATGCATATTTAGCACTTGCAATCAATCCTCATACATCAATCACTCCAGAAGTCTAATCATTTTTGCAGCTTTCTTCTGATCTTCCTCCAATATGTGAATATCTTTCTTATAATAAGATGCCTAAAATTAAATACAATGGGTCATGTCTACAGCTCATGTAAATCAGTGTAGCTCTGCTGAAGACTGTGTCGATACATGCTAGCTAAAGAGCAACATTTCTGGTGCAAAGATATCAAAACTGTATATATTTTGTGAAGTAGTGAGCTTGAATCCATGCACAGCTCTTTCTTTTTTTTTTTCATAATAAAGCCTCCTTGAATTAATTTCCATCATTTAGCTATATTTTTGAATTATGAATTTCCAAGTTTGCTTCCTGTAAAACCTCAAATACCCTGTATGTTCATATTTTTATTATTGTTTTGAGGAGCTCCTTCAGCCTCCCTGATACAACTCCATCCCATCCTTGGCAGAGCCATGTGTCCCAGCCCTCTAGCTGGAGGTTTCTGCTTGCAGACCATGGCCACGCAGAGTTGATGCAGGTTTGGAGTGGCTGTGGGAAGGATTGCCCTAGCCAGGTGGTAATGAGAGGAAATGGCTGACACCATCCCAATGCATATCTACTATGTCAAAAGAAAGCTTATAATCCTCCTTGCAGTAGCTGATCTACCTTTGGAGTCTTCCACCATCTTTGTCACTCTATTGGCCCCATCAAGCAGTCCATCCCTCAGCATGTTTAATCCCAAATCAGCTTTTTTCTTGTCATTATAATCCAACAAAGTTTATACAAACTCGTAATAGGGAAAAATAAGCTTATTTTTTAAAACAATTTTTTTTTTAACTAGCTATGGTTAAGGGGCAAAAGTAACAGCCCTAATTAGGCTCCTAATAGCTCTAGACCTCCTATATTATTAATGGAGATGAATAGGCTTTTTGAGAGGATTAATACAGCATGTAGCAGAACAAATTGGCATTGAAAATAAATAAAAATGAAATAGATAAGTAACTTACAAAATAGGCTATCACTGTTAGATGCAAAATGTTGACCTTCCATTAGAAATGCTGTAAGAGAAAAAGTGCTGTAAGAATTAAATTTCACAGAATTCATCTGTAATATATTAGAAATACACTCCCATCCCTCCATAGCCCCCATTACTGAGAAACACTATTTCACTGTGTCACTATGGTCGGTTCTGTCCTGAATTGACACTATCTGGGGGCAGATGTGGAGGGGAAAGTCTTCTGGATTGTTGTTAAACTTTCTATAGTATTGAATTGATACTCCTTTTTTTTTTTTTTTTTTGTCACGACTGTGTAATAAAAGTGGCCATACTTTAGAGAAATCTGCTTTATTGGAAATATATTGTGGCTAAGGTGGAACTTGGTTTCAAACAAAGAGAACATCTTCCCCAGGGAACATTTTGTTCAGCCTGTAAAAATTATGTACTTGAAAAAGTTCAGAAGCCAGGCAAATTTCTAATTGATAATCATAAACAAAATCTATTCACCACTTTTTGCTATTTTGTAAATTATTTTACATATTCTTTTTTTCTCCTCCATTGTTTTCCAGTTTACACACTTTTTCTTTGGCCTTTTCATTTTAAATGGGTGTTTTCTGCTTGATTTCCTTCAGAACTGTTTAGTACGACTTCTATGACTTCAAATTCCACAGGGAAGGGTAAACCAAATGCCATCTGAGCTGTAAGCCATATGTCAAAACGACTTTGCATTCAATACCAAGGGAGTCAGATAATAGCATGGGAGTCACAGATGACAGTATCTGTTCAAATAATTATGATTACAAAATTTGGATAAAGGAGATTCTTTTTTGTTGTAAAAAATATATACAGGAAGAAAAATCAAAGCTTTCATGAGATTCTGTGTATATTTGCATTGTGTTTCACCACAGAATGGTATGGAGAAAGATATTTTGAAATTTTCCTCTGCATTAATCAGCATATGATCCCGGTTCAAACAGATTAGACTTTCAGATACCATACAGGCCACTGATATAGGCTGACAACCAATTATAAATTACATGGCAACAGGATTCTGGCATAGAAAACACCTAAGGAATGAGGTCATCTGCTGTGTTTGTCAGTGCAGGATTGTTCCCCTCCAGGGCACTCTTGCACGTTGTGCAGGGTACTTCCCTAACTACTTATCAGGAGGAAATTCCTTTCACCAACTACAGGGATTCATCCCGCACTCTCACTGTAGTTTACAGCTAGGGCTACATTTCTGACCTTGTAAACCTCTTAAACTTTGGTCCCCTGTTTTGCAAGGAAGGAAGTGAAGGGAGTAGAAAATATCAATTTATGAGGTATGGTAAACCACCAGGATAATATTGGGTTGCCTCCTCTTTCTTAAAAGCTCAAGGCTGCATTGTCTTTCTAGAATCCTTCTGGGATTCACCTCCAAGCTATGTCAGAGGATTTATTGTGAATTGCTTGAGAAAAACAGAGGCTGCTTCAGCCACTGGTGGTGAACCACTGCCTACAGGTACCTATTTTACATCAATGGTTCCAGTTCCTTGTCACTGTAGACAAAACAGAGGTTTTCATAGATTCATAGAATCATAGAATGCTTTGGGTTGGAAGGGACCTTTAGAGGTCATCTAGCCCAACCCCCATGCAGTGAGTAGGGACAGCTTTAACCAGATCAGGTTGCTCAGAGCCCCGTCCAACCTCACCTTGAATGTTGCCAGGGATGGGGCCTCCACTACCTCTCTGGGCAACCTGTTCCAGTGCTTCACCACCCTCATTGTAAAAAATTTCTTTCTTATGTCTAGTCTAAATCTATTCTTCTTGAGTTTAAATCCATTATTCCTTGTCCTATCACAACAGGACTTGCTAAAAAGATTGTCCCCATCTTTCCTGCAGGCCCCCTTTAAGTACTGAAAGGCTGCAAGAAGGTCTCCTCGCAGCCTTCTCTTCTCCAGGCTGAACAACCCCAACTCTCTCAGCCTGGCCTCATAGGAGAGGTGTTCCAGCCCTCAGATCATTTTTGTGGCCCTAAAACCCTGTGGTTTTGTCTACAGTTCTGCTAGTTAGTTCTATTCTAAGGCTGAAGGAGCAAAATGGAACCATGCTTCTCTTCCCATCAGAATTTGCTGGGAAGATAGACAAACCAAAGTGGGAGGAAATGGTGAAAACATTTGAGCAGTCTACTACCATTGCCAGCTGCCCCTTTTCCCATACTTAGATCTGCCAGTGTTTTCTAGGCAATCTTAGGGTATGTTTCAATCTGTTTGGCCCCTACACACAATTGGCAGTGCATCTATAGGATATGAGCATTAAGCAACAACCATCCCTGCCCTGAAAAAAACATGCACACCCTGCCTGTGAAGAGGTGCAGAGGAATCTTGAGATTGCTAGTGTCACTCAATTATTGACTGATAATAAAATGGTCAATAAAATACAAAATACTGCTTGTTAGGAAAAACAACCATATCTATGCATATACAAAAATGATCATTAAATTACTTAAGACTATCTAGCAAAGAGACAGCAAAAGAACTGTGATAGTTCTGGGAAAAGATCTTAATGTGTGGTAAACCCAGAAAGGTAAAATATATTAGAAGTTGTTAAGGAAGGGAGGTAGAATGAAACAGAAAACATTGTTAAGGCAGCATATAAAGCACTAGGACACTCACATTTTTTAGTAATACAGCACATTCTAATATTCTCATCTGAAAAGGGTTAGGCAGAAATAGAAAAGCAGGAAGGAATGTGACAAGGATGAGCAACAGTACGGAACAGCTTTGATTTTAAGGGAGATTAAACAGAATAAGACTTCCAATTTGGAAAAGCTGTGTTATGGTACAAGTATATAAAATCAGGAGTGATGATCATTCATTAGCTCTCAAAATAAAAGAGCAAAAAGTTGTCAAATTATATTTTTCAAGCAGCAGGTTTAAAGCAAGTGAAATACTTTTTTAACATGCTCATAATTAAAATGTGGAACTCATTGCCACAGGATATTATGAAGAAAAAAGGTAGAAATGGATTCAGACAAATTTGTAGAAAGAACAAAAAATCCTTCAGGGGCTGTTAAACACAAACATGTGAAGTCATGCCTGATTTAAGAAATCCTTAAAACACTAATTATCAGATACTGATAGCATATAAAATTGTTTTGTTCTTATATTATTTTCTTAAGCACCTACTATCCACTACTGCCCACTCTCAGGCAGGGCACTGTATCTAATCTCAGACTCAAGTCCTTTCAGGTGCTCTTCTGTCATTATCTGCTAAAAAAAAAATGTCAGTGTTCAGAAGAAAAGAAGGTCACTTGGTTCTCTGGAGCCTGTTTTAGGGAGTCAGCTGGGCTATACAACTGACAAATTCCCCTGTTTTTCTAAATGTCGACCACAGAGCTTCTGATAGTAACTGTTTCTATGCTTAGAAATGATCTGCACATTTGTGAGGCAGGGAGACTGAGTGTGTGCAGCAGCAGTGCGATCTGCACGCGTCTTATCAATGCGCTTCCGTTGCACAGGAAGCCTGTCGCACAGGTATATGCAGGGAACTGTCCATCTACCTGATTTGATCCTTGGCTTCTGCAGACATTGTTCTGCAATATGCCAGCAGCATAGATTTATTTCTTGTGAAACACCAGTCATCAAGTGGAAGTTAAAATATGTCATTCAGCTGAGCTTTTGGATGTATTGGTCTGAAAACAGGCCAGGAAAATATTCTTCAGAATACAAGCCATTAAATGAGGAAAACGATCAAGATTTAGATATATATCTCATTAGCATTTCCAAATACCTTTATGTTAATAGTATTTTGTTTTATTTTAAATTCTGTGACATTTTTAGCAGCTTTTTAATTTACCAATTCCAATGACAAATTTTCAGTAACCAGACAAAAGATTATCTTTTTTTTTTTTTTTTTTAAATTAATTTTCTAATTTATCTGAACAGGAACTTGCAATGTTGCATTTCTGCCAAGATTTGTCATTGATGTGTGAGTCTGGAGATGTGACTGACTATGAAATTATATCCTTCACACACACTGGCGGTTTCTGTTTAATCTTTAGAGGACTAGAAGAGCATTAATGAACAACTTTAGTAAAGCCAGTATACTCTGGTCCCTCTGCAAATCAAGACAAGGTTGTAGAACAAAGTAAGTCTATGCAGACTTGCAGACTGAAGCTAGATTTTCCACATCCTATCTGAGAATTACCTTTCTATTCTTCTCATTATAGGTGAGGTAAAATACATTCCTGGACTAAGGCTTCAGAAGATTTCTCCTCTGTGCTGTCTGTTTTGGTGCGGTTTTTTTAGTCGGTCAGTAGTACTATTGCTCATCACCACAGATAGTGGCCATCCTATCAGAACACAGGAAGTAACAATTTGTTTTTCTTTCAAATTATATTTAAGTAGAAAAGAATCTCATTTCTAACTAATATTACTTTACTTTTTGGTGCTGAAAAGGAGGATTTCGCTAGAATGTCTTTTCAGGGATTTTGGGTTGTTTGAACTGGATGTTATGGAAAAATACTCAACTTTTTTATTTCCTTTTTTTTTAGCCCTTCAGAAAAGGGGACCTTAAAAGAAGGAAGGAGGAAATAACATCTTACCTTTTAAAAATAATTTGTTTCATGTTGGTAAGCAGGACTTTCTCTTTTACATGTTTATTTCACTTCAAAACATGACCATGCTACTTCATCTCCAAAGAGTGATTTTAACACTCTACTGTTTTAACACAGTTAAGCTGGAAGGCAGTCAAGGGATGTGAGGAAGCCATTTAATGCTGAAAAGTATCCACCAGGGAAATCTTAAAAGATTTTTCTGTGTCCTCACAAAAGTGTCATTGAGTAAAATTCCAATTTCCCCACTAGTTCTCTGATTAGCTTTTCACAACTCTGTCCTGTGTCAGATAATTGGCAAGAAAACAAACATTGGGCTCTTGTTGATATTCATGAATAATACACCTTTATCATCATCCCATTGGTTATGTCTCCTGGATTTGCTATGAGGGAAGCTTCACAACTGCCGAGCTTATCTTCGGGCACCAGTCCTGTGGTGCTCTGTAACAGTTCAAGGCTGAAGCTAATCTGCTGTTTAACTGTGTTCCTGTGGGGATGTTGAGCACTGCAGCAGCTTAGCTCTAGCTCTGTGGAGTTCAGATGCTCTGTGGCTCACGAGCTGCTGCATATCTGAACCATCGCTTGCCCACTGGTTTCTCTAAGCTCCCCTTGGACCTTCATCACACAGGCGTCTGCACCAGCAGAATCTTCTGTGGCCCAGGGTTAAAATGAGGAATGTCTTTCCAAGAATCATCATCTAGGTCTTCCTTAGAAAACAAATACAAAACTAAACAAAACCCTGTTTAGAGGAAGCTTTGAAGGGATGCTATGCTAGAGCTGCACTACACGATTCTCAACACACTGTGGAACTGAACCAATAATGTAATGCACCTTTAAGCAATCTTATTTTTTGAGAGAATTCCTGGAACTGAGGGAGCAGATTGATTTATTTTTAACCTGCACTTCATCAGGTATTGTATGCTAGTTCTTACCTTCCCTCCTGAAGCTGGTTTAGTATTCGCTTTCAGTTAAAAACTGAAAAGCCTCCAAAGAAACCCCTCAAGTCAATCCTTGTGGGCTGTTACTTGCACTGGAGCCTTCATACCACCATATCTGTCTACATCATGAAGTCAATCTTATACTTAGTTTCCCTTAAATACTTTATTTTCTTAAATCCAGGGTTCAGCACAGAAGAGGAAAGTGCTTTATTATTACCGAAATAAATGTCCTAGCATGTTGCCTTTTATGAAACTTATATTTTATTGTCATGAGCGCTGTTTGACTATAACAAAACTGTCATGCAAACCCTTCTGCTCACAAATAGTACTTATTTTATCACTACGGTCATCATGTTCAAGCAAATAAATATGTGTGGGTTTCTTCTAATTCAGGCAGTAGGAACAGATGTATGACTTTGCATGCTCAAGAGGCTTTTGTGCATTGTAATGACAAACCAAGTATTTTTATATCCATCTGAAAAATATATTCTAAAATAAAATTCCACAGGTTGATTCTTAATGCTAAGGCATTAAGGCAAAACTAACATTTTATTGAGTGGTCTTAGAGATTTCTTCTGTAGATGTAAGCAGAAGTTACTTCAGCATTTAGAAAGAGCAGTATGTACTGAAGTGTGGAAGTGTTGGGTTTGCTATGGCTGTTACTTCAACACATTTTCTGATTAATTCATTAATGCGTCAGCCCTGAAAAATGAAACAACACTTCACTGCAGTAGTCTGAGAAAATCCTGATAGTGCTTTAATCTACAGTATTTTCAGCAAGCTGCTTGAGGTTTCCAGCAAAAAAGTTTCCCTGATGAATTTATCTTTAAAAAAATCACACTAAGAAGTCTGCCTCATAGCACATGTCATGCAGTATGAAATTCAATATTTTGGTCAATAACTTGCCAGCAACATAAAAATGTATGATCTTCCACACCAGGTCAGATTGAATACAGTCTCCTGTGTGAAACCATCCTGCACAGGATGTGAAAGGAAAGTTTATATGAATAGGGCAGGTGCAGTGACACTTCCTCCAGCTTCTAGTACTCAACAGTTTAACCAGTTTTGGAGCCAAGAAAACGGTTTTTATATTATTGCTTAAAAACAGCCAACGCTATAAGAGTGATGAAGAAAATAGGGTGGTCATTTTTTATATAAAATGTTGAGTCTTGAGATGTTGTGGTTTGTCCTGAGACACAGCAGTGTTCCACTCACTAGTGGACTTTTTTTCAGGTGGGGTTATGCAATACTGACATTCTTTGTATTAACAGACGAGACTGTTCAGTTCACACTAATCAGCTGAGCACAGAGAATTGTGTTGCTATCGACCCAGATAAAATGCCATGCCACAAAAAAGCAGTCGAGCATTATTTTTATCCACCCCCATCCTACCTGCCTACCTCTGTGGCCGAGATCATTATCCCAGTGTACTGCAGCGCTGCTATGCTATCACGCTGGAGGTTCTCAAGAAAGAGTGAAATCCCTCAGGAGAAATATAATGGTCACCATCACTGCAATGGTTTGGGCAGTTTCTCAGATTCAGTAACATCAGCCGTCTGTGTGCAAGGAAAATGATGCAGTCCAGTGTCACTAGAGAGCCATACAACAGAGCCATGAGTTCTGAAAAGTCCAGCTGGGCTGGCTGGCTGTTAGTTCCCTAGCAAAATAATGCTACTACTCAACCGCACCTAAGGGTCTCCTTCTGCATCAAAATGCTGAAAGAGAAAGCAAAGAAGTGATGGACTTGCATTCTGTAGTTTATACTGTGTAGTTCTAACAGAAGACAGTACTGAAGGGAAAGTATAAAGAAGCTAATGATATTGTGATCAGACAGGCAAAAAGGAATATTGTGGCAAACACTGAGCCAGAGGCTATAATCAATTAGCTGATTGCTGAACATCAGTCCCCTACATATCTACTGGCAGCAGTGAAAGATGTGCAGTTGAAAATTCCTCATCACAAAACCACAAGTCTATGGAATTCTATTAAAAAATGCTTTAAAAGGGAAGGATCTGCTGTAGTGTAGATTCCATCACCTTGATAATCGGTGGCCTGTCAGTGGCATCAACTTTATAAATAGAAGATCCTTGGAATACAGAGATGTGAATGCATTTGTCTGATGCAATAAAGCTCAAACTAGGCTCCAGTATTTTAATAAGAAATCATTAGACTGAACTGCTTCAGGTGAAATCTTTCTCCATTGAAGTCAGCAGCAGAATTCCCTCTGACTTCAGACAGCAAAAATTAAAACCTCTGCAAGACAGTTATTATGCTGCAGTAATGGTTGAAAGGTAAGGAATTTATTTTGATTAAATGGAAATCTATACCTATTTCACAAACATAACAGGAGAAGATATGCTATTGATTTTTACCTCATTGGCTATATTTACTGATATGCATTAAACTAAGAATCAAATAGTCTTTCAGAGTCCTTTTCTATTTTCTGGCAATATCTACCTATTTTTTTTTAATTGTTTTGGAAAAGGTTTTTTTTAAGAACACAAAGATAATCTTCTCACAAATAACCAGGTAAGTAACAATTTGTGCTGCAGAAAACTGAAAAATCCTAGAATGCTGCAATGAGCAAATGAGCAGCACTTGGGAAGAGGCTTTTGCTGAGTGTTTTTAGCTCTTAATTAGAGCCTAGAGATACATCTCTATCTTTGATGCTCAGAGAGTTGCCCCAGTGCTGGCTGGACATACTCTGATTACTGGGGGACATTGTCTGTGTTATGAACTCTAACTGATAGGTTGTTGCCTTTTTACTCTACTTGTATGTCTCTTTAAAATAATTAAAATAAAAATGAATATGAACATTGTCAAAGTAGAGAGTTGAACAATAGGCTACCAGTAAAAATGGTCAAGTAAATGAGATTTCTTGTGAGCAAATGGCAAAATTATACAGATGACAGGATTTGAGGCTAGTGAGGCATTTTAACTATGTTTACTTCTGTTGAGAAAAGATGTGAACTGCCCACAAAGTCCTTGGAATGAACTGGTGACAGTTACGGATGCGGATGGTGAAGAACTCAACTAAAAGAGAGACTTCTTTCCTTGTTTGTAATGACTAGGGAGGAATTGGTCAAGAACAGGAGGGTAAAAGGCAGTAGTGAGTGAGAAAAGACATACAGTAATAGAGTTCATAAGCCATATGATAGGAAAAGGGAAGAACAGCAAAATAAAAGCATCAGATTTCAGGAAAGTAGGCTTCAGTAAACTCAGAGTTGTCTTGTAAGACATCATTGGAATTTAAGAAATCTAAGAGTTTCTTAAGGGAGCAATATTAAGGGCATAAATGCAAACTATCCCAGAACAGAAAGTAGAAGATTTGCTAAATTATGAGCAATAGTCTTAAATTTTGAGCTTTTCAGGCAGCATCCAAAAAAGTGAAGCTGGGTCACTTCCTAAGGTAGGGGAGTATTGCATAAATGTGATGCTGCCTAATCAAAAATTATGAAGGCACCCAATAGATTTCAATCCCAAAGGCCATGATAATAATAAAAATCATTCTTTCATCACAGGAAAAAAAGAAGACAAAGACCAACTAAATAGAAGCTTAAAAAAGAGGAAAAGCAATCAAGAGCTGATACTGACACATATATTTTTTAATACTTTTTCTGCATCACTCTTATTTAAAAGGGTGAGAGGCAGTTCAGTATTATAGTAGGAAGTAAAAATGAAGAAAATTTAAGCCCAAGGCTTTAAGTGGGAAGGAACAGGTTAAATACTTATTACTAAGTTAGGTGATTTCAATTAGCTGTGATCCTGTGATACTTGAAGAATTAGCTGATGAAATATCAGAGATGATAGAAATCCCTCTGAAAAGTCAAGGACAATGGGTGATGATCAGGAACAAATGTGGTAGTGATCTTTGAAAGGAATGTGAAAGAATATTAGGAAATTAGATTAATTTAGTTCCTGGAAATATGCTAGAACAAATAATCAAACTATTTGTAAGCATTTAAAAGAAAAAAAAAAAATTAGTAGCTGTCAACATGGATTTGTCAAGACAAAATTATATGGGAATAATCTAATTTCCTTCTGCGAGAGAGCAACTGTGGATAGAAAAGCAGCAGATGTCACACATAGCTTTTAACACTGCCTCATGATATTCTCATCATTAAGCCAAGGAAGTCTATTCCAAACAAAATTATAGAAAGTGGGCACAAAAAGACTTGAATCTTTTTACTGATAAAGCACTTACCAATAGTTCACTGTCAAACTTGAATGGTTTGCTGCAAGCGGCTCACTGTTCTGGCTGTTTTATATACCTTCTTGACCAGGAAGAAGTAATTGACATGGTACTTTCTGTTTAGAACCGTAGGATTCAGCAGATTGGTTGAGTTTGGCCAGATCTGTGACATTTGACCCTTCATGCTTCTATTCACATGTGAATCTGACATTCAAACCAATATTTCCATATAGGGATTAATTATAGAAATAAATAAACTTACACTTTCACTGTATTGACAGTGTAAATGCACAGTGGTCACAAAAAAATATTGTATTTTTCTCAGTACTTTCATATCTTTCATTATAAATTATACATCTGTTAAAATTTCTCTATAAAATCTGCCATAACACATTAATAAAATAAATAAATTGGAATAAGCTGTAATAATTTGAGCATTTTTGAAAGGTACTGAAAAAGTGACATTTCAGTGGGTTTTGGTAACCAACAGTGTCATTCCCCAAGAGACTTTATGAATAGTTTATTTTTAATCTTCTTTATGCCATACTATCTGGCTAGACATGCAGATAACATGGTACATTTCTTTTCCTGGCTGAACAAACATAAGTCTTTAGAATAAAGTGAGATTCTTTAGAATAATGTTTTCCACTTTGATTAGCAGCATTCATAATTTCAAAAGTGCTTTTTCAGTGGTATCTCCATTATCTACTTAAAAGTCACTGCTCCTATAAATATTTTTCAAATTGCATGGAGGGAAATAAAACATACAAGAATGCCAGGAAAAGAAAACTTTTTTTTTTTTGAAAGGAAGTTTTACTTTTGGAAATCAATTAGCATTTTATTTTTGTATTATTTTTCTACTTTATAGCTTGCTACGTTTGCATTGCCTGCCAATAGGTGGCACTAATAATTTCTACATTAACTGAGTGGTTGTTCTGTTGTCTTTCAACATTGATGCAGTTATATCCTAATATATCTCACAATTTCGTTATCTTTGTTTGATTTTTGACTTAAATTTTATGTTTAACAAAAAAAAGGATTTTTGTATAAAAATATGGCTACTGTAGATCCAAGCAAATATTAGATTTATGGGCACAGAATTGATACATTAATAAACTGTAAACAAGCCTTTTTTTTTGTTTCTTTGTTTGGGGGATCAAATAGTAAGATGCCAAAAATTAACAAAGGCTGAAAATTGCTGATCCACAGCATCTGAAAGGTACATTTAACATAACATCTGAAATAAAATTGAAAGAGTCAATAACTCCAATGCAATATTTGTATTTCTCACTTTGACTTAATTTATTTCTTAGGAAAAGATTTCAAATGTTGTGTTTAGAATAGTTGAAGTAAAAAGCATTTTTTCATAGTGCAGTCTGAATCTTGTGGTTATGATTCACCTGGCCATATGTGTCTACGACCAATACTTGATTTTTGGGCACCTGTGATTGTCTGTCCTTCACTTGTGAGCTTTAATTTCTTTATTACCCTCTGTTTGAGCTTCATGGTGGTGCTATCATATTGTAAGAACTGAAAGGATAAGGCAAAGAAGAGCTGGTTGGCTGAGTTGTCCATGCAACTCCAAGAAGAGTCAAGTTTCTTTTAGCTTACCAGAGACCAAGGCATACATACAAAGTTTTCAGAAGACCATACATTACAGTGGAAGCTGGATGCCACCAGCCCAAGGTACTCCTTGGTACTCCCCCTCCAGCTGAGTAAACCCCAGGGTATGACATGCTGTCAAGGACATGTCAAGTTCTGATGAGTTCTGGTGTGAGCTAGCTTGTGCAGACGTGCTCCATGAGGTCATTTATTGTGGTTCGTGCTGTGTTGCAGACCCAAAATATACCCTGGTGTGTGAACAGACACAGCAAACCCCAGTGCCATTCCAAAGCAGATCTCATTTCTGAAGACAAGGAGATGAAGCCAGCTATTTTAATAACACAACTTTCAGATCTCAAATTTCATGATTTCTCAAAAAATTCAGATGAGTCAATTTTTGTCTTTAACACTATACTCTAAAAATCTGCTTTTTGGAGGATTCTTCCCACACCAGCTGCCTTCTGATACATCACTGCAGCACTGGCTGTGGTGGGCATGATGGGGTAGGAATGGGATGTCAAATAGACTTGAAACTGATATGCACATAGGAGGACTGTCTTATCAGGAGTATTTGGCAATTAAAAGTAGCTTAGCACCTGCCTAGGGATTACAAGAATATGGATGTTTCTACTATACTTCCTCGTGAAATGAGTGTACGTTATGAAATTTCTGTTAGGAAAGAAAGGTGGCAGCAATAAATCTAGCACACAAACACCATCTGTGAAAGCCAGAAAGCATCTATAGACCCTCTACATGCTGTGAGAGTGCTAGATGCTTATTGCCTCATGTATGAGGAGGGATAGAAACAACCTGGAAGGAGGAAAGAGAGAGGGAAATACAGAGTAAGGACAAAACAAAATACATCATGAAGCTGACAAGTTAATATGAATTAAAAAATACTGTACAGACCACCTCAATACCAGTATGTTACCAAAATACAAATCATGAGCATTTTCCCCTTGTACAGATGAAATTAATTACTGCCAACCCCAGTAAATTCTGTCTGTAAGCCTTCTGACAGCTATTATTTGCAACAGGAAGGGTTTGAATATCCAGGGGTTCCTCTTAAAATTAACATAAAGCATCAGCCTGAGGCACTATCCAGGCATACGTAAAAACTAAATCTTTCCTGAAGGCACAATTTGAATGGAAGACTTCCCTGATTATTGGTAGTAAAGTTGCACTCAAAAGAAGCAGGGAATATGTTATGAGTCGAGAGAATTTTGCTGGTACTCTGGAAAACACAGCTATAGCCTACAGAAAGGAGTAATGAATAATCCCCTTCAGCTCATGATACTTGCTGGTACCAATGTTTAAGTCAGTTCCCTGGTGGCCTCTGACTATGCCCAATAAAGGTCACTTAACAATTCTGTTTTCTTCCCTATCACACTCCCAGGTATACACCAACAGGCAATGCCTTTGTTAGCATGGGGATACAAAGGCAGGGTCACCTCAGGCCCTAAGGTGAAACATTGATAGTCCTGGCCGTGAATTTCCATCATTTCACCCAACTACAATGACTCTAGCTCTACTGGAGATGGCTCTTCTCTTCCCAGGATCACTCACCTTTCCTGCGGGGCTCTGCAATATCAGTAAAGAGCATCATACCACAGGGTCACCTCTGGCGTTGGTTACGAAGTTCTCAGTGGAGAGGGTCATTGAGGAGGGTCTTCTCTGTTAAGCATGCACTTGTTCCCACAGTCTGGACAGTTCTCCCTTCCTTCTTCTTTTTTTGCTCATCACCCTCCACCCTGATGGTTTATACATTATATATCCTGTAAAGACCTCTCAGAGTATAATTTGATTGCTGTTGGGCAAAAAAAAGCACATGAAAGGAAAACTCTGTGTTCTGCTCTCTCCAGCAGACAGTAACAGAGAGCATTCAGCTCCAGAGACTTTATTTACTGACAGAAGAAAGTATCCATCTCCCTTCCCCTTTACCGTGCCTGTACCTTCACTTGCATTTTTCATTTTAGGCACTTAATATCCATGCTGTTAACTATGGATTGCAATATTATATGATTTTATCCCTGTAATGCCCCGATGAATCAGAAAATGTCACTACACCAACTTTATAGGTAAAAAATTAAGCACCAATACATTGTGAGCTCAAGCTTGTGAAAAAATCATTCATCATAAACATGTCAATTCTTTATAAGCATATGCAAAGTTTGTGGCAAATGCAAGATAACTCAGATATCTGTGGCATTTTCTTGAAAGGTTCTGCGACACAGTTCAAAAGAATAAAAACAAATTAAATGTTACCTTCTTTTACCATATACAAAGTTAACTCAAATAACTAGCCATTGCTCTTAACTTATTTGTGCTAACCTTTTACCCTGAGTTTTCACTAATTGTCCCAAACTCACAGTGGAGTATGTAGCAAATAAAGAAATGGAATCTGATTATATTTTTTTAATCCTAGACTGACTGATGGAATGTCCTTCCCCTATATTTCTTGCAGTATTCTTGTAAGTGACGCTTGATGTAATATAACACCTTTCATGCTTAAGCATCCCAGAAAGTGTTTAACAAAGAAATGACACCACCATCTCCTGCAGTGCAGTGCAACATGATGTGTAGGGTTGAAAGGGCAGCGAAGAAAGCATGTTTCAAGAGGACAGCATGAGAAAAAGAGGGATGCATTATCTATCATTTTTACTTTAAAATCTTGTGTCTCAGAACCATAAAGTGCACCAAATTACACATAAACTCAGTCATTAGTGTTGATATAAGAGATCCTGTTGTGCCAACAGGGAAGTAAATATCAGCATAGGTATATTCATGAATATAAAAGTTTATATGTAGGAAATGGATGTTTAGGAACAAATCTAATGTCATTATAGATTATGGCAATATTACTTGACACATTTGGGAACACACTGTCAAGATGAATTAGATCCCACCTTTATTCACAGAATGATGCTGTTGCAAACAATGAGGAAAAAAAGTCTTGTTCTGGTACAGGCTGTGGCTTATTGTCTGTGCCTTAAGGGTGGCAAATGAATGACTAAGGCATAAACCAGTATGTAGTGTCAAAGGTAAACTGACACTCTGAACAATACAATTAGAATAAGAGTGTTTATTATTGATCCCAAACACCACAACAGAAATCATTCCTCCTTGGCTAGGTTTCGGACCCTTCACCCTGAGTAACCTCCTGTGAGGCAGTACACATCTGTGCCATGCCTGCATCTATTGCTAGTCAGCTTTCTATTTTCTAACCTAACACTTTACAACCTTCATTGTGTTTAACACCACAATATCTTGGGAAATGGGAAGTGGCAGTCATCTTGACCCTGAGGCAAGAGGATAAAGAGTGTGATTCCAGAAAGGACTTGGATATCATGATGCTCGCTACAATAAAGCACACAATGAGCAACAGCATAACCTTAAGTTTAATCACTGTTCTTTAGATAAAAAAAAACAAAACAAAACAAAACAAACCCAACCAAAAACCAAGCCATGGAAAATCTAGGGACACACCTCTCTCTGTACAGCAAATGAGAAGGGTTTGGTAATTGAAAACAGGATTCAAAACTGTGCTATAAATCATTCAGTCAGATTAGGAGTGCCAGAAGTTGAAGTGCACCTGAAATTCTGTCCTTCTTGAGGAATACCAGCTTTTATCTCAGGGTTTAGTGAGATACAACCATGCAGCTTGGTCGATGGCTCATACAGAGATTTTTAGCTTTGCAGAAATTTGCACAGGATAAATTAAACTCCCAAAGAGCCTAATTAATTATGAGATTTGCTGCTTGGCAAAAATAACTAATTTATCAGTCCACCCTTGCTCAGAAAAATCGTAGGTAACCAGGGGTATGATTTCTTGTTCAGCTGAAATGTGAAGGTTGGGAGCCAGGAATTGTTTTGATACAGGGCATTTTGTTAAGCCAGCTCCATGCTGAAGTTTTAATAATAGTATAACCATAGTAATTGCATAGCAACTGCTGATGTGAACATAACACATATAATGGAGAGATTTGCATAGCCTGTAGAAATTAGGTGCTGAGGGTGGGATTTGTCTCATCTAATTTTAGAACTCTAAAATATGCATGTCTCTCTCCGAGTTGGTCACCCTTAAACTCTTCAAAAGAGGGAAACGGGTACTCCTAGTTATGCAGCCAACCTGTTTTAATCTTCTGCTTTGGGATGGTGTGAACTGTGCTCCCAAAGTCCATCGTATCTTTCCCTTGAGAGTTTATAGTTCTTTCTAGTCACTATATACTGCCTTGAGTGTTTAGCTGGGATGTAGATGTACATGCTATAGGCATTTACGTTTGGTCAGATGAAACCTATCCACATTGCATTATCTGATATTTTTAGGAAATGCTTTATAGTTACAATATTTATAGTTGCCATGCTGTCAGTCCCCTGGCAATGCAAGGTTGTGAGAAAGGAAGCAAAGTGCAGAACAGTCTGTGGGGAGCATTGCTTTACTAAATCTGAATTTTTTCTTAGCAAGTGTTTCAGACTCTATTGTCACAGAATCTGAAACTCTTATGATAATTTTAGGCTGGTTTGGTTAGAGATGAGCCTCAAAAAATGTTCATTTTTGTTTAAAGAAATCTTAATCTAGTGCCAGTCATGAAATGTCTTTGCAAAGGTGGGATTTGGGAAAATTTCCTCCTGTTATCACGTATCAAAATCATGTGCAAGGGTACAAAAGAAAAGACAACCGCTTTTTCCTAAAACACAGTCACAGGGGTACAGGTTACCTTTTGCAGGATAGCTTGATGGAAAGTTTTGTTGTAATTAGTGTATCAGCTGTAGTATCTTTTCCTTTCTAACTTAATAAGTTCTATAGTGAAAGTGCAGTTCTGGACAGAACACACAACCTGTGTATGTCAGAGGCAAGAACAAGTGGCAGTGGATTACTGATGTTCTTATTTTCTTTTTTAATGCTGAACATATTTCAACAGATTTTCAATAACATATCCTAAAATTTTGTCAGACATAAACAACTGCACAGTTGTTCCAATTAAAATCTTGTTTTGGGCTGGATCACCCAGATGTTATGATTAGTTCTGTGATTTAGCCTAGTCTGGTATTTGTCTCTGTATATTGATCTTCCTCTTCCAAGGATGAGTTCTTGATTTAAACTCTCCACAAAAAAAATGACCTTAGAGACTTTTGCCATCTGATATCAGATTACTATCAATGAGGTCACAGATGAATATGACTGAAGTAACTCATAGATGACACTGTATTTTGCCAATAACAATGCTGGTACACTCTGCAGTATCTTCAGCAACTGGAGCATTTTGAAAGCTTACACTACCCAGGTTAAGGATTTGCAGGCTTGAAGAACATTTGCATCTTACAAATGGCTGGGGGTGGGGGGGTGATGGTGGTGTCTGTGCACGGATTCTGTTCAACCAGTCTTAGTCCAAATAAATATTGTGTTTTTGTTGTTGTGAGATCAAGTTGCTTTATAATTTGAGCAAAATTATTCTAAAATGACTGAATCATTCTTAGGGATACAACTCAGCAGAGTGTACCTGTATGCAAACAAGCATTGACCTGTGTTTGCCTTTATTATTTTGGCTTTTGCATACAACTGATGCAAGTTCAAGACTTGCTATCAACAGCTGCCTTCGTTTATGTGTCACAAGGAATGTCTTTAAATGCAACAAGAAACAGTGGAGCAAATAATATATTGAAAAGTGTTGGAACGAAGTCACAGATCTGTTTAACATCATTAATGACAACCAAACTTTCTGAGAAACATCTTTATTCAAGGATACATGATGATTTAGTGATTAGAAGAGTATTCATTTAGGAAGTGGAAGACCTTCCTCTAGCCTGCAGGGGTCTCATACCCACAGCTCCCACACACCTGCATTTTCCTACCCTGCATTACAAGATGTTAGGAAGGCACTTTACAATTCTTGTTGAAGCTGGACTACTGTAAAGCTGGGGATGCATGGGCTATAAGATCAGAGGGAAAGACTCGGAACTAGGAGGTCTAAAGAAGGCGTCTTAGCCACGAGAGACCTTACTTGCATTTTGCTTGTGTTCTGGTTTCAGGATTATTTCTGCTTTTATCCAAGGACATTCTATAATACGAAATACATAAACAGTTGCTGGAGCAGAGACCAGAACCCCAGGCTGTCCCTTTGTTAGATCACACAAAATATATCAGTGGAATACCATACTTCCAAAGTCAAAAGGGAAAGCTTGTGCTATGAATCTATCACTTGTACTGAGGAATGATTATGGAATTCAAGCTGATGTTCTGTGAGGACATTGAACTGATAAACCAGGCTATCTATATAATCCAGAGTTGTTCTGGACCATCATATAAACAATGGACACCACATGAGAAGAGGATAATAGGTCCCTTACTAATGTGAAACCTCTGTAAGTTTAATCATACTGATTATTCAAAGCAATGATAGCTTGTTATTGATAAGCTGAACTAATGGAGTTCAAAATCTCATTGAGTATTTAATTTCCACTAGCTGTCAAATAATTTTCATAGATATTTGCTCCAATTTTTCATTTTTTAAAGAGTAAAACTGCAGACACCATTCTAGCATGGTCTCGGTATTGATGAGAAGAGAGATGTAATTATTGTTCAGTGTCTCTTCACCACTACCCTGTTTAATTTTTCTAGGGATTCATTTGGTTGATTTTCTTGCTGCTGCATCACTAAAAGAGCTCACTATTACTTTGATTATCAACTATGATCTTCTCATCTTTTTCAGAGTAATTGTCATCTAGGTTACTCTACTCTGTAAGCATGGCCTACATTCTTTATTCCAAAATGTATGGCTTTGTTTAGGCTGTATTACTTTTTTTTACTGTTCTTCTGAATGTAACTGAGGGGTAGAAACTTGTATTCATACTATGAAAGTCTGGAAAGCTGGGATTTGGCTAATTAGCTGTAAAGGATGTTGCAATTATAACCGAAAAGGATGTTACTCTGGAATGAATATTCATGTTTGAGACACATTTTAAATATTTATTGTCTCTTCTGCCTACATTTTTTGAATAGTCAAAATGCTAGTATGTCTGTTTGTATGGTCCTTGCATACATTAGTTCTCAATCTATCCTGCCTGCCTTATCACCTATTCTTTTCTATGAGGAAAACATGTATCTGCTTGAAACCCAATATCCTAACAAATCTCATGGATTTATTACTCTGCATGTATAGCCCCCTTCTTGTGTTCACTATGCTTAATATAACATAAACTAATTAACTCCCTGTAAGCAGTTGGAAAGGGAAAGTCAGCAGCTTAGCTCAATTTGCCACTTGTTTTCCTAAGGGTCATTTCATTTTTTTCCCTAGCAGGTTCAGCTCAATAAACATCTGCTCTAGGTTTAAAGGAACAACATGAACTACCACAGTATGTATTATAATTCAGGAAGCCTCAGTAAGATGTTTGCTGTCTTGCTTTACTGAGATGCAATAGCACTGCTGAATCTCAAACAATGAAACCTCAACGTTCATTTACTAGTGTTCCCTTTTCATAGGAATGGAGGATGGTAGATTGAATAAGACCTCCCAGGTCAATCAGTCCAGTCCCTGCTGTCTAGGCAACCACATTATTCAGTATCTTTCAAAACAACTTTTTATCTGTAGTGTACTACAGTAGTGTTGATAATAATGCATTACATGTAAGTCATTTGAGATTTGCAGAAACAATACTGCTTTTTTTTCTAGCTGGGAATGATTTAGAGAATATTTTCAGCATCTATGATTTAAGAACAGCCTTATCAAATTTAAAAAAAGATCAGTATTGTTACCAGAGGGAAGTTGTCCTCTTGTCTTGGGGGGGAAAAAAAAAAAAGGCACAGAGGAGAGGGAAGAGGGAAGATAAATTTTCATGAAATTCAAGACATTTAGCAAATTTTTAAATTTTTTAGTAGCTGGGTTGTTTTTTCACTCTTCAACTTGTTTCTTGGGTGAAAAGACATGACAACAAGGAATGGTCAGAATTATATGAATATTGCAGCTCAGGTTTTGGATGGTAAAATCATAGAATCATAGAATCATAGAATCATAGAATCATAGAATGGTTTCAGTTGAAAGGGACCTTTAAAGGTCATCTAGTCCAACTTGACTGTCATGGACAGGGACATCTTCCACTATACCAGGTTGCTCAAAGCTCCATCCAATCTGACTTTGAACACTTCTAATGATGGGGCATCACTGACATTGACTTTGAACACTTCCAGTGATGGGGCATCCACAAAATGCAGCACAATCAACAGTTTCATTTTCCTGGAAACAATAATTCTGGAAAATGCTTGGGTGCTTGCAACTGTGCTGCAAAGGCATGAGCAAAATAGAAAACAACAATACTTCAACTCATACAATTTTTAATGATGGTCTTCATTACCACTGGATTTCCTGTTCCTCCTAAATATGAACTTTTCATATAAAATAAACTATTGCAAAATCCTCAGAGGAAACCCCTGGGGAAGATTTTAAGACATTGATCCAGGAAGGTTACTGCATTATGTAGTTATCATACAAATGCAATGATTTTTCTGAGTTGTTTGCAAGCTGAAGGAGATACTATTCAGTAAGACAGTCCAATTAGTTTAGAGCTGTTAAACACATTTCTGTGAGAAAGAAAAAGTCAAAAAGGGCTAATTGCACCTTTGAAAAGGTCCAAATAATGGACACAAAGGGCTCCTCACCCCCTTCAACTAATTCCATAGTGTTAAAAAAGCTAGAGAGAAAATGCACTGAGCAAAGTCCTGGATGTGTTAGGAAAGCTAACAAGCTGTTTTTTTGACTAGTTAATTATTGTCCTAGGAGACAGTGTAACCTTAACCCTAAATAACCCTAGGTAATCTGTTGTGTAGTAGCGTTAATACACCATTTCAAATCGATGCAAAGAAGTGAGTGATCTAACCAACATGTTAAATACTTTCATCCTGCAGCAGAATCACTTTGAAATTCTGTTGCTTGAGGGGAGCAGTAGATTTCAGATAGTACAACATTTTCTAATGAGGAGGAGGCAGAGAAACCTACTGAAATAAATTCTTGAAGAGAATTTGTGTCTTAATGTTCTCTTTTTTCCTCCTGTACATGCACTTTATTTTTCACAGCTATTCAGGAAAGCTTTTATGAAGTTTTATTCCTGAATGAACCTTCACAGCTGTATAGCCCCCGCCTTGTCACCACTGCAGCTAGAGCCTTTGTATATATTTAAATAATCAGTTTCTTTAAGCATTTCCTAGAAAATATTCTTTCCATTTATTCATGAACTGATGGCAAGATGAAAAGGAGAAACATAAACAAACTTGCACATTTCTCTGGTAATTATTTACTTTTGTTTTCAGCTGAGCTTTGAAAAAGAAATATATGTCTCCGAAAGCCTGGTGAAATAAATGTTGGTATCTCTTTTGTAAGGTGCTTCCTGGATGAAACTGGTCTTAGACCAACCAAAAAGAGGAGGAATAGCAGGTGCATGCTAAAACTATGCTTCATGTATTGAAAACCATGAACTGCAATACATGAGGAGTATCTTAGCTGTTAATACACAGTTTGTGGGTTAGTAATGACGTGGTTTGGTGGAGGAGCTAAATGGCTTTTCCTGCTCTGCAAACCTAAGTTGAGAGGTGATTGATGCTACCATAGCCAAGCCATATATGGAATCTGTAAAACAGCTTTCCTGCTTATTGGCTAAGACTGAGATCCACAAAGAAAGGTACCTAATTTCTATTTAGGCTACTAGTTTTCCATTGAGATCAGGGTCCTCAGAGAACCTCAAGGAAATGGCAAGGCAGAGGAGAAAACTGGATATGTGTCTTCTGGCCAACATACTTGGAAGTCATTAGGTTAGAACTACCATTCCAAGGTAAGAGGATGACTTGTATATATCATCTCTAAGACAATAATTTTCATGGAGTGAAAAAATTTCCCATTTGTCAGCCTGGTGAGTTTTTCTGCTACTGACATGTTAATTTTTACTTCTAAGGACTCCATGCTGCTTCTTCAGCATTAGACACTCGGTAGTAGTGTCAGTCAAATTCTGTTCCTTTGACCAGCTGCTCTCCATTACTTTATTAGTTCATGCACAGCAAGATTAACACACTTCTTCTCTGAGTGCTTCCAGCTCATCATCTTAATTAATATGATGAACTAGGTCATATCAAATGGAGAAAAATGTAAAGGGGGATGAATGTGGGCTGCAAAGGAATAGCCAGATCACAATAACAGTTTATATCTGAGATTATATCCCATGAAACATACACGCAGACAGGATTGGTCTAATTCACTGAGAATAACTTGCAGGACAGGTTCTTGCCAGTTTGGTTCTTTGCCCTGCTACTGATGCATTGTATAACCTTGGGTAATTCACATAGCCTACACATAATTTGGATTCCTTGTTATAATGGGAATAATATGATTTATTAATCCCACACAGTCAAAGTGAGGTCTTTTCAATATCAGGAAAGTGCAAAATAATTTCCATGTCTGAACCTCTCTTAACCTCCAAAGTATTACAATGATTAAATATTGATTAGTTTATAAAAAGCTATGTAGTGGCATTTACAGCCAACAGAGGGAGAGTGTTAATCTGAAAGCATGAAAAGCTGACAGGGAGCTGATGACTCAAAACATGGCTATATGGATCCTTTGAAATGCTTTTATAGATCCTGTGAAAAGCAAGTGCAGGGAGTTTAGGTGGATTGTCAGTGATAGATGTAATAACAGCTATTCTACTACTCTCTTTCTCCCGATGTTTGTACGATCTCCTGATGAATACATCCAGGCAGGCAGACTGGGACCACAAAGAAGCAAAATGACATAGAAATGGCAGTGCAGGTGTTCCAGAAGGTGGATGTTGTCTCTACTGTTATACAAGTGACACAACTAATTTGTTTTGGTAACAGAATGTAGAGCAAGGATGAGGTCCCAGCTGTCTTGGTTCATCAGCTGGATGTTGCCTTAGGCCAGGGGCATGCTGCTGCTAATTTTAGTTTATTTTGCGGCTCAGCTGCACTCAGCTTGTGTCTGTGATTCACCTAGTCATTATGATTAGCACACTTAGTTATTTCTGTTTTGCAGAGTCTATGCATGGTTCTTTGTAAAATGTAAAAGACTAGGTGTAGATTAAAGCAGTTTGTAAATGGCATATGACTACAACACTTCACTTAGAGGCAGCTGTCTACTTAAAGGAAATCAGAATCCTGATTCTTGGTTCTTCTCTACACTGAGTAATGACTGATATGCCATGGAGAAGCAAGAGAAAGCAGTAAGTAACAATCCTCTATCTATACTTAAGCTAGAAAATAATTGAAAAATTTGTCTACCCTGGAATGGACCTCAGCAATTCTTACAGTACCTCCACCTAACCAAGTGTGGTACTTGCTATATCAAAATAACCCTGAAGTATTAAGGCGGAAATCTGGGAATAAGTCCTTAGGGTTAGATGCCAAATATAATCTTGAAGAAATACTTTTCTACACCTAGTATTCCCTGGTGTGCAGTGTCCCCCTGATGTCCTGAGGTGCTGCCTGAGGGCACATTTGCCCCTTCAGAAATGGAACAGCCTTTTGCCCACTCTCCTGTGTGTTTTCTGGAAGATGAAGGTGTGGTATCATCCTCCACCTGAGAAACACAAATTTCCTAGTGAACATTTGTAACTAAGGAAGTTTCAGAGACTCTTTGCTATTAAAATTGTTCTGTTATGTGTACACTATTTGCAAAGTGATCTAGGAAGTGAGAATGAAAAGGGATCCCATAAACCATATACTGTTTTCCATAAGTTTTATCTGTAAGCTGCTAGTCAGCATGCAAGTTCTGTAACACTTAATATTTAGCTTTGCGTATCTTTTTCAGAGATTTTATCGCAACGACAACACAATCCTAGACTTACTAGAAAATGAAGCAGAAAAAGACCAAAACGTTCTTTGTTTTCAGAGGAAAGTCTGGTTGACTGGAGCACACAGTAGAACAGGTACAGACCCACACTTCTTGAAAGTAATGTAATATTGTGATAGGAGAAGGACTGTGGGAAAGCAAAGGGTATCAGTAGATAGGAGATAACCACATGGAAATTTTACCTTTTCAAGCTGCTTGAGCTCCCCTCCTAATGTTAACAAAATGGCTCCAGCAGAATATTAGAGAGATTTGTAGCTGAATACATTTTAGGCTGTGTCCACCTCCTGTTTGGTTTAACGGATCTATTTTCTGCCTAATGGTTGGGTCTTGAAACTCAGAAACTTATGACGTTACATTCACATAATTTGCAGAACAGGTTTCCAGTGGCTGCATATATCACTAAAAGTTTTGTACATACCTTAGAGTAAGACTAAGGTTTGAACACAGTTCCTTGAAATGGTGTGCATTTCATTGGTTAAAGGTTAAAAAAAATCATAACTTTTTCCAGTTTTATTTTTCTTTAGTATAAAACAATAAATATATAAAAATCAGAAGCAAGTAGACTTGTGGATTTGTGGACGTTACCCCTGAAAAAAATTATAGCAAAAATATCATAGAATCATAGAATGCTTTGGATTGGAAGGGACCTTTAGAGGTCATCTAGCCCAACCCCCTGCAGTGAGCCGGGGCAGCTTTAACCAGATCAGGTTGCTCCAGAGCCCCGTCCAACCTCACCTGGAATGTTGCCAGGGATGGGGCCTCTACCACCTCTCTGGGCAACCTGTTCCAGTGCTTCACCACCCTCATTGTAAAAAACTTCTTTCTTACGTCTAGTCTAAATCTATTCTTCTTGAGTTTAAATCCATTATTCCTTGTCCTATCACAACAGGACTTGCTAAAAAGATTGTCCCCATCTTTCCTGCAGGCCCCCTTTAAGTACTGAAAGGCTGCAAGAAGGTCTCCTCGCAGCCTTCTCTTCTCCAGGCTGAACAACCCCAACTCTCTCAGCCTGTCCTCATAGGAGAGGTGTTCCAGCCCTCGGATCATTTTTGTGGCCCTCTTCCGGACCTGGTCCAACAAGCCTATGTGCTTCTTGTGCTGAGGGCCCCAGAGCTAGATGCAGTGCTCCAGGTGGGGTCTCACCAGAGCAGAGTAGAGGGGCAGAATCACCTCCCTCAACCTGCTGGCCACGTTTCTTTTGATGCAGCCCAGGATATGGTTGGCTTTCTGGGCTGCAAGTGCACATTGCAGGCTCATGTCAAGCTTTTCATCCACCAGTACCCCCAAGTCCTTCTCCGCAGGGCTACTCTCAATCTCTTCATCCCCCAGCCTGTACTGATATCGGGGGTTGCCCCGTCCCACGTGCAGGACCTTGCACTTGGCCCACCTCTCCAGCTTGTCCAGGTCCCTTTGGATGACATCTTGTCCTTCTGGCGTGTCAACCTCACCACTCAGCTTGGTGTCATCTGCAAACTTGCTGAGGGTGCACTCGATCCCACTGTCTATGTCATTGATGAAGATGTTAAATAGCACTGGTCCCAGTACGGACCCCTCAGGGACTCCACTTGTCACCGGTCTCCATGTGGACATCAAGCCATTAACTACGACCCTCTGGATGTGACCATCCAGCCAATTCCTTATCCATCGAACAGTCTACCCATCAAACACATATCTCTCCAATTTAGAGACGAATGCTTTACAGAAATCCAAGTAGATGACATCCATTGCTTTTGCCTTGTCCACTGATGCAGACACTCCTTCATAGAAAGCCACTAGGTTGGTCAGGCAGGACTTGCCCTTGGTGAAGCCATGCTGGCTCTCTCAAATCACCTCCCTGTCCTCCATGTGTTTGAGCATATCTTCTAGGAGGATCTGCTCCATGATCTTCCCAGGCACAGAGGTGAGGCTGACCATTCGATAGTTCCCAGGCTCCTCCTTTCTTCCCTTTTTAAAAATGGGCACAACATTCCCCTTTTTCCAGTCAGCAGGGACTTCACCTGACTGCCATGACTTTTCAAATATCATGGAGAGTGGCTTGGCAACTACATCAGCCAACTCCCTGAGGACTCTGGGATGCATCTCATCAGGTCCCATAGACTTGTGTACATTGAGGTTCCTCAGGTGGTCTCAAACCTGATCTTCCCTTACAGTGGGAGGGGCTTTACCCCCCTGGTCCCCATCTTTTTGTCCATTGATTTGGGAGGGGTGAGGAGACAGGTTGCCAGTGAAGACCGAGGCAAAGAAGTTGTTGAGTACCTCAGCCTTCTCCTCGCCTGTTGATACAAATTCGCCTTTCTTGTTCGTCGGGGGGGTACGCTTTCTTTAACCTTCCTTTTCTGGTTGATATACCTGTAGAAGCCCTTCTTGTTATTCTTTACATCTCTTGCCAAATTCAGCTCCATCCTCGCCTTGGCCTTCCTGATGTCCTCCCTACCTAACCGGGCAGCTTCCCTGTACTCTTCCCAGGACACCTGTCCCTGCTTCCACTGCCTGTGCAGTTCCCTCTTGCCCTTTAGTTTGACCAGCATGTCTCGACTCAGCCATGCTGGTCTCTTCCCTTCCTTGCCTGCTTTTTTACACTTGGGGACTGATAGCTCTTGTGCTCTATGGAAGGGGTCCTTAAAGATCTGCCAGCTCTGTTCCGTTCCCCTGTCCCTGAGGACTGTCTCCCGTCTGATACCTTATCAGAGTACCTTACTGAAGCTTAGTTGTCTTTCTGGAGATTCCCTAGCTCACAGAAAAATGTACAAGAGGTCACTTATTGTCTCTGACGCAGTAACTGTTGCTTTTACAAGACTTTAATTTATTTATTTATTTCATATTAAACAAGTTTAAGAGGCATTAGCAAGGAGCAGTGGCCTGCCGTTTCTCTGCCTTTGTGGAATCCTGATGACTACTTACAGTTTTAATTTTGTGCTGCAGAAATTGAAAATTCAGGTATTTGCAAAGCTTGGAAATGACTGGGTATTCTAAAGAGTACCTGAAGCTGAGTCACTGTCTGTGGGAAAATATGCTGAAAGGAAAAAGAAATAAGAGGTTATTCAAGATTACTCCCAACACTGCTTCCAGGTGTTTTTATTTTTTTTCATATATAGTGTTATAGCTTAGGAGATTGCATGATGCCTTCTTGGTCATTTAACACTATAACTTTTATAAAAGAATTAAAGAGACTGAGCTCTGTATTGTGCTTTGCACAGTTAAGTGGCCTGAGGTATAAGGTGAAAGAACCACTGTACTGAATATACAACCTTAACTTACAGTTATACAAACGTCACCAAAATGGGCAGGGCACCTCAGGCTATTCGTAAGAGGATAGCAAACCTTTCATTTCTGGATCACTGGTTGCATCCATCTGTGTTTAGTAGTGCCCATAGATCATTAAGTGACATGAATCGGATATATGCAAATCAGCTTGCAAAGGGACGGGTGTTCACATCACTGAACCATCAGTATGGTCATTGCAATTGGCAGAAGGGCCAATGCCTCCTTTCATCACAGGTCTGAGCTACATTAAAGGAAGATTGTGGGCAAGCTTGTGCAGCTGCAGAAGTGTAAGTTTTAATAACTCAATCTTCTACCACCGAGTTGAGAACAATTGCTGCACTTTGGATTGGACTTCAGTCTCCAAGGCTGTCAATCTGATATTCCTGAAACATTAAATACATTGCAGAGATTAGAGTGGGATGGGAAACCTGCATCTGAAAGCTATAGAATTTAAACTTACACTATATGAGAGGCTAGTGGTGTCAGATTTGACACCAGATCTGACATCAAACAAATAGACTTCACGTCAGAGTTTTGATTCTGGAAGTGGTCCTGAGAGTCCCTTTTCATCAATTTAAAAATAAACAAGATCCAAAACATTGAATAATTTTATTTTTGTCAATCTTAGACAATTTGGGTTTCATTGTTTAGAATTACCTGCATTGTTCTTGCTGATTGCATCGAAGATAGGACAGGTGGAGAGGGAATCAAACCCCATTTAATTATGAGAAACAGTGGCAATACTCATAGAACGACAGATATTGCATTGTTTCACTAATGCACATGGCAGTTACAAACAACATCAAGTCTCCAGAGGCCTGAGGCTGCGTAGGCACCTATTCGTCACACATTCAGTTGCCCAACCTTTCTTCCCTGTGGCTTGAAACACCATTTACTTCCTGTAGTTACTCCTGAAATCATTCTGCACCCTGAATTCCTTTGGGGTGGTTCTCCTGCAGAAAAAGCAAAGCTGTAGGAGCAGTTTCGCCACATCATTCCCACACAACCAGCCAAGATCCTTCAGGGGGTCCTGTAAAGAAGTTTCCACTGTGAGAAGGCTGCAGAGGGAAACTGGCAATTTGATATTGAGAAGAGGATTGTTTAAAAGCAGCTCCCACAAGGACACTTATGGTCTCATGTATCTGAGATACCAGAAAAGTCCCTTCTGGCAAGAAAACTCTGGATTGAAATGTGAGTTGCAAATGAGAAAAACTATGAAAAGAACATGAAAGAGACAGCTGTGTTTCAAACCTATTCCGCAAGAGTGAAATGATCTTACTGGATTTAATCCACACTGCAGAAAAGTCTAAGAACCAGTTGGTAAGCCAGGGATGTGTTTCTGTGCCAGTACAACCCTAAAGGAAAGAACCAAAATGGATCCAAAGAAGTTAAAAGAGTAGGTGTTTAGTATTTGTATTTGTATCTAATTAACATTTTTTTTTCAAAACCATCAAAACACACAGGAGTACATCCTAGTTTTCTTCAGTGTATCAATGATGTGTCTTTGGGTTATGTATATATGTACATATAAGTGTTTATGTATACATAATTTTTTTGTTCAACTGATCCATTATTTCTTAATGGAAAAAAACCAATTTTCTTCTGCAGAAACCTACCTGTTACACATAAAGGCATTGATTTTCACAAAATATTCTCCAGCCATTCTCACACACTCTGTTTTTTGGTTTTATTCTTGTTTTTTCTCTTCCCTGTATTCTTTCAAAGACTAGGAAGCTCATCACTGAAACCCTGATGTCCTGTTAACTCTTAAGAAATTTATTTGCAGCAGTTTGGAGAAGATTTGTAATCCTTCTGAAACCTAATACAGCTCAGTCTATGTAGGTATCTGAAATGGGTCAAATGTATCTGCTTATTATTAGTAATAAAGTTTAGGATGATGAGCTCAGATGTAGACAACAGCAGTGTAGATATTTATAGTTTAATAATGTAGATCCTACACACTGTACTACGTCCCATGTGTCCCATTCACATAGACATCAGTACAAATGCAATCACATATTTTCTGATAGTATTTTCTCCAACTGTACTTTATGTTCTTCAACAACAACAAAAAGTTCTTATTACTCAGGAAGAGAAGGACACATAAAAACACAGAGTCTATGCAATTCATGTGTTTTCTGTTGCTCTTTTCACTATACTGCAATGGAAGATATAACAGCAACCAGCTGTGCAGCAGCAGGACTTAGTTTCTTTTAAAGGTGTAAGACAAAGAAAGTGAGTCAGTACAATCTTTGGTGATATTTCCACCTCTTTTTAGACCTAAATGGCAAGTGTGGTGGTTTGACCTTGGCTGGATGCCAAGTGCCCACCAAAGCCACTCTATAACTTCCCTTCTCAACTGGACAGGGGAGAGAAAATATAACAAAAAAGCTCATGGGTTGAGATAAGGACAGGGGGATCACTCCACAATTACCATCACAGGCAAAACAGACTCAACTCAGGGAAAATCAGTTTTAATTTATTGCCAGTCAAAACTGAATAGGTAATGAGAAAATAAAACCAAATCTTAAACACCTTCCCACCAACCCTCCCTTCTTCCCAGGTTCAAGTTCCACTCACCCAATTTTCTCTAGCTCCTCCCCCTGAGCAGCGCAGGGGGACAGGGAATGGGATTTACGGCCAGTTCATCACACATTGTCTCTGCTGCTCCTTCTGCTGCTCCTTCCTCCTCACGGGAGGACTCCTCACTCTCTTCCCCTGCTCCAGCATGGGATCCCTCCCATGGGAGACAGTCCTCTGTGAACTTCTCCAACGTGGGTCCTTCCCACGGGCTACAGTTCTTCACAAGCTGCTCCAGCATAGGTTCCTTCCACGGGGTGCAGTCCTTCAGGAGCAGACTGCTCCAGTGTGGGTCCCTCTCTCTTGAAGGGTCCACAGGTCCTGCCAGGAGCTTGCTCCAGTGTGGCTTCCCACAGGGTCACAGCCTCCTTCAAGCACACACATCTGCTCCCGTGTGGGGTCCTCCACAGGCTGCATGGGAATCTGCGCTCAGGTGCCTGGAGCACCTCCTCCCCCTCCTTCTTCACTGATCTTGGTGTCTGCAGAGGTCGTTCCTTTCACATATTCTCACTCCTCACTCCAGATGCAGTTTGGGTCCTGGTGTTTTGGTTTTTTTTTCTCCTTCTTAACATGTTATCACAGAGGTGCTACCACCATCACTGATGGGCTTGGCCTTGGCCAACAGTGAGTTTGTCTTGGAGCCTGCTGGCATTGGCCCTATTGGACATAGGGGAAGCTTCTAGCAAGCCTCTCACAGAAGCCACCCCTGTAGCCCCACTGGCTACCAAAACATTGCCACGCAAACCCAATGCAGCAAGATACCTGCTTAAGTACAAGAAATGATGGTAATATATTTTCTTGAATTTAAGTGAGTGTCCCTTGTGCAAAAGCTCCATGTTTCACAGTTGAACTACCAAATCATGTACATTTTTTCCCAAAATAAGTCCAGCAGCATCTGCTCCGTATATCACTGATTTACGAAGAAAAAGATTTTAGCAGAGAGCTTCTATTTAGTCCCATTGTATTGGTATATTACACTGAAAAGGAACAGTGATTACCTTTTGATTACCTTGTCTCTTTCAAAACCCTGGAAGTTCAGATTTAGAGCTAAAAAAACGTAATTAGAATGTAAGTTGAATGAGATTCATGAATATGGCTTTTGGGAGTGGTTGGCAATAGATCTGAGTCTCTGTCTCATTTTGGTGACCACCTCTAATTGTTTCCTTGCCTTTTCACACCCTTTCCTGAGGCATCATAGATTGCAATTCTACCCAAGCTACACTCATGTTCTAGTGACTGGAGGCACAGAGTCTGCAGTACCTCCCAGGAGGAGACCAGTCAGCTTTGTGGAGACAAGAGCTTGCCCTGAGTTAAATGCAATGGTACTGTCTCTGGGCTAGGCAGTTTCTCTGTTGCAGACTCCTGGAGAATATCCTGAGGAAGTACTGCTATTTGTTTAATCTCTTATGTTCTTCCTCAGGCATCCTTCATCCCTACTGAATGCCATGGAAAGGACAAGCCTATGCCTGTCCTGAAAAGGAACTGAAATTCCTTACAAATAAAGCTGAGAACCACAGGAAATGGGGAAAATGAATAAAAAATCATGAAGGAAATGTGATTAATATTCCTAAAAATAATCAGAAAAATAGAGCCACAAAGTTCAGTACAGGACCAAAGACCTGCTGGGCATTGCTTCCTCTGCTCCCTCTGGAGACAACAGAATGAGGCCCCTGTTGGATGGTGAGACTTAGACAGACCTTTGGCCTAACCTGGAAAAGCCATGCTTTTGTTTCTGTGCTCTCAAATGGTGATACACTTGGTACTCAGGCTTTTTATTGGGAAAATATATTGCAAGTCAGTATTTCAGAAGCGATCAACAGGGTTTTGCAGTCCCCTCAGGTATTCCTGGTGAGTCTGAATGTGTTATCAATACAGGACCTTGCCTTTGAAATAAAAATGATGGCTTACACTTCTATGCGGCTTTCCCTTTCTGGAGACAGAAAGTAAGTGCGTCACTAAATAAAGAACAGACAGGTTACAATTTGAAAACTCTAGAGAAAAGACATCTCTAGATAGGATGTATTTGATACATCAAAGGCCGCACTTAAATAGAAAATACTCAAAACACAAGACGACATCTCAAGAATTTGGACTGAGGTTTTAGGTGTTTGCAACATTATTTTAATAAGGGACTCTATCATAAAGTGGGCATCTAAGTAGATGAAAACAACAAATCCTGTGTACTTGAGGTACATGTGCTGTTCAGTCCTGCTAAATGTCAAGGTTTAAAGCTGCAGGGATAAGTCACCCCCTCACTTGGATGATTTAGCAGTATATTTTGTGCACGTAAATATATATCAGGGAGCTCTATCGCCCCAGACTACCTTTCATTTTGTTTATGGAATTTAATAAAACAGGCTCCAAGGCTACTGTGAGCTTTTTCTTGCACATCGAGGAGCTGGTGCAAAGTAAGTAGTACCAAAAAAGAATTGGTAATAGCTTTTTCTGCTGGCCAGGATCTCTGTGGAAAGCTTTGGCTGCACATAAGTGACGCTGTTTTACACTGGGCACTTGATTTTTGTAGGCAGTGAAAGTCACTTTACTCTTTCATTACGGTGAAAGTTCTTCAGAGCAGTCAGGCTGCTGCTTCCAGCTGTATTGCAGGCATGGTGCTTTTTTTCATGTAGTATTTAAAGTTTTTCTAAAGCCATAATGTGAGAGTCACTGCAGTCTGAGGCATGGAATGAGAAGATTCCTGACATTTACATTTGTTTCTCCTGTTAAGTTAATGGGATTTTGGGGCTCAGGCCTTCACATTTCAAATAAAGATGTTCATAAAATTTCCTCCATAGTTCAATCTTTGTATGTAAAAGGTCTGTTCAAACACTTTATACAACCATTGCATAACCATAATTTCTGCTGATTATAAAACATTTTGGAGAAAAAAAATTAAATTACTCATCTCAGAATCAACATAATTGTCCAGAATTTAGATGGCATAGTAAACAACTAGCTATTTACTGGCAACTAATTTCATCTCCACAGATAATGACACTTCACAGAAGATAATATAAACATCTTTATAGATGTAACCTTTAGAGGTCAAGGCTATCCGGACATTTTTCCAAGTCGATACAGTATTAGCGCTAAACACAAATAAACTCATACCCGTATTACATAGTAAAGCAGACTTATGCCTAAAATGCCAATTTAATTTTCAGCATGAGTCCTCCACATATTGTGGCTGCAATGAAATGTGGAAGCTGGGGGGTTTTTTACATAAACAAGATTCCTTATATGTACTTCCGTGCTGGTTGTACGTGATTTTCACCAAAACACACATGCAGGAGGTATTAACAACAGCAATTTTCAGCAGTATTCAAAACAAAAGGTTAGATATAGGTAAATGCAGAAATACCTTTTGCTGTGCTCTTTCTTATGTTTCTGTGTTTATAAAGGCATAAGCTGATTGCTACATGTTTGAACAAACACCACTGCCCAGAAATGCTGCGTGAAGAGGGCTGGAGGGAAGTCACTTCTATTTGCTGAGCATAGAAAATAAAGCAGATTTATTTCATCAACAGTTCTGTGAAAGAGCTGATGCCTGATTTCAGAGGAACTGGATATCTGCTCACTGTTTTAAGTCCTTCATGGAAACTATGTTTTTAGGCTCATAATATTGAAGAGTTTAATAGCATTTGGCCCCTACCCCCAGTTGCTTTCATTTGCTACAACAAATTTTCAGGCTCCTCTGAGGCCACTTAATTACTAGTTGTTTAAGCAACAACTTGCTTTCAAAAGCTCTACTAAGCTAGCATGGAGAGCCATACTGAAGAGTTTCTTAAACCTCTTTTGGGGGGCAAACCACCAAAGCATCTTGTCCAGGTTTCCACCTTCAGGTCTGGAAATGGAGTAGGGAAAGGGAAAGAGAAAAGAAAAAGAAAAGAGAAAGAAAAAGAAAACAGAAGAAGATAAGTAAAAATATAAAGGAAAGTAATAAAAGGAAAAAGAAAAAGAAAAAGAAAAAGAAAAAGAAAAAGAAAAAGAAAAAGAAAAAGAAAAAGAAAAAGAAAAAGAAAAAGAAAAAGAAAAAGAAAAAGAAAAAGAAAAAGAAAAAGAAAAAGAAAAAGAAAAAGGAAAAGGAAAAGGAAAAGGAAAAGGAAAAGGAAAAGGAAAAGGAAAAGGAAAAGGAAAAGGAAAAAGGAAAAGGAAAAGGAAAAGGAAAAGGAAAAGGAAAAGGAAAAGGAAAAGGAAAAGGAAAAAGGAAAAGGAAAAGGAAAAGGAAAAGGAAAAGAAGGAAAAGGAAAAAAAAGAAAATCTCAGCACACAGCTGGCAGTGTGGTGCCATGGCTCACTTAGTAGAAGAAAGAGAAGGGATCCAAAGGAGGGTGCTCTGCAGTGCTTCTCCCTTACTGTGTGCTATGAAATACCATGATATGTGGACAAATGTTCCTGGCATACAGTGTCTCAAAATCAGCACATGAAAGTGTCATTGATGTCAATGTGTCAAAGGAAAAGGAAAGAATCACAGGACCCTTCCCTTCCTTTCTTCTCCCTTCTTTCTTGATTACTTCAAAGCTTCTTTGCTTAAGTCAGGACATGTCATGTAAAGAACACTCAATTTTTCCTGTGTGATGATTTCACACTGGTGTCATTTCATCTGCTAACACTGATTCTGACTTGTGAATAAATGGGTCCATTCTCTGATCCATAATGGGAAGTGTGTTTCTGCTGCTTGTATCTCTTAAAGATTTATGGGAAATGACTGAAATGATGATACAGACCAGGTCACAGTAGCAGCCCTGATACTGCCTTCATTTCAAAGATACTCAGTACTCTTCCATCAGCTAGATCCTCACTAAGTAGGACCAGAAGAAGCAGGCCAATTACTGCAAATCATCTACTTTCAAGGGGAAAGGAGGGCTTTTTTATATGTACTGTGCCTTCTGGATCATTCACTAGAACCAAATAATATTCTTACAGTTACAGTCAAATCTTTTCCAGTTGTATAAAATTATTATCATTATTACATAACAGAAATAATGTCCTGTAAGAAGTACAGTAGCCAATATAAAGTGTGACATGGGAATAGTTCTTGCAATAATGAAGAAAGAGTAACTAGCCGTACTGGTTCTTTTTGGTATTTAGAGAGCCAGAGGTTATAAAACTGAGCAAAATAGTATTTCAGAGAAATGGAGACATCTGGTAAAACAGCAGAGTATAATTGCCCTATCATCATTTATTGCAATTCACCTAAGGACAGTCGAGGGATTGTAGAGGAAGATAGCTCAATTTAAACTCATTTCTGTTGACATAGTCAAATATCCTCTTTCCCCGGTTTAATGCCCAAGCAGATGAGCTTAGTAGAGGATGTTATGGAGAGTGTGGACTGATTAAATTCTTCCCTTACAATGCAGAGCTACTGCGATTTTCTCCTAATGACTATTTTGAAATCCTGAGAGAAAAACCAGACATTTGGATTAGTCAGATTTTGAAAAAGAAACTCAAGCCAAAGAATCTCTTGGATCTTAAAAGCTACATATTGGAGTATTGATTTGCTTTAGATTTTGGGGTGAATCTGAGGCTCTGTCATAAGATGTTAATTGTGTTTGTACATGAACCATAGACCCATCTTACAACGTACTGAGGTCCTCCATCATGATTAGATCTCCCTTTTGTTTTCTACTCCACTTTGTTTTCCACTGTTTTTCTTGTATTATTTTAATGAACCTTTTTTATCAGATGCATATATTAATTTGTGTGATATCTTTATAACGTAGTCAATACATAGTGAAGGACTAGTTACTGAAATGGCTCATCAATGATGAACATTCCTGTTCAGAGAGGTTAGCAGGGTGCTTCATTTTTGGTTATTGAACACACACTACATTCAAGAATATTAATTTTCAGAAAACACTAATCAGTTCAATTTTGAAAAATGCAATGCATTTAAAATATCTACAGTTGATTACTTACAAACCTTTCCTTCCTTCTGAAAATATGGGCAAAAGTGAAAATTCTCTTCCTTATAGAAGACTAGTATGTCTGCTAATTCCTGTACTGGTAGGAATCTGTTCATCAGAAGCAAACAATCTCTGTCACATAGAAGTGGGCAAGACAACAGTGCTAAACAAGTCTTATGAGAGTTTTTGGTAAGTATGGCATCAAGTACTGAGATGTGACACACTGCAGGCACCTCCCTTGTTTCCTAGGCCCCCTTCATATTCTGAGATATGATTCTAGTTCTAAATGTAATAATTTATTGTCATTTCCTTAACTTTAAAAATATTTTATTCTTTGACAAGCTCATTTGCTGTAAATTTCGTGAGAAATTTTTGAATCCTGTTACTGGGTGGGTATAGTGGGAAAATGGGGAGGGTATCAAAACTAGTGAGTTAATATCAGGAAATAGTGTTAGTGATTTTAAAAAAACCAAACAAAACACAAACACAAAACCAAAAAAAAAAAAGGACACCCACCTTGCAATGCATTTTCTCTCTTATGCCTTTTATTGTGGATGAGGAATTTAGTTAATCTTCCTAGAATCTTCTTAAAACCATAATTGAAATACCAGAAGTCTGCTGGCTTCCTTTGCTTTTTCACAGAAATGTTTTTTTAATGTTGTAGAACTAAGACCCATAGATTCCTTTTGTGGGTATTTTATTTTGTTTGTTAAACTATTTTGGCTCATGTCTCAATACGGAATGGCCAGTGAGTCCAGCAATAGTCTGAGGAGGAGAGGAAAGGCACAAGTAGTCCTTGAAAAAGAAAGGTGAAATGTGAGCATCTAATACTTAATTTAGTGAAACAAAATTGTATAAGCAAGAACAGAATGTTAGGTTTTTCTGAGTATTATCTACATTTTATATGTGGGTTAATGAAATTAAATGTATGATTAAACTGTTATACTTCACAGATATTTAATCTTATTACTAGATTATTAATAGCTTGATTTTCTTCTCTACTTCTACCAAAATGGGGCAGGAAACACATGAAAAAAAAAGTTAAATATTCATCTTAGCAGCTCTTGGAAACTGATCTGTTAACAGATCACTGTTTTCATCACCTTCCTCCAAAAAACAAGAAAAAAGAAAACAGGATAATTCAAGGGAAAAAATCCATACGGGAATGTCTTAAGTATATTGGTCTTTAATTATGAGGATTTAGTGTTTTCATGAGGGGGAAAAAAAAAAGACTTATGCAAAAAAAAAAAAAATTAAGGCAGAAGAAAGAAAAAAGAAAAAGGAAAACATTTATGAGAAAGATCTTAAAGAATGTGTTAGCACATATGCATACACTCATCAGTGTGGAGTGTATGCAATGAGGAGGAGAGAATACCTGTAGGATTACAAACTCTTTAGTTTAATGACTGCTTGGTTTTGGTTTTCTGAGTGTACTTTGATGTGCTTTAGTTAGGTACATTCTTAGCATGTTACCAATAATAATTGGTATATTACAATATTCATGTTTTTTCTCTCTCCTGCCTGCAAGTATCAAATGTATTTATTCCTTAGATGATGGTGAATGGTGTAAGAAATAGTTCAGCGCATACACCACAGATCCATTTCATTAAACGGTCACCTTCGACAAATCCTAACAATGTATGCACAGTTTGTGTTTAAGCAGTCTGGGAAACTTCCACCTCTCACCAGTTTTGGTACTATGATTTTCTGGTAACCTGAATTGTTTGATTGTTGGTGGAGGTGTGATCTTCAGACACTTTCTAAAACTGAAAATAATTATTAGTTACAGAGAATAAAATATAGAAGTAGCTCGCCATGTTTCTGAAATCTACCCCTGTCCTCTGCCATGCATTACAGCTGCAATAAACATGTTTTCAGGACCTAGTCAGCGCATCTTCATTAAAACAAAGAGGTCACCCATAATAACATCACTCCTGTGATGGTAAAATGAACATATTGCTGTGATGTCCCTACTTTTAAATGCCAAATGGTGCTTGTTCATCAGGAATTGTGAGATTATGATAGCCATTGGTGTCAGTGATAGCGACAATCAGATCCTATAAATTTCTAGATATATTAAAAATGCAAAATGTTTTGCGGTCACTCTCTACTACCATTTTCTTATACCCTCACTATGTCAATGAAACTAGGAAAAACTTAATTAGGTTTGTAATGTAATGTAAATGTGACGTGGTATTTCTTATGTGTGTAAGTAATTATAAGATTTTGTATTGTAACCCTTTTCCATTTAGATTTCTGATGGTCCAAAATATCTCCTTAGTTGGGGAATTTCAGGTGCAGAATTTTGATTAACAAAGATTCTGAGCAAGTCTAAGAAAAAAAGGAAAAAAGGAAAAAAAAATTAGTTCTTTTCCAGCTTCTGCTCACATTCCAACCTTGATTGCTTCTAAAAATCATTAAATTCTTACTTCAGCATGACAGAAGAGCTCTTTCAGACAGAGCTGTAAAGATGTGAATTCTTATTTTATTTAGAAAGAATAACTGTGATGGTTAAGCTTGGCTAGGGGTCAAACTCCAACCCAGCTGCTCAATTGCTCCTCCTTCTCAACAGGATGGGAAGAAAATGGGTTGAGATAAAGAAAGGGAGATCACTTACCACCTATCATCATGGCAAAACAGATTAGCCTTGGGGAAAAATAATTTAATTTAACATCAAATAAAATAATGTGGTTAGTGAGAAAGGAAAAAACAAACCAGCACCTTTCCCTCATCCCCCTCACCCCCAGACTCAACTTCCCTCCTTCACTCCTGAGCCCTCTACCTCCCGCCCCCAGTGGGGCAGGGGGATGGGGATGGGGGCTGTGGTCAGTCCATAACAGCTCCTCTCTGCTGCTCCTCCCCCTGACCCAGCATGGGCTCTTCCACGGGCAGAGCCACAGGGGAATATTTGCAGCCCTGACCTCTGCTCACAGCGGTCGCTCCTGCAGCCCCCCCACTGCCAGCACTTTGACACCCACACCCGATACATAGCCTTCCTCAAAATCATGTCATTTTCTTTTCATTCTCTAGAATTCAATGAATGATCCCATTTTGCATGCAGAAGTGATGCTCTACATCATCCCTCTTAACCCAGAGACACCCTCTCGCTCTGTCAGAAACAGCAGAGCTCTGGCTTGTACCCTGACTTCGGTTTCTTTCACACACCATAGTCTGCTGCTGTTTCTACTTTTTTAGCAGCAATTCTCTCCTTTATGACAACTCTCAACATTGCTGCGTGCATGAAGGATCCCATTCTTCTCTGGCATTGTTTGGGAAAAATCTTCTGTGAGTTCTGTGTTTAATAAGGCTAGAGCTTCGCCACTGCATTCTTCACATCAGTGATTTACTTTGTTGAGGGAAGCAAAAAGAAATGGCATTCCTGTTCAGCAAATCACGAAAGCAACTTGAAACTAACTGCAACAAGTGTAGGATCAGCTTTACAGCTCATACAAACATACGGCCATTGCAAAAGCCACTTACTACCAATTCCATCTAATAATTAATTTTAATTGAATTCTGGCTTAATCCAAGACAAAGATCTCCCTGAAGCTATAGAAGTTTTTCCAACACAAGACTCAAATACTTTTTTCCAGTTGCTAATCATCCTCACTATTAAAAATATACTCCTAATTTCTGCTTTAACTTTATCTAGTTTTATTCCAATTTATAGCAATTGTTTTCTGCCTTTCTTTGTCCTCACTTTCTATAGAGCACTTTAATGTGCTTGAGTTTATAAATCCCAGGATTACATTTACTCATTTTACCACTGGATTATGCTGCTCATAACAACTCCCTTTTAAAATTATCATTTTCCAGAAGACAGCCCTCCCTTCAGTTGATAGGACCTGCATTCTTTGCTGCAACTGTGTTAAAACACATTTTATAAGAATGTGTCCAATGAGCCAAATGATACAGACTGTGCTCAGTGATTGCTTCTTCCTTGTTTATGGCTCTACCAATGTTTTCATCATTCACCAATTTGTACAACACTTGTTTTATATTTAGGTCCACCTCATTGATGGCATGCTGCATGTACTAAAAGCACACCCTTCCAGTCAGCATGTCCCAGCAGCTGCTGCTTTTGATATTTGTCAATTAGTTGTTAACCCTTTAGCATGTGATCCATTGGAAATGGCTGGTGGGGATTCTCTTCCTTTATCTCTCTCTCTTTTTCCTAAGAAACTAAAGCTTATTCAATTACTCTGTCTCAATAATTGTGTAATCCTTCTGAAATCCTAGCAAGTTTCAACCAAATTGGAGAGGAAGGTAAAGCCTTGAGTATGTTCCTCTGAGTTTTTTCAGGATAGGCAACTAGATATGAAAGAAACATCCTCTATGCTCTGTAATGACAGCTAAGGTAAGCAGCACACACTTCATTGGGTTCAGAGCTTGCATAGGGTGAGGTTAGGAAAGGAACCTCTGACAACATTGGTGCTCATGGACTTACTTGCTGGTGAGAAGGCCCTTCCCTGACCGGTGAATTACATGGGGGGTTGAACTTATAAATGACTGTGGACTTGCCAGCCTTCCGTTTTCATTGCTGTTTTTCTTTCCAGCCACCTGTCTTTGTTTTCATGTGGGTGCCTCTTGAATATATAGCAGTTGTGTTTGTAACGCAAGGTGTGACGTGATTATCTTCACCCACCAGATCTCTTCCAAGAATGCATACAAATTTCTGATGGTAGGAATGATTTTCCCTACAAGCTGTGGCAATCCATGCTGTCCAGAATTAATTTTCCTTCTCTTTTTGTTCTTCGCTTGTTGGTTCCTGAATCACCTCTCCTTTCCCTTTTTGATTTCTGACACACTCTTAGCACACATCCAGGCTTTTCTACTTTCTTTCATGATTAAAAAAATTGTTAAAAACATTTAATTGTCAAAGCAGAAATCTCCTTGGTCAACACTCTCAGGAATCTGTTGGCTTTAGTTATCCATGACCTGTTTTCAAAATTCGTCTAATATATGTCATCTAGCATCCTCCTTGGTCACTAATGGACTGGAATTTCTTGAGCCTTATGTGATGCAACAGCCAATTCTTTTCTTAGATAATGCATAATTATTTAATGAACAACTCTACCTCTCTCTCTAAAAGCAGCACAGAAGCTTTTGCAATTAATTAAATTATGCCTGCAACATCAGACATCACTCTGAGTCTTATAAAACATGAAGACCCACCATGACATCAAAATCTGACATGTTTGTTTTAACTTGCTAGCTCATTCAAATCATACTGCCCAGCAGCTGACCAGTAGAGACACAATTGACAAAACAGGTAAACAATCAAACAGACTGTACACCAAAGCCTCTCCCTAAAGGTAGTTCTGTTATTGGTTAAAAAACAGTGGATCTGTACAAAATCTGTACAAAATGTTTTAATATAAATAACAACATTCAAACATTCACAAAACTTGGAGTGTTTCCTATTGTATTTTCCTATTTCAAATTTTCGTAGCGTTTCTTGGGAATTTTGAAAAGACTTAAACCTGCCTTGCAAATGTGCAGAGAGGGAAAGGAGAAATGAAAAAAAACCCTAAACCATGATTAGTTGTTATCATTTGTGGCTAGTTTAAAAATGGAAAATTCATATCTATGGTCAAATGAATCATCAGTTGTCTCATTTTTTTCCCTTTGAAAATAAGCATGCGTAACATTCAGAGAAAATAACAAACTGGTTTTACACATGCTAAAAGTATTCAATTGAAAGCATTGTCACTGTAAGGAAAGTAAATAGAAGCATCTGGATTGTATTAATATTAACAATCCCTTTGGTGAAATACAGCTACAGTACCATTCGCAATGTAGAGTACCATGTCAGAGCCCTGACTACTGTAAAAAGCCTGGACTAAGGAACAAAGAATGCCTTCTGGCTTATACTAGTGGAAATACTCTTTTTGGCTTGAAGGCACACTGCATGTAGAAAGCAAGACCCTTGAATATAGACTCTTATTGTTACTTTTTTTCTTGACACGTATTAAGTTTTTCTTCTAAGTGTGATCAGTGCAAGGGTGTTGGTCTCTTCTCCCACGTAGTTAGCAATAGGACAAGAGGAAATGGGCTCAAGCTGCACCAGGGGAGGTTTAGATTGGATATTAGGAAAAATTTCTTCATGGAAAGGGTAGTCAAGTATTGCAACAGGCTGCCCAGAGAGGTGGTGGAGTCCCCATCCCTGGAAGCGTTCTAAAAATGGGTAGACATGACATTTTGGGACATGGTTTAGTCTAGTCTACCCTTAATTGGTTTAGTGTGGACTTGGTAATGTTAGGTTAATGGTTGGACTGGATGATCTTAAAGGTCTTTTCCAACCTAAGCGATTCTATGATTCTATGATTCTATGTTTTGAAAGTGAATTGTGAAAAGCTTCAGGCAGCAAGAAAGTGTTGCTTTTGCCTATACATTGGTCCTGTGGCTTTCCTTGTAAAAGCAACTTGCCTTAATTTTCAATGTATTTTGAAGACTATGAGTATAGATTTTTACCCATTTTATCATCTATATCTGTATCTCTATATAGATCTATATGTAGATTGTTATTTTTATATATAAATTATTTATTAATATATATCTTTATATACCCTTTACGACTTTTTATATATACATGTAAAGTTATATCCATATAGATATAGATATTTATTCATATAAAAACTTAAAACTTTCTCCCAGTCTGCAACAACCTTATGCATATCAATTTGATGTAAGCTGCAAAATTTCTGAAAAATTATCTCATGCTACAGAAAAATTGCTCTCCTTTCCTTCTCTCCACCCACCAAAATTCCCCCACTTCCACTCCCAGAATAACTTATAGGGAAAAGTAATTCAAATACAGTAAGACAAAATACTCTGGTGAAATGATTGCTGTTTTAATGTATACTGCATATCATATATGTATATATTAATACAATATAAATAATATCTAATGTATGTGGCAGAGCTGAATTTAACCCATACCTCCTGTGCCAAATTACCTTTCGTAATCCTTTTGCCTGCACACCAAGACTCTTTTTTCCCCATTTCTTCCTTTTATTTGCTCTTACCTCCTTTGCTGTGCCAGATCTGTCAGGTTTCCTACCCTTTCAGGTCTTGATGAATAAGAGCCAGTGGTACACTAAGGCTGATTTTATTAGCTGTAGCAACACTGGGTTGCAGGAGTAGCACCCAAGTGAACTTCAGGGCAGAACTGTCAAATCATACATTATTTAACTGCTGGAGTACTCTCAGGTCCCACTCTCGACATACTGAGTTGGGACCTTTTCAGGTAAAAGTGTGTTGGGTTGAGGAGCATAAGCTTGAAAATAGTAAAGATATAGGACAAATACTATTGGAATATTTAATCCAAATACTCCACACAGAAACATGATGCAGCAATGACTTCCATGATGTCAAACAGTGATGACCAGGTTATGATTTTTTAAAGAGTTGACACCTGCAGTTCACCGTGAAGCCTGAGTGAGTATCTGGTTTACAAGAGTTCAGACAGTAGATTTCAAGACAACAGTCCACTTGAGGAAATAAAATACATTTCTTTACATTTTTTATATATATAAATTTGCAGTGTAACATAATAGTGTTCCACACAGGAAAAAAAGTATTGTAACAAGTGATTTACTTTAATAAAAGCAATACTATACAGCTGCAGGGAATGTTCTTTGTGAGGCTTAGCTCTAATGAAGTCTTTTTCCTAGACTGTGGCAGTGCTAATCATTTTATGAGTCACTGTGACAAGATTTTTCGCTTGTCAGTGATTCACAACTTCGTTCTGCTGAAATCTCTCAGAGGTTTGACCAGTCCCAGTGGACTCTAACTCCATTTCTCTGTTCTCAGTGTTGCCTCCTTTGGCTATTCAAGTCCTACCTTCACCTTCCAGTACTCAGGTTATATCTATACAACATAGTCCTAACATATTCACAGAGATCCAAGCTACTTCTAAGCAAAGGAGTTCAAGTACTGGAAGCGGTTTAACCTCAAAATAAATAACACTATTTGGGCTACTTTGAAATGCTAAGCACCTGAATTACTCTATCACCTGTCAAGTGAAAGCATATTTTGCCTGTTAAGGGCAGTGTATGCTATGTATATTGTACTTATATTTGACACAGCTGTAAGTATCTGTGTGGCTAAAGTCTAAATTATTGGAAATCTGTGGGGATTCCTCTTTTGGGGTCTACCTAGGGGTGCCTTGATAGCTGGGGAGCGTGGAGAAAGAGCAGTTAGGCACAAGCCACACGCTGACCTGTCGACAGCGGGAACTGTCACGCCAACAAAACCTGAACAGCACCGAGAACTGAAGTTTCACAAGGACCCTGTTATAACACAGAACATCAGTATGTTTATAGCTTCACAGAGGCCACAGTGGAGAATTATGTGTCTGATTAATCATGTTTAATTACCAGCTCTTATTAGGCTCACATCCATTTTGGACACCATGCTGTAATACAGCAGAACCACCACCACCTGCTGTGTGAACAGAAGTGGCACACAGGCGCGTGCAGCTCCCGTGACTCCTTTTTGTCTGAAAACTGCAGTTAAAAACTGTGGTACTGTCATCCAGAAAACATAAAATACTTAATGTGTTTTCCTCTTGGTTTACATAAATCTCATTTCGACACTGACATTTCAGGCTACCTGACATTCTATAATGCTGCACGTGGAACACAGCCCTTTATTTCAGGAAGAATTTTTGGACAACCATATTTTTTTTCAGTTTATAACTACAGATACATTAGCAAGAATATTTTGGGTATGTTAATCTTTAAAATTAAATAAATAAGAATCATGTACAAGGACACACATTGCTATCTTGCATACAATTTAATTCGGTAATAAGAATTTGCCTACCTGAATAAGCTTACCTGATTGGAAGTTTGAAACTTTTAAAAGATATTTTCCTTATGGTTCTCAGTATATATCTTTGTTCCCAATAGAGTTAGACTAAAAGTCTTGTCCAAAGGTGGCTATGATATTAATATATACAATGTGTAAACCAGCTTGCCTATCATACCATCTACCTCCAAAGTTCTATTCTATTTTTACAGCACACATGATAAGAAAAATATTCCCACTGATACTAAACACACAGCAGTAGAGATAAGAATCACACCTTCAGGCATTTTTAGAACTATTGCATTTAAATCTGCTTAGCAAACTTCCATAAAAATAAAATAATCTACTTGTAAATACTGACCATGCTAAAGGAATTAGTTTTAAAATTTAAAGAAAAAAATTTAAGAACTGAGCATCTGCTGTGTTTGTGCCTCTAAAATCTCCATTTGGCATATTCAACTGCAGACTTACACTTCCAGGATTTGTTTAGAAAGATGCTGGAAACATGCTGGTAACTTGCATGCCATAAAAATTATATAGATGAGCAAAATTAATGAATTATTAAACCATATGTTAACTTCCCAGAGAATATGGGGCATTCAGAAGTTCCTGTCTCAGAACAGAGAGTCATCTTGTTTCATTTTGTTGCTATGCAGCCTCACTATCCATTTTACAGAATCATCCTCTCTCTGATACTAAATGTAATTAAGGACCTTTTCAAAATAATGATTTAATGATCTGCTTTTTCCCCCACTCCCCCCTGCAAGTGTACCAAAGCAAACAGAGCATCTGGCTTGCTCACAAAACGCCCAGACTGCTATTTTATATGGACACATCATTGTAGCTGGCAGTGCTTCACCTGGGTGATACGTCTTAAGGTAACAATGTGAATTAAGCACTAATCCATGAAAAGTTGTGCTTTTTTTTCCCTGTGTTGAAATTATGTAACAATTAACAAAAATGACTTGAAGAAAGGAGAGCTTTTGCCAGACAGTTCAAACTCCACAGAGCTGGATTTCCGATCCTGAATTGTGAAAAGATGAACACTATGAACACTTTACAGAGGGTCACATACCTTCATATTTCCATTGCCTTACGGAAACCTTTGAAAATTTACTGATGCTCTTACAACCTTCCATCCAGCCTTTGGCCGAATATATTCACCTGGGGCCTTTGCCCCAAAATAAGAAAATTTGTGTCTAAGTTCTTAGCTCTGCTTTGTTCTCTTTACCACTTTCTGTTTAACAAACAAGCTTGCAAACAGCTGTATCTCACCAAATAGAAGTGGCACGTAGGAATGTTGGGACATTACATGCCATTCCTTACAGCCACAGCATAAAGGAAATATTGACGTTGTCCTAGAGAAAGGAGGAACTTGACCAGAATATTTTGTCATTATGTGCCTGACTAGCTTTGACTCACCATATGACTCTGAAAGAACTGCAGCTCAGGACTATCCTAGCAGCCCTGGTTCTGTACCAAAGTATGCGGCTTCCAGGGTAGAAAAGTTGCAAAGGGGTTCTCCCCAGGTCTGCCTGTTGGACTGTTGCACCTGCACTATCATTTTAGAGAGTTTGAGTTCAAACCCAGATTTGCTGATGGCCCTGCTCTGGCGGCTGTCAGGAAAGCCCATGGGTTGGCTCAGGGGGATGAAAACTTCAGTCGCACGCTGTGCTCTGCGATATGCATGTCTGCAGCAGGGACAGGCCCTCTTAAAACAGGCTTCAGCTGACTGCCTTCAATTTACTCTTGCAGTGATGGTCTGGGACTAAAGCTCTGACTTGAACTGTGGGAACGGGGACCAGGTGGAATTTGAAAAATTCCATTGCTCAGCCCTGGCAACATTCCAGGTCAGGTTGGATGGGGCTCTGAGCAACCTGATCTGGTTAAAGCTGTCCCTGCTCACTGCAGGGGGGTTGGGCTAGATGACCTCTAAAGGTCCCTTCCAACCCGAAGCATTCTATGATTCTATGATTCAATGAAGGTAGTGTGGGTTTGGGATGCTTCAAGAGCCATAGGTGAATATGGTGCTACCTCATGGAAGAAGAGATGGCCTTCATCTTGTTCTGGAGAGTGGCAAAATCAGTTTCTGAAAAAATGGAGGTGGAGGCAATGTGTCTATGCAACAGATTTTTTTCTTTGCCCACCAGAAAATCACTTCATCTGTCTTGCTGTAGTGAAATGGATTTAACTGCTCACAGTGAACAGACGGGACTGATTTATGTTTTCTGAAGAATTTCATGCAAGCTGCCAGTTCTTTCATTTTACTTATTTTTCAGCACCTTCTGACTGTAAAACTGGCTAAGTTGTGCTGACTGCTAACTGATGATGCCAAAGTTGATCCCAAAAAGCCAGTCAAGATTTCTTCAATCTTCTTTCAGAGAGGGATCATCTTGGAGGGGAGCAGGCCATCTCAGAAATGTTTCATGGCAAGGTGGAAAAAAGGAGAAGGGGATATGTGCTCACTTGCTTCTCAGCTTTCTGCTGAGAAGATTCATCATCAAGAGGAGGAGTAGTACAGTGAGGATATTCCCCTGATTCCAGATTTGTCTCAGCCCTCTTTTTCTGTCTGTGAATCGACTTGGGCATAGCTCCTGGCTCATGTCAGTGCTGCTTCTCAGCCTGCTTTCTGTTTCTTCCAAGCAATTTCTGTAGCTGAAGCATCAACCTCCCAGCAGCTGCTGTCTGAGATGCACAATAGAAAGAACTTACTTATTTTGGTCAGAACACCTGGTAAAAAGAACAAGTTTTTTGGCACAGATTCTTCCTTCATGCCTCAGTAGACATCCCTGTTCCTTTAGCACCTGTTCCTCAGCTGCTGATTTAGCCTGGTGTGTATTTCACATACATGCCTTTAAAGCCTACCCAAAACCCAAGGTTGACAACAAGACAGTGAGTTATACAAACACAGCTGAAACATGAAGAGAAAGGTTGCTCATCTGGGTAATGAGGCACATGGAAGAAGACTGGGGGTTTATATTCCTTACAATAATGTCAAGGTCTGCTAACAACACTGCAGGAGGCAAGCTAAAGAGACTTTAGTGAAATAGAAATGTCATGACCCAAGGATCCAGGGGAACAGAAGAAATGGAACATTGTCCTCTTTATGCCTCCCATAAAGAAGAGAATACTTTTGGTGGTGGCTTTTACAACTGGCACAAAACAAAACTTACATTAAAAAAAAAAAAAAAAAAAAAAGGCTTTTCCTAAGTTTTCTGACTCCCTAAGGCTGGATGATCCAGATCCAGGAGCTAGTATCATGCATCACTATGTGATGCCAGTGTTGTGAGTTGAACAATGCAATATGAGATTTAAACAAACTGAGAATAATTATTTTAGTTTAGAAATTTTTAGATGTCTCTTGAAATTCTCAATTATACTAAGAAAACCCTAATTCATTAGCATTAAATAAATATATATCTGAAATGCAAAACCATCAAAAATTGGATAAAAATATTCACTGTATTTCAGCTACCTTGCAGCTGAAGTGCCAGACTTAAATCATTAGTTTCATTCATGCCAATGAGTTTTCAAAGAGAAATTATGGCCTTTATTTAATAAATATGGTACTTTTTACAACTGTACATGTCACAATGCTTTAAAAAGGAAGTCAGCATCATTAAAATTAATGAGCAGGTTTAGAAATGAGTGACTAAGGTATCACACATTCAGAAATGATTGCAAAATTGGTTGTTGTGTGCCTGCATCCAGACAGAGCACTAAGACTAAGGCACAAAACTATTGCTTGTTTTCCAAAACACGTGGTGATGTGGTGGGTGAGTGGGAGAAAACATAATTTCCCCCAAATACCTCCTTTCATAGGATACGACTGGAAGGCTGCTTGTTTTCTGAGCCCACTACTGATTTTCAAAACAACTAATTTTCTAGCATCTTTGCAGTTGCTTTCTTATTCTTTCATTTTCTCTGATGACATTGCTGTCTGTCCTCTTTCAGAGTAGCTAGGAAACTGCTAGGGGAAAAAAAAAAGAAGAAGGAAAAAACCAAAGGATCATTCTAATATATTTAAGTATACAAAACCAACAGCTGGAAAACAATGTCTTTTATGTTTCTTATTCACGCAACTGTCAGCCCCCTGTATGTGGGGCAGAGGCAGTGAGTCACAGCAAGTCTTATAAAAATGGCTTTCTCTGAGGTATTTGCAGAACTAAGACACTTATTTTTGCCAGCTTCTTTAAAAATGGTGGGCTATAGCAGCACACAAGAACATGCATGTCTTCATGTACACACATACCCATACATGTGTGCTATCCTTGCTTTAAATATTTGCCAAGGCTGGAAATGTAGGAAGGCATCCACTGTGTAGATAACCCGTTATTGCTCCTTCGAGCTTCTGAAGCAGGTATGGGTTACTTTCACAGGGCTTGCATAAGTATATCCCTTACATCAACAATTTTGTTTTCTTACATTATAACTTTTCCTGGCAAGAAAAGGCAGAATACTTTGCTAGATTTATGGCAAAGGAAAAGAAAAAAACTACAAACACTTTCTACGGCTAATTTACTTTTACAGAGATAAAATTAATGTAAGTATCTGCTGTTCTCCATGTCAATAAACTGCAGCTTTAAATTCAATCAGCCAGTCCTTACTGTAAGCAAGAGTCATGTCAACAGTTCATTCTCTCTTGAATTCCTTTTGAACAAAATGCATTATTGAGGCTTATAGTACCTGGTGCTTGAGAAGAAAAGGAAAAAGGAAAGTGGTAAATTCCCATGATAAAAGGGAACTTACTTTTTTTAACCAAAATTTACCCACATTAATCAATGTCATTGGAGTTCAGCACGCTTTAAGGTATAAAGGCTTGAAAGGTGCTTTTAAGATATAAAGAAATATGTAGCTAGGTAATCTAAAGAACAAAAGAAGAAGAGGGCAGACAATTATCATGGGACCTGTCAGACTATTAATGATTTTAATGGAAACAAATTTTATATGAATCATTAAAAAAATCTTCAGGTATCTTTAAAGGTAATATTTGTGGTTAGTAACTTTTCTGACATTCCTCACCTCCCCATAATGCAATAACAGGAGATGTGATGGAACCCCTTAATCATACACTGCCTAACAATTCCCCCCTTGCTAATTATGAAAAATAAGAGGACAATTCCAGTCAATTAATTCCTAATTTTCTTTGAGGGTCATATTAAGAATATTCTTACTGAACACACTCTAAAGGTTCAAAAATGCTGTCTGTCAATGGCAGGGTACTTGGCTAGAAATGCACATGGCTTCTACATGATTGCAAATCCTCTGTTACTTACAGTGATGAAAGATTCAAACAACTGTGTAAGACTTACAGTGCACATTTTCATCAGACTGAATGTTTAATCTTACTTCTGTTGTATTACTGAATAATCCAGCCATGTAAATTATACTGCAGTTTCATTTAACATTTGTAATATGGACATGCTCTCTTGAGATTGCAATCATATACACTTATACTAGATAATATCATCTAAATTCACCCCCCAGCAATGCACTTTTTCCAAATGTCCAAGGATACCAACTCAGCATTATAACAACATCATTTCTGCCTTTGTTCTCTCTCCCTCCTCAAAGGGCTCAGACCAAGCAAAAATCGTCTAACACTCTTTGACTGTGAGTTTTTTTGATTGGGTTTTGTCCTTATATTTTCTCTATGTATGGGTCCAAGCAAGATGTGGTCCCACTTAATTCCATTACAGTGGCTAATTATGACAACAACAATCAATACAAACCCAGAATCCTTCTGGCGTACTGCACTTGAAATGAGAGGCAGCCAAACAGGAACTATAGTAATGCACTTAAAGATGGAAAATCATTCCTGGGTTTCAATCCCTCTTGTATTAAAGCAAGTAACTGTTGCATTTTTACTCACTTCACTTTCTTCAGAGTGTAAAATTACAGACAATACTTACCGCACACAGGAAAGAAGAAGAGCTAAACACCTTGCTGTGATTACCTGGGTGGTTGTACTGTTCTCAAATAAGTATAATTCTCAAATAAGTATAATCAGATACAGGTGCAGAGATCTACAGCTGACCCCTCTCAGCATTTGGTTGACAAATACATGCCCAACTTGCTTGCACTCTAAGAAGATTGGAAACTATTTTGCTATGCTTCACAGAACACCAAACTTATTGCCATGCTAATTATGAACACATCTTGTTAACAGCTTGAAGTGGGAAGGTCAGCCTGTGCCTACCTCTGAACGATGGTGCAGACCCACCACCATAAGGTGGGGTGGAAGAGGACCAGGCAATATGTCATCACTCGATAGATGAAGCGTGAGGACACATGACTCACCTTGTGCTCCTGCCTCCTGAGCCAAAGGCATACTTCAGGAAGATAAAGCCAAGAAAAATGAAGTGATTGACTGCCTTCAGAATGACAAAGAACAGAAAACCTCTACCCCAGCAGATATGCCTGAGGAGGAATAAATGGCCACTGTAGATTTTTGTGATAAGGGCTTCATGTCAATGACTTTGCTGCTGGTTTGCACAGAGTTAGAGTGGAGTGATTTTAAAAGCCCATAAATGTATCTGCTGTAACACTCAAGTCAATTACAGGTTTCAGAGAGCTGACTGCAGATGGTGTGTGCTCAGGTACCTCTGACTGAATACAACTGGTTTTGGCATCATGACAGCTAGACATGAAATAAACCCTAATCACGTTCAGCCAACAAGTTGATCACAAGTAATGGAGGGCACAGAACAAGGCAATGTGGCCAGTCATCATTAATGTCAATCAGCTAAACTCAGTCTCCATAATCATGCTCAGACACAATAAAATATCCCAAGATATTCTAGTGAAGAGCAGACCCAAAGGCTGCCTTTACCCATAAAATGTAAATATTTCAAAGAGCAAAATAATGTAGCTGTTAAGTCTGTTGAAAAACTATCAGCTCCCAGCATGTATTCTTCCATTGACTCTGTGATGCACAGTGGAGGCTGACAAGGCATGATATGCTTGAATCTCACTCCCATGTCTTCATTCCTCCCTATTGCTAAAGAACTTTTTATATACAACTGAGAGATTTTAGGCTTCATAGATTTTTATTTATCTCTGATACTGAAAAAAGTTTTACTTCCTTTTCCATACTGTATTGTTGGTACTACTGACACAGGATCACTCTTTCTTAAAGAAGGATAAATGCTATTGAAAGACAACTAAATAGCTGCCAGAGAAGATTTCCCCCTATGTAAAGGACAGGTGCTTTAGCTCCAGAAATGAACAAAATGTGTAAGATAAAGTAGAATTTGGTTCCCTTGCTTGACTTAGTCATAATTGCCTACCGCTTGCATAGGTTTGTTCAGTATCTTTAATTTAAGCAAAATTAAGATTCTTGCTTTGTTATCTGTCTCTCTGTTTCTTATACACACAGAACAAATGAAGAGATACAAACCATTCAGGCCCATGCAAAATATATGTATTTTTAAAAAGCTTCTGATGAAATTGTTGCTACCTGGAACAGTAATAATATTTTAAGTTTATTCATTCATAGACTTGCTTTGTGAATCAATAGAGCTCTAGTGTCAAGTAAGTTAAAGTCAGACATGTATATTTCATGTGTATTTTAATGGTACTATTCTTAATTAAGCTATTCTCTGTTTTAAATATTCATTTCTAATTTACATGCCTATAGCTATGGGAAGAACCTTTCCAGAGAAGGGACTGATAGAAAGAAAAAAAAATCTTGTCTAGTCATTTACAGTTAAAAGTTTCAAATTTTGTATTCAGTGAAAAATCAATACAGAAGATGAGTATTGTATTGCTTTCTGGAAGCACTGAGTTTCAAGCCTAGACATATCTCCTGCAAAGCAGAAACTGTACAGTAATTTTATCACAAAAGATACTGTAGGAAGGTGATGCAGTAACTAAGGAACTCATTTTAGTAATGCAAAAGCAAATGTTGAAGGAATAACAGGACTGAAATATGAAAGCCATTTTTAGGCCTGGTAATAATTTCTGTCAGAGTGTGCTCCAATATGAAAAGGAAACTCATTGATGATGATGATGATGATGATGATGATTATTATTATTATTATTATTATTATTATTATTATTATTATTATTGATTATTATACTTGATAACTGAGCTGCCATTGCTTGGGTTGGAATATTGATATCATGAAGTCTTAGTTCAAGTACGAAGTGTGGACATCTTACAAAATAAAATGTCAATATTATCTCATCCAAATTTTGCTTTTAAACCTACAGACTACATTTCTGTGAAATTAAAGATAAATAAGACAGTAATTTATCATTTTTCAAGCATCCAAAATGTGAATAGCCTAAGATTAGTCCAGTGTCTTGATGTTAATTCAAACCACTGGGTAAATCAGAACTTCAGGTTTCCAATAAATAGATCTTTTAGTACAGTGATTGTGATACAGTTGTGAGATGGTTGTGAAATTCTCAAAAGCAGTCTCCACTCATCTATTTTACTCATAAGATTCCTATTACTGCATCTGAATGCCTCACAATTTTCAGCATATAGTAGAATAATAAAAAGAAAAAGGTCTAGAAGAGGCCTTAAGAGGTCACTTAGACTACTCCATTACAAAGACTGGATCCACTGTATCTATGTTATTTCTGACACGTTTGCCTTATAAGTTTCAGTGATGGAGCTTCCTCATCATTCCTAGGTAATTGATTCAAGTGTTTAAATGCCCTTAGACTTAAAAGGGTTTTCTTACTGGCTAACCAAAAAATACTTCATGGCAATATAAATTCACTTTTTCATGTCCCATCTCTGGTGATTATAGAGAATAGTTTTTGTGCCTCTTTGTGACAGTTTTTTACATATTTGAAGGTAGTTATTTCTTCCCTAGACTGAAGAAATTCAGTCCTTTCATGCTGTACTCAGGTCATGTTCTGCAGCCCTGTGGTCAGACTTATTGCTCTTCTCTGGACCATCCTGGAGGGCAATGTCTTGAATTAAATATAGCTGAGGTCTGTCCCGAGACAGAATGAATGACTTCATGTATCTGACATTATATAAACCGCAATAGCAGCCTTTTTCCCTTTTTTTGCTGCAGTATGGTGTTACAGCTACTAGCCCACAGACATCATTGATTCCTGCATCCTTACTAGGTAAGCTACACCATTGTGCAAAGGGATTGTACAGAGGAAGAGAAGTCAAGAGGATCCCCTCACTCTGTGTACTGGTGGAAGAAGTTCTCCACTAATGATAAGAGTCACTGCTGAGTACATAAATTTGAGTGCCTTTCTTGTGCTCAGACACCTGTAATTAAACCACAGAGTTTCATTCCTTTTGTCCATTCTTCTTGTAGATCTATGAAGGTGACACTCCTTGCTTCCCCACTTCAGGACTTACCTGTGAAGTGTTGAGTGTGATATGACTTCAGATTTGTCCCTTAGGTTGAGAGTGGCATATAAAGCAGTCTCAATTTCCGAGCAAGTCCTCCAACTGCTTGTAAAAAGGTTTACTTCCTGTTACATTATCACCGGCATCATATATATGATACTAGCCCCAGATATTTGTAACTCAGAGGCTTCCTGAGCTGGACATGTTTTCTGTGCGTATAGTAAACTTCAACAGATTAATATTTCATGAATTTGTCTGTACTGCTTCTGAGCTCAAGTAAACTCTTAATAGGAGTAATATATGGTGACAAGGCATTCACAATATATACATACTACATCTTATTTTATCTTTTTTTGTTTCCTTTTTTCTTTTATCCTGTCTTTGATGTGTTCTAGCTTATGTGCTGGAAGAGGGACTGAGCATCCGGTTTCTCCAGAACATTACCTCTCTGGCTTTGGCAGAAGAGGACCAAGCTGCTGGTAAGTCAAGGTCAAGAGTGAACTTTTAAAGTGGAAGAAAGCCAAGAGGTATAGGATAACGTATAGTTTTCTAGGACCCATCCACTGTGGATAAAGTCACTAAAATTCTACATTCCTAAAGAAAAAATGGGACAAATAAAGACTGTAATAATACAAGGAGATGGTGAATAGATGGAACAAATGTAGTGCCATATAGAAACAGGGCTAGAAGGAAATTTGAGGTTGATCATATAAGTTTCTACATGAAAGTTGGAGGTCTAAATAGCAAGATGGGAGATTAGCTCTGAATAAACAAAAGTATGTTGGAAACATGAAGGAATAAAAATATTAACACACACTGTTACCAGAATACAACATATGTAAAGGACCTAAAACAAGCTGTGCAGTATATATGGCTTTTAAAAATGTCAATCCTTATGATTTTGTCTGCTTCCAGAAGAAAAGAGTATTTCATTTCTGATTCATTTATTTCCCCATATAACCCAATCAATGTCAAACTCTGTTTATAGTGGGATGGGACCATGTCTTGAATTGTAGCACGGGGTATAATAGCAAAAATGGTGGAAAAATGGGATTCCAAAATGATCACTTGTTCAGAAGGACATAATTCTAGTTGCAAAAATGTTGGCTTCTATTTCCTTTAAACAGCACACAGATGCTCTATGCTAGTCAAATCTTTTTTAATAACATAAAAAATAGGAGAAAACAAAGAATTACTGCTTGAAGGAGATTAACTTTACTTTTATACTTAAAGCTAGAGGGCATGACTACAACTTCAAGCCTTTACCAAGTAAGTTCAATTTGGTTGAAGGATGTGTTTCAGATCTGAAAAGCTCTCAGGTACTCTGCCTATGTAGCAAATACACATGAAAGAATAGGAAGAATTTCTTTGGTGATCCCAAATGAAAGATAATTTTTAAAAAGAAGAGAAGATAAAAGTGTCAAATACTTACCTGAAAGAGACTCCAGAGGAGGACTTCTTTAATCTCAAAGAAATATAATTGGAGGGGAATAATTGATTACAAGTGATTCACAAATTGGTCAAAAAATTTACACATCCAGAAGCATCATAGAGATCTCCTGAAATGCCTATATGGATCCTAGTGGCACAGATACCTTGATGAATTAACCTTAGTGAATAAGGAGAAATCAACCAAAGGATATTTATTAACTTTGATCAGAGATATTATCTCATACTAAACTTTTGCTGTCAGAGCTAGATGGTTACCAAAAGTCCTTTGAAACTTATCTGCAGTTGCTGTGATTATGATGTAGGTGTATCCAAACAGAGAAGCGTGTTTTCTTGCACACAGGGAAACAATAAGAATCTGTAAAAGATTAGGAACAGATGACCAAGTCACTGATTGACAGAAAAAGCAGTATTCACAGGGTATGTTACAAATCTCCTGTTCTAATAAAAATATTTTGTCACTGATTAGAAGTGAATGTTATGTTCCAGATCTGTTATATCTCCTTGAGTACAAATATGGAGTGAGAAGAGAGTTCCTCCCTGCACAAGCTTTACATCCAGGGAAAGAAAGAACAAATTTATAACACTGACCTTGCTCTACCTGAATTCTTTTTAGATCAAGGAAAAGCTATTTCTCAACTTGCTAACACAATGTTTAGAAAGGTAACATATGATCTAAAAGAAGCTGAAGAAAGTTATGTTCAAATGAGGAGAGATATATGAACAAGTAGTTAAAGAGTGGATAAAAGGAAAAAAAGGATTGGAAATTTAGAAGATAGCAGTAACCAGTTCTGTCAAGAAATGTTTTTGCCTAAATTTTTGGCCTTTATTGTCCATAGTTGGCTTCTTTTTCTTTTAACAATTCAGTCAGTCACTATTTTTAAAGTTAAATTTGAAAAATAAGGAAAAGAGAGGGAAAAAATCCCAGCACAGCTCTTTGTATTGGTGTTCTCCTTTTATCTTTTTCTCCATATATTTTGTGGGTTTGTTTTTGTATTACTGCAGCAGTTCTGAATTTTAATGATAAAGAACTTGGCTTAAACCCAACATGTGCAATAATAGGCTTAGTTACTCAGTATTTGTCCAGAATCTTTGAGAATTTCAAACCTTAACATCTTTGGAAACAGTGCATATCTTATCCCCAGGTTAAAATAAAAAAAAAAAAAAAAAAAAAAAAGAAAGTGTATGCCAGAACATGGAAGTTTTAACTTGATTTGAAAACCCTTAAAGCAGGAAAGACTGATTTTTTAAAAAAAAAAAAAAAAAAAACCAAACACAAAACCAAAAGAAGTTGAAAAGTAAAAAAGGAAAAGGTATCTTATCAGAAGAAGGGAATGTATCTGGCTAATACACCAGATGGGTGTGCTGCCAAAGGGACCTCAAGAAGCTGGATAAATGCGCCAGCAGGGACTGCATGAAGTTCAATACAAGGAAATGCCAAGTCATGCCCCTGGGGAATAACCCCAGGCACCAGGATAGGCTAGGGGCAGCTGGCTGGAAAGCAGCTCTGCAGGGAAGGACCTGGGGGTCATAGTGGACAAGCTGAGCATGATCCAGCAATGTCCCATTGCCACAAAGAAGGCAAATGGTGTCCTGCCCCCAGCATGTCCTGGTGCGTGGGGTTGTTCCTCTGCAGGGGCACGACTTTGCACTTCCCTTTTTTGAACTTCATGAGGTTTCTGTCATGTCCCATTTCTCCAGCCTGTCAAGGTCCCTCTGGGTGGCAGAACGACCCTCTGGTGTATCATTTCTCCCAGTAACCAAAACAGGGACCTGCTTTCTGAAATCATGCTGGACCCTGAATGTCAGGGAGCGAAGGGACCTGAGGTGACAGGCAGCACTCTCCTCTGTGCAGCACTCTCCTCTGGCTAGCTCTAAAGCAGATTCCTACCCAGTATGTCAGATATGCTGCTTGGTGTGCTAGATTACATGCAGAGATTAGATATTTAGACATTCACTGGGAGGCATAACCTTTTAAAAAGCTAGGACTAACTTCATTTAATCTGTAGGAGATTAAGTTCCATTTTGGCTGCTGGCAACAACTTTTTAGCCAAAAGAGAAAAGCAGCTTCCTATGACTGGAGGCAAAATGTGAACTGATTCATATGAGCCTTTATTCCTTCATCTGTTGACTGACCAGCTTTCTTTAAGACTTCCTTCACCCCATATAGGGAAGCAGGTAGACTTGAGAAATTCGCCTAGAGGCAATCCCTGTCTGTTTGCACCCAGACCATGACCTGCCATAACGTCCACCTAATTACGAGGTGGAAGGTTAGCCAAGGTGTGGGAGCTTGGCTGTCACCTGTCCCCAACAATTTAAAGTCAAGTTTCTGGGGACATATGCTGCTGGGGCCACATGGTGCTGGAGCTCTCGGTCCTGTGCCCAACAAGCAGAACATTTCATAAGCTCTAATAAGTTACTAAAACAATGTTGTCTAAAAAGCAGTGCAAGAATTACAAACAACAGTGTCAATACTAATTAGGGTTAGCCAAGGTTTTCTCATTCATACAGCTAAGGGACCATATGGGAAATGTCATGCTGTCATAGCAGATTCTTTGCTTCAAAAAGTTGTGTGAAACATCAAAGACAAGTAAAATAATAGCTGTACACAACAAATGCAAGGTACAAGTGCTTCAGATAATATATCTTTTCCCACTGCCTGAGAAGGGTTGTAGTAAGAATGCATGTAAAAATGCAGTCTGCTATGTTGTCTATTGTCAAGCTGTTACTCTGCCTCTACTTCTGAGATATTTCTCTATTTTTTTAAAAAAGCATTTAAAATATGCATTTTAAATAAAAGTGCTTTTATTCAAACAGCACAGAAAGCCCTAGAATTAAAAATATTATTAACTGAAAAATGCTATGCCTTGTAAAAGCTTGACATGCTTTTTCACATGGATGTGGCTCTTCTTTCTTCCTGTAGTCTGTAGGATTAAATTAGAAGAGAGTCAACAATTCTGATTGTGTTAGTTAATGACTGATCCAAATCTTAGACCACTTTCTTAAAAACACTACTATTTGTATGTAGATCTCTCTTCAGTGTGATGGTTCTGTACAAATAATAAAAGAGACACTTTACCCTCTGTGTTGGGACTCACCTAGGAAGGAAACTTTTTCAGATGTTACAAAAGCTCCCATGTACGTGTGGCCTAAACATAACATTCCTGTGAGTCATTTTAATGCTTCTTGGCCTCTCTGAGGAACACCGAAGTAATTTTCAGCAGACAAATGGAAGCCAATGGGAGGGACCCACAGATTGAGATGAATGTCCGCTTCCCAGGAGAATGTGTAACAGGTTTTTTACTGTTCCTATAAGAGAAGCAGCAAGGCAGAGAAAAGTATGTTAGACTAAATACGTGAATGAGATCATGTTTGTTTGCTTTTTTAGTCTTGTTTTTCCTCTTGTATTTTGCATTAGGAATATTGTTGGATTTGCTGTTCACAGGTTCCCAAAGAAAGGAAACACAAGTAGCTGAAATGTAGGCATTGCCAGAAGTTTCCTCTCTATTTCTGACTCTCTCTTGCCTCTGAAACATGAAAAGAACAACACTTTGCAAGAACAGACATTTTTCCCTTGTGTGTTTGGTTAGCCTGTGCCAGATGACCCAGCTCTTTGGGCTGTGGTTTCTGGTTTTCAGACATTTTTTTCTTAAAGGGACTTCTTTTTTTTTCCCACCCTGCCCTTGCTTGCCATTTAACCTGACAGAAGAGTGGCAAGCACATCAGTGAGCTTTAACAAGGTCTGTAATTGCTCAAAGTCATGTTTATTAGGAAGCCTAACAGGATAGCAAAAGTGAGTCTTAAGCTCTGTGTGGACCATCAGAAGTTCAAGTCATATGTCAGATTGTGTCGTCTAACTAACAGGGAAGCTAGGCTGGCATGGGAACTTCTGCATAATCTGAATCTCTGGCTTTGGGGAGTAAATTAGTAGGATATGCTGAGACTGATAACCCCCAGGTCAGTGGAACTGTAGGATACCTTGGGAGCTGTTGTCATCTTTTGTGAATCACAGTTAGAGCTCCTGTCTTCCCTCAGGTCTCCAGAATATGTGATGTCTATCTTGTGGCTCTTGGGCATTTGAAAATTTGGTGACTGGCTGTTGGGATCAGAAAGGTTGGACACATCTATGTTGTAGGACTACCAGTCACTGCAGACCAACACCTTACCAGTGATTTTTATAACTCAACATAATGCAACGTTAATGCAATATTCAGGACTGTTCACTTAAGACTTGTTTTTACACTATCTTATTTCTTAACTTGAGGCCATGGCTTGAGCTGATAAATACTACATGAAAAGCTATCTTCACATTGTTACTGGCAGAGATTATGACAAAACTCATTATGGAGACTTATAGCGTAGAGCTTTATTTGAATTACTTATGATTTGACTCTCAGTTGCAAGAATTTGTTGTGGTTTGTTTTGCTATTGACTCTTTTAGCTTTTTGATGGAAAATGGATGACAGGGTCACCGACAGAAACTGGGACTGTTTAGAGCCTGTAGATGGCATTATGACATTACTGCATTTCTATCCACTAGAGCTGGACACATTAAAAAATATAGAGTACCAAGAGGTCATAAAGGTCTATAGCAGCTGTGCCGCAGCTGATGAGGTTAGATGACTGCCAACGAGTATCATTTAAATCCCTTTAAAAAAATCTGTGTAATGTTTAACTACAGTTCAGTGTAGTGAGTGAATGCTATATAACCTATGAGTAATGTACTGAGTAATGCAATCTAACTGTTTCTCAGGAGAACTTGGCTGTGGTTTTAGTCAACTAAGATTAGCAACTGGCAAATCAAAACTGGAAGTCATTGCATAGTCAACAGTGGAAAAGGCTAAGACATGCCTTAGGGCCTTAGTTGTACTGGCATATAGAAAACATTATGACCTGACTGCACTATACTATTAGTATTATGCCTTGAAAGTACCAAAGATGTGTCACTTGAAAGGAATATTACTCTTTTTTTTTTTCTCAGAATCCAAGGCAGAAAATGAAGATGCAGCTAAGAGTGAAAACATATTCTTAAGGACATGTAGGATTCAGTTAGCATGCTCCCCTTCCTTCTATGAATTAAGTTTCAGGTCAGTAGTCTGTAACAAATCCTCTGTTCCAGGGAGAGACAAGCTAGTGCATTACAACACAGAAACCACACTACCTTATAAAATGTTTGTGAAAAAGAGATGAGATCAACCAGGACACATAAAAGTATTTAACACATTAAATCAATAACAACTTTCTGAGATAACTTACGTCTGTTTTTTTTTTTTTTTTAGAGGAGATACTCTTTCAGTAGAGATCAGCAATACTCAAATTACCTTCAGTATGCATAATGAAGTCTGAGATAATCATTGTCACCTGAAAAGAAAATTATACTTAGAGCTTATTTAAAACATAAAGCTTCCTTGTATGTTCCAAGTATGTTTATATTTTGCTAGTACTTATTAAAAATATCTTACCATAGTATTAGTATTTTAAATCATAAGCAGCATTATGTTACATGTGTCAAGTATGGCTAGAGAGTAATGGAACTCCTTATCATAGAGCATCCAAAGCAGGATATCATGCTGACTGTTCTTCAACTGTAATTTGGGGGTTGCACACATTGAAGAGTAATTGTCTTGCATCAACCATGGGCTTAACTCAGGTATTTTTGTATAATGCAGAGCAGCTGCCATGATCTAGTTGTCTACCAGAAGAAAAATCCTGTCTCTATGCTTTGGTCAGGTCAGTGCATCACATATAATGTATCAGAAGAATGAAATCATTCAGTTGATCCAGGAACTGAGCAATAAACAACTCTTAAAAATACCAATCTCATTATTGATTTTCTGTGAAAGAAAAAATCTCTCACATAAGTTAGGTGACCATTAATCAGAAGCTGTATCCATATTGCATATAGACACTTGGCTATATGAAATAAGTATATTTTTGATGTTTCCACACAAGATTTTCACAAGACTAGCTTTACCTCAGATGGCATTTTTCCTGGTGTCCTTTGAGCCATGTCTTCCAGCTGATAAGAGACTGTTGAAACTGATGGAGTTTTCTGCCTTTGAACCGTGGACTTGCATTCCTGGTTAACACATAGAGAACTGGAGCAATGAACTCTGTAGGGGCATGAATCCATTAGAATGGAGGAAATCACTGTTAGAAGAGACTACAGTAACACATCTCTGTACTACACTAAGCACAACCCATCCTCCATTCACTACAGTGGCTCCCGATGGAGTGCTGAATAGGTAGAGCAGAACTTGCATCTGTCTGTCTTAGCAGCTCTGTTGGCTTTTTCATACTCAGCTCTGTCTTCCATATGCGATGAAACATTGCTTCCTATGTGCAATGTCATAAATTGTGGACAATATTGTCTTGGTTAAATTTATTATGGATTCTTTTGCTGGCTAATAGGTTTGCAATATACTTATTCATTAAAAGTATGGGATATAAGTAGGGTGAAGGGAAATGAATACTCAAAAGAATTGTATTAGATTTTGCTGGTGTTGATGCTATATTTGAGTCTTTATCCTTTAAAAGCCAGTTTTGGATATTACTCATTTCATACCTTTTAGTAAAACTGCTTTGAAATCTACAGTGCAATTTTCTTCTCAGACAGAAGGCTAGTACATGTTTTGTTGTGAGAAATGGAGTTTGTCTGTGTGATGGATAGTGACTTTGTGTCTAAGCATAGTGACTGTGTCTTAATGTTATGTTTCTTGTGGTGCTACTTAGCTGAAATACAGCTGAGGTTTGAGATCCTGATCTGGCACTGAACAACACAGCTTCTCTGCTGTCTATGAATCTGTGCAATTTAATCAGCTGAGGACTGACCGTGAAAGTTGAAATCCAATCAAATAAAAAAGTCTTTTTCTTATGTCAAATACAACTGTAACAATTAAATACTACATACAGAACAGTATATAACAGTTCTTGCATACTCATACATGCTCTAGCTGTCTTAAGTATTCACTGCTATGAGCATCCACTGTTCAATTTGTTTCTGAATAGATTCTGATGCTAATTTTATTACCGCTCTAAGAGTGTGTTTTCATTTAGAACAATGAAACAGGCATTTGTGAATGAGTCACTCATAATTAAACTGAGGTGTTTATGCTGTGCTTCTAATAAAGGACATAGCAAATAAGGTGTTTACTAAAAATTATAGGGAAACAATCTAAACAGTTCCTCTATCATATTGGAAATCATTGAGAAATTGAGGAGAACTAGGTCTGTCTTAAATTACTAGTGCATATACCTTAGAGGTTCTGTCATTCTTCAAGCTTTATCAGTTTCTTCTTCAAGTGCACAGGACTGTCTGCAGCCTAGTGATGTGCAGCCTGGTGATCCGCCTGCTGGGGGAAACCCTCAGCTCCTGCCACTCAGTGATGGCAGTTCAAATGAATGGCAGGATTCCCACTGACTGTAATGGATGCTGTTTGTCTTTGGAAGTGGTTGGTTGTGACCATGCAACTCTTTTCTTAAAAATCTTTATTCAGGCTCCCCCAGTCCTGGAACTGTTTTGATATCTTCTACTACTTTCTAATGCCATTATGGTCATCTGAGCCCAGTCTGACTTGCTATCCTATTTATTGTGCTTCCCCTGCAAAGCACTTCTCTGTAACGATAGCCTCTCAGTGTTGTACAGGGACAGGGGACTGGAGTCCTTGAAATTAAAGATGCTTTACTGTACAGTCTCTAAAAGCAGCAAACATCACTGCCTCCTTCCTTCCTCCACCACAGCTCACGTGTGGTGTGTGGGCCTTGACTTTCCAAAACAACTCTCAGATCTGTAAATGCACTGAGCAGTATAAAATATGAGTTAAAATAACAGTATCTAAAGTGGAGAAGGTTGCAATTCTCTGCGAGGAGGAAAAAAAAATCCCAGAGATATATCAACTCTTCTCAGGCAGCATGTGTTTGCCGACACCCAGAGGAAGAAACAAATTCTGGGGACTGCTGGTGACACTGGTGCAACACAGGGCCTGGTGCACCCCTTGGGCATGGTCTCATTAAAACCATGGGATGTTGAACACAGCAAAAAAAAGCCTGCAGGCTTTCAACAAAGTGTTAATTTTCAAGACATAGATTGAGCTTTTTCTCCTCAAAGTGTTGACTGCAAACTCCAGACTTCCCTGAAACTCTTTCCTAAGTAAGATGAGGAATCCCTGAAAGATGGTGAATGTAACACATTTGGTATTCTCCTCTAGAGATATAACTATTTTCAAAAAAAAATAGAATCACAGAATGGTTGAGGTTGGAAGCAACCTCTGGAGGTCATCTGGTCCAACTCCCCTGCTCAAGCAGGGCCACCTAGAGCAGATTGCTTAGGACCATGTCCAGACAGCTTTTGAATATCACCAAGGATGAAGTATCCACCACCTCTCCAGGCAACCTGTGTCAGTGCTTGGTCACCTTCAAAGTAAAAAATTGTTTCATGATGTTCAGAATTTCCTCCTATCTACTTTACTTTCCTTAGAGACATTTGCATTTTGTAAGAACAGAGACATTTTTTTCTTTGCAAATACAGATAGAGCCAAATATAGAACATGAAATAATAGATAGATGGCTCCTGAAACCATCAGGTGGGACACCCTGGACAGACTTTGCCATTAGCTGCTGAAGTAGGTACACTTCTAACTCAAAGAAAGCATGTCCCCTTCTATGTATCTGTCCACAAGTCCAGTCCTCAAAAGATACAGGTAAATGGCCTCCAGAAAATAGTAAAGGCCATTTAGCTCCACTTCCTTGTCTAGTACCAAGACTATATAGAGCTGATTTCTCCCTGTCTTCTCTAAGGGTTTCATGGACATTGCAATATCATGCTTTCTTCTGGGAAATGGCTAGAGAAGGGAAGGAGACCTATCTGAGGGCTTACGGGCATAGCAGCCATCTGCCAGCTTTTAGCCAAAGTCATAAAGGACAATCTCTCTCACTGCTATTTTCCTCAGCTTCATAAGTCTTTTAAATACAACTTCATGACACTACCTTTTTGGCATTTTTGTTTCCATTTAGTAACTGTCTGCCAACAAAATCCCACTTTCTTCCCCCACCAAGTTAGAAAATGGAATGAAGTTGCTAGAGCAGATCTGTAGGCTGTTCTTTGGGCACAAGTTAAAATGCAAGAAATTCCATCTGAATATAAGAAAAAAACTGTTTTACTGTGAGGGCGGTCAAACACTCGAGGCAGGTAGAGAATATCTTTGGAGATATTCAAGTCTCCATGTCCCCAAGACATGGTCTTGGGGAACCTGCTGTTGGTGAGCCTGCTTGGAGCAGGGGGTTGGACTAGACAATCTCCAGAGGTGCCTTCCCAGCTCAGCCATTCAGTATTCCTGTGATTCTCCCACACTCTGGCTGCATGTTGTATCTGTTCACTTCTGCACAAGAGCCTGTGCTTTCTGCTCCAGTTGGAAACTCTTCCAGCTACTGACTTTTCCCTAAAATATTACTCAGTGCCTAATACAGTACAGTCTTGATTTCTTCTGGGCTCTGGGCTCTATTATAATACCAGTGTTAGAGGTGATTTAGTTTCTTAAATACATGTTCACTTTAAATATGATCATTTGTATTCTTCTTTTAGAGGCAAGTAGCACAAATCACAATGACTCCGAACAAATCCTGTTTATGGTAAATAACTGCATTAGCTGTACAGAATGCCAACTGATATTTATTCTTAAAGTAGTTTGTACCCTTCTTTCTAAAGAGGCTTTTTTTTTTTTTTTTTTAATTAACACCATAATCATTTTACCTTTACGGCTGAAATGTGGCACATTTGCTCTCAAGCCAGGAGTGTGTTTTGTCATTTCTGGGAGATTTTTGGTGGGGTTTTTTTTGGTTTTTGATTATTTTTTTTTTTAATGAGAAGTACGTTTCAAATTAGAAAGAGCAAGTAAAATACCTTTGTGATAACTCAAAAAAATAAATTGTCATGTTTGTCTAAGAGCCCTCAAATTCCTGTCTCAAGAGGTATGTTAAGTACAAATTTGACAAGGATATATATGTCTGTGTCACAGCAATACTACTCACTGGTCTCTATTTTATAGAGGAGACCTTAGGAAGAAAGCTGCCAGGGTAAAGAAATAATTTTCTTTGCCTCTTTTTTTCAAGTTGAGTTATAAAGGACTTCCAAAATTTCCTTTTCCTGCCTAAGTTTTTCTATAAATATTTTGTAGGCTGCCAAAATATTTATGAAAATGAACATCCAAAAAGACTAGACTTGCAGTCTAAGAGAATGGCATAAAACCATGCTGGATAACATCATTATGAATTGCTGAGGCAGGAAATTTAGCAGAATTGAAAAACTTGCTCCTGCCACTTTCTGCACATAATGGTTCCTCCTGTCCTTCTCTTTGGTGGTATCACATCAGGAAGAAGCATTTCCATATCCCAGCCTCCTGATGAGAGAATAGGAAAGAGACAAGCAGGTAAGAAGGGATTTATCTGTGTTAGTCGGTCTAAGCTGTCTTTACAGATTGTGGAGAGAAACTGGCACTGTTATGAATTGATTTGATTCAACTTGAAGTTAAAAAATTGAAATAGCCTGAACACTGCATAGGTCATTTCCCAACAATTTCAAGAATGTAGAAGACCTTTTGCCATTTACTGATAAAATTCTTGCTGCTGTTGCAGGCTAACTTTGATAGTCTTGTAAATTAAACAACAGCAGCAAATGGTAGAGATTTAATGTTATAACACAGATAACAATTCATGGAGAAGCAGGGAAGTGTCCTAGTTTATTTCTATTGATTTTTTTTTTTTAAAGGAAAAAAAGCCCAAATACATAGACTAAAAAGAATAAAATAATCCTAATTAATTTTCTGTCCTTTGCTTCAGCAGACCAAAAGGGTGAAAGAGATTCTAACAGAGCTGGATACATTAGGAACCAAAAGGAAGCTAGTATGGGCAATTTTTAATTAACTTAAATCTCTTTCTATCTGTTTGTTTCACTATGTATTGTATTTTATATATCTGTACATATTTTATTTTACACAGTTTATAAATGGGATATAAGTATATAAATAGTATGCAATTTGTAAATTATAATTGGCTGTATATATATCTGCACTTACATTGGCTCATTAATGGTAGTCATTTGTAAGTATTTAACAACAGAATTAAACAGTCATCTGAAAGTACTGCAAATCATAAAACAGATTGCTAAATAGCACTATTAACTCTTCAGTAGTAAGACAAAAATTTTCCTGCCTTTACTAGCTGTAAATGAAAAGTTAGAATGAAAATAAATTCCATTGACCAAAGATGGGATGCTGGGAATTATATGAGGGCAGCAGAGTTAGCATTAGATTTCTCTTGCCTCCTGCTATTTAGGACAGTGAGTACCAGCATCAATGTCACGCAAAATCTCTCAGACTTTATCTGCAGTCCAACAGAAGATCAAGGCAATTCCACTCAAGCAGCAAATCCAAAAAGAGCAACAGACAACTGTGCTTTTTCAGACTATGGAAGCAGTACTTTTCAGCCCTCCCTCTACTTGGTCAACCTTGTTTGCTTCCACCTCTGATTGTTCCCTCTGCTGTCACACTCCTTTCCAAGAAGTGCATGTCTAACCCCTGCCCTTCTTTAGGGCTGGAAATCTGTTTAAATCCACAAGGTGAGCTGATTCGCAGCACCTTAAATGCCATTTTTCTTCATAGTGACAGCTGTTCTTCCAGGTTGTGAAAGGGTCTGTAGTGTTTGGGTCTAGTAAAAACACTTCTGGCATCCACTAATTCAGTATTATTTTCTGTTTCCATCGCTGATATGTTATTTTACTGGATGACTATTCCCAGTATTCCTCTCAAATCTCACCTGTCTTGTCTAGTTGGACTTCCTTTGGGGAGGAACTGTGTCCTGCTCAGGATGTACAACATCTATCATAACATGTCTGTTATCTCAGCTGGAACTTTTATGTGGGGATAAAACATACATATTTTGCCTAGATTGGAAAACATTCTAAAGATACCAAATAGGATTACTCAATCCCTGATTATTCCTCAGGATCACTTCTATATAAATTGTCTTCGCCTAGCACAGCTGTTTCATAACAACTTCTAATTCTACAAATTGAACTACTTAAGAAATATTTTGCAAAAACATATTTCAGAGTCACGATTACCCTACATATACATTCATAGCATAAGAATTTGCTGTTGGTTTGGCAAAGCATACTCAAATATATGTTTGTGTGTATGGCACATACACAAGTAAGGATAAAAATGTACAAAATATTTTAAACTGCCTATAGATTATTTTGTCCATTCATTTTAATGCTAACTTAGCTGTTGCTTTAGCAACAGCAAATACAGTGCAGACAGCTCTCAGATCAGATAGAATGATTCAGCTCAGTTCAAGTCTGATAGATATGACACAATCAACATTTCTTTTGCTATTCGTAGGCTTATACAAATAGAACATTCATTTTGCTTTTGCTAATGATGTAAAAATGTATTACTCATTGTATATAGGTTATTGCTCCAATCCCTCATTCCCCTTCCCTGTGCACTGAAAGTCATAGTTCATGCCTTTTGAGGCTGGTGATATCTGAATGCATTATGTTCCTGCTCAGCCTTTACAATGTTCTATATGCATTATGTGTCTTGTTCAGAATAATGATTTTGCATTAAATCATCAGTAGTCATTTGGTCTGAAATGTAATAGTCTGTCATTTCTTCACCTCAGGCCACTGATGTCATGTAACGTGACTTTACTGGCTTATCACATGCCATCAAGTCTCCTTGGGCTACTTATTCCAGTTCACACCATCTGGATCACTGCATCACTGAACGTGCACAACTATTTCCAGTTGTTTTATGTCATGATGATTATTTTCTTTAATCATAATGAAAGTAATAATTCCTAGGGAAAAAAGTAACTCAAAGCAAATAATTTAAGAATACATTCATTATGTACATGGGATTCAGTATTCCATTACTCAGGTATTGGGTAAAAATCTAGAAAGTCAGTTTAGGGTAAAGATGCACTTCATATCTGCTTCAGTGAAGCTGGCTGTATATGGAATTTTGGTTAAGATGGATAAAAATGTACAGTAAATATTTAGGAAATATATAGATACCAAAACTGGATTACAATCAGTCTAGCCCTTTAATTGGCAGTGGAGCAGAAGACGAATGAGGGTGTGCTTCCCAGCATAATTTGAGTATGTTTTGTTACAATGAAGGGGAGAAGGGGTAGGAGTCTTTGTGGAGGATATGAACTAGTAGAAGGTGTTTCTTAGAGGTACATCTGGAGATCATAATCCATTCTTGAAAAGGATATTTGAGCAAACACAGGTTCATCTGATGAAAAGTAGACAAGTACATCTAAACTAGTTGCCCTAAGTGCCTTCTCTAGTAAAGGAGAAAGGTATTTATCTCATCCTAAATGGCATATCTAAAATAGGTCAAAGGACTCAGTTGAGAAGAGAATAATGTAAGAATAACCCTAGAGCTTCAGGTCAAAGGTTCATCAAGCTGGCATTTTTCTTTCTGGCTTTCTTGGCAGGTGGGACTTCATCATGAGGAAGGTCATTTCCCCAGAGTGTGGCTCAACTCCTGTGCTCTGGGTGTGCTGGCTCTTCTGAGGTCATCAAGTGTAGAAAACTCAGCTGCATAATCTGTGGTGAAAGGGGACTGTGTTTATGCTCTCTCCTAAAAAAAAATGACAAATGCTGTCCAAAATTTAATGGGAATAGAAAAAGCACATACTGTATTTCCCCCCACCCCCACTCTCCCAGGGGACTTCCTAAACCTGTAATGATTCGCCTCTCTAGTGACTCATAACAGATTTATCCTTGAAATGCTTATCCAGTTGTCCTTTGAACCCCTGAAACTTACTGCATGCCCTTGACAACAATGCCCTTGAAAATGAATCAGAAAGTCTGTTACCTGCTGCATGAAGAACCACCTCCTTTTGTTTCTTTCAAACTTGGCTGCCTATGGTATCGTTTGGTGGAGGAGACTGCGAACAATTGATCCTTTCTCTCCATACCATCAGGACTGTGTAGCTGTCTATTGTATCCCCTGTTCTCCAGGATGAAGAAGGAATCTCTGGGTCTCTGGACCTTGTGTGCACCAGCAGGTCTCCTTCCCCTCACCCCAGGCTCTGCCTGCCTGCACAGCTGGCCTACTTCAACACGGTACAGCTATAACTTGGGATCAGGCTGCTGTGGAAAGACCAAGGGGAGAAAGAGCCATGAGAGGACTCATCAGAGCCTTCTTCCTTCAGTAGGAAGCTGAAAATAAGCTCAGATCCTTGCCTTTAGGACTGGCATGGGCTACATAGTAGGGGTGTCTGTGCCCAGCCATGTACTGTGATGGTCCTGACTTTGACTTGCTGGCTTGATTTCCTGGCTTGACCTTGGACATGCCTTATCACTACAGGCTTGCCTGATGATCATTGGACTGTGGCTGACCCTGGTTACTGTCACCAAACCTGCTTAGCTCTTCTGGGTCTGGACGTTGTTGGAGAGGATGCTGTCTCATTCTGTCACCCTCTGGCTCCTACTCACCTCTCCTTGTGGAGCAGCCCCCTCCTGATGCTCCCCTGACACAGCCTTCTCAGTCATTCTCTTATAAAAAGACTCTTTGGTCATCCCTGCTGCCTCTCTGAGTCTCTTCAGGTTCTGTCATTCCCTGCTTGAGACGAGAGAGCAGAGCCATGCAAAGGCTTCAACATGAGGGTGAACAATGGGTTTATATAATAACATAATTGTTTTCTCTTTTGTTCTCAAACCCTTTTCTAATAATTCCTAACATTTGACTCACTTTTATTTTTGTTTGGACAGATGTTGAGCACTGAGTTAACATTTTCATAGACCTGTCCATCACAACCCAAAGATCTCACTCCTGAGTGACAACAGTCAGCTTATAGCCCATTTCTTTTTTCTTATGTGCATCAGTTTGCATTTACCTACAATAAAATTCATCTGCCATGTTATTACTCAGTCAGTCAGTCATGTAAATCCTTTCCACAGTTCTCGGTATTTAGCCTTTGTTCTTTCTATCTTCATAAGAGCTGCAACTTCATATGAGCTGCAAACATTGGTCATTGCTTACCCTTTTTCCCAAGCAATTTAGGAACAGCACAGATCGCAGCATTTTTGTGAAACTCTCTGGTGACCTCCCACAGTGAGAAGTGACTGTGCACCCCCACTTCTCCTTCCTACTCTTGGCAGTTCTTCTCTATGCCTGTTCCTTCCCCCTTAGCCCACGGCTGCTTAGTTTCTTTAGAAGACTTTCATGACTGATTGTTTCCTTTTGGAAATACAAGCATGCTATAATATCTGTGAAAAATCCCCCATTAACACATATATTCACTGAATCTGGTGAAGTGGAGGAGTCTGCCTGAGCCATGTAGGCAAAAAAGTGATTCACTCTGTAAAAGTGCCATTTCTTATAAATCTGTAGAATGGCCGAAGTTCTTATTCCAGCCCGGACACAGGAACTTAGCCTGTGGCGAATGCTCAATAGATGCCCCAAATTTGTAAATCCCTGTGCTCCCTTTTGATCTCGCACATTTTTTTCAAAGATACATTTCATCTAAACCACACATTGTTTGGCTCGAAGGCAAAATTCTGTGGCACTGTTTTGCTGGCAAATGGGTTTTAGTCAGGAAATTGACTAAACTATTACAGTGATCATACCTAGTTCCTAGAAATCCGTTGATTGCATTAGAGTTAATGATAAACGGAATATATGGCAGGAATCTTCTCTTGTAATTCTATAAACAGCATTCCATTAACAATAGTTACAGAGTAACTAGAAAATATTTCCACTCATAACTTACTGAGTAATTATGCTGACTTTCTCTAGTTTTGAGAAAGTCTTCATAACATTGAAATGTGAACAAAATTATAGAGATGATGTTCATATTCTCCCATTCTTTTTATCACTTCTAGTAAAAAAAAAAAAAAAACCAAACCAAAACCTGGCTTATTTTCTTGTTTGGTTGGTTGGTTTTATTTTTATTATCTAACTTTCCCCTTACAACCCCCACTCAAAAATATCAGCCAATGGTGCTAATCATTTTTATTAACGGCTACAGATGCAAAGCCCTAAATATATGACAGCTGGTATAATATGTGCACTGCTATGAAAGTTTATAGAAAACTGACTCATAGCTGTAGACAATAAAAGTTTAGTTTGATCTAACACAGAAACAAATTGATAAGTTAGCTGTAAAGCATAGAGTCATATCTCTAAAATATCTCTAAGTCCTGGCTGAATGTATGTTTAACGGAAATAATTGTATAGAACCATAAAATAGAAAACCTGACTTATGTAGTTCTGTAGTAGCTATGTAGTTCTGTACAAGGATAGCTTTTTATAATCAGGTTACAAACTGCTGTATTAGTTAAGATATGCCCATCTGAATACACTTTATGGCATTGGACTTGTTTACTACATGCACTTGTGTTACTGTGAAAAAATGTTCAGAGTAGACAATGTTCTTAGGCATATAGGGTAGCATCACCTCATCAATTTTCCATTGGCACAGGTAAGTTGTGAAATAGCCAGAGAAGCCCTGATTTATCAAAGGTGAGATGCTACTCCTGAGTGATATTTCTGAGTTTTTCAGCCTTATGACCCATTGAAAAAGGTTAGAAAGTTTAAGCCTAAGCCTAAAGGTGGATGCTCAGCATCTAAGTGTTGAAACAGGATTTAAAAACGCTTCTCTGACAAGAAGGTAATTACTGGGAGTGATAGGCACCGATGTCTCCAGGCTGCCCACACTCTGGGACACCCACTAATGGTGCCTATTCCATAAGCCCCCATTGTAAAACGAAATGGGGCCTTTCTAGCAAATATGCTATGCTGAAGGTGTCTGCACCACAATCACATGAACCTCTACACTGTCCTATATAAGACAACTGCCTACTTTAATCCCTCATTGTTGATATTGATTTTACTGATTAGACTTTATGATGATTAGATGGAAGAACAGGCAAGAGCAGAGAAGGTAAAATGAGGAGCTCTTTCCAGCCCACTGGCTTGAGAAGTACATTCTGATTTCTGGAATGAGGCCTGAATGTTGCCTCACCATCGTGTTCTCACATTTGATCTCCCTGCACTATGATTTCCATTGGAATAAAAGCTGGCCAAGAGTGCAGGCTGGGAACATGGTGAGCAAAGTCACCAGGACTATGAACTATATATGTTCTGTAATTTACTTATGTCCTCAGAAGTCAAGCCATCTCTTATTCCTGTGACTCTCCTGTTAAAAACTTACACTGCTGATTACAATGTTGAGATCTCCTTTTAACCTTTGTATCATTCCTGGTAACACATGAAGACATATTTTGGCTTCCTCAGGTAAAGACCATCCACCAGGCACCTGTCACATTCCCATGACCTTTCTGCAAGTGCTATGAGGTTTTCCACCTCCCAGATTTTCATTCCTGCCCCTTTTCTTGAGATACCAAGATAGGTACATCACATCACACTTCAGCGTGCCGTCAGTCAGAGAGAACTCTATGGAGAAAATAGTGCAAAAGCAAGTACTTAATTTCTGACAGATTTGAGTTCTCTGTGCATGTTAACTACAGGCATAGCTACATGTCCACCAGACTTTTCTCTTAGCCAATGGTGAACTTTGAAACTTTTATAAGACTCTCTTATAATACTCATAATAGAAGTTGTGAACAGTAGAGGAGTACCCTGGGGAGTAAGACTGCACAAAAATGCACCCCCTACAAGATGTCCTGGGATTAGAAACAATGAATTCTTCACACAAACAGTCTGTTCTTTAAAAGTTAGATACGAGACAGAAGACCCCTTAGACCATGGATGAAGAAAGCATGCGTCTGGGTTGTAGTCGTGGATTTGCTTTTCCTGCTAAAGGTCCCTGGCCAATGTGTTTTCTATCCAGTTACAAAATGCTGTGCTGGATATTTTAAGCTTTCAAGTGTCAGAATGCAAGTGAAGCTGTTGCGGCAAAAGGTACCAATCCTGGAAGACCAGCTCTGGAAGGGCCACGTGTCTTTTAGCATTTTCAAACATTACTCTTGACTACCTCTGAACCTTAAGGACTAATAGATATGTCTGCCGCATGAGTGCTACTCTTCAGGTATAAATAAACACCTAGATCCACAAAACAGCCCATTCCAAATTCTGCCGTGGACTGAACAGATTACACAGAGGACAGTTTTCCCAAACCCTGTCTTGCAGTAGCGAGATCCTCAATACAAGTATAAGGTTTCCACCATGCCTAACTTGCCACATGCCTTGGGACCAGACCGAGCTCTCTGAGAGGCTGGGCTTGCTCAGTGAATTCCCGTCTTGGTACCCAGTGCTTTACTGGCAGATGACTTTCCATACGTGGAGAGAAATGGCAGAATCTGAGCTCAGCTCTTGATAGCTCTGTGCTGTTGTTGAGGTGGGAAAGAGGTTGAGGAAAGTGAAACTTCTTCTGGAGAGGCAGTTAGAGAGTCCAGAAGAGAGTGGGAAAGTTATTGCTTAAAATAAGTGCTACTGAAAACATTTATCTTGTCTTCAAGGGAGAGTGGTGGGAACAGCAAGAGCAGAAACCTGGGAGACAGCAATAGATGGCATGTTCATGTGTAGACCCATGCATGGAGAGGTGTCCTGCAACTTGTTGCTTCTGCTCCAGAGACAGTCAGTTCCTTCTTCAGACCCCTGAGTGCATCCACCCTCCTGGCATTTGGCTGCTTGAGCTCAAAGACAACTAGAGAAAGCAGAGCAGGTGGCTTTGGATGTGAAATTGTTGTGTGAAGAAAGCTAGAAGCCTTAGTGTGGGCTGATCCTCCTTCCCACAGGAGCTGCTTTTAAGATGAGAGTCTAGCCCTTGGCCCATGCCTGAGGTGAAGTCTGGGTTGCCTTACAGCTATGCCTGTTCCTGGCCATGAACCTGCTGATGCAGACCCTGACCCTGATCCACAGGCTGACTTCTCAGCTTCAGGTCAGACCTGCCTTGTCATCATGGATTTGCCTTGTTACGGCTGAGTTGTGTCTGACCCTAGTTACTATCACCAACCTGATCCTGAGCCTGACCTTCTGGCTTGACTTCATGGCTTGCCCTCAGACCTGCAAGACCACTATGGACTTAGCTGATGATCTGGGCTGCAGGCTGACCACAACTGGCACTCCCCAGCTGCTGCCCTGCCAGACACGGTATTGTGCTTGGCTCCCAGCTCCCTGTCCCTTTGGAAGCAGCTGGCCCTCGCTGCTCCCTGACACTCTGTTCTTCATACCCAATCTTCCTTTTGTTTCCCAGTCCCATAAATTGTCTCAGAAAGGTTTGGCTTATGAATAGTGGAATGGCTTATTGACAGGTTGAAATAAAGCCTCATTGCTGTTCTTCCAGGCTCATCAGTCAGATCCTTGTGGTTGAAAGACTGATTACTCTCTGGCTGGTGATGAGTTATTCAGCACCCCTGAGGAGACGTGTCATGCTATTACAGGCTCAGCCATGAACTCTCTGCAAAGGGGTTTCTGAAATTTCAGTTTTCCAAGACAAGAGAGCCTAACAGTAATAAGCGTGGGGCACTGCTTCCAGGCACATTTGCAAATCTGCTGGGGCATCCTGGCAACTACTATTTTCAAATCTTCTGGACATATTCATGCCTGCATGTGTCATCCTTCCAGAGAAGGAGGTTATTACAGAATTCCTCCTTGGTCCAGCTGACAGTCCTTTTTGTAAGCTCTCGGTGGTGTGACCAGGCCAGCATATACAAGAGTGGTGTTGTGAATGCTGAATTTTTGAAGGAGCCTATCAAATGCAGAGGCTTACCAGTGCAGAGTAACGAGGCACAGTCCTATTTGTAACACGGTCACATAGAAATACTGGTGAACTTGAAGCAGTTCCAAGGGCAAGAAATGTAAATAACTTGTGGGACCTTTTGGAGTAACTCAGACCTTGAACTTCATCTCCTGGCTCCTGCAGGTGGCTCAGGGAAGAGCACTGCATCTTTGTTTTCCTTGTATTATTCCCTACACCAACTGGAAATTGTTTTATAGATTTTAAATAGCATTTTATTGAAATTCTGTCAAATGACTGCAAACAGGAAGAACTTTTAAAATCTCTGATGAACAACTTCTCCCTGTGTGGCAACGAGAAGCAGTGTTTCATTACATGCCAGCAGAATCTGCCTTTGACTTTTCTATTGATAGAAAAATCCAGATTATTTTAATTCAGAACTGACCACTGAAGGAGATGAATGGAATAAAAATACACTTGTTTTGTCATTTTACCATGTAAAAGAGAAGATATAGAGATGCTCAAAAAGAGCGCCTCAGTCACTTACTATAGGTGGGCTTTTACCTCTCTATATTTATGTATTTTAGGAGGAGAGGGAAAGATAGTAAGAAAGCCACTGAAATAGGCAAAATTTGCCATAGTATTCATTTTCTGAAAACCACTCCTGCCAGGAAAGGCACATAAAGCTTCCAGCTGTATCTTGTAATCTTTGTTATTATTGACATACTTAAAGTAGATATTTACAAATTTCAGCCATGGTTTTATTATTAGTTTTATTTTTCATAATTAATTCTTTCTTTTAATTACAGTCTGTGCCATACAGCTGGTGAAATTTATAAACATTTCTCCTTATTTATTAGTAGTTATGTTCCTTTCTGCTCTTACATTCCTTTATCTTCACATAGATTCTCTGCCACCTCCACCCAGAACACAGATTTCTCCCTATCTTTTCCTGCCTGGTAAATGTTACGTTTTTGCTTGATGTTACTCAAAATAAAGCTTCTGCACAATTAAGTGTGTATACTGTCCATTTACCATATTTGGCAGGATACTTTCAGCATTACATTCACTGTAGTACAGTCAGAATTCATTTGTCAGTTATGGTACAGGAGTTATTCTGGGGAAGTCTGCCACAGAAGCAGTGATAAGAAATAATAAATCATGTCAAACTCATACAGAAAAGGGTCTAATCAAATGTGACTTAAAAGAGTTTATATAGAATCTATTTTCACCTGGAGCTTGATGGGCTGACAGTAACGATTACATGTACTTGAGCAAAGAAAGGTTCCAAAGGGTATACTGTTATTCCATCTTGCCATTTGAAATATGGTTGGGAGAAAAGATCATATATTTATAGTTTCGCAAATAAAGTGAATAGTTTCTTATTACCAGTTCAATCTTTTTCCCCAAATAACCCATGATCTTCAGTATAAAATTGAAATTTCACGTATTTGCAAAACAGAAGGCTTTTGGCATACAGTGGCTGCCAGGTTCTGGCCAGTGCTATCTACATTTTAACAATACTGCCTGCTAGAAATAAAGTTATATGTGAAATTGCATGCAAAAGCTCACCTTTAAATATTTTTTCCTTTTGGATTCAGGAGCAGGCCTCTTGCCTCAATTTGCATGTACTTGGGAGACTATAACTACAGAGTAAGTTGTGGTTAAGTCAGAGAAATGTCTCTCTCTGACACAGCAGATGTTTGTTTGGGTTCTAGTCCTCTCAATGTGAGAGACAGAGAAGTCTGTGAAACAGTACCTTATTTTGCCAGCCTCCAGAAACAAGTTGCATAGCTGTAAATACAAAAATCCTACTAAATAAGATCTATACCTGGGAATTTTTAAAGCATAATCTTTTCTTCTCAATGGTATGTTCATTAGTTCTTTTGAAACTGTTCAGATTTTGTCATTTGCTTCCAAACTACCTTTTATTAATTGCAGTGGAACTTCTCACACTGGAGATGCACTATATGTCTATGATGTTATGCACTAGGTTCTGCCTTAGGTGATCTATTTAAGTTAGGGCATAAGAGTTCCTTCACACAGAGTGAGCAAGAGTGCTTCAGGTGCCAGCACTAGAGTGCATGCCAGGTATCTGCTCTCAGCCTCCAGGGTCAAATGGAGGGAAGGTCAGCTGGGGGAAATTTAAGAGCTGTCTCTTTTGGGAGCAAGTAAAGACTATCACGCTATCTGGGTTATGTGTACACAAGAGATGTGGGGTATGTGTGAAGAGATGGGTTTCTGCAGTTGCCAGGAGGATAGATTTGGAGAAACTGGAAAGTCTGAGATATGAAGCAGCCTGGAAGAGGAGGCTCTTGAGCCTATCCTTTGTGAGATATGATAAAGACTCTGCTCTACCTCTGCTGTGGGCAGCTGGATATATATGGTAGAAAGGTCTGAATAAGCTGGAGACTAAGGAAGGAAAAGCCAGCTTCAAGCAGCCAGGGAAGGAGGGATCACCTATGTCAGCACTGGCAACTGAAAGGTACAGCAGAAACAGCAAATTCAACGTCTTGTGCTCAGGAGGAGGTTTGCCTCCTTCCCCACTCCCACCCTTCCTTCAGTTGCATATATATTCATAATGGCTCCCATCTGATGGACAGGCTCTCCCTGTCTCCTGAAAAGAGCTGGGAAGCTGGTAGAATGTCTTCTGGAACCACTCACTACCTGCTCCACACTGCAGTACACTGGGTGGAAATTTGTCCTGTAGAGGGTGGCTTACAATGTTCAGGAGGTTGCTTTGGGTTCTTATTTTTCCTGGAAAGTGGAAGGATTTTATTTTGGCTGCAGCACTTTGCATCCCAAGACAGGACTTTCTTAAAGAGAACAGTGAGAAAGAAGCAATGGCACACCGGAACTGCTCTTGCCTGTATGTGCTCCTTATGGCTCTCAATGGACTATCCAAATGAGCAGTTATGCAGGAGTGGATTAATTATGTGATCATTGACTTTCTTCCCAGTTGAGCCTTCTTCTATTTTTTTATTTCCTTTAGCCAGCCAAGGAAAAACAGTTATTTCCTCTTTCTTTTAAAAACATTTTTATTTTTGCAGGACAGGTAAAATAGGTAGAAGTTCACTATTATATTTTTTAAGGAATTATAGCCATTACTTGATTCTTTTTGCTAAAAATCTCAGTGTCTTGTAGTAACTCGCATCCCTGAAACTAGTATGTCATTATAGTGCTCTGATTTATCCACTGAACTTTTCACTGGGCTAGCTTTCACTCCCCATAAATATCCATTTGTTTCATGATGTTATATGTTTGCCTGTCCGTGCTTTTGAGACCCCATGGTAAAAGCATGATGTCCTGGAATCACCTCTGCTGATTCTCATCAGTGGGGCTATAAAACAGACAGAAGGCATCTTTGGGGAAATGGTGTTGCTACTGATGCTGGCATCAATTCCCCATAGCTGTCTGTATCCATATCTTCCAGGCTTTTCCTCTCATGGGTCAGACAGTTCAAAGCAGGATGATCACCTTGGCTGGGAATGGATTAGTGGGGAGAGAGAATGTGTCCAGCCACAGTCCTGGCCTTAAAAGGCCCAAACACAATATTATCTCTTATATTTTTCCATCTTGTTCTAGACTTTTCCGTGATGAGTAATGTAGGGTAAAGTGCAGGAAAAAGCTCCTTAAATCAAACCTCAGTGAACAAACCCCAACTTCAAAGTTATGCTTGTATCCTCATTTGCTTCTGAGTTTTCATTTCTTATTTCTGCCTGCCGGCTTCAGCCTGCAACACTTTGTTTAATCACAAGATCCATCTCTTAGCTTAAAGGATAAAGGAGCTAGACTCGTCCCTTTACTTTGTTAAGAATACCTTTTGGAGCATACTTCAGATTTAGGGCAGATGCCATTTCCACTTTATTTAAAACCAGCAGGAAGCTAAAGGCTGCAGTTTCCTTCCTGACCTTCTGCTGAAAAGGCTGTTCTCCAGGGGACTTGGGAAAGGAAGGCAAAGTTGTTCAAGATATCTCTTGGTACCAGCAGAGCTATAATATTAAGTGTGATGCTTCACAATAAATTGATAAAACCTGGTAATTTATATCTTTTAATCCTTCACTTATATTTCTAGTTAATTTGTCATTCTGTATCTGTAATGTGTAAGAATGTAAGCTCTATTTTCAGTTGACATTTCATAATTCACATGTGTGTGAACATCTGAAATCCCAAAAGAAAGGAAAGAGATTAGAAAAACATTAAATGAAATTCCAGTGGGCCTGAGCTAATATTTATTCAGACTACATGACCTTAACACTTCGTACAATGCCTTCCACTATTATCTCTGCTCTGCACTTCACATTACAATCTGTAAGAGCCAGAGGATGAGCTTCGGTTTGCTTGTGGCAAATACTGGCATTGTGACAAGGTATATATGGTATCTGGCTTATCAACAGGCAGCAGGCGGGGCCAGAATTGACACCTACAAATATTTCCCACAGTATCAAGAAAAGTGATAATGCTTGATAATGTTTTCAAAGATGGTTTCAAATGAGTACTGGCAATCTTTCTCTGAGACAATAAACCATAGATTTTAAGTATGTTTTCAACATGTTACATCTAAAAAGTTGAAAGACAGTAAGCTCAAAGCATACAGACAGAATAACAGTAGAGCTAACCAAATGTCTCTGCACCGGTGGTATAAAAGAACCTATTGTAATTACTTACACTGGTGAGTGAGCGGCTGTGTGGTGCTTAGTTGCTGGCTGGGGTTAAACCATGACAACTGGACGCAAGTTACTAAATTGGGCAAAAAGAATTTGTAAATCAAAACACACCACATGACATAGAGAAAACATATTTAGTACTTTAGCTTACTTCTGCAGGGTATTACTCATATATTACACAGTCTACAAGCCCCTTCTTTTCCCATGCCATTAAAAAGTCAACATTTGCCCACAGATGAAGCAGGTTGCAATGACTCACTTCAATAAATTTTCCTTTTGGTTTGGAAAGGAAAATTGTTTCTGCATCCTGCAGCTTCCAGATTGGTACCTTTGATAATTGCTGATAGGGTCAAATTTGTGGATTTCACACTGAAAAAGCACTACCGTGTGTTCCCTGAACATCTGTCCCATTCTTGACTGAGGTTTAGTTTATTTTTCTCAACATGAAGCATAAAACATGAACTTTGCATAGTAATTTTGCTTACACCTACCATGTTTTCTTTATTCCCTTCTTTGGTTCTCACAGCTTATCTTTGTTCCTTCACTCTTCTTATACAAAATATAAGTATCTCCTTTTCACACATATCTGCATTTAAAAGTATTGTCTGTACAACTGACTGTCTTTACAACTGGAAATACTAGACAGGCTTCTTTCCTGGACTAGTGTTATAGTCAGTGGCCAGGTATCTTTCCTTGAAGCATACTTAATGGGTCAGTACATTCTTGTTTCTAAAAGTTTCTGGAGTAGGTAATCAGAATTTTCAAACTTTCAGAGCATGCATATTTCTCTGTGTAAGATTTCTGTTTAGACTAATGGGGGTTATGACTAATTGCTTCTGGATCAGGCATATTTAACGGTTGATATTCATGCCCCGTTGCTGAAGTATGGTTTACAGATTAGGCAACAGGGCTGCAAAGTTTATGCCTTAGATTTTACTCTTTTTTTATCAACTACTTCTGAAGGGAGGAGCAAAATGGATGAGTAGGGCAGTAGAAATGGACATAAATGGATGGTCTTTCAAACAAAATATCACATGGGAAGACCTGAATTATCTCCCTGGGTTACCCACAGACTTCCATGGTACCCCTGAGAATCTTTTGAAATATCTGTTTCCCAACACTCGTGGGGTTTAAGGATGTTTACTTAGAACACAAGGAGCATTATGGCACTGAATTTGTCATGTGCTTTGTCCTTCAACAGGAAGATCTATACAAACATAAATAAACATAGAACTTTTATTCTTCTCATAAGAAAACAGAGGAATGATCAGTAAAGCATGCTGCTCTGATTCTCCACATTTGTTTTGTGCAGGCTTTGTTGGATATAAAGATATTTTTGGAATATGTGTGGCTTGGCACAGCCAACATTTTGGAGGGCACCTGGTCCTAAAAAAGAGAAAAATTAAAAATATTTTATATATAATATAAATTAATATAACTGATTCTTATAATGCCACTAGTTCAAACTACTTAAGGGTGTGTATGGGAGGGTGGAGGAGGAAGGTACTCTGAATACCAATTCAGTTCTACTCTTCCTCTTCTTTTTTATCATTATGCTGTAGCATTGGCTGATGTCTCTCCATTTCTTTTGACAAAGACAGTGCAATTTAAATGGTATCTTTTTTCTTTCTTATTTCCTGCACATTGTTGAAGCAAAACATATAGAGAAGGGTAATTTTTTCCCCACTTCATAACGTTACATCACTTGTGATTAACTGCTGATATTTATTTCAGTGATATTTTAGCAACGTTACTGTTGAATGTCAAAAAGCAGTCAAATCTGAGTCACATATTATATTGTAAGCTCTTCCATAGCTCTGTTATCCACAATGAATTCATGCCATCACATCTCTGTCATTTCAGCAGCAGCCTTTTTTTCTCAGTAAATACAAGGTCATTAAGTAGTCAGATATCTGCAATCTAGTAATCCTGATTGTCGTGGTTTAGTCCCAGCCAGCAACTCAGTACCACGCAGCCGCTCGCTCACTCCCCCTACCCTGATGGGATGGGGGAGAGAATCGGAGGAGTAAGAGTGAGAAACACTCCTGGGTTGAGATAAGAACAGTTTAATAATTGAAATAAAGTAAAGTAAAATAATAATAATAACAATATAATAATAATAGCAATAATAATATACAAAGCAAGTGATGCACAATGCAATTGCTCACCACCCGACGACCGATACCCAGAAAGTTCCCGAGCAGTGGTCGCTGCTCCCTGGCCAACCCCCCCCAGTTTATATACTGAGCATGACATCATATGGTATGGAATAGCCCTTTGGTCAGTTTGGATCAACTATTGTGGCTGTGCCCCCTCCCAGTTTCTTGTGCGCCTGGCAGAGCATGGGAAGCTGAAAAAGTCCTTGACTAGCATAAGCAGTACTCAGCAACAACTAAAAACATCAGCATGTTATCAACATTCTTTTCCTACTAAATCCAAAACACAGCACTATGCCTGCTGCTAGGAAGAAAATTAACTCTATCCCAGCCAAAACCAGGACACCGATGAAATTAAAGATCCCACAGTTTCACCAGTAATAATAAATAACTTATTCAATTTTACAATAGGATGGATGGGTGCCTTTCAATGCAGGGCTTGAACAAGGCTGAAATCGAAATATCTTTTGTATGCTGAAGAGTATATCTTATTCTTTTGAAATATTAAATGTCAGTTTTGCTATCAGGATAATTTTTTGTTAGAACTCTGAATGCAGAAAGCCACAAAGACTAGCTGTTTGCTTCTGTTTTGTCTCTGCTTACAAATTAAAGAAGCTTGTTAGGAGAAACTGCTCAGAAAGTATCCTAATGAGAAAGGAGTGGCTGAATTTCATCCCTGCAGTCATCACTGAATTGTCCTGTAACTTTAAACAAAGCAGTGGTGTGGATCCTACTGCGATGCTGAAAGGAGGTGTTCTGCTGACCTGAGCCAGAAAGCTGGTACTCAGGAGTTCTCAGGCCTAACTAGGAGTCAAGTCTAAATATCATGTCACCTTGGCACAAGGAAGTAATTCTCTTAATCAGAACAATGTGAATACTAGCCAAAGTCCAGGGCAAACGGGTATGTGCTTTGCAAGATAAAGCCATTTGGACCCAAATACATTATGTAACAGTTTCATGGTGCTCCCTTCAGTGTGAGTGAGTTGCATTATATTAGAATCACAGTTATAACTGGATCTGCTGCCATCTAATATCCATGTAAGTGCTACTCAAAGATAATTTAGAAACAGGATTCTCTTTTTCTCTCTCTTTCTTTCTTTAGCTCTGTTAATTACTTAGCAACAGAGCTTATGGCATTGCAGAAAATGAGGTCGGGGTGAAAACATCCTGTAGTTATTTTAACAGTTTAGAAATGTTGCTTTTTAACCTTCACCCTCTTAAAACTCTTTTCTTTTTCAGTCAAAGTACATATTTAAGCCCTATGCATTTCTTTAAGAGAAAAAGTTCATTAGGATCAGTGCCTCCTAGTACCCCTTCATCACATCACCTTTTTGTTCATATATCTGTTCCACTGCATTCCACATACCTCCAGTCTTACTGTGGATCAAGGACAGCTGATTCATCCAAGGAATGTAAACATGAACCTAAAGCACTTTATAAGCAGATATTGTTGTCAAAAAATCCTGAGCTTGTTGACTTGTATTTTGATTTTCTCCATGCTATCATGGCTGAAGTCTTTGAGGCACTAGTATGGAGAAAATGTTTTACCTCTGGGAAAAGAAAATGTATGACTAAAAGCCTCAACTGTAAGTTGTCCCAGGTGAAAACAACCACCGAGTTACAGCCTCTTCTGCCCTCTTGTCACTGTTAGCTGCAGAGAAACAGAGCTAAATGGGGCTTGGGAGTCTATTCTAATGTAACAATGAGGTTGCTGCCTTGTGTTAGGAGAGACCTTTGTAGGAAAGACTGCTCCTACTTCAAAATTCACTCCTCTTCCCTCTGGCTGCTGCTGCCAAGTGTCACAGCCTGGATCCATCTGGGTACTTCCGTACAACTAAATAACACAGGGCAGAGTCAGCTTTGTAGCTGTGAGACAGCTGAATGGCAGAACTTGCATTCACAAAGCTGCTGCCTCTGCCTTTCCGAAAAAGAGTAATTGTGTCCAATTGCCCTTTGGGAATGGGGTCTGTCATATATTATCCATTGGGCATTATCTGGCAAAGTGCTAATTTCCACAAACCAAATGGGTGTGAGAGAGCAGGCTAATGAAGGGGTATGAAGGATCACAAGTCAATTGTCTAGCTTGTACTATGGCCCTTTTTCATTTCCTTGTATGAACATATCTGGCATGTCTATCATGCATGGTGCAGAAAAGAGTAACAAAGCTTTCTTCTACATAAAATGTATCCCATACTGAGCTTTAATTTAAATTGCACAGAAACCTCAAGTTCACCGAGTTGTGTTGGATATGTTAATTTTAGACATATACGTATGTCTGTGCACGCATGTGGATGCGTAACTATATAATCTCACTAGCATCCTTGCAAATTCAATTTGGTTCTAATAGACAAGCTGTGCTGTTTTCTTATCAATCATCATTACTGCTGATATGAAATGATAGGTTAGAAAAGTTGCATATCCTCTGCCTAACAGGAGCCAGGAGATGGCAATTTCAGAGGGAGGTGTAAAATAGTTTTAAAATAAAAAATAAGATCCTACAAGCCAACTGATTTCCATAGTTACACCTCTGAGCATTCAGTAAGATTTCACAGCTGTCAACAAGAACTGAAATTGGCCTGTATGGTCTTTCATACTGGTTGTGATGGAAGGGAGAGAAAGAAGCTGCTCTTATTCTCAGGATTTATGGATTTTACAGTGGTAGCCATTCTTAAACCTTATAAAAAAGGAAAAAGATGGCATGCATACAGTCTCCAATCATTAAAATCTACCATGACTTAGAGGTGTCTCTCCCATGAGTACTGGGAGGATTTTTCTGTGCAAATTTACCTTGATTCTGTACTCGGAGTCATGCCACATACATACAATCAAGTCAAACTCTTGCCCTTCCCACTTTACACTGCATCAGTTGCTAATGTAGATTCATCTATGTGGTGTTATGGTGTTCTACACAGCTGAGATAACTACCTTATAGATATTCAAAGTCAGGAATTTCAGTGAACTAGAAACTAGATGACTTGTTTAGATGGAACACGTTACTTCCACAGGAGATCAATTTCATATGATCTCATCCAATTCCAGTCCATAGTCTATATTCCATGCATAAGTAGGTTAATAATATATAGTAGCAACCTTATTTCAGCTCTTTTCACAGTGCTAGAGACTCTTCAGAAATGTTGATTACTAGCAGAACAGAGAGGTCTAAAAGTACTTTAGAGAATATTTGTGGAAAGAAAATTCTGTGTTTGAATATCTGTAGTGGAAAAATGATACAATTAGGGAAGATATTTAAGGATGCATCCTAGAAGGAATCTGGAGAGTCTCACTTCCTGCTGTTGTGTGCAAGCATAGGACCATGCAAAACAGACCTCCCACTTTCCTTATGGGATGCAGTCCTAATGGGCCATGTGGTCTTTTATACAAGATGGGCACAGTTAATACTGTGGATATCCCAAACTGTTTGGACATGTTTTTCAGAAAACACTTTTTAAATGAGGAATAAGCTCTAAATGCTATTGGATTTTGGATGATTAAAATTTGAGAGGATGCAGAGGAGGCAAGGTTTTGTGTGTTTTACCTTCTCCTGAGGCGGCTAAGCAACTCTCTATGATTAGAACGCCTCTCCTTCCCTCACTGGCAAAACAGCCCCTAGGCATAACACTGATGTATTAGAGCCTAAGCAAAGAGCAGCATCAGCAACAATCATCAGGTCTAAAAGCTGAAGATAGATAGCAATAGTACATGTGCAATTTAATAACTGGATTTACACCTAATAAATTTCAGCCAAATTCTGTTTCCAAAGAACAGGTTTCAAGAGCCAAGACTTTGTCCCCATAATCTGCTTTTAGTTATCCTCTCTAGAGAGAAATATATATGTCCCTCCAGTTTGTTCAAAATGCTGATCAATGGTTTATTCTTCATGCACAGAACTGGTTTTGATTTGTTGAGACACTTATGGAGCTTCTGGCAGATGTATTAGTGAACATGAGATTCCTGCCTTACATGTCTTTTGGACTATTTATTCCATATGCTATATTCTTCCCACTCAATAAAAAGAAGCAGCTTTCTCTCAAATTTATTCTTCTCAAGAAGATAACTTCCTCAAGATTTGGGAAATAACACTGTCCACAGCCTGAAACCTAACAAAATGAAATATCCCTGGACACTGGGACAGATTTTGTTGTTCTTCTGGGCTTCTATGTCAAAGAGGCTATTGTGAACATTTTTGTTTATGGAAAATGCATGACAAGGGACTTGTCTGACCTCATTTAATTAACAAATATATCACTTACATGACTTTGGCAGAAGCAAATATTCCACCTCGATTAGATGATACTTCTCAGCATCTGGCTAACAGCAGCCATGGCTAGCAGCAATGTAGGTATGAAATTATTAACAGAGTTGACTGGTTTCAGAGATATCCATGGCAGAATTAAAGGATCCATAGCTTGGACAATGAAGAAATAGCTCAATACTTAACACAGTATATTCAGATTTTTCTAAGGGCTTTCCATTATTATAACAGCTCAATATATTGTTTGGAAGATTGTTAAAGATTAGCCAAAATTTGCAACTTCAGTATGAAGTAATTAAATAAGTTGTTTCATGGGAAACAGGACTAACAAGCTGAAGCCACCTCAACAGCTGTGGCCTGTCACATTTTTCCCTCTACAGTAACTTTTGCTGCCTCTCTAGCACTGAGGAAGATTGTGGAGGGCTATTGCTTGTCTGGAAGTTGCTGGTCACTATTTCCTACTAGCAATTGCCAAATGTTGGTTTGCCAGATCCATTTGTTTCAAAACCCATAGTCACCGTTCTCAGGCAAAGATGGTGTGATATTGTGTGCAGGTGGGTTGTCTGCTTCTTGGTGGATGAGGCAAATGAAACAACACTGTAGGAAACTGAACCATTGGGGGCCAAAACTTTATTCAGTCAGAGAAGCACATGTGACCAGAGACATACTTTTAGGGGGGCACTCCATGCCAAAAGGGGTAGGAACACCTCCCGTGGGACCGTGGCCATGGGTGACCCACACTGTTAAGGACACAAATGAATTAGAGCAGCAAACCCCATTACAAACAGAACAACAAGAAAACTGTTATGTACAGGCAGCAGAAACCATCACACATACTCAAACACCTGTGCTGCCTATCACCTCCTCAGAGTATAATCCATGGTGAAAAACAGGAAAGTTGAGATGGGAAGGAGGGAGGATAGATATGTGTGCAAGTGCTTGCCTATTTGTTTCTGCTCTTCTTTTACTTAATACCCAAAGGAGTTGTGGTAGGTTTGTGCTGGTTGGCAATAAAACAAGCAAAATGTCTGACCTGAGGCTGTTTTGCCTTAAAAGGGTATTTCAGAATATCTCAACAATGATTTGAGTGAATATGCTTTTGTTTTATAGAGATGACTGAGATTAAAGCATATTTATGCGATGTTGAGAATTTCCAATGATTTACTGAAAATTAGAGAAAAACATTGTGTTGGAATCTATTAGGGAATAGACTATTGTCTAGTACCATTAGATTCTCTAGAATTGCTGCTTTCACCTTACCTGCTGCAGTGACTGAAATGAAAACTTTTCGTAAGCACCAGGGGAAAAAGTAAAGACACACGATGTTATTTAAACATCAATAAGATTGGTACAAGGCTCAAGGGTTAGCTGCAGATGTGAGTTTAATGAATTCAAGTTCAGGCAGATATTGGATTTATGAATGTTAATAGAGACAGTCATGTGTGTCTCATGGATTGCCACAAGCCAGGAGTGCTTATGAAGTGCTTATGACATGCTGACTGAAGGTGGAGAAAACAGAGATAATAAAATAAATATGGGCTCAGGTCTCAAAGTCCTGACTAATGAAACCGTTGGAGCTCTGCCATCCTACAGCAAAGCTAAGATCAAATGCAAGCTAAGTGCTGAAGGTGTTTACAGAAACATGCTGCTCCTGATTGCTGTTCTCATGGGTGCTGCCCCCATTATAAGATGCTTCACTCAAAGATTCTGCAGCAGTGTCTGCACAAGAAGCGACCATTTTAGTGGTCTCTATAAACTGAGAAAAAATCAGTTACACCAAAATTATTGTCTTCCCTTACAGAAATGTCTGCCTTGTTTGTTTTACTCAAATTGATTGCATATTTTAGAATGTAAAGAACTTTGCCTAAGCACAGGGCACTGATATAAGACAAGATCAAGAAGAAGTCAGTGGAGTTGTTATATAAATGAAAGAAAAGTCTTCGCTGCAATTTGGTATATTCATGTATATATATTCATATATACAAGTCATGTATATAATCAGCCCTTATTCCTTTGCAGAAAAGTGTATAAGGACAGGAATTTCTATAACTTTATATGTATAAAGTCAGATAATTGCAGTATGACAGACCATAGCATAAAACATCCCACCATGTTGTTCTTTAAGGCAGAATCATTTTCAGATGCAAAACTGATTACAAAAAATTTTTTGAGGAAAATTATTAAAAAGCTTTCTTTTTCAAATTTCCTACAAAAATGTATTGCCCAGATTGAAAATTTCAGTTTCACTGTTCTTATAATTCTTTTTGGATATCTCCACAATTTGTTGAAGTCCTACTTGAAAAGCATATTCCATATTCCATTGATATCTCACTAATAATGACATCTCTGCTGCTCTGCTCACATTTGGTAATTCACTGCTTATGTACCTGAGAATAATTTTCCTGCCATTTCATTATTACATTATTATTTACCACATATGTAGCTATTACGGGTCCTTTTCAGAGTCGCTGAATTCCAGAGCACAACCCTTCTTTACCTGTGACACTTACAATCTTTACTTCTAGATTCATGTCCTCTCATATAATTCATGATCCTATCTTACCAAATGATCCAGTCAGTCTAACACAGTCCTGTGCCCATGGCTAGCTATGACTCCACCATAATTTGAAGTTATTGGAAAGTTTTACAAGTAACAGTTATGTATTTTTTGCTCATTCATGATATTCTCCTACTGGTTTATTGTGATTTTCTACTTATAATTAATTTCTGCACATATCATATCAATAATAAACCATATCACATAAGAATAATTTAAAAAAACCATTAAATCACAGAATCATAAACTAATTTAGGTTGGAATGGACCTCTAGAGGCCACTTGATCTTTCCCTCTTCCCACAGCAGGGCCGTATAAGACCAGGTTCCTCAGGGGAATGTTCAATTGAATTTTGAATATTTATAAGAAAATTCACAGCTTCTGAGGACAAGTTGTCCCATTATTTGATTACTTTCATTGTAGGAAATAATAATAATATCTTCTTGAAATTATGGCTTTTGCAACTTTTGTCTACTGCCTCTTGTCCTCTTACTGTGCACATATAAGAAGAATCCAGTTCTCATTAGGTAGCTGAAGACAGCAGCAGCTATAAACTATATCAGACAATTAAAATATCAAATTTATACACTATATAAGGCTCTAAGTGGTTTAATATTTAAGCAAATGTACTATTGTATAGTCTGATGCTTCCATTTTGAAACTGGAATCACATAGAGGACAAAGTCAAATGACAGAGAGCTCAACCACAGCCAAACCTGAGACCTCATTAAAATATCATCTATCCCTTACAAGTTTAATTTTGATAAAATCCTTTACTTTTGTATAGTTTTTATCTCCTGACTTGTAATTTCAGTGGCCAGTCATTCTTCTATTAGCCCTATTTTGGTCATTTCATAACAAGGTTGCACAATATCCTCTGCATGAGAGACACTGAAATTATTTAGGATTTGAAGATTCTTACACAGTGGGGTAGCTGTGGAAATCTGATGCATTAGATGACCTACTGAAATTTAAGGTGCTAACTATACCCTATAAAACCTCACATGGCTTGGGACCAATCCACTTGTGAGACTATGGCACTCTCGCTGCCACTGATGTGTGTGGCAGCAATGCTCAAGCTGTTTCCCACTTCTTGTAAAGGAAAAGTATGCACCTGGCTGAACATTGCCTGCAGCATTTCCTAAATGCTTAAATTTTCTTCAGAGTTCACTCAGCAACAGCTACATTTGTACTCTGGAGAAAGCTGAATATGGTTAGGAGGTACACAGAAGGAGTAGGTGTATGCCTGCTTTGGACACTGATTTAAAAGCTGATGAAGTGTAATTTAGTAATATTTAATGTATAATTAAATATTATACCACCTAGAGCCTTGTATAATGTCTTTATTATATTAAACTGAAATGAATAAAGAAACACAATCAGCTCCATTACTAATTCACTGGTAATTTATTGAGGTTACAGTTTTGTAATGCCACAGATGCAGAGACACTGCAAGTGGGCTCTATATAGCTCGGGTCTGGAAGACCTGACTAAGCTGGGCAATATGCTGGCCAAATGTGGCCATATTGACTATGTCTACGCTGCTAAAGAAAGGCAGATAACTGCAATGGCCAAGTGTGTCACTTAGCTTGTGCCCATAATAAATAGGGCATTTGTCCTGAAGTAAAAAAGCTGGATCATGCAAACCTGGAGAGCAAGCTAGCAATTCAATCATCTGGGTGATTAGGGTCTAATATTCTAATTCAGTTACTGGCCCTCTTTTATTTAACAGTATAGGTATACTTCCAACTATGGAGATATTAAGAACTTGACTAAACAAGTCCCCGAGGAACCTGATGCAACTGGATCTACTCTGAGCAAAACTGAATTAAGTAATCTACAGAAGGCCTTTATAATTTATATTATTCTAAGATGCTATGACTGAGTATTTCTGAGGACAACCTGGTCCTATCTAAACTAGTTAGTTGTATGCAGGTTTGCTCTTGAGTGTTGAGGTCAAGTGAAACAGAACACCCTATACCCACAGCGTTAAACTCCTCTTAACCTCCCACCTGTTGAAAATGATCCCTCACCCATGCTAGCCTCTGCACTGTGCCTGAGAATCATTCTGTGATTCTGTGGAAGAGTCTGGCCTAGATCAAAAAAAAGCCTGCCAGGGTCCATTCTAACAATGTCACGGAGTGGATGATCAAGTTCCAATACCTGGGAATGTTCCCTAGCCCTGTTTACTTGACTCATACAGGAATAGCACTTGAGTCTGGAAGCAGTTTAGCTAGTTCAGACAAGCCTTATGGATCTGAGCTGTCTTCATGCCAGGTGTTGTATGGTTGGTTTTTTTCCCTTTTGTGGCCTCTCCCATTTTTTCAGGATGCTGGCTGCAGGTGGATTCAGGCGGACTCACAGCCCATACTTAAGCTTGAAAAATAAATCAGACCAAGCACAGTGATTAGCTACACTGTTGTATTAACATGTTGGTATGGTTTTGGCCCAGACCACCTAGCACTGTAGAGACAAAGCCAAAGCACCACTCTGGATAGCACTGGCCAAGGTCTGCTCCTGATAGGCAGTAAGTGCAAGGCCATCTTACTTGGAGGACAGAAGAGAGTTTAATCATGTAGACTGGTGCTACGGTGTGCCACTTGCCTTCACAGTGGTCCCAGCCCATTTTGTTTACTAACATAGACATGGTACTGATACCAAGGATTGAATCCTGACTAAATAATTTGCTTAGAACTCAGGAATGTTCAGCAAAACCCACATTCATCTGCTTTTCCTCATGGAGAATTTTGCAAGGTAAATAGAAAGACTGAGGTTTCCTGAAGCTTAGTATTTCTTGGGATGATTAGTAAAGAACTGAAGGGTGAAAATACATTTGATCTTGCATAGATGTATATCTCCAATTCAAGTATTATCTAAAAGATGACTACGTATTTCCAGATGTGCAGTATTCCAAAACAATGTACACTGGCTGCTTCTGAGACACGTCTTTCCCTAAAACACACTTCCTAAGTTTTCTCGTAGGGTAAGCTTGATGTCTTGTAAAAAAAACTGATGCCAATTCTGTCACAAACATTAGTATTCCTTTGAATCCTCAGTAAAGCTATAGTGGGTTATCTAGATCTTGTCTTTTGGACTTCCTCATTAGATCTTTTCAATCTTCAAATTACTTTTCCTTTTAACTGTTCATAATTCTGTGCAGAAACAGGAATGCTTAGCATTTTCTAATGATATTTTTAATACTTTTTTGACCAAAGCGTGTGAGATTATTACAAGGTTAAAATATTACGTACCTTAAAATTTTCAAAAAACTTCAGCTGCAGAATCTTGAAGTATGTTGTCTGTCCTTTTAAATATGCTGTTTGTAACCCCAGAATAGCAGCAGCACATTTTGTTCCACTTGGCAGCTGGGTGAACAACAACATGAACAGGCAGCAGACACTGAAAGGGGACTCAGGACTGAAAATAGGCTTTTTAATTTTTCCTACTTATTTGCTGCCAGATGGTTTCCAATAGAATTCCTCAAGTGTTTCCTACTATATTGCAGGGAAGCAAGAATTTAAGTGTCCTCAGACCAATCCTTGTGCAGTAGAGTGATGTATTCAAACGGCAGGTACGAAATATTCAAATAACTCTGAAAATGTGTTTACAGAAATCAACAGCATTGTTTGTTATTCATCATAATCATCATAACCATTCTGATCATTCTGACATTTTTTTCTTTTTTTTTTGTAAAGGAGCATATGAAAGTCAATGAACAGGTTTTGGTTTTTTTGGTGTGTGGTTAGCTGAGAACGAATCTTCATCTACAGAATGTTTTACAGAGAAAATAGTGCAAGAAAGGCTCATGTTTGCTTGCTTATATTCTCATTTAGTTGGACATGGTGAGTCATTCGAAATAACAAACGTGTAAGACACTGAATGCTGATCACAGCTGAGTTCAGATCTGCATTATTTATGGTAACCAAAATGCAACTCAGCCAATCAAGATCCAAACTTCAGGTTATTCACCTGCCAAATACACTTCAATAATAGATTTCTATAGAGCTCACTGAAACTTCTTAATGTTGATATAAGTTATGACAGTACCGAGAATTCTCATAACATTAAAACTGAATGGAGAGATATCTGTAGAAACATAACTCCTGAACTATAATAACTTCGCATCAATGCTAATGACATTTCAAGACAGGAATTATAATGCTGGTCGAAAAAAAATGCAGAAAGAATTTAATTTCAACACACTTTTTCAGCAGGATAGGATTTTCCTAAGTCCTTCTACATAATGATATTTTAAGTTAATTGAAAATATTTGTTCAGTTTATTATTTTTTTCAGTTCACTGCATTTATACTTAATAGCTAATATGCTTTGAAATATAATAAAGTCCTTTTTCAAAAGATTTGATAGGGTCGTGAAGCACTGTCATATTTGATGGTAGAAAGTTTTAAAATATATATATCTTGTTTCTAAGTATTAATAAAAATCACCAATACTTTAAAGTTTTCAAGTAAATCATAGAATCATAGAATAGTTTGGGTTGGAAGGGACCTTTAAAGGTCATCTAGCCCAACCCCGCTGCAATGAGCAGGGACACCTTCAACTAGATCAGGTTGCTCAGAGCCCCATCCAACCTCACCTTGAAAGATTCTAGGGATGGGCCCTCCACTACCTCTCTGGGAAACGTGTCCCAGTGTTTCACCACCCTCATTGTAAAACATTTCTTCCTTAGATCTAGTCTGAATCTACCCTCTTTTAGTTTAAAACCATTACTCCTTGTCCTATCGCAACAGGCCTTGCTAAAAAGTCTATCCCCATCTTATAAGCACCCATTAAGTTCTGAAAGGCCTCAATAAGGACTCCCCGCAGCCTTCTCTTCTCCATGTTGAACAACCCCAACTCTCTCAGCCTGGCCTTGTAGGAGAGGTGTTCCAGCCCTTGGACCATTTTGGTGGCCCTCTTCTGGACCTGCTCCAACAGGTCCATGTCTTTCCCGTACAGAGGGCTCCAGAGCTGGACACAATACTCCAGGTGGGGTCTCACCAGAGCAGAGTAGAGGGGCAGAATCACCCCCCTTGACCTGCTGGCCACGATTCTTTTGATGCAGCCCAGGATAGGGTTGGTCTTCTGGCTGCAAGTGCACATTGTCGGCTTATATCCAGGGGATCAGGCCCAGCCAGCATGGGTTCATGAAAGGCAGGTCCTGCTTGACCAACCTGATCTCCTTTTATGACCTGGTGACCCGCCTGATAGATGACGGAAAGGCTGTGGACGTCATTTACCTGGACTTTAGCAAAGCTTTTGGCACAGTCTCCCATAATATTCTCCTTGGGAAGCTGGCAGCTCATGGCTTGGATGGGCGGAGTCTTCACTGGGTAAAAAACTGGCTGGGTGGCCGAGCCCAGAGAATTGTGGTAAATGGAGTTAAGTCCAGTTGGCGGCTGGTCACGAGCGGTGTTCCCCAGGGCTCTGTTTTGGGGCCAGCCTTGTTTAATATCTTTATCGATGATCTGGATGAGGGGATTGAGTGCACCCTCAGTAAGTTTGCAGATGACACCAAGTTGGGTGGGAGTGTTGATCTGCTAAAGGGTAGGATGGCCCTGCAGAGGGACCTGGACAGGCTGGACCGATGGGCCGAGGCCAGCTGTATGAGGTTTAACAAGGCCAAGTGCTGGGTCCTGCACTTCGGTCACAACAACCCCATGCAATGCTACAGGCTTGGGGAAGAGTGGCTGGAAAGCTGCCTGGCTGAAAAGGACCTGGGGGTGTTGATAGACAGCCAGATGAACATGAGCCAGCAGTGTGCCCAGGTGGCCAAGGCAGCCAACAGCATCCTGGCTTCTATCAGGAATAGTGTGGCCAGCAGGAGCAGGGAGGTGATTGTCTCCCTGTACTCAGCACTGGTGAGGCCGCACCTGGAATACTGTGTCCAGTTTTGGGCCCCTCAGTACAAGAAAGACATTGAGGTGCTGGAGCGTGTCCAGAGAAGGGCAACGAAGCTGGTGAAGGGTGTGGAGCACAGGCCTTATGAGGAGCAGCTGAGGGAACTGGGGTTGTTTAGCCTAGAGAAGAGGAGGCTGAGGGGAGACCTTATTGCTCTCTACAGCTGCCTGAAAGGAGGTTGTAGTGAGGTGGGTGTTGGGCTCTTCTCCCATGTAGTTAGCGATAGGATGAGAGGAAATGGGCTCAAGCTGTGCCAGGGGAGGTTCAGGTTGGATATTAGGAAGAATGTCTTCACCGAAAGGGTTGTCAAGCATTGGAACAGGCTGCCCAGAGAAGTGGTGGAGTCACCACCCCTGGAAGTGTTCAAAAAACATGTAGATGTGGTACTTCAGTCCATGGTTTAGTCTAGTCTACCCTTGACTGGTTTAGTGTGGACTTGGTAGTGTAGGTTAATGGTTGGACTGGATGATCTTAAAGGTCTTTTCCAACCTAAATGATTCTATGATTCTATTCTATGATTTTCATCCACCAGTACCCCCAACTCCTTCTCCACAGGGCTGCTGTCGATTCCTTCGTCCTGCAGCCTGTACTGATACCAGGGGTTGCCCTGACCCAGGTGCAGGACCTTGCACTTGGCCTTATGGAACCTCATGAGGTTCAAATGGGGCCACTTCTTGAGCTTGCCCAGGTCCCTCTGAATGTCATCCTGTCCCTCAGGCGTGTCAACCGCACCACTCAGCTTTGTTTCATCTGCAAATTTGCTGAGGGTGCACGCAATGTCTCTGTCAGTGTCATTGATAAATAAGTGAAAAGTCATGGCAGTCAGGTGAAGTCCCTGGGGACTCATTTTTAAAAAGGGTAGAAAGGAGGACCCTGGGAACTACCAACCTGTCAGCCTCCCCTCTGTGCCTGGGAAGATCATGGAGCAGATCCTCCCAGAAGATATGCTAAGGCACATGGAGGACAGGGAGGTAATTCAAGACAGCCAGCATGGCTTCACCAAGGACAAGTCTGGCCTGACATACCTATAGAAGGCCTTATTATTTCTTGTGTCCCTTGCCAAGTGTCCTGGTTTCGGCTGGGATAGAGTTAATTTTCTTCCTAGTAGCAGGCATAGTGCTGTGGTTTGGATTTAGTAGGAGAAGAATGTTGATAACATGCTGATGTTTTTAGTTGTTGCTGAGTACTGCTTATGCTAGTCAAGGACTTTTTCAGCTTCCCATGCTCTGCCAGGCGCACAAGAAACTGGGAGGGGGCACAGCCAGAACAGTGGATCCAAACTGACCAAAGGGCTATTCCATACCATATGATGTCATGTTCAGTATATAAACTGGGGGGGGGGGGTGGCCAGGGATCAGCGATGGCTGCTCGGGAACTGTCTGGGTATCCGTTGGCAGGTGGTGAGCAATTGCATTGTGCATCACTTGCTTCATGTATCATTATTATTATTATCATTATTATACTGTTACTATTAGCATTACTATTTTACTTTATTTCAATTATTAAACTGTTCTTATCTCAACCCAGGAGTGTTTCTCACTCTTACTCCTCCGATTCTCTACCCATCCCATTGGGGTAGGGGGAGTGAGCGAGCGGCTGCGTGGTGCTTAGTTGCTGGCTGGGGCTAAACCATGACACCAAGTTCACCTCCAGCCTCCCCTTGACCTACCTGACCCCATCCCTACACAACTGGCAGCGTCCCTATACTCTTCCCAGGATACCTGTCCCTGCTTCCACTGCCTGTGCATTTCCTTCTTGGCCTTCAGTTTGGCCAGCAGGTCTTGACTCAGCCATGCCAGTCTCTTGCCTTCCTCTCCTGCTTTCTTACACCTGGGGATCGAGAGCTCTTGCACTCTATGGAAAGCATCCTTAAAGATCTGCCAGTTCTGTTCTGCTTCCTTGTCCCTGAGGGCAGTTTCCCAGGGAGTCATATTGACTAACTCCTTGAACAGCTGGAAGCTTGCTTTCCTAAAATTCAGGGTCCTGACTTTACTCTGCCTGTCCCGTACTCCTCAGGACTGCGGACTTCACCAGTGCTGAATATAGGAAGTGAAAGAAATCTTTGGATACATACTAATATGGATGAAATGTGAGCGTGTGCTTACAAAACCAGCAGAAAGATAAAAAAGATGGCACATGTTTCATAATTCTGAGATTTTGACAGGTGAAAGAAGGGACATAGTAGCTTACAATGTGTGTGAATAGTGGAGGCATTCTCGCTCCAACAATGTGAACTGCAAAAATTTTAGTGACTCAAGCTTTAAATCCTGGATTCATAAAAGCAATTTTTGACCAGAATCTTCAATAAATTGTGGGCATTTTAATTTCTAGTTACTTGGAAGCCTGAACAAAGATTTTCAATTGTGTTTAGCTGCCATGTTTGATACCTATAATTGACATTGTTGGTGTTCTGAATTTCTAGAATCCTATAGAGTAAAATTTTAGTCCTTTAGATACAACTAAATAAGACTATAGGGAAATTAGATCTTTGCTTGTGAACTCCTACAGCACCTACAGTTAGCCCCTCAGAATAAAAATTCGCTTTTAGTAATAAGACAGAGTTGATGAACTGATGCTTTCTTGTACACAGAGGTGCATCAGTTCAACTAACAATGTGAGACAAACCTGAAATGAGACGGCACAATGTGAAAAGACATGCTTTTCAGGTTTCACCATAGGGCAATAAGAACAGCTTTCAGCTAAATCAGAGCAATAAATCTTGAAGCCAGAAGCAGAAATGAAACACTGCCACACCAATTTAAAGAAGTAAGTGTATAGATACGGATAGACAGAACTTAACATACAAAACTTTGTTTGTTTGCACTGCTATAGCAATTAAAAATTTCTTAAATATGAGAGTAGGAGACTGACTTTTCAGCTATGCAAAATACCTCCATTTGTCTGGGAAAAATGATGCCTAATCTCATGCTGTTGAGATCAGCTGCCTTTTCAGCACTGGATTCAATGAAAAAAGGAGCCTGACATCTTCTATGTGTAGTATTGCAATCGTGGAAATGTCTGTGAAGAATTGGTAACAAAAGGAAAGGTCTTGGGGATTGATATAACACTGTTGCATTCAAATTAGTGCCTTCGAGTGCCTTCAAACAGTACCAGTCTTTATAAGGGGAAATACCTAGATTTAAGAGGTAAAATTATAAACTTCTTGTTAAAGGGTAAAATCAGAAATTCCCTCTAAGAAACTCTGTTTTCACAAGACTTCAATTCCTTATTTACATGATATCAATGGTACAGTGCTAAAGCCACCTGGTAATAAAATGACCGTTCAAATCCAAAAGAGATAGAAGACATAATGCATTTTTAAAAGAGACTAGCATTCATTTTCTCAAAGACTGTTCTCCAGCTTTTACTTGAAATTAGGCCATGATTTCTTCATTCGGCAATCAGCTAATATAAACACCAGTTATGAGTCAGTCAGATACATAATGTAAGCATGCATAGCTTCATCCAACTGAATTATTTGAACATAAGACACTAAGAAGACAAAGCTCTACAAAACTCCACTCAAGCATATGGTAATGCACATTTAGAAGGATGTTAACCTGTCAACTCCTCATGCCTTGTGATGGCAATGTCGACTCTTGTTAAAATCTCATACTTTTTTGCCAACAGTTCTCCAAGTGTTTTGAGGTTAACAAATCTGAATGAATCACAAAACAGTTCTTTATTCTTGCATTGTATCAACATACAGTAAGGTCAGGTCAAATTGTTGCCCTACTCAAACACACCTATATGGATTGTGTAAGCTCTCCACCTCTTCCTTCCCACGCAAGTTTTCTAGCATTTTCAGTAATGGCAATAGCCAACATTTTCAAGATTGACATCTTGAGTTACATATGGATTTAAACAATGTTCTAGTGTCAGACTGTTGCTATAATTTTTCTTGGCCCCATCTGTAAAGCAATAAGTTTAAGAAATTTAATTTCTTATAAAAGAGCAATGATTAATTTATTTAGCAGACCAGTATAATTCAGCTGTGGATCTCTTTTGCATAATGAGGTCTGATGTGCAATGGTATTAAAAAAAAATTCAGAAGTAAATGTAAAACTAAGGGAAATTATTTAACTATGAGATTGACTGCAATAAATAAGATGAAATATTGGTTAAGAGACATAATCAAAGATATTGATTAAAATAACCATTACAAAAGAGTATTTAAAATGGATTTAGGATTTCATATGTTTTCTCTTCTCCAGCAATTTGTCACATAGGAACTTGGTGCTCAAATGCAGGGATTGATTCACAGCTCTTGATAAATCCAATGCCTTCTGCCCACACACCTCCCATCGAATTTCATTACAGCATTCTGTGAAAGTTGATTGATTAGCTTGGATGTGGTTATGCCAGGGAAGCAGACAACCTCTTGCTTAATTCAAATACTTATAATACTTATTTTACTAACTAAATTTAACAAAATAGTAATAACTGGAATTAGTAAAAAATAAAAATAAACTATCACTACTTAAACAACAACAAACAATAACATGACACACACACATACACACACACAGAGTTACATCTTTACTTTTAGTTACTAATATCCAGGTACTGTTATTTATTTCTTTATCTTGTTTTGGGTACTCTGGTCACACTATTTTCCAGAATAATATTCATGGCTTCCTTCCACCAGTCATGCTTAGTTCCCCTCTCTTATGGCCAATAGATATAACAGTTACTATGTACACGTTTGTTTTTGGCAACTTCAAGGCGCTAAGGGAATACAGTTAAGGTTACTCCACATTACGTGAAACAAACATGGGAAACACACAGCACAGATTTATGACAATACGCATTTTTTTATATTAAAAAGGTTACTCTTGCATTCTAGGAGTCTGGGATATCTGAAGCATTTTATATATGGTGTTTTGGCATTGAATTTTGTATCCTCTCTTACATTGTGCTTTATGTATGGGGAATATGAAGCCAGAGTTACACATTAAAATACCTAACTATTGAAGAGAACCATCAAGCAGCAACTGGAAATTCGCTCTGAACATCAGCAAAAGAAATATGTCACTGAGAAGCAACTCTAGTAGGGTGTGCTATAAATTTTAATGAGATTAGACTCAAAACTGTACCAGGATTAAGTTGTTCCTTTTGTCTTTGTTGAAAGTGTTTAGCAATTGTTAGCAGAAATATGGCATAAAATATTAAAAATCATTGTTAGTCGTATCTTGCCTTTTTTGCATACCTGAATTACTTAGGTTTTTTTAAAAGGTAAACTTTATCCCAGCACACATACTTTTTACTAATGGCGAGTTTGGAAAGGAGAAGGGTAAAGAAATGCACATTCTTTTCAAGGTTTCCATGCTTTCATCAAGTTCTGGACCCAGTTATATTTTTTAGGATTTTATCGGAAATTGCATGCATTTTAGGCCAGCTGAGGTATCCTTTTAACCAGCTCTGACTGATGTATTATTAATATAAAAGCAGCAGGGCAAAATTCCCAACAGATGTTATGAAAATCAGACCATTCTTACAACAGGACAATGATGTTTTAGTAAAAAATATATTTGTTTCTCTAGAAATGCTTTTTCCCTCCAGATAATGCAAGGGATCCACTGAATAATATTCCAATATTTTAGCCATGTGCTGGAAACAACAACATTGATCATAGAATCATAGAATGGTTTAGGTTGGAAAAGACCTTTAAGATCATCGAGTCCAACCATTAACCTAGCACTGCCAAGTCCACCACTAAACCATGTTCCTAAGCACCACGTCTACACGTCTTTTAAATACCTTCAGGGATGGTGACGCAACCATTCCCCTCGGCAGCCTGTTCCAATACTTGACAACCCTTTCGGTGAAGACGTTTTTCCTAATAGCCAATCTAAACCTCCCCCTGACGCAACTTGGGGCCATTTCCTCTCATCCTATTGCTAGTTACTTGGGAGAAGAGACCAACACCCACCTCACTACAACCTCCCTTCAGGCATTTGTAGAGAGCGATAAGGTCTCCCCTCAGCCTCCTTTTCTCCAGGTTAAACAACCCCAGTTCCCTCAGCTGCTCCTCATAAGGCCTGTGCTCCACACCCTTCACCAGCTTCGTTGCCCTTCTCTGGACACGCTCCAGCAACTCAATGTCTTTCTTGTAGTGAGGGGCCCAAAACTAAACACAGTATTCCAGGTGCAGCCTCACCAGTGCCGAGTACAGGGGGACGGTCACTTCCCTGCTCCTGCTGGCCACACTATTCCTGATACAGGCCAGGATGCTATTTGCCTTCAATTTTCAACTGGCCTTCAATTGGATGCTATTGATGCTTGAAACAGAATTGCTGTTAACAGTGTTGTCACCAAATTAGCTTTCAACTAGCTATGTTTTAGATGCAGAGGAATGACCTTTCAGAAGAATGCCATAACAACTTGTTTACACGCATTCTTTCCTTTGCTGGATCAATGAAAATGTAAGAGGAAGAAGTATCAGCAGGAAGGATGGAAAATGACTCATGCTAGACCAGCTCATAGCCCACCAACTTGGGTCCTTTGGATTCAGATTCCCTCAGGCAGGTGTCGTAGACAAGTGTTGTCCCTGAGCAAAAGCTTCAAAGTGAAAACAATTGTGTACCATTCTGCTGGCAGATGGTTAGATGAAATCTAACCCCATCTAAGTTCCAAAAACTTAAACATTTCTGAATTATCTGGTCATTTATGTTTTTACTGGAAATTTTGGAAAATACTAGGACAACCAGAACTGCAGCTTGCGGCAACAATACTATCTGTTGAATAACGGTCATTTTGATAGGTTCATCTGCTGTTAGTTACTATAAATGACCACCCTATAACACTTACCACAAAACCTCCATAATCTATCTCACAGGTTAAAATTCATGTGCATGTGAAAGTTGAGAAAAGTGATGCCTACTAAGCCATCCAAAAACTCTAGAGGTTTTTTATATGTATATAAACCTTATCTGATAATCTAACTACAAACTTTTCTAAAACCAGCTAAATCCTGGCTTTCCCAGACCAACAGAATGAAGCATCTTTTGATTTTTGCATCTCTTTATTTATATATTTATTACATAAACTATTATGTAAATAATGTTAAAGAAATATTACACTGTGTATGTACGAAACCATAGAAAATTACTATTCAAAGATTAAGAAAGAAATACATAAAGACGCAAATAAAATTCAAAAGAACAATGTAAATAAGGAGTAGAAAATTACTATGGGAGGAGAAAAAGATATTGAAACTGGTCTTACTAGAAAAGATTATTCTCTGAATTCCTTGTTAATATCCATTCTCACAATGTGTGTTATAAGAATAGATTCATAGTCTTTGGGGAAAGTATAATCACATTTTTTCTCATTTTATGATTGAACCTAATATTTTAGATGTAATTTTTGCACAGCACCCCATAGATTTTGGAAAATATCTAGTAAAATCAAGTGGTTTCCTGGTGTAAGGTAATTGCATGACTGAGTAAAGGTATGCAAGTCTATATTCTTTCAACTTAAATATGCTTCCCAAGACACACAAAATCACCTGAAAGGCTATTCTGTTTTTCAAGAATCCTGCCTTAAGGTGAAGCTCAGATCATAGAATCATAGAATCATAGAATTGTCTAGGTTGGAAAAGACCTTTAAGATCATCCAGTCCAACCATTAACCTACACTACCAAGCCCACCTAAACCAATCAAGGGTAAACTAGACTAAACCATATCCCGAAGTGCCACATCTACCCGTTTTTTGAACACTTCCAGGGATGGTGACTCCACCACTTCTCTGGGCAGCCTGTTCCAATGCTTGACAACCCTTTCCGTGAAGACATTTTTCCTAATATCCAGCCTAAACCTCCCCTGGCGCAGCTTGAGCCCATTTCCTCTCGTCCTATCGCTAGCTACTTGGGAGAAGAGACCAACACCCACCTCACTACTACCTCCTTTCAGGCAGCTGTAGAGAGCGATAAGGTCTCCCCTCAGCCTCCTCTTCTCCAGGCTAAACAACCCCAGTTCCCTCAGCCGCTCCTCATAAGACCTGTCTCTGTCTAGCCACGATCCCATGTTTGTAAAGCTCTTCTAAGGATGTAAGTGTCAATACATAATCCTTTTAAATATGACAGAAAAGACAATGCAGGAATTCTTTGATTTTAAGTTCAGTTCCTAACAGTGCCTCCTACACACCAACAGAGAATCGTAACACCAGGCCATAGAGCACCATATGGGATGACATCATTCACTCTGTGGTAGCTGTGCTACTGTGAGGACATGAGTGCATAATCAGAGTTGGAAAAAGAGCAATAAGGAGGAAGGTTCTATGGCCCAGTAGTTGTGCTGCTGGTCTGTGAGGGGGCAGATAGAGCTCCTCAATCATTCTTTCAACACTGCTTTTCCTTTTTGCATTTTCCCACTATGCATTTGTAACATTTCTGCTATATATTTCTACTGTTAATTGGTTGATAACAGGAAGAACATAGTGAGGAGACACTATAAGCTCCAGAGCAGGAAGCTGGACAGAGTGCAGACATCATTGCCATAAAGCTTCATTCAAAGCAGAGAAATTTTATGAATTGTTATCTTGGATTTAAAGTCCTACATTTTATCCTCATACTATTTACTGAGCCAAAGCATTCTCTCTGGATCTACATCTCTGTAATAATGTATCCCATCTCTGTGAAAGGCAAATAAAAGCTCGTAGCTTTTAAATTCTTTGGAGTAAATTCAGTTGAGTACAAAGGGGTCCAGATCTGAAGAGACCTTGAATATTAATATATAAAATGTATTGTTAAACTGCAGTATGTTGACATAATTTTAATATGCAAAACATAACCTAAAGAGGAAAGAGCAAAGGAGTGTAAAAAGCAGGAGTGACAGAACTGTGAAAAATCTTAGTTCATTTTCAATTAATTGAATATTTGAGCTTCAGGTTTTTTTAAACAGTTCCTTTTTCCCTGTTAAAAAAAAATCAGTAGTTTTTTAGAAGACTTGTAAAATGAGAAAAGCAAAGGTTTTTCAATCATGTGATTCTGTCAGGGAGAGTTTGACCACTTTTTAATTTACAAATCTCCCACTGTCTTAATGCAAAGTAGAAAATGAGAGTTAAAGTTTGTTTTCAACAACTGAAATGTGTTTTTTCCCTCATACCATTGACTGCATAACATCTACAGTACAGACAATATACTACTTCACTACCCAGCTTTTCACTGCCAAATGAAAATGAATTATGTGTTTTTAAGAAAATCCCAAAAGTTCTCTTCAGCAATGAGGGAGTACAATCATGCATACTATAATTATGTAATGAATCATTTATATTCAATATTGCCCAAATACAACTAAGCTATATTTGCAGATATATCTGCATGCTACCCATTCATAATCAGAATACGTATTGGGTCAGTTGAAGTGTGTTTTTGGAAGGCAAATGCCTTGTTTATTGGTAATGAAATGAAGGCCTTAGAGTAAGCTAATAAAGACTTAGCTAGTGTGAAAGCTTTTTTTACACATCCATGTGCTCTCAGAACTCCTGATGAGCTGTACAACAGTGGCTCTTGGTCCAGATGATCACACAGTGTAAACAGGCATTGACTTACACTAGCTGTGATTCTTCCCATATGCTGGATTTGCCTCTCTCTGTGGAGTGTTAACCCTTCTCATAGCCATAGACGTGTGGAAATTACATCTTTCACTAACATCTTATTGTGAGATATGAAATTAGTTTCTTTTTGTCTTGTAGATGGAATTTTATACTTTACCTTGAATAACGTGAGAAATCCTTTAGACAAGCTTATATTACATACTGTATTTTTGACTGTAGGCTCATAATATAGGATTCAGTTGGAAGTTAGAATGCTAAGTTTAGATATCCACCTGTAAGTGTCTGCACAGAAGTATTTGGTTTACATGGCAAGGTTTTGGTAGCAGGGGACCTGCAGGTGTGCCTTCTGTGAGAAGACACCAGAAGCTGCCCCCATGTCAGACAGCCAGTGTCAGCTGGCTCCAAGACAGACCCCTTGCTGGCCAAAGCTGAGCCCATCAGTGACCAAGGTAGCACCTCTCTGATAACAGATTTTAGAAAGGGTAAAAAATGCTGCTCAACCACAGCCAGGAGAGAGGAGTGAGAATATGTGAAAGAAACAGCCCTGCAGACACCAAGGTCAGTGAAGAAGGAGGGGAGAAGGTACTCCAGGCATTGGAGCAGAGATTCCCCTGCAGCTGGTGGTGATGACCATGGTGAGGCAGCTGTGCCCCTGCAGCCCATGGAGGTCAACGGTGGAGCAGATATCCACCTGCAGCCCGGGGAGGACCCCATGCTACAGCAGGTGGATATGCCCTGAAGAAAGCTGTGACCCCATGGAAAGCTCATGCTGGAGCAGGCTCCTGGTAGGACCTGTAGCCCCTGGAGACAAGCCCACACAGCAGCAAGTTTTCTGGCAGGTGCTGTGACCCTGTGGGGGAGCACACTGGAAGAGTCCGTTCCTGAAGGACTGCACCCCATGGAAAGGACCTATGCTGGAGCAGTCTGTGAAGAACTGCAGCCCATGGGAAGGACCCACGTTGGAGAAGCTCATGAAGGACTGTCTCCCATGGAAGGGAACCCACAGTGGAGCAGGGGAAGAGTGTGAGGAGTCCTCCCCTTGAGGAAAGAGTGGCAGAGACAAAGTGTTACGAACTGACTGCCACCCCCATTCCCCATCGCCTTGTGTTGCTTGGGGTAAGAGGTAGAAGAGTCAGGAGTGAAACTGAGCCTGGAAAGAAGGGAGGGTGGGGGAAAGGTGGTTTTAAATTTATTCCTTTTTTCTCATTATCCTACTCTGATTAATTGGGGATAAATTAAATTAATTTTCCTAATTTGAGTCTGTTTTGACCATGATGGTAATCGCTGAGTGGTCACCCTTAACTTGACCCACAAGCTTCTGGTTGTATTTTTCTCCCCCGTCCTGTTGAGAAGGGGGAGTGATGGAACGGCTTGGTGGGCACCCGGTAGCCAGCGAAGGTCAACCCACCACAATGAAAGGTAGGCATCTCTACTGCCATTATAGTTCCTGGAGGTCCATACTCAGTGAAACCCACAGAGAGGTTTGGCAAACCAGGCACGAGGAGAGTAATTCACTTGTCCTGCACAGGCATCTAGGGCCATTGGAAACACTCTAGGTACCTGACATCCAGCTACCACTCCAGGAGAGTACGGCTCCTTTAGGCTTGTGCCATATATGTTAGCCTCATCTAGATATCTTAGATGCCCAGAAGAACCACAGATAGTACTAAAGAACTATGTCTGGGCAGCTGAATTGAGTCCCCTAGATGTTCACTTCAGGATGATATGCATATCTCTCTGTGTAGTCTTCATTGATTTTAATGATCAGGTCTCCACTATTTATAATGGAGACTAGACACATAGCTCATGGATGGGCAGATATATGTAGACACCATTTTATGTGTCTTTATGTCATGTATTTTATTAATCCCATCTGGAACGCATCCATAATGTTATAAGACTACTTTAATGAAACAGTCCCTTTAACTCATGACAGCCACTGTAGCACTGTGTTTGGAATATGGTATCTGTAACTTGCAGAAAGTACCCTTAGATTTGGGAGCTTACCTGAAATCACAGGCAACAATCTCTTTTTCCTTGGAATTGTTGTTCTTTTGGCGTTAACATCCTGGAAAAGGTTGATTGATAAGATAGGCAGTGCAAAAACAAGTTGTCCAAACAAGAGAAACTAGGCAACTTCTTACATTTACACTACATGGGAACAGCCAAGAAGTAGACACGGATGTGTATAAAAAGCTTTCACACTAGCTAAGTCTTTATTAGTTTACTCTGAGGCCTTCATTTCCTATAGATAATCCCAACAAAAAGCTTTTTGAATGTATTACATTTTGCATCACGGTGTTTTGCAGAAAAAATATGTGACATAATTTTATATTTTTGCAATTCAGAAAAGTATTTTCATTCTTGGTTAGAAAAAATAAATTGAAATCTCTTTCACATTATTCCGTATTGCAGCAGAAATTTTGTATTGGGGTTTCTGATACAGAATAGGATCATAAAATATATATAGTACTAGATTTTCACCATCAATATTCATTTTACTGTTAATTAACATTTTAATGTTAACTTTAATGTTAATTACAATATTAAGATTATGAGACTCTAAAAATAATTCTTGGTGATTTTTGTCTCTGCAGTTATATTTGTCTTTTATCATGCTTTCTCTCTGTGCAATGCTTCCTTCTTCTATGACCAGTTTCCCTGCTTTCTTCTACTAATCAACTATTCCATCAAGCATGTGAGACCATTAGAGAACTATTCCTTCATATTAGTCTGTGGGACTTCTCCAAAATCAGCATCACTCAAGCTTCACAGGTCTGTAATTGTAGTCTCTTGTGTCTTCCAGGTGCACCAGTCTAAAAGTATCTCATGGGGACAGTGAGGACCCAATTACCAGGGAATAAATTATTTTTTAAACATTCAACATTTATATGATTTAAGGGTAGTGTATGCCAGGATGGGTAATCTGGAGGTGCAGCTGAGATGCTTTGTTTAAAGCTGTGCGCCATGAGTGCTTCAGCCTGATTTCAGCCCTGATCCTGTCCTGCTGACTTGAATTTCTGCCTTCTCCTCAGCCCTGCCTTGTCATTATGGATGCAGCTGGCAGGCTGGATCATGGCTGACTCTGGTCACCATTGCCAACCTGCTCTGCTCTTTCCTGCTCAAGCACTGTGGCATTGTGCCCTTGTCAGAGAGGGCCCTGCCATGCCAGCACAGTTAGCACCTTTGGCTCCTGGCTTGCTTGTCTTTACAGAGCGGTAAGCCCTTGCTGCTCCCTGATAAAGGCAATGACAGTACCTCTAATCCTACAAGACCATTCTCTTTAATATTATTGAATAAACATGCAAAATTCCTTATAACAGTTGTATGCATACACTCAGTCACATTCTTGATATCCGGAAAGTAATAATTTCTTTAAGGATTGCAATTATCCAAGTGACCAAGTGACAAGGAACTGATGATGGTCTTCAGACTATATCTGGATAGAAAATACCATGAACATACTATTTTCTGAGAAACAAAAACACTAAATTCGCATTACTCTTCAGTGTGAAAAGGAACACAAGTGACTGCTAAGTTGAGATAAAAAAAGGAAAGACAATTCTAGACAAGTCTGTCTAGGATTGTTTCCTAGTTTCACCAGTTTGTCTGAGTTGACCCAGTGAAAATAAGCTCTGTGTAAGATTATGTCTTGTCAAACAGCAAGGTTCTGTGCCTTGTGTGTTCCACTTCAAAACAGAAATAATTTATAACAGGGGAAAAAAGGTTATTACTGTTATGAGCAACCTTGTCTACTACTAACCACTTTAAAGACCCACAGGGAAGAGGGAAACATGAATTTTTCTTCTCATGCATCCCAAGCATTAATGTATAGCTTCAAGACAGTTAATCTTTCCCTCTTTTGTTCCTGCTAGTCCTACAATCTTTTTAGGGAAAGATGTATTGCAACATCAGCCAAGAAAAATGAGTAAGTCAGTTCTCTTCCATGGAAGAGGAATGAGCAATCTATCCAGATAGTCTCAAGAAACAAAGATGAATAACTAAATGAATAGTTAATTCACTAAAAAGCGCAGTGTTGAGGTCACTGAAATGTCACTATTACTTCAAATGACTTTTTAATAGAGATTGTTTTGAAAAGCTCACATTTTGATTTTGATCTTTTAAAACAATTTTTCAGCTTTTCATTTCAGTATTTAATTTAAGGATTTGTCAGTTTTGGTTAAAAATGTGAGAATTGATTATAGATAATAGTTTCACATTAAATTAAGTTATTTTTTCTTTCCAAATTATTTAAGAAACAAACAAAAAACTTTTAATAATGACCAGATTTTTTTCTTAATGTATCTGAAGTAAAAGACAACAATGTAAATATGTAAACATTATCTCACCTAGAAATACTATAATACAGGTAAGTGTATAATGTACTAAAAAGCGTTCATCTCTCCAAAATGTTGATAATTTTAAATAGGAAAATAATGAATAAAATAGACAAAAACATACAAACAAATCTCAATGTAAATAACAAATTACATTAGTTCCATCTTACTAAAGTAATTTTCTCATGTAGTTTTTATTAAAAAATATGTTCATATACAGGAAAAGGGAGCAGATAAAGTTTATTAATTCAGCAGAAAATTAAGATCTCAGTAAAATAATACCTTCAGTAATAAGGCCTTGGAGAAAAAATTCTTATTTGCTTATACAACAATTTCAGAATAATTGGTAATAAGCTAGAATTGCTGATGTATGTGCAAAAATTTCACTCATATTTCTGACACCTGATGGGAAGGTTTCCTTAGTTAGAATATTAAAATGACTAGGTTCAAATCCATTTAATAAGGGTCAAACATACCAGAGGGGAAAAGGGAGTCAATGTGTTGTTACCTTTTTTATGAAGCCATGACAAGTTGGAAGTAAACGAACTTTCTTGCCTTGATAATAGTCTTTTAACTAATAGAAGAGAAGATGAGGTACTCTGTGGTGTCAGCTGAAGAAAGCCAAAGCAGAACAGAAAGAATGAGATAAATGGTCAAGCAGGTCTAGAAAATAGGATTTAAAATTGAAAAAAAAAACAAAAAAAAACCCACATAGTAAAAACATAGGGACTTTAAAGAGAAACATACCATAGTTCTTTTTCTTTCAATATTAACAGCAAAATAATTTCTCTAAATTATTAGTAAATAGTTTTCTAGCCTTTAAAATATAACATTCCAAGTGAGTAAATTCTAGGTTAGTCCGCTTTTTTTTTAAAAGGTACTGAAGAAATAATTCAAGGCTAAAAATTAATGGTGATTACTGCAAGTGATCATGATTTGATTACCCTTGTGTGGAAACCAATAACACACATTCTCTGGTGCATACCAGGAGCTAGTTTCACAAACCTACAGACGATTATGGGCTTAGTCAGCTGGTAAATAGAAATTAAAGAGAAAAATGTGAATAATTATTGGGAACTACTTAAGAACACTTACTAGTTCCTTAAAAAACACAGTTGCCTAAAGCCTTGTGGATTATTTAAGATGATTTTCAGAGAATGAACATCTGTACATAAATACCAATCAAAATACTGAACTGTTCACTCTAGTAATAGCCTTGAACTTTAATATAAATTTCTCCATCTTCAGCTTTCACACTTAGTGTTTAGAATCATAGAATCATAGAATGGTTTAGGTTGGAAAAGACCTTTAAGATCATCGAGTCCAACCATTAACCTAGCACTGCCAAGTCCACCACTAAACCACGTTCCTAAGCACCACGTCTACACGTCTTTTAAATACCTTCAGGGATGGTGACGCAACCATTCCCCTCGGCAGCCTGTTCCAATACTTGACAACCCTTTCGGTGAAGACGTTTTTCCTAATAGCCAATCTAAACCTCCCCTGGAGCAACTTGAGGCCATTTCCTCTCATCCTATTGCTAGTTACTTGGGAGAAGAGACCAACACCCACCTCACTACAACCTCCTTTCAGGCAGCTGTAGAGAGCAATAAGGTCTCCCCTCAGCCTCCTCTTCTCCAGGCTAAACAACCCCAGTTCCCTCAGCTGCTCCTCATAAGGCCTGTGCTCCACACCCTTCACCAGCTTCGTTGCCCTTCTCTGGACACGCTCCAGCACCTCAATGTCTTTCTTGTATTGAGGGGCCCAAAACTGGACACAGTATTCCAGGTGCGGCCTCACCAGTGCTGAGTACAGGGGGACGGTCACTTCCCTGCTCCTGCTGGCCACACTATTCCTGATACAAGCCAGGATGCTGTTGGCCTTCTTGGCCACCTGGACAAACTGCTGGCTCATATTCAGCTGGCTGTCCTCCAGTACTCCCAGGTCCTTTTTCTGCCAGGCAGCTTTCCAGCCACTCTTCCCCAAGCCTGTAGTGTTGCATGGAGTTGTTTTAATCCAAGTGCAGGACCCGAAACTTAGCTTTGTTGAACCTCCTACAATCAGCCATGGCCCATCATTCCAGCCTGTCTATATCCCTCATGGAGCCGTGCTACACTCAAGCAGATCAAAACTCCCACCCAATTTGGTGTCATCTGCAAACTTACTGAGGGTGCACTCGATCCACTCGTCGACATCATTGATAAAGATATTAAACAGAACTGGCCCCAATACTGAGCCCTGAGGAACACTGCTTGTGACTGGCCACCAACTGGATTTAACTGCATTCACCACAACTCTTTGGGCCTGGCCATCCAGCCAGTTTTTTACCCAGCGAAGTGTACGCCCATCCAAGCCATGAGTAGCCAGTTTCTCTAGGAGAATGCTGTGGGAAATAGTGTCAAAGTCTTTACTACAGTCTAGGCAGACAACATCCACAGCCTTTCTCTCATCCACTAAGTGGGTCACCTTGTCATAGAAGGAGATCAGGTTAGACAAGCAGGACCTGCCTTGCATAAATCCATGCTGATTGGGCCTGGTTGTCCTGTACGTGCCATGTGATGGCACTCAAGATGGTCTGCTGCATAACCTTCCCCATTACCAAGGTCAGACTGACAGGCCTGTAGCTCCCCAATCCTCCTTCCGGCCCTTCTTGTAGATGGACATCACATTTGCTAACCTCCAGTCAACTGGGACCTCCCCGGTTAGCCAGGACTGCTGATAAAGGATTGCAAGTGGCTTGGTGAGCATTTCCTCCAGCTCTCCCAGTACCCTTGGGTGGATCCCATCTGGCCCCATAGACTTGCGTGTGCCTAAGCGTAGCAGGTTGCTAACCAATTCCCCTTGGATTATGGGGGCTTTATTCTGCTCCCCCGCCCCTGTCTTCCAGCTCAGGGGGCTGGGTACCCCAAGAACAGCTGGTCTTACTATTACAGACTGAGGCAAAGAAGGCACTAAGTACCTCAGCCTTTTCCTCATCCTTTGTCACCATGTTTCCCCCAACACTTTCTGCTAGACTGAAAAGTCCAATATTAATGTGTCTCTTCCCTATAGATCATGATCTAATTACCCATTCATGTTCTTCTTATTGAACTAATTGCTTGAGCTCCTCAGGTTTTTAATTCTGAGGCTTTGTTCAGCCCTTTAATAAGCCTTGTTGCACTCCTCTGAATCCTCCAGTTTTCCACCAAGCTCTTCAATATGAGAAATGTAATTCCCTTGGCCACCAGTAATAACAGAATTAACACATGCAGGGATCACATTAACCCTTTAGGTTGTGGCACCAGAGTGGACGCTCATATTCAGAAGATCATCCACTAGTATTTTTAAGTCTTTTCCAGCATCACTGCTCTCCTATGATAGTTTTCCATCTGCAGCTATGAGAGATATTCCAACATTTGACCATATTGAAACTTGTAAATTTATATATATGTATATATGCACATCAAATGAATCAGTGTTCTGAAAAACCTACCTTTTTCCATATCTGTCTGACTTTCTCATAGCCAAACACTCTTCTTTGATGCTATCTGTGAATGATAAAAAGGAATTTTTTAATTGACAATGATTTTGCATTTTCAGCAAGAGCTACCATAAGCTCTAAATTATAGTCCAAATATTTTTTTCCTCATAGGATCTCCACAGAAGTTCACCTAGTTGGTCAAGATTTATCATTTATAATCCTTTTTTGAAATCTACTGTTTAACCAGTGTTTAATCCATCTGGTATGCACCACACTAATTTTGCGTCACTCAAGTTTCTTAACCCTAAGGTGTGTGGCATCAAGTCATGCATTACAGAAATCTATTGCATCAGAACTTGTGCATTTGTCAGATAAACTCATATTCTCATAAAAGTGAAGTGCAGTTAGTTTGGCAAGACCTATTTCTCAAAACCATGTGGGGAGTAACATTCATTACATTAACATTTTATTTTTTCAAGAGTAAAGTTCATACCAGCCAGCTGTTCAATTGTTGAAGCAATGCAATAACCATTATAGTGAATGCTATTGGAGATGGGCTGAATATGTTTCTAAAATGCATACTATTTTCAAATGCTATGACTATACAGGAGTTGGGAGCTCATCTGTGGAAGTCTTGGCTCCTGGTATGTGTGAGATTAGATTAGATGATTGCAGTTACTCTTCATTTGCTCAAAAGAAATAGTTTAAAAACACTTGCTTAGATGAAACAGTCTATGAAACAGTCAAAAATCTGGGTGTACCACAAAAAGCCACCCCACCAGGATACACTGAGCATACGATCATTGCTGGATCAAATCATTACTTAGTGACCACAAGAAAAAGATTCCTCCAGGTAACTAGTCTGTTCAAATCCAAGCATGGGGGGGCTTTAAAAAAAAATTAGAATTTACAGCTGATTTTCAATGGGTGTTGTATCATGATTATACCAGCTCTCCTACATTAAATGTACTACAATCAAATTAAGTGACGCTTATTAAGCAATACATTAAACAGTCTTTGACAGGAGGTGAAAAATGCTGTTCCATAACTCCTCCTCTGGATTTTCCCTTGGCAGGATACACCAACCACAGGCATAAAACAAGGTAGTAGGTAAGTACAGTCTGGTGTTTACATGTCTCTTGACTAAATTAAGCTCCATGGGTGTGATTGGAAACACATTTTTTTCATTTCTGGTAGAGAGCAGTTCTGTTGCAGGCAGCTGGACAGCTCTGGACTCTGCCTGTTTTGTACGTCAGCATCAAGGCCAAGCACTGGACTTACTGCACAAGCTGAAAAGACTTCAAAGGCCTGTTTGGAGCTTAGCGTACTGATCAGTTGGACTTTGACAGTTGTATGCCAATGCCTCTTTTCAGTATTTTGGACTGGACCACATGATCACAATAATTACACAGGGTTTTGTAGTGTTAAAGACACTGGTTTTTCCCATATACTTTTGCATTTCAGCAGCGGTCAGTGTGACTTCCATGTATTTGTCAGTGTGAATTAATGCAGTGCTATGATATTCTTTGGTCCCAATATATTAGATAATTACTCTACTACACTGATGGATATTAAACCTAACATTTTAATGCAAATTTTAATTTTCCCAAGGACAAGCTTCTTCTGTGTAACCTAAAAGCAACAGGCTTTCTATTTAAACCTTTCATTTGAACATATTTCAACCTTTGATTTCAGCAACCATTTAAACACCCTCTTTAATCCATTTTTAAAGTTAAATGATACTTTTTGCACACATTTATGTCTTAGAGATTTTTTTTTTTTTTTGACTGATTACATCTGTAGGGCTAGGAAAATTCGCTCCTTAGGGGCAGCTTAGTCTTTGAATCCTTTATCTATCAGCAAGCAAGCGAGTGTCTCCTGGATTGTCTTTAATTCTATTTTCTTACTGAAATTATACATTTTAACTAAAAAAAATCCTTTCAGTGGCAATTCAGATCTAATCTTTCCAGAGCTGGCTAAATCTTGATGTGACGTGAATATATACTGGTACAATGAATTACTCACTTTCCTCTATATATTCTTCCCAATGAATTCGTCTTTGATCCTATCAAGACTTTCAAAGCTTGAACACTAGTTAAAGATCTTCTAAAGAAAACAATTTGAAATCACATATTAACGAAAATTATTAGACTTTTTCCTAATTACGGTTTGAGGCTCATTTAAAAGGCATCAGGGGAATGAAGCATTTTAAAGTAAGCCAAGAGGAATTACAGTACTTAAAGGCTGCATCTCTGCCTGCTACAGATTCAGTTGTGACTTCAATGAACTCTTGTGGTGAGTTACAAGATGTTGTGTGTGTATTAAAGGGACAGAGACCCCAGGCAAAACACTTAGGAGCAAAGCCTCTAGGAGGAATTGTGTATGTAGCATGAGAATGTGGCCTGACATTTAGTGCACGGTGAGTTAAAAAAATCAAAGTCCTTATCTAACCTGAGGTTCTTTAAGGAACAACCTCTTCAGAAATGAAGATGTCTTTGGAAGGCCAGTTATGGGATGTGTACTGCCAAAAGGACTAGGAGGGAATCTGTAGGTGTCTAAGAGAATCATTATGGAAATATATAGCTTTACTCTGAATATTTTTCTTTGCTTAAAACACATCTCATCACAAAAATAAAATAGAAATAACTTTATAATTTCATTTGTGGTTGACACTTCATCACTCCATCCATTTTGTCTTTTTAGAGACCGATGTCTACTATTAGTCCAGTTATTAAATGGCAAACATAATTTTGACATACAGGCTGGTTTACCTCTTCTGATCCTGAAACTACATAGAGGGTGTTGAGGTAAAAGTATATTGGTTTTATTTCTTTTCTCAGATACAGTAGAATGCCAAGGTGTTTTAATAGGACATTATATAAATAGTATGCTGTATTTTCAATATTATTTTCTTTTATTGTCCTATTTTCTCTGGCATCAGAATTCTGTTTGTTGTTGAGGCTGTTTTTTTCATTATATATAAAATTTCATTTCCACCTTCTTCTGAGTTACTGTTTTTCCTGACCTTAACTATCTTTTCCTTTTTCACATACAGTTTGTAGTTTACAATCTCAGACTGTCTTCTAGAAGAAAGTTTCAAATGTAGATGACTCTTAACAGAAGGTCATTCCAATATAATACTGTTGGTCCTCTTCATTAAAATGTTTTGAAATAATAGTGATGGTATGGGAACTGACCTGGGAAAAGAAGAAATACAGAAGTCTCCACCCACCTTGAAAGAAACAATGGGTTGTTTAGGACAAATAGAATATCCATCTGAAGTGTCAGCTAAAATTAGTCAGCACAATTCATGGTAAAGGATTTATCCTGTTTTAATTACATGTAACAAATTTGTAGTCATTGCCTTATCCTAAAAGTCCTTGAAATTATGTTTTATTGGAGAAAAGGAGAGGGAAAATTACTTACCTTAGCTGCTTTACATAGTACTCAGCTGCATTTTCTTTAATTTTCTAATATGCAAGGCTTATTCCAATCTCTGCAGCTGTTAGTCTAATTGGATGATTTCCTGTTTGAAATGCAGAATAATTTAAAGTGACTAGCAGTTGTTCAGGGAACCTCCCTTTCTAGGACATAACTTAATCTGACATATTCAACGCTCATCAGAGATTCAACATCTTTTCAAACTGATTACTGCTTCCTCCATCACACTCCAAGTTCCTTGACTTCCATTTAAGTGCTCCAATTTAGAGCTTGATTATTTAAATAAAACTAAGAGGAAAAATCAAGCTTTATTTTTTTTTTAAATGTGCTTCCTCATACAGTACACTACATGCAGTCCTCTGTAGTGTTCACTAGATTCCTCACCTTCTATGATGCAACAGGAAGCTCTGTATTTTGGGTTTTACCTTTGCTGAGATTAAGGATGACAATGTGGATGAAGTTCATGTTGCATATGGTTAATATAATCAGAATTTATCTGGTGGAACGTTTTAATTTTTATCAAAAAGAGCGACAGATTCTTTTGAGTTATGAATCACATGAAGGTTTCAGTTTCGCAAGAAGTACAAATAGTCAGGAAATGGTATTTCTTTGTGCAACCTCAAAACATAAAAATTTGCGTCTGTTTTAATAGGCCCAAAACTTCATGTTAGGCTGGTCATTTTGAAATCTGAAAATGCTGAATGTGTGAGAGAGAATATTCCCCTTACTAAGACAATTATGCAGGCATGTGGCCCTCCAAGGAACCTAATTATATCTGCCTCCTGACAAAACACTTCTGACCGTCTGACTTTTTGGGGGTTTTGGTTTTTTTTTTTTCTTTGGTTTGGTTAGGTTTTGTGTTTGGTTGTTTTTTTCCTCTCACCGTATCATGCATGACAACAGCATTTTCCTCTTGGTAGGGTAAAGGTAGATCCCCTTGAAAACATGAAAACTCTTTCTCAAGTAGTTGTCCAGAATTATCCATGTATGTCTCATTAATGTTAATGAAGAGTTATTTGACTTAAAACCTATACCTGTAGAATAAGCTCTTGAATGGTACATAAAAGAAAAAAAACATTTGCAAACAGACTATGCAATAGGCTCTAAAGGAGGGAATGAGGTTTCTTCTGTGTGGAAAAAAGCTGGGAAAGCATTTACTGAAGCATAATGGGAACAGTTCACTTGAGGTTTCATCTAGAAACTTTCCTCCTTTGTAAAAATGTCTAGGGCATGAGCAGCTCACTTAAAAAAAATTACTCAGAAGATAGCTGAGACACATAAGATTTCTTAAAAGGTACACTGAGTCCATGGATATCACTTAAATTCAAAACAAATGAAACACATTAAAAAATCAAACTCAGTAAATGCATCTTAATACAAATCTTGCACGTGTGTTCATGGTGAAGGAAACCGAAACACTTCTCTAAGGATAATTTTCTAGCTGTTAACATTTTCTAGCTGGGAACTTAACAGACTCCTGATGAAATGTGGCAATCCTCTCTTGTTTCAAGCTGTCATTCCCATTTTACCTTACATTGCTACCAGGCAAGTTTTTCCTCAGAGGTAGAAATGAAAAAGCAGTTCAGAAGTTGAAAATAAAAGGTGCTTGGGGTATAAAATATGGAGGGTGATTTTCTTCATTATTTCTGAGGGCAACAACATGTTTCAACTGTGGGCCATCAGTGGACAAGTGTATATACAGTTATATACATATTTCCTTTTCATTTCTTGCATTTATTTCTTACTATAATTACTAAATTTTGCCAGGTTGAGCCTAAAAAATTGACAATAGTTTGTCTAAAAGAAATTGGTATGTTTGTGAACAATCAAAATGAGACTACTGTAAAAATGTCCTTTCACAAACCTACCCATTTTATAGCACAAAATTCACTTTTGGCTGTGCACAAACATAGTGTTCACCTGAGTAATGCACAGGGTATGCAGAAATCTTATAGCTTTATGGTCACCTTGAGTAGTCAAACTTTTTTTTTTTTAATTCATGCTCAAGATTGTTTTTCTTTTTTATTAATTTCTTAATGAATTTAACATGCATGACATCATGCATGCTGAAGGAAAATATTTGCACAATATTGAGGCATGTATTAAAATGTACCTCATGTAGATATGAAGCAATGTACTCAGTGCCTTAAGACTCCCATGAAGGAAACTACACTTGCTACTCCAGAATGTCCTTTATGGCTGTGCCTATGTTAGCAAGTAGTGTCAGACCAGTTGGAGTGGATCATATGTAAGAAAAACAGTTGTTAGTGAAGTTCTGGTGTATTTCGGGGGGGTTGGGGATTTTTGTTTTGGGTGGTTTTTTTTTTTTTTTTTTTTGCTTTAGGCTAACTCTACTTTGGTCCCATGGATTGAGCGACCATTGGCTGACAGAGTGCACTAGCCATCCGCCTGGAGCTCCTCTTCCAGTTTAGTTTCACCTAAGAGGATACAGTTCATGAACTCCAAGACCACTCTGTGATGTGAACCAGAACCCAGAGAACAGCAGAAAATTCACTTTGGAAGCACACTGCTGGCACAGTCTAATTAAACATAACCTGTTAGACCAGTGTTTCTAAATGACACCAATAATACATTGCTACTGAGATCTCTATTTAATATTTCAGATCTATTCTCATGAAATAAATCAATGTTTTTCAATATTCTGCTAAATTCTCTTCTTACCACATCCAAAATTAAGAAAGCGTCACATGAACTGGATTGACAACCTTCTTGCTGACTGGGGCTAATATTCTGGCTTTCTATTTCTGTAAAGGAGGGTAAATGGAATTTTCTTAGGAAAACTTCTTACAAAAGAATTGGCTTTTTAAAATTTTCATCAGTTTCTTTTGAACCTCAGAGTTTTTATAAAGCATATTACAGATGTGTTTGTGCAAGGAAAAAACAGTCAACAGAGATTTAGAGCTAGTTAATGAACACTGTTTACAGAGTTTTTATTTAGTAAAATTAGATGGCATTGCTTTAATCTGTTTAAAGGACCTATTATCTTGCATCTAACTTCCAATAATTTTTCTTATGTAAGCAATTAGAGTGAGTAGGGATCTCAATATAGCAGTTTAACAGAAGTGTTAAATATAGGTATCATCTGAACACACTGGAAATGGTGATTGTTTCTTCCAAGAACACTGTCCAAAAGTGAACAAAAATGAAAGAGGAAAATTCCCAGAAGGCATTCTTGGCTCAAATCATAACGACTATGTTAAGCAGAGCTTTGTTTTACACTGCCTGCAATTGCCTTTCAACCGTCAGTACAGAAGTTAGCAAAGTCTAAGCATTCATGTGACAAGAATAACTTGCTTAAGAGTAGGAACAAAAGCTGACTTTCTCCAGAGAGGACATTGCAGAAGTGCAGATGTAAGTGCTTGGGGACAGCTTGTAGCATGGTAATTTTAGTAAAGGACTACAGGTATTTGTGTCCAGTTCTCATTGAGAAGTACTTGATTTGTTTCTGTGCACCATGCATTCTGGGGCTGAAGAAAGACAATTTCTGAGTTATTGGATGACTGCCACATATTTGTACATGTGCAACACTATCTCAGACACTGTTTTGTTTATATCTGTTTGTTTGTACCTGTTTTGTTTTGCTCAGGTCTTTGCAGTTCCTTGGTATTATCAGAAATCCCTGACCTTACAGATTGCTGACGTCTGTATTGTAAGAATACACAAACCGATCAGAGCAGAGAGACAGCAATCAATCCCCACAAAAGTCTGTACAGAGGCTTAGAGTTATGAGCAACATTTTGGTGGAGCTACTCATCTGTCTCTAAGTTACATTAGATATTGCATGGATTTTATAATAATACAGATATATAAAAATACATCTGCACAGCCAAATCAAGATGAGAACAGCAGTGATCCTGAATTGGCTGTTGTCAATAAAATTTTGCATGCCTTTAGCCAGGCACTTTCTTGTACTGTGGTGTTTCTTAGTGCCTGAAATGAAAATTTAAAATCCAAAGTAAATAAAGCAAAAAGAATTTGCAAGATAATATAAATAACATATTCAGGGACATTTGATTAAAAAAGAAAAGGCATAGATAGCAAGCTAGACAAAAATTAGCATACTGTCTGGGATGAGGTGATTATCTTTCAACAAATGAGCCTGAAATCCCTGTTTTGAATCTGATGGAAGCTTTCCAAGTTTCAGTGATAAATTCCCTGTTCCCTTTTTATATATAGTTGTTCCAGGTAGGAACTTTCCCTCAATGAAAAGATAGGCACTCAATCTAAACCAAGTATGGTAAGAGATAAGTAAGAAAAACTACTCTGCAATCTGAAGAGCAAGTTTTCAATGTGAAAGGTAGTAGCAGTAGAAAAGCTAAACAAAAAAGAGCAATAAAAGAAGACCGGTGTGGTGGGTGGGATATACAACAATGTTTCACCAATTAAAACAGTTATTAAAACAAACAAGAAAATGTGGCTACCTTTTTTTTTTTTCTAATGGAAAACCCCAGGAACCTTATTAATTAATACTTGAGGAAAGAAGCTATCTTCACTTTACCAAAAACTCTGTGGTAGTTTGTAAGATATGCAACTTCTGAACCTCACACACAGAGTAATGTCAAAAACTATGTAGTGTCCTGTCAGTGATCCTTTACTGTTAAAATACATAGTGTCTGGCTATTCTTAGGTGAAAAACAAAAACATGCTGAAAAGCAGTCCTTGAAGACCACCTCTGCAGGAAAGACGATCTCTTGTGCCTGAAACATATTACAGACCAACTGAAGGACAGAAGGACTTTTACAGCAATAAGAGCTCAAGAGCACATGTCTGGATCAGCTTACTGTTTCTCTGAGTCACTTTCCCAATTTGCACTATAAATTTTATGAATTAGCAGAAAATAAAAGATTCGGGATTTTTCCCTTTTTGTCATAATTGATCCAGGATATTTTTTTTTCTTTTCCATATTAAGATACTGGATTATGACAGCAATAACATTTTTTTCAAAACAAAATTAAAGGTGTTAAAACCTCCTAACTAGAACAGAATTTTTATTCATTTCCTTGAAGTCTGAAATCTGGTTACACATAAATTGTTTTTGACTATGGTTGGTTTTTTCCCTAACAGACTCCTCTTGGTTTGTAATTTGCAGACTTTTCCCTAGTAATGTGCCCCTTAGACCTTCTCTGAAGATACTACCGAATGTTCCCATGACAATTTGAAACAGCATGATGTTCTTTTCATCTCAGTTTATGGTATTAAGCTTAAACTGCATTATTACCTAGTAAATTGAGCTACTATTAGAAATTACTGGAAGATGAGAGCTCCATTTTGTGACAATTTCTGAGATTTTAAAATGCATTTGTTCAACTTTAGAGTGAGGGAAAAAATCTTTTTTCTGGAAAAATGGTGTCAAAATGTTTATTTTTGTTTCAAATTTTTGTTCTGACTTCTCCCTGTCTCGCCAGAAATGATCAGAGAGTTTGCCTTGGAAAGCAGAAACCTTTCTATGGATAACATCACCAAAATCTATGTATCTAAGAAAATGCTGTCTTTGAAACCTTTCTTTTTGACAGTGCAGAGGCAAAATTATGCCTTAGCAAAAATATTCCTACATTTCTTTCACAGGTTTACTATTCTTTTGCTGGAAAGCACATTGTTTTCAAAACTTTACAAAAATTTCTCTGAAAAAAAAGGTGACTTGTCAATTGTCTTTTCATTGAGCAAAATCAAATGGAATCAGATGAAGGTGTTTATTGCATATTCAGTTGATCCCCAGGTACCTGTTGGGGCTGAAAATAAGGGAAGCAAGGCAAAGCATACTGAAGGCAAAAATATACTAGATGTTCTGCATGTATGTCATGGTTTAGCCCCAGCCAGCAACCAAACACCACGCAGCCGCTCTCTCACTCCCCCTACCCCAATGGGATGGGGAAGGGAATCAGAGGAGTAAGACTGAGAAACACTCCTGGCTTGAGATAAGAACAGTTTAATAATTGAAATAAAGTAAAATGGTAATGATTGAAATAACAATATAATAATATACAAAGCAAGTGATGCACAATGCAACTGCTCACCACCCACTGATTGATACCCAGACAGTCCCTGAGCAGCGATTGTTGCTCCCCGGCCAACCCCACCCAGTTTATATATTGGGCATGATATCATGTGGTATGGAATAGCCCTTTGGTCAGTTTGGGTCAGCTGTCCTGGCTGTGCCCCCTCCCAGTTTCTTGTGCATCTGGCAGAGCATGGGAAGCTGAAAAGTCCTTGACTGGTGTAAGCAGTACTTAGCAACAACTAAAACATCAGCGTGTTATCAACATTCTTCTCCTACTAAATCCAAAACACAGCACTATGCCAGCTACTAGGAAGAAAATTAACTCTATTCCAGCCAAAACCAGGACAATGAGGAATGATCTCAAGACACCCAGAAGGCAATCTTTCTAGGACAATTTGTGAGATTTCTTATCTGACAAAAATACAGAAAATTCTTTATGTTATTCTCAAGAGATTAGGGTTTACTTAGAATGCTGTGCTTCCCTGCAAACTCTTCACTAGTTAATGGATTTAGGCTTCAGTTTGATCACAGAATAAATCTGTCTTTAGGTCTTGTGGTATGAGATCAAAAGGAAATCCTATGATGCAAAGTAAGAAGCCAATATAAACTCATTCTGTATGGTCAGTTTTGCTCAAAAGATGTTGCTGTGCTAACTTTGAAGTTTCAGGCTTTCTCCTGGAATAGGTTTCAATGTATTATCTGTTTTTCTACATGCCTGAATAAAAAGGGTTTAAACACTGCAGTGTATATTTCAGTGCTCATTTGAAGAAATGCCAGCAAGCCCCGCTTCCTGCCCTTCTCTGCCCCCAGTCTGGATCAAATTTGTATTTTGAGTTATCTGGTAGCACACAGATACAACATTAATGGTTACTGAAGCATGGAAAAAAGGTCTAAAAATTACTATTCTTGCTAAATACCCAGGCTTACTGCAAACAGAACTAAGCAAATGACTGTTAGTTTACGAGGTTGGGGGACTATAGGTAATGACTCTGTATTGCCAGGTTTTTTATAGTGCAGCTTGCTTTGTCCGTATCCATGACTTGTGTGACTACTTTGCCTTTTGTTTGCTTGCTAATGAAAGCTAGTATTAGAATTTTTCCAGCCTGCTGATATATTTTTTTAGTGCTGCTGTCTGTCGACTGAAAAGGGGTGCTGTGTGTGCCTTCTCCATACTGTAATAAGAGACAGGTAATGAGAAATGGCCAGCAAATGAAGAAAAAGTGATTAAGCATTGCTGCCAAGCTGACTTCACAAAAAAAAAAATTATCTCTTTTAAAAACTGAGTAAGGAGAAAAGTGGTACGAGTGCTACAGCTGGGGTTGTCAGAGAAAACCCACTTCAGAAAGTAAAACATACTGCAGAGTTAAGGCTTTTTTTTCTAACTCATCAGAAAGGAGTTCCAAAAAGAAAATGCAGATCTCACCAAATAAGTAGTCAAAAAAAGAGAGAGAAACATCTGTTGTATCATTTCCCCCCCTCTAGGGGGAAGGGAAGACCTTCATAATCTGAGTCAGACACATACAAATCAGAGACCTATGGAAGGGGACTTTTTCCTCACTACAGCTTGGAGAATTTAAAACAAGATGGGGTGGGGAGGGGAAAGCCTAAGGGTAGAGGAAGGGGATGAAAGAGTGAGGAAACAAAGAGAATTTTTAGACATTTTAAAGATTTTAGTTCCTCTTTGCAGAAATTTGAAGATGCTATTCATAGCATCATTCATTTGCAAAACAGTGTCAAAAAATCAGATATTAGTAGATGCACCCATTAATGCAATTCCACAGGAAAACCTGTAATTTTGCTAAAATTAGATGCAACCATTGGTGCACTAGTTTATGATAAATTTATTAAAAGGTGGATTTCTGCTGAAAACACATTGCTTGAAAGATAAGAATACATTTGAAGATTGTGTTCAAATTCTGCAACCACTGTCTTGAACATTCCTCAAAGATTAGGATAATATATATTTTCTGGAAGTGGTAGCCATGAAAAAGGGTAACATTACAGAAATGTAAAACAATCAAGCGACGAGCACTGTTGTGTGACTGCAACCTCCATTTCACCTTGAAGTTCCTGTAGATGGAGTTTCACAACATAAAGAGATTAAATATTTTTCTTGAAGAGCTTTCTGCTTAAGTCCCAGAACTGCAACCAGGTCTTACAGGGCGACCTGGTTTGAAGTTAATGGAACTCTGCAAGAATCCCAAGGTCACTCCTTGCCAAGCCTCTGGGAGAAACTCAGCCTGTGTCAGGTCTGACAACAGGAGTGATGACAGTAGACAAAGTAACCCTGGGGCAAAGTCTGAATCAAAATCAGGTCACATGTAAAGGAATCATTGGGGTTACACTTGTTTGCATCAGCTGAGAATCTGGCCCTCAGGGAAGGAAGGTTAGTGGCAGATGGTGGAGGGTTCTGCAGACAGACTTCAGAAAGGGCAGCAAAGCTGCACAGCGATGATGAAGATCTTTGGAGGCAGAATGACAGAAAGTGAAGTACTGGATCTTGACTCAGCACACTTTCATTCTCCTCTTCATCCCCTTTGTGTAAAAACCTTTTATTTATTTTATATAAATTTGCTGCTCTTCACTCTAAGATCTATTTAAACTGAAATACTTAGATGGATCAAAACTTTTTTGTTATGACAATGTGACATCTTCCACACTGGGCTCAAGTAATATGGAAGATCTTTCAAATTATACTGCTGAAACAGCAGAAGGAAAAATAGAGGCTGCTGCAATGGACCTCATAAATGAAATCACTGCAATTTGGTAAAAATCTGTGACAAGTTATTTGAAACTGAAGGTTAAAAAGTGGTAAACAGAATCTAGGTTTTTTTCAGAGCAGATTAAACAAATAGCATCTCTCCATCCTTATAAAGTACTAAACTAATGATATTTCATTGTCATGTTCTTTTGAACCATAGATGACTGAACAACAGGACTTATGAGCAAGTGACTGTCTTCTACTGCAGATCTGCATACCATGATCCAAAAAATAACCTTGAATACTCTGTTTAAAAAAAAAAAGTCTAATATTTCAAATGATATCCAGCAGGAAGATAGCAAGTACACTGGCAAGGGTATGGAGCCTAGCAGAGCCAGGGAATCTGGTAAGTGCAACACATCAAGAATGACACCGAGTTGCTTCCTGACAATAAGCCTTTACCAGGCAACTGAAGAGGGGAATGCAACTGAAACCAAACCCCCTCCCCTATCAGACTTTTGCCCTGAAGAATAAAAACAAAGTATTAGAGGAAAACAATTCGAGTCCTTGTCAGAGACTGAAAGAGTTAATGTCTCAAACATTGTGGTGAGGCAAGTTAAGGTCTGCACGGGGAGAAGTTAAGGTCTCCATAGAGATAAATCATGGTCTGCATAGCACCACTGAGCCTCAGGTGAGAAGCCTACGGCTCCAACGAGGGAGGCTGTCAGAGGCCTCGCAGTTCCACCCTCTGATGGCTGAAGGTCACGCAGAGTTCATGTGGGGAAGGGGCTCACCACCATCCGAAAGAACCCTGGCCCCCCAGTGACACCTGCGCAGAAGATGGAGAACATTCTGGAATAAGCCTCAAGGGGGAGGATACTAAAGGCGGGAACTGGCTGATCAAAGGCACAACTTCGAGGAGCCACGGATGCACCCCAACCGCCACAGCACCCCACGCTGCTGCCGCCCTGGCCCTGGGCCGGCCTCCCCCGCACGCGCAGCCAGGGCCCTGCGCTCCGGCAGCGGTGCGCCCAGCACCGGAGGGCTGCCGCGTTTGGCATCAATACAAGAAAGACATTGAGGTGCTGGAGCGTGTTCAGAGAAGGGCAACAAAGCTGGTGAAGGGTCTGGAGCACAGGCCTTATGAGGAGCGGCTGAGGGAACTGGGGTTGTTTAGTCTGGAGAAGAGGAGGCTGAGGGGAGACCTTATCGCTCTCTACAGCTACCTGAAAGGAGGTTGTAGTGAGGTGGGTTTTGGTCTCTTCTCCCATGTGGTTAGCGATAGGATGAGAGGAAATGGGCTCAAGCTGTGCCAGGGGAGGTTTAGATTGGATATTAGGAAAAATTTCTTTACGGAAAGGGTAGTCAAGCATTGGAACAGGCTGCCCAGAGAGGTGGTGGAGTCCCCATCCCTGGAAGTGTTCAAAAAACGGGTAGATGTGGCACTTGGGGATATGGTTTAGTCTAGTCTACCCTTGACTGGTTTAGTGTGGACTTGGTAGTGTAGGTTAATGGTTGGACTGGATGATCTTAAAGGTCTTTTCCAACCTAAACAATTCTATGATTCTATGACATCGCGAGATCCAAGGGTGGTGATCTCTCTCTCTCTCCCCCCCCCCCCCCCCCTTCCTTTTCCTTTCCTCTTATAAGTATTTGAATTAGAACCCACGTTGCCTATCATTGCGCTTTCCTGGTTCAGGTTGCCTACCGTTATGCTTTCCAAGTTCAGGTTGGTGTTTGCCATCAATAAAGTGTTTAATGGATCGTTTGGTGTGGTTTCAACTTAATTTAGCCCAAGGGAATCACAGAACTTCCACGACCCTCTCTGGGCAGCCCAGTTTGGGTGGTGACAGTCCTGTGTGGCATCCCCTATATGTGGAAGGTTTTCAGATTGCATAGATTTGGACGGCAGTCCTACATTCATCATCATCAACAATAGCTATTTAATGATGAGGCTAAGGCTGCTATCAGAGGCTCTGTGCAAGTGTTTTTGGTGTTCTTAAGACTACATTCAGGTAGAACAACGGCTACTTTCTCTTCCGAGTTATGCCATACAAGAGGTCTGAAGCACATGAAAAGAATTGTAATATACACTTGCAGACATCACAAGATGCCTCTTTGTCAAGAGCACACTATATACAATCATTCCACAGGAAATCAAGGCTTGATTGAAAAATGTAGGTCTGCTTCAGGTAAAACTATGGTACCAAAAATCCCATTGTGAACATTGGAAGCCAGGACAGAATTACAATTAGCAACAAAAGAATTGTCAGGTAAGATCTTCTCTTTTACACATTTCTTCTCCCTCATATTAAGTCTTTATATTCCCCTTGTGAGATTTAAACTTTAAAGACTCTTGCTTAGAGTCTGCTTCCCACACTAATTACAGACACTAAGCATCTGTTGGAATGTCCTCTGATTACCACTGGAACTTAAACTACCACCATTCCCTACAGTATAGTAGTTAAATCTTAGTGTTTTAAGTCTATATTAACATGTACTTACTATGCAGTGAAACAGTAGAGTCATCTGAAATATGCAGCTAACACATTCTGATAATGAAGGAGATAAGGCGATCATTCACAGATCTTTTCAAATGAAATACCTCCATCTCCCTATTCAGATATGCAAATTCGAATTACTGTTTGTCTGAGAATAGTCCATACAATACAAAGTTCTCTCCAGCATTTGATTTACAAAGGTAACACTGAAAGAGAAATTACAGATCTCTCTTCAGCATTGCAGCTTCATTTTTCACAACTGTTTGTTAGTCTCTGAAAACTCTTTGCTTTCCTTTTGGAATTGCACAGTGATTAAAAAAAACCCCATTTGCACAGAAAACTCTCTGGTTTGTCTTTCTGGTATCTCTGCAAATTTAATTCTGCTTGTAGAATTGGGAATTCTCAAAATATTCTGCTTTTAATAGGCTTTTCTGCTTTATTCAGATGGGGAAACAATCAGAACTCTATTACTTTGCTCAATTTCAATTCTATTCCTTGGAGTTTATCCACTTTACCTGAGCATGCAGCCTTTCAAAATACATGTTCCCAGCTACCAAACCTATTGTATTTAGACCCTGCATTTTGGATTTGTTCTTCAGTTCTCCAGCTTTCCTCACTGCAAGGTTGATTCATTATCTCCGCCCTAATACTCATTCAGGTCCTGCCATTTCATTGGTCCTTTCTAGTACACTGATATGAAATATTGTGGTCTCCTGGATTTATTTTATGTGGGAGCTTGACTGTTACAGTGATCATGTTCTTTTTTGCTTTTTGTGAGAGATGTATTGTGAGTACAATATATAATTTGACCACAGTCATTTTAGGGTGGTGAAATAGTATTTCCAACAGTGACTGCATAAACAACACCTCTCACTGCATCCCCAAATTTCTATCTTAATGAAGCATTTTAATCTCAGCTACACAGGCTCACACACAAAATGGAGCTTAGGTGTCCTAAGTTGGATTTCAAAATTTTCATACCTGAATCCAAAGTCAAGATTCCCTGAGCAGTCACTGAGTTGTTACCTAATCCTGAGACCATCAGACTTTTATGAACATTGCACTTTTTAACATTAGTACCTTTGACAACATGCTGGAAGTGTCTTAACCTAAAAATGGATAACATTGTCATAGATCAGTTAAGCCCTCTGCAAAAGCAAAACCAACAAGAAGGCGGCATTTCTCTTCTTATATAGCTAGAGAAAGTTCATCCCTCTGGCATTGTCAGTCCATAAGCACTGAACTGTGAGCCATGTAGTCGTAGCAAACACCTTGTTTGTGCACTGATTAATATCCATTTTAATCTTGGATCTAGGCTATGAGGTTCATTGTCTCTTCTCCCTTATGATCTTCTGACAATTTCTAAGCCTCACAACAGATACTCTATAGGAAGCTGTAAGATATTTGGGGAGAAAGGAAGGGAAGTAATTAGCATGAAGGGAAAATACCTTTCACGTTATCTTTAGTATAGGGGTTCTGGCATTCTGCTGGGTAGGGAAGCACTGAGTGAATGTGGTACTGATTAACCAGCTCAAAAATCCAGTACAGTAACAGGAGCTAGTGGGTGAACTGGAACTCACATCTCCCTTGCTCCCAGTTAACACCACAGGTAGTGAGATGTCTCCTCATGCATATGAGCTTCAGCTGACAAGTGATTTATGACTGACAGAGTGAAATAAAACCTTTCCCCTCAATTCTATCTGTCATCCCTCTCTGTTCAACTCATTTGGGAGCTTCCTTCTTTGACCTGTCATCTCCATGAACGCCTATGATTCTGTTTCTAGGAAGACAAGATTTGCCTTTCTGAGGAGTTACATTCTTAGTTTCTGCCTTATTCTTATTAGAATCCAGTCGAAGCCTGGCCTACTGGTTTTGAGGGGCTAACTCAGAAGTCATGCTGCTGCCACCCATATCTGTGATGTGCTCTTATAGCACTACCCAATACCTAAAGCAGGCCTACAGGAAAGATGGGGAGTGGCTCTTTATCAGGGACTGTAGTGATAGGATGAGGGATAATGGTTTTAAACTGAAAGAGGGTAGATTTAGATTAGATATTAGGAATAAATTCTTTACTATGAGGGTGGTGAGGCACTGGACCAGGTTACCCAGAGAACTTGTGGATGCCCTCTCCCTCAAAGTGTTCAAGGCCAGGTTGGATGAGGATTTGAGCAACCTGATCTAGTGAAAGATGTCCCTGCCCACAGCAGGGGGGTTAGAATAGACCATCTTTAAAGGTCCCTCCCAACCCAAACCATTCTATGATTCTATGATTGATGTCTTCATTCCTGGGTGGATTTCAGCTCACATTTACTTCCCAGAAGAGTGTGTGAACAACCAGTCTATATTGTGTTCTGCGGAAGGATGCATATTCTACCCCTCCTGTTGAAGCCAGTCCACTGTGCAATATAAAATGTGAGAGTGAGAGGGCCAGAACTGGAACCACCAACTCTGGCAGATCCAGACCTCACATATGTGATGTGTTCTGCATTGGACATAAAGCAAACAGGCAGCAGACCACCTCCACATTTTACATTATGGTGGCCATTATCTGGAATTTCTGGATAGTGTCTAGGGAGTCAATTCCCAAAGCAGTAAGCTGATACATTATAGCTAAGAGCAACACATTAGCATCCAGATTGGAGGAAATGGTGGTCCTGCAGAAAATGGAGCCTGATTTAGTGGTTTAGGAATTAGTGGCCTAGGAATTAGTGGTTTAGCCAAGAAGAGGAAAATCTGAAGGCCATTACTTAATTTCCTGGAATTTATTTTAAAATCTTTTTTCCCCCAAAGAAAGCTTTCTGAAAGTGAACTGAACGTCCTGACTATGCAACCACCTAGAGCAAACACCTATATGTAACCACTGTGATGGGCTATAAAATAATTGATCTACTCTTACCTAAACAGGTGCTTCAAAAAAAGTCCCAAACAGAGCAGAATGCAAGCAGCCTGGATCTCACCTGGATACATAATCTTAATCCTCCTAACCTCTCTTGCTTTGTTAAAATACCATCTGACCCTGGAAGAAGGTAAAGGCCTGTCTCTCTCCAGAATCATCCTGTCCTTGCCTGCAGGGCCTCATCTGCTTGGTGCTCTCAGAACAAGTCTAAGAGCTCCAGCTCTGTCCAAAATATGTCTGTGAACATGCCCATCTGCCAATTGCTCTGTATCTAGGGCACTACTGAGGTTAAGGACATCTTAAATTCGTATGGCTCCTTTGCATGAAAGTTTTTTTTTATCCAGATGTCTCATCTCTTTTCAGGACTTTTTGTCCCTGTACTGTTAGGTATGTCAGGATAGGGTGAAAATAAATACATCCAGTTGCTGCTGTTGGAAATCTTTCTACTTTGCATGAAATATCTAAATATTCAGGAGACCCAAGAGAAAATAAGCACAAAAGTAACTGTACTTTAGTACTTAGGACACAACTGAGAAGGAAGAAAGACTGGAATTTTGCCTTTGCTCTATTATTTTAATTTCATATTAAGTATTTAATAGACAATGGACCGATATCTAGGCTTTGCTCCCTTTTCTATAAGCGTTCTCTAATCAACACATTTTAGACTTGTGGTTGCATTTTCTGTCTTTCCACTCATTTCCAACACTAAATTGCTCCAAGTTAAACAATAGTTTCACTGAAAGGGACTAAGAATCTTCCCCACATTTTGTTCCTCAAGAATACAGGATATCTTAATGATTAGGTCTTTCTTGTGTAGTAAGACGTAAGGGTTCAAACGCTCTTCACGCTCTGCCCTAACTGTGGGAGATTGTAGCTTTCAATGGGAATTTTTTTAAGTTCTTCTCTGTGTATCAGAAATTTCCAAATTATTTTTTTGGCAGAGGTAAGGATCAAGGAAACAGACCAATCTGAGGGAACGCAGGCACAAGGCAGGTGACATGAGTCACCTGAAGGAGGGAGGGGGATCTCAATGTGTCTACTGCTTTCACCTTCTCGTACGCTGTAGCTCTTCCTCTTGCTTTCCAGCAGAGTAAAAGATTTCCCCAGCTTCTACTCCACAAGGAAGAGGAAAAATAGTCCCCTGAAGCAGATGGAACCCACTATTCCTTATATGCCTTTCCTTTCCTAAAGTACAGCAATTGCTTTTCATCCAGTCCAAATCCTAGGGATCATCCATCACAGCTCCAACATCATGATCTGCTCTTTTGCTGTTCACTTCTGGCTCAGGCTTTCTGGTCAAAACCTTTTCTGTCCATGCTTTCTAAGCCCCTTAATCCTACATAGCCCCCATGTGTTTAGGTAATTTTCTATTCTCTCAGAGGTGTAATGATACCTTGGTGTGGCTGGAAATCACAGTGGTAAGAGTCTCCTATTAAGTGATGGGCCAAAATGGCATTTTGTGATGCTTGATTTAATCTTAACAGGGAAGAGTATGATCCCATCGAATTTCATAGCAAAATTTTTATTGAGCCAGGACTTAACTCTTCATAAATGTTAGAGGGGTGTATACAGTATATTTCGCTTTCCTCTCTTTTTATTGATTTGTTTCATAGACTTTTCATTTTCCACTCAAACACAGTATGATAGAAATAGTTTTGTGAACATGCCTTTAACAAATAGCTGTGGTTCAGTCATCTCACAACATCATTAAACTTCACTGATAGCTCAGCTCTCATTAAATCACAGGCTACCTCACTAATCACCAATATTAAGACTATAACAATCGTTTTCCATAAATGTAAAATGTCTGAAAGAAAAATTTTCTTCTGTTCTATTAAATTTTATTATAACAAAAGATAATACATTTAACAGACACAAGTATTCTATCAAACGTTTTATTATGCTGTTAAACCTTAAATATCTTCCAGCTTTCAAGAAAGGAGAACAGATTATGCATTTAGGAGACTTCATAAACAAAGCCTAAAATTTCATTCAACAATTAAGAAAGTAAAGAAAAAAAAATTTTCACGTATTTTTCCCACGGGTTCTTTTTTGCACCCACTTAAATCTGAAATAACATGAATAATTATAAGTGTATATAAATGGAAACAAACCTAACTTGGGCTCTACTACATAGGCTAGGATTCTTTCACAGGTATTATAGTTGTTCATTATTCGAAGGTTACTGCTGAAAAAAAAGAAGCTCTGGCTATGAAGAACAGGAAAGAGGAACAGCAAAGCATAATTACACCTACAACTGTAGAATGTAGTTGGAATATAGTTAGGCAACACACTATCAAAGTTAGCAGCAGAAAGTTACTGTGATGCATTATTTCTTATTTTATAAGAGCCACTTTTGAGTGGCTATAAGATTAGTAAGTGTAAAGTTCAGGAGCTTTCAAAATACAGGTCACTACTTTGTTGAGGAGATTAAGTAACTTTCAAAAATGCTTTAAGCAATTTTTAATTAATTCATCTTCTTTCTGATGCCTCCAGAAAGGGCTGTTAAGAGCAGGATGTAATTGGGGATCAACACCCAAGGCTTAAGTAAACAAATCTGTTGCTAAAACCAGTCACCTCTGACAAACAAACTCCTCCTCACTCTCTGCTGAGCTGGTGCGGTGCGAGGAGCACATGTCTGCACCATGGCGCTGAGCGCAGGCAGAGCTCCGCAGTGTTGGCAGGCAGCCTGTGCATGGGGGGCACCCCCGAATTCAGCCTGGGGCTGGGCGACACATGAGGCAGATGATCATCCTTGAATGGTAACAGTCACATATGCTGAAAATGAGGTAGAAATTACTGCCAGAAGGATTGAAGAGCTAAAAACACTCTCAAGCTCTGGTTGAAAAAGGGATTAGATAAATGCATGGAGAATGGGTCCATTTGTGCCTATTAAAGCCAGTGAACCAGATGCAGTCTCCAGTTGAGGTGTCCCCAACTCACTGACTGCCAGAGTCCTACCAAGCAGAGAGCTGTCAGGGTCTGGAGGGCGCCAGTGGCCTTACCAGCCCCGTCTGGCCTCCCCCAAGGCATTCCCTGACCCTGGCCACAGGCCAGGACCCCATTGCTGCCCCGGAGGGCTGTCAGGCCCTGCCCCAGCGATGCCACAGCAGGGACAGTCTCCAGCTCCCACAGCCCTGCTCTGCCCAGCCATGGGCCCCCCTGAGCCAAGTCGAGCCTGGCCTTGACCTGTCCCTGTCCCTGTCCCCAGGGAGGTGTTGATGCTGGAGGTTGGGGCTGCCCCGGCTGCCCCTGGCTGCCCTCCTCCCTGTCTGCAGGCAGTGGGGCAGGCCCTGGCTGCCAGGCCCTGCCCTGTTTCCTCAGGGAGCCCCAGCCCCCACGGCACCCTGCCAAGAACTTCTGTAGATTGCCTGTTGCCATATTCTTCCCTAGCCTGGTCCTGACCACTGTCTAAGCTACACTGGTCCCAGTACGGCCAAAAAAATGGTGAAACCTGAGCATAAAGGCACCATGTTTGTATGTGAATGGCACATGCCTGAGGAGATGTCTGGGCTCCGGGTGGCTCAAAACCTGTCAGAAAATGGGGCCTTCCTCAGGAAAGTGCAGTATGTCCACATGTAAAAGCCTCTCTACAGAGGCTTGAAAACACATTAGAAATAGTTTGAAGGCACTCAGATTGATGTCTGGTGTCTATAAAACAGATATTTTCCAAATATTACCTCTGTATTAGCAGCCATAAAGACAAGCAAGTTGAGAAACTCAGTAACATCAAGGACGAATGAGTGGTTATGTTCTGAAAGGCATCTTGCTTTTTTTAAAAAAATGACTGAAGCTTATATTTTGGTTTTATTAGTTGGTCACAATGCTTTAATTGTTTAATTGATGCTTTAGTGTGAGGGGACAAAAAGTGGGGGATGGTGACTCTTGTGACTTCACAGTAACAAATACGAGATGTCATCCAAAGGGACCTGGACAAGCTGGAGAGGTGGGCCTGTGTGAACATCATGAGGTTCAACAAGGCCAAGTGCAAGGTCCTGCACCTGGGACGGGGTAACCCCCAATATCAGTACAGGCTGGGGGATGAAGGGATTGAGAGCAGCCCTGCAGAGAGGGACTTGGGGGTACTGGTAGATGAAAAGCTGGACATGAGCCAGCAATGTGCACTTGCAGCCCAGAAAGCCAACCGTATCCTGGGCTGCATCAAAAGAAGCATGGCCAGCAGGTCGAGGGAGGTGATTCTGCCCCTCTACTCTACTCTGGTGAGACCCCACCTGGAGCACTGCGTCCAGCTCTGGAGCCCTCAGCACAAGAAGGACATGGACCTGCTGGAGCGGGTCCAGAAGAGGGCCACCAAAATGATCCGAGGGCTGGAACACCTCTCCTACGAGGACAGGCTGAGAGAGTTGGGGTTGTTCAACATGGAGAAGAGAAGGCTGTGAGGAGACCTTATGGCAGCCTTCCAGTACTTAAAGGGGGCCTATAGGAAAGATGAGGAGAATCTTTTTAGCAAGGCCTGTTGTGACAGGACAAGGAATAATGGATTTAAACTAAAGAAGAATAGATTTAGACTAGACATAAGGAAGAAAAGTTTTACAATGAGGGTGATGAAGCACTGGAACAAGTTGCCCAGAGAGGTAGTGGAGGGCCCATCCCTAGAAACATTCAAGGTGAGGTTGGATGGGGCTCTGAGCAACCTGATCTGGTTAAAGCTGTCCCTGCTCACTGCAGGGGGGTTGGGCTAGATGACCTCTAAAGGCCCCTTTCAACCCAAAGCATTCTATGATTCTATGAAATACTTCTTTCAAGCATAAACCAATAAGGTAGTGGACTTTTCATGAGTAATGGACCAGTGGATTTACAGTCAGATTGACTGCCTCATCTCTGCAACAAAGAACTATCAAAGTGTGATAGAAAGCCTTTTCTTTAAAGAGGTTGACATGAACTGGTCATAATAATTTACCAACAGACAGCACTGAAATTAATCTTTTAAGTAATAAGTTGCCTGTAAATATCCTTGGAGTTCATTTTAACATAGGCAAACTGGAAGCCCATGAAAAAAATAGAAAAACAGAAAGTGTGTCAGTCAGCTTCTGCTCAGATGACACAAATCAGAAAGGGTGTCCCAGTTCTTACTTCTCTGAAGATGCTGCAGACAAACTCCTGGAGAAATGTTCCACAGAATAAACCTTTCATCACAAGGATTATGTGAGCAACACAAGGACTCTAAGGCCATAGCCATAGACAGAAGTGTAGTAGAAAAATATTGCAGCACAAGATAAGAAGTCATTGCAATAATTAAAGTGTTGATAGAAAATTGGCTCAGACAACCATGCTGTAACATACTGGATTCTTCTTCAGCAAACTCCTGTAGGAAGGCTACCAGATTATCAAGTTTCTTCTGAAAGTTCACTTCAGTAGAAAAAAAAAGTGTTAGCTTGCTTAATACTGGTATATAGATTGCCAAGTTTTGCAGTATATGATCTGAGCCAGGGAGCAGACAGGAAAAGATCTAGGCGAAGAACTTAATGCATTATGGTAGTTATCTTCCAGTAACTAAAAAAAAAATGTGGATGTGATACAAAAACTGAGAAATAGTAAAACCCTTCTTAGAATACCATAAACTTGTCAAAATGATTTGGGAGTCTGGAAAATGACCTGAGACTATAGTCTCTGATGAGTTCTAACAATAACTAATATTTCTTTGAGTGTCAGGACTAATGAAGCCTGGCTTCTAGTATCTTTCTATTTCCTGTGATCTTGGACACTGAAAAGGCTTAGTAGCTGAAGGATCTTTCTTCTACCCGACAGCCTATTGTGTCTTAAGATCTTTGAGACCTCTACCTTCTCCAAATTTTGACCAAGATAGAATACTTTCTAACTGAAGAACAAGTTTGGTTTATGTTTGAAAGAGGAATCATGTAGCACATATTTAAATTGCCTGTCCTGTCTATGTAAGACAACACTGGAGGATGAATCTAGTCCAAGTCCCTGTGTATTTTGCTAAGGCATCAGAATAATGTGGAAATTCTTGGGTGTTCATGCAGCTGACTAGAACTGATGAAAATGTTACATGGCCAATATAAAATCTTATCAGAAGTATGATGTCTCGCTTATATGGCAGAGTAAACTAATTATTATGACATGGATATGGATGCCAGACAAAGACATTGCAGAACCTTCTTTAGCTCATCCATAAGAAATCTTAAGCGTATGTAACAAATCTTAAATGGATGCATAGAAAATAGCAGGAGAATGTATCCATGACTAGGTAGAACATTATTCATTTCTGTTTCACCAGTTTGATTTGGTTGGATCATCAGAAGAAAAAAGTACAATAATCTAGAAAGAGTCATACTTGAGGGAACATAAAGAAGAAAATGTTGTGGTAGAATGGCAGTCCCACTCTTTCTGCATCTCATTATAAGCATGAGCATTAAGCAACAAAGACATTGGGAAGCTTTCTGCCTTTGGACTGAGATGGCAGGGGAGATTGCCATGTGTTAAATACGCCTTCTGTATGATAACAGGAAGATTTTACAGCATGAATATAATGATATTTGGTATCCTCAAAATGACTAGATAAATACAATTCAAACCTGTTATACACTTGGGCTGATAAATGGGTGAGAACTAGTGAACTGGTCTTTCAGGTATTAGTATTAAGCACCAGTAGGAGGAAGGAGCATAGTAATGTAATGAGCTGGACAGTGCTCAGCATTGTGTGGCTTTGCACAACTATGCGAAGGCCACAGGACAGGAAGAAAACAGTCTGTGAGCTTTGCAAGTTTTGCATTTAAGACTTTGCCTTAAAGAGTAAAGAAGTCAAATCTTCAACCAAATATTTGGTGATGAATAATGAATAAGATTTTATCAATAAAGGTTTGCTATTTTAGAGTGTCTTATACAACAAAATCTTTAATGAATAAAAGGAAGCTGTTTTCTGTGTTTCAAAAGAGAATGGAATTTAGGTTTGAGAAAGTTACTACTCTACCAACTACAAACTCCTCTTACACTTTTAAGAAGTGAGCTTTCCTTTCTCCGTTTGCTAATTCTGCCAGCCTTATATAAAAAGAAGTTTAATATGTATGTGGCCCAAGTGAATTGAAATAATTGCAAGTGTGTTAAGGTGTTGTTTTGCTTCACGAAAGATGTTTAAAATCGCCTGTTGGTGATCTTGCATTGATTTATAGGATTTTAAGGAAACAAAGCCTTTCCTGAGAAAAAGTCAGACTCCTTGAAATAAAACAAAAAAGCTTAAGTATCTATAAATTATTCTGCATTCAGAATCAAGGGAAGTAAGGAGAAGCTTTGTTGCTAGGAGATTGTGGCTAGGAGGTATCAGGAGAGATTGCTTTATTTTAAAGATTAGAATCTGTAATCAAAATACTTAGCAGGTAATAAAATAGCTATATATATGAGCTCAGTGCAGACCAGGTGAAGTATGAGGCAAGTGCTAGAAAGCTTATGAAAAGTGCAAATCTTCAAAAACAGTTCAGCTATCATGACATACTGGCCTGATAAAAGCAGCTCATTATTTGCTTGCTTACAATTAGGACAGAAATTCAGCTGGGATATAAATTAAGGAATAAATATTGATGAATATGTCAAGAAGAGACTGTGATTTAATTTATTTCTGGTATTTATATGGTGACAATTTGTAGGTCTCTAAAATTTTTTAATTAATAGCTGTAAAACATGTTGCAGCTACAGAGAAAGAAAGCTTGTTGCAGAGAAGAGATGAAATTTTTTTTAAAGTTAGCTTAAATTGACCAAGTACTTTCAGGTAAAGGAAAGATGTTTGGAAAAATCAAAGCTTTTCATACCTACAATTTAAAATTAATGGCTTTATGACATTAATATAAAGTTTTTGTTTTGTAGAAATTTAAAACAAAAGTAATAGATGTAATTTAAAACAAAGAAAAATTAATTGATAAATAAATATTTAATTTTGTCTTTAAAATTTTTTTTCAGCTCAAGCTTTTGGGGTTTTTTATGTAGGAAAAAGGTGTTATTTTAGTTAAAATGTCTCAGCTCTTCTACTTCAGTGTGGCTCAATCACTGGAGAGGTAGAGTTTTCATGGGATACATGGATGAACCACAGGAAAAAAAAAAAAAAAATCCTTAGTTTGGTAACTGTGAAACATCTCTTGCTGGTGTCCATATCATTACAAGGCAGGAATTTTCAGATATCCAGTCCAACTGAATATGTGTGGGAACCCTGGATACAGGCCATTTGTAATTAATTATGTCTAAAGTTGAAATATTTTGAATTATTAAAATATGATCAAAATAAGTTAAAATAATGTTGGTTTTGAAAAAAATACGTAGTTCCTGAAATGTTAGAACAAATATTTTGCCTAGTTGTAATTAGCTGGTATTTTTTCACTCCTACTTCATTCTCAGTTTCCATCTGACATTTCAGGTCTTTCACTGGGTGATTTTACAAAGATGTTTGTTATAAAGAAGATACTATCAGAAAACTGGTTTGTATATGAAAACATCCCTCGAAGAGCAAAATAAAAAGTCAGTGTGGCATATGACTTCCCTCATGTAGTCATCCTAAAGCATCAGGGTAGTTATTCATATTTTGTGGTGGGAGGACACCCTTCTGCAATTTTTCTTTAGTGCCAAGCCAGCCTGTTCAACACATAAGCCAGTCAGCTACAATTAGGCCCCCTCATGTAAGAGTCACTTAGAGATTTTAACTTTGCAGTGTCAAGCCCTTGTTCACAGCAAGCCAGATGATTTTCCACCACCACATGGTAGCCTGGTAGCTCATTTTCAGTTGTGGTGTTGTACAGGGTGAAGTCTTAGCTTTTGCCTGCTCTTTGATTTGTATGTTGCTTACACACCCATTTACCTTTTGGAAAACAGTTAGAGGTTCTCATTAGGTTGAATAACTGTGATCAACTAAGCCTAGTGGGATTTACATCTAGCATTCTTTAATCTTTCTCTATCCATTAACATTATTTTTCAAATGTTAGTGACTAAGCAATATCAGAATTTACAAAACCAAAACTAACAAGAAATTAAATCCTCTGCATTACTGAAACCTAGGGAGATCTTCATGTCCAAATTGACTTCTCTGGCTACTGGAGAGCTAAACCATTCTATAATTCTATGATGTCCTCACCCTTCTGCTGTCTGAAAGTATTAATCAAGAGGAGCCACATTCTCAACAAATTATGCAAAGTCCAAAATCACTCAGGCACTTTGTCTTTCTTGGTGTTAATTTGCACATGCTTGCTTTACAGTAGCAACAGCACCTTAAAGCAAAGTGCAGTACCTACTTTCTAGAGGAGGGTGAAATGATTAAAAAATGTTATTTTTTGTTTTAAGGTGGGTTTTACTTGATGAAATTGGTAAAATAGGATCAGTGTTAAGCCTATGAATTTTGTGAATGAAGTTTCATATGTTCAAGCATATCTTGACATTGAGATGCTCTTACAACTTGCAGATATATGTGCCATTAAAGAGAAACTATGTTACTATCAACAAAAAAAGAAACACAGTTGGGGTCAGGAAAATAATTTATTAAAATTAATTTAGTGATTTATTTCTTAAAAATGTGAATATGTTCATACCAATGTAGTGGTTGAACTGTTCCAAGTTGAAACATCATTTGTATACAAAATGAGAGAAGACCTTATCTTGGGAACATATGGTTTATACAGACTTAACAAGCAAACAACTGTAAAAAGAAGAGATAATTATCCTCAATTTATATGCAGAAACTAAGGCACAAATACAGAAGTGGCAGGACTCATTTGGACAGTTGTAGCTGTCCATGGTATACATATCTACATGTAAGCCAACAACTTCAGGGGCCCTTTTAAATCAGGTTTGAAAAACAGGCACTTCCAAGCTGTAATTCTCCTCAACATCAAGTAAGTATCTAAAGAGCAGATTAATCACACCCTAAAAATGTCTTTTTCTCTCCACTGGCTATAAAGGCAGCTTAATGTCTTTATCTCTGTTAACAGCTATGCTTCTGTACAGCTAGGTTTAGTCCAATGAATTGCATCTGGATGACTAAAGTCACATAGCAAAGCTGTGACAGACTCGGAGATTGAGCCAAGGTCTCTGAAAATCCCTATTAGCTCTCTATCAAACCCATCTTTTTCTTTGAAAATGATTCTTGATCATCTGAAAGGCAAATTTAAATGCAGTGTATGAATTCCTGTGAATTTCATCTTTCACAAAATTGTTTAAAGATCCTTTACAATTTGTACTAATTTATTAGGAACTTATGGAGGCTACCATTTAATTTTGGTCTTCATCAATAGGTACCTACCAAAGCAAAGATCTTCTTTCCTAAGGAAAGAAAAAAAAAAAAAAAAAAAAGCCTTTCTAGATAAAAAGGTTTAATTCATTATGTTTGGGAGAAGTATTTCATGCTCTCTGCTCAGTGCTGTTGGACACTTAAAATTAATGTATGTATACTACCTATATGTGCTGCAATATCAGTTTTTCAGAAATTACTACTAGATATATAGCTGCAAGAAAGTTTGTCTTTTAGTATTTACCTGAGACAACACGCCATATTCAATCATACACACACAAGGGAAATTTTCCTGTCATTTTCAATTTGCATTGACTTTGGTGGGGATTGTAGCATTTTGGCAAAGAGTTAGACCCATTGACCTGTGTAGACCTATACCAAGAGTGGGTTTTCAGTCTCACTGGAGTGTAACACTCACCAGAAATCTTTGTGTCTTAGCTGTGAAGGCATTATGCTGCTGTTGTGGTTTAACCCAGCAGGCAGCTAAACACTACACATCCATTCGCTCACTCTTTCCCTCCCCAGTCGGATGGGGGAGAGAATCAGAAAAAAAAAGTAAAAAGTAAAATTCACGGGTGGAGATAAAGACAGTTTAATAGGACAGAAAAAAAAAACCAAAACAACAGAATAAGTGATGCACAATGCCGCTGCTCACCACCTGCTGAAGGATACCCAGCTAGTTCCTGAGCAGCGATCGCTGCCCCCTGGCCAGCTCCCCCCAGTTTATATACTGAGCATGATGCCATATGGTATGGAATAGCCCTTTGACCAGTTTGGATCAACTGTCTTGGCTGTGCCCCCTCCCAGCTTCTCGTGCACCTGATAGAGCATGGGAAGCTGAAACTTCCTTGACTAGCATAAGCATTACCTAGCAACAACTAAAACATCAGTGTGTTATCAACATTCTTCTCATCCTAAATCCAAAACACAGCACTATGCCTGCTACTCGGAAGAAAATTAACTCTATCCCAGATGAAAGCAGGACAGCTGTGATCAGAGGATAAAGCCAGCCTGTATAGACAAGCCAATCTCAGACTGTTAGTGTTACTGTCATATGTGCGTTTTGAGTCTGCATAAGGACAAGTGCAACAGCTAGAATATCAACCTACCTTTTATATTTTTTTTTACTTTCTGAGCAGCCTGACATAGATCCCACCAAACAATCTGATATCTTTATTAGTTAGCAGGAACTTAAAAAATCCACTAATTCTCTTCAGTCATTTTCAGGGAGAAATAGTGCTAGAGCAATTACAGGTCTGTAGGAGTGAATTTGCTTCATTACCTACAATGAACCTTTATGTCAAGAAAGTTTTGTCAGGTAGTCTGAAGCAATCTTATTACAAAGAATGAAGGTTTTCAGATGAATTACTTAAGGTGACAGTTATTTCATCAAAATGTGATGTCTGCAATTGACTAACTGAAAATTTGACTCTTCTGCATCTAAGGAACTGAACTGATACCAAAACCAACTGGCCTAAACTACAGGTTTCTGACAGTAAGTATTTGTTGTGATGCTTATGTTTGGAATCTAATAAGCCTACCACTGTTGTGTGGTATTCAGAATTACACAAAATACAAGTAACTTTTTGATCTAACTTGTGTCTCAAAAGTGATTTGCTAGTTGATGTGCCTGATTACTTTATAATTACCTCATTAAAAAATTCTCTAACAAACAATTTCTTTGAGCAAGTTCCCTGCAGCAAAATGCTTCTTTGAGTTGCACAGATGTAAATCTACAGCAAATCAACAGACTTCAGCTCAGTAGCTACTTCAGATTTTGTGATTCATTGTAGGTCAATGCTTTTCAAATTATGTGGTTTTTTTTTTAATTTCCAGATCTTTCCTCCTCCTTGAATCCCAAAGAATCCAAGAAAACCATACTTGTGATTCTTCCCTTAAAAGAAAGTGTTGGACCCCATAAGAAAAATTTCAGAATCACAGAATGGTTGAGGTTAGAAGGGACTTCTGGAGATCATCTTCTCTAATCCCTTTTCTCAAGGTTTTTAAGGTTACTGAAGAAATATTTGTTTCTTCTAGGTGTTTTATGGGCCTATTAAGAATCATCCATATGTCTCTCAGAGCCTATGTCCCCCAGTGAAAATCATTGCTGTAAATATTTTTGTGTCTAAATACTTTTCAGTGTTTTTTGTAACAAACACAGCCATGTGTTTGTTATTCTCTCCCCATACTCCAAGCCAGGTAGATATAAACCGCCTCTGATCCAAAAACTATGCAGCCACCTTAGTAGGTAAACTTAGTGAGGTTAGTGTTCAACCTGATAAAACCTGCTGACAACTTGTTAGGTAATGCATATAGTGCTACACCAAGGAAAGCTACATGGTTTTCCTATCAGACCAGAATCTGATTCAGCTGACTCCAAATGTTGCTAAAGCAAGGTTGTGACTATCTGTGAAAGGCAGAGTATATATACACCAAGAGAGGTTTCCTTACTTTCAGACTGGAGAATTAATATGCTCAGAGAAGGATTGTTTTGGTTTGTTTCTTTGTTTTCTTACTTGAGTAGGTAAGCATAAGAATAATTGAACTTGATTTAAAAAAAAAGAAAAAGAAAAAAAGAGGACTCAACTCCAGCTATGGATTGTATCATAAAGTAGCTTTAAAAAATTTACCAGTATCATTACAGTAACTGTTTGATACTGATAGTCAGTAGTTACAAGAGCACAATGTCCACATTGCCGCTTGTAATGTATTGTATGTATTACTACACTGAGCTAATAAAACATTAGTTGGATTAACTGAGAACAGCTTGGAGGAAAAAAAGCAGAGGACTGCAGTGAGCCTTCAAAACACAAGATTATAAGGCCTTGAAAGTAAATGCACAGAATGATACCAAAGGCTACAGCTCTAAACGCAAATCACAAATGATTGATCACTCATTGGTCATTAAAGGAATGCAACCTGGAAACTAGGTAAAACTGGATTTAGGGATAATCAATGGACAAAGAACAAGTTAAAGTGATTTTCACAAAAAATACAAAAATGGCCCAAAGCAGACTCAAGAGCTATGACGAAGAAAACATCAATATCACGCTCCTTCAAAGAGTGAGGTAAGAACTTGGGTCACAGATGACTCATCCCGACTCCGGTTCTTGAGGAAAACCTTTATCAAGCTTATGATCTAAACAGAAGGTGAAAGGGTGTGCATAGAAAGGGGACACAGCAGGAAGTCTGTCTGTATCAGCTTTGGCTAAATTATTATTGAGAAAGAGACATGATAATCAGATAATTTGGATGATAAGTTTTACTGTCATTATAACTGGACTAATAATTATTTGATAAGATTTTTTTGATATGAATTAAACTAACAATAAATTCTTGCCTTCATGTCTAAGGTTTGTTACTGTAGCCCACATAAATTGCATGAAGTGTTTGGTCTGGTACCCTGTCCTTGAGGACTGACTGTTAAATCTGAATGCAGAAATTCATGGAGAATGTAAGTGACTTAGGCTTTAATTTGCATTAACAGCTGGTGGAGAATGTAGGCACCTTCAGCTGTTAAAGTTTGGATGACAATCAGGAGATCTGGAAGAATCTCTCTTTGGCCCAGTGTTAATCAAGTACTTTACCAGAAGCAAACATAAAACTGTAATAAAATTTGCAGATGAGTGAAACTGCTTGAGAGAAAGGGAATAATCGTGTAAAAAATTGGTTCCTGAGAGCCCTTGATGTCCTTTTCGCATTTAAAGCCAAATATAAGTACTTATGCCTAGGAACCAGGAATATGGGTCATACTGGCAGGATGGTCCAGTGTTCTCTGGTAAGCACTTTCCGCAGTTGTGGCTGAAGTAATAGCTGGCACAGAAGGAGAAAGCTAGGTACAGAGTTACTAGGCCAATTACTGGACCATGTAAACCGATTAAGTCAATGCTTCAGCAACCCTATTGACGGACTTCAGAACAGGGATGGAAAAAAATGTAAAATTTTTTGAAATCTTTGAGGATCTCTCTCCATTTAATTTATCAAAGAAGAGATTTAGTGATCACGAAATGATGACAGTAGTATCAGGGAAAGAATTCTGATAGCAGAAAGCTATCTGACATAGCAAAGGCATACTGACATCCAAAGGCTGACAGAGAATGCTAGGTAAGTTCAGTCCAGAAGTCAACAACATCTATGAAACGATCAGTGTGATCAACTGCTAGTACTACTGCAAGGGGTATAGAGTATCTGCCACTAAAGTCAAAATTAAAGCTGTTTGTCTTTTTAGAAGAGCAGTAGCTCATCCAGAGATTAAGAATTACTGGGTGAAAAGTTATAGTCTGTGCAATGTAGGAGATCAGAACAGATCATCATAATAGCCCCCTTTGTCCTTAAACTCTGTGATTTATCAGATTTTTCATTTTTCTGGGATCAGTGTGTTAATAGACTTGATTTTCTATGAGCCTTGATTCTAAGGTCTTTGGTTCCTTTTGTAAATTTTCATGAGATTTTTGCAAGACTGCCAATCCCTTTGGGCATATACTTTTGAATGAAAGGTTTGGCACGCACTTTGACCTATAAACAGAGAAAACAAAGGCAAGGTACTGCCTGCCAAAAGACAGATAGGAAAAAAGAGGTTTTAGCAATAGTCAGAATTAAAGACTTGGAATTTCACAGAGGACCCCAAACCCATGAAATCGCTTTTAAAACAGGCTTCTTTCAACTACCAGTAATAGTTAACCATTAACTGTCTGTGTCCATTTGCCTTTGTGTTTACTTGTTGGCCAGGAATTATGCTCAAGTTCCCTTATTTGTTGGCCTAACAATGCAAGCCACCAATCATTCATGTATACATGTTGTATCTGCACACACAAGTTTTACTACTGAACTGTGGAAGAATATTTGAATGTTTGAAGTTACATGTGAAATATTTACTGGACTAGGGTTTAAAACTAAACTATAGTCATAGTAGATGGGCAGCAGATAGGAAGAGTATGGAGAGATGCATGGGAAAGAGAAATGAGTTAAAGTCTATGTAAAGACCAGTGGTTCCCCCACAAATACATGAGGTTACTTCCCTTGCAGCCTTTTAGTTACTTAAATGAAAGCTAATGCAATAAAAATATATCTCTGCCTAGTATGACATTATATCATACCATATTGATATGTTTCTATTAATATGAAAAGTAGGCATGGCTTCATGTGAATTTCTTTGTGGAAATCCATACTCTTAGATTCAAAGATACTGTCAGGAGATGCAGCTACCTTACAGTGAAGTCCTTTTGTCCTCAGACTCAGTGTGTTTTTCCACATCTGGCTGCAGGCTGTAGAAGAAAGCAGGTGCAAGACCCTTAAAGGAACACCCAAACCACTTGCATCAAATGTAAAGAAGTTCAATAAAAATGAAATCTGAAAAAGGGACTCATTGTAGTCAAACATAAAGATTTAGTCAGCTTTCACTGAGCAGAATTTACAGGAACAAAACCCACAAATAATAAACCGGATGTCTGTTGCCCTTCATATCCATATTTATCAGTTTCAATTAAGTTGGCAGTTTGCCACATTTAAACTTAGCTTGTTCATTCAGACTCTCCTGGGCAAATGATTAGATTGTGCTTGTACAGCTGAATCCATTTAGGCATTTTTAGTCACATTTTTCCCTTCTTCTGTCTTCTGGAGAGAGTTAATGTGAAAGATGCTGATGCACACTCCACACTTCACATATGGTGCTAAAAATCCATTAGCTGAAGAACAGTGAAGAAATGGTTTTGATCAGAGACAGCAGTTGAAGGTCAGGTTTAAATAGATGTATAACATTAGCCAGGCTTGATTGGCCATGGCTTTAGCCTATATCTCTGAATGACTATGCAAATATTGATGTTTAGTAAGCACAGAATACTGAATACACTACTTGAAATTAAAACCAAATACAAAATAGTAACACACTAGCTTTGGACAATGTTTTGAATATATTTATTAGAAAACTGTGGGATAAAAAGAATAGTTACATTTTGTAGCAAAAAGACAATGCTTCAATATAGAGTATGGGTTCTTGTTCCAGTGTGGGTTTGCAGGTAAGACCCTTTTGCTGGGTTCCTAGATGTTAGCAGACAGACTTCTAGTGACATTAATAACACTAGATCAAAGTCCCTAAGGGAAATAAGGAGAAGCTGACTCATAAACTCTCTTCATTACTCTTTACTCTGTTTCTTAAACCTGCCTGAGACTTATGTTATGAAATGGGAACTGGTAGGGTGTCATAAAGGGATCCCTTGTGTCTCCTCACACTGTCTAATATCATAGTGGGTTTTTTTTTAAATAATTTGCTGATTACTATTTCTTAAGCATAATCAGCATACTGGGGAAGGACTACAGGCACAGTTAAACTGTGAATAGTGAGAAACTGATCCTGAAGGGATTATTCAGCTCTCCTTGAGGAGTTAAAACCTTTTATAATATCTTCAGTGAAGAAAACTTTTCTCTTGTTCTTGTCTATTTTTCTGCACCATCCTGCTCATGGGATGGGCCCTGGTTTCTGCAATTTATTTCATTATTTTTATGATGGTCTTCAGATTTTAAGTGTCATGTTGATGGACTGGGTTTCTTTCCCTATTGTTCTCCGTAATGTTTTCTTAGCTCTCATTGATCTTCTACTTCTGAATGGTGTTCATGTTACCACTTGACATAAAGATCATACTGATATTACTGTTAAAGCTGATCTTGAATATGTTGATCCCCATTCTTTTCTCATGGTTGATTCGGGACACTGGTTTCTTTACTTAGGAGGAGTAAAAGACGACAGTGTTGAAAAAACATTTTTTGGGACAATGCTAATCATGCTATTTTTCCAAATCTTTTCAAGGGTATAAAAGCTGTTACCAGCATTTGGTCATCATTGCTGGGTATCTATCACAGTATCATTTTCATTGCAAAGCTCTACTCTGGATAGGAAAACTGACTTCTTTTAATATTTCTCTTTCTGAAGTTATATGTCTTTTGGGACATTAATAACCATATTTTTGTCTTCCTTTCATTGATGAAACCATCAACCTGTTTTGTCTGATTTGCTTGCTGTTTGGTGGGTCTTTTGTTTACCATCAATACACAGAGCTGAGCCAGGTAATGTCATCAGCAAAATCAGCACTGTAATTTGTTCATAAATCCTAAGATAGCTTCTTTATGACCTAATACTCAAACTACATGAACAATAGTGAGATACCGAAAACCCTTAAATTGCACTGGTTGCCACTACAAACCACCAAAAGATATTTTCCACCATCTCTAGCCACAGTGTTGCTCTATTTGTTACAGCAGAATCTCTTTCCTAGTACTCTACAGCATGCCATAATTTTCAGAAGATCATCTCGTGTATTCCATAAAACTCTTTGAGCAATGCAGACGTTTTATCAAAAAAGTGCCGGTTGATCTATATTCCTTTCAATCTACAATGTTGGAGAAGAATTTGCTCTGCATGCATGAACTCAATATTTCAAAAATCTTCCTGCTCTGCTGTTAGCTGAAGATCTATTAATTTCTTTAGGTTCTGTGATGCTGCACATTTTTGAAACACACTGAGACTTGTTACAGTAGGTAAAGTTGCCTATCCTTCAAAATGTACTATAAAGTCTTTTTTCCTTCCCCCCCCCCCCCCCCCCCCCCCACTTTCATTCTGTTTAAAAGCATATGGGAAGTCTGGAGGGTTGTTTTTGTCACTTGCTGTCCTGGTTTCGGCTGGGATAGAGTTAATTTTCTTCCAAGTAGCTTGCATAGTGCTGTGTTCTGGATTTAGTAGGAGAAGAATGCTGGTAGCACACTGATGTTTTAGTTGTTGCTAAGTACTGCTTATGCTAGTCAAGGACTTTTCAGCTTCCCATGCTCTGCCAGGTGCACAAGAAGCTGGGAGGGAGCGCAGCCAGGACAGCTGACCCAAACTGACCAAAGGGCTATTCCATATCATATGACATCATGCTCAGTATATAAACTGGGGGGAGCTGGCTGGGGGGCAGCGATCACTCCTCAGGAACTGTCTGGGTATCGGTCGGTGGGTGGTGAGCAATTGCATTGTGCATCACTTTGTATATTATTACTATTATTATTATATTGTTATTATTATTGTTTTACTTTACTTTATTTCAATTATTAAACTGTTATCTCAACCCAGGAGTTTTCTCGCTCTCACCCCTCCAATTCTCTCCCGCATCCTACCGGGGCAGGGGGAGTGAGTGAGCGGCTGCATGGTGTTTAGTTGCTGGCTGGGGTTAAACCACGACACTTGCTTTAAGCTTTTCTGTGGTTAAATGTATCAAATGAATCATAGAATCATAGAATCGTTTAGATGATCTTAAAGGTCTTTTCCAACCTGAATGATTCTATGATTCTATGAAATCTCTAGTGTGAAAAATTCAAAGTGATCAATGTAGAAGAAGATACTGATCTAAGTAATGTTGCTACACATTCTGGCTTCATTTTATTTTTTGATTTAAGGAAACTATAATTCAGCTTTACAGAAAATGCATGAATTATGTGTATAAAATACCTGTTATCTTGGCTGATTTGGCAGTATCGCCATAGTATAAATATAGGATATATTATTCTGGATCCTGCAGAATATACTGAGCTTCATTAGATATCAGACACCAGTTTTGGAGAGGGGAGAGAAAGGTAAGAGGGAAGTAATATGGGCAGCAGCCCATGGCTGCTGATGTTGCTCGGATTTCTCTCTATGTGAAAATGAACCATGGGGATCATGGAAAGAGCATGTGCAGGGGAGAGCCCTGAACTCTGCAGAGCCCTCTGAGCCCTGTTTTCTTACTCTGCTCTTAAAGGCAGTGTTGTTTCTTACAAGAACTTTCATTAGAGTAGTCAGTTAAGACCAAAGGAAAGCTATAGACACCTTGCAGTTTCTTAAAGAGAATGTGATGATATGCATACACCAAGCTGTGTTGCAAGATCTGGCAGGAGTCATAGGAAAGGGGAGACAACATGGAGGTTTTTATGTGTGCTATATTAGATATTGGAAACAAATAGTCAAGGATTATAGTAACTGAAATAATATGCTGAGATGCTCTTCTGCATTCATAGATGAACATAATACAGTTTATTTAAATTCAATACTGACGTGGAGAAGAGTCATATCTTGACAGGAAGATAGCCCAAACATACCTTAGTTTCTCTGTTCTGTGACTGAATTGATATGTACAGACATACACCTCCTCCACCCCCCAATGTATTAATACAGAATAATTTTAACCTTTTCTGAAAATCACAGAAATGAAGGGTGGAATTAATCTAGTTTAAATTAAAACTAAGGTGTCTAATCAGCTGAACTTTTGTAAGTAACAGAGAATCAGGTCCCTCTGGTGGGCTGTGTAACTCAGTTTTCTCACTCTGGCCCTTCTGCTTGTCTCCCTCATCCTGCTGGGGGAGAGTGAGCGTGTGGCTCTGTGGGGCTTAGCTGCCTACTGGGGTTAACCCACAGCAGTCCTTTTTAACCTGCATGGGGAAACCCCATTGGATTTCAGATTTCAAGAACTAGCAAAGTAATATTTGAACAGCAAATAGCCCTATGATTGTATTAATGGACTGCGGGAACCAGGTACAAACAGAACAGTGGTGGGAAGTTGGATTGCCTACAAAAATGCCAAATCCAGCACCGTATTGGCTGGTTTCCCTCTTTCTCCCACATACAACCTATTTTAAACCTGAGCTGATTTCATTGTCAAAGACACTCTGTGGATTTCATCTGATAAAATGCAGTCATCTGCAGTGTAGAAGTTAGCTTTCATCTCAAACCACTATTCCAAGCCATCCATTATAGTCAATGTATGAGCATAACAGCAACCATACTTAGGCTGACCAGGGGTCCACCTACCTCAGGGAAGAGTAAGAACATATATGACACTTTTCCTGATTACTCGCCTCATCTCCAGTTATTCCAACTCAAAGGATTTTTGTGCAGTGCATGTAATTTTGACATTTTAGCAATTTACAAATTATTTCTTTTGCATCTACTTGCACAACCTTCTTTTAACACCCATACACACTTTAAGCAGCCACTGTCCTTTGGCATGGAGTTCCACACATCTGAAGAACCTCTTCCTTTTGTTCATTTTTAGTGTGTTTGGTTTCATGAAGCTACAGTCATGTTAGTTTAATGTCTTCTACTTTTTTTTTAGAAACACTGAACAGCTGTTCTCTTTTCACCATTTTGCAGGCCGTTGATGATTTTGTAGCCCTTTAGCATTTCACATCCTTTCTCCCTGTTGTCTCTTTTCCAGACTGAAGAGTACTAACCTGAGAAATTAATCTCATCCTCAAATATACATCTAAAGTAGATCAGACAAATCACACTTCAAAAGTGCCAGTTCCTCTTTACTGATTGCTGAGGGAGCCCATGATGACTAACCAAAAATACAGACATTTGTGCTGTGTACTTTTAAATTTAGATGAGATCAGTCTCATCCTCTGTTTCTGACTATGAAACAATAAAGTTGGTTCATTCATTGTGTACAGAAATATGGAAATGAAAAATCCAGACTCGGCCACTATGTCAGCTATAGCTATGTCTTCTTCCTTTATAGTTTCTCTGTTGTTTACTGCAGAGTTAATAATAAGGTTTTCAGCTAAAAATTAAAAATAAATACCAGTGTTAGAATCTGAATAAATTTGATATGTAGCATTCATAACTACTAGATATTTATTTATAAGTAAAAAAAAAAATACTGCAATACTCAATCAATGAATCCTATTATTTAATTTGTGAGGAGATAAAATTAAGCAAACTGAATTTTCTTCAATTTATTTCTTTAAAAAAATCGCTTTCTTAGTAGCTTAAAGCTTTCCTCATCTTCTCTAGTTGTTAGCATTGCTGCATGTGATGCACACAACTACCTGAAATCCCAGATGTCAGGTTGTGAAATGTGTTCTCTCAGTGCCGGTGTCTGGCCACTTGGCAGAGGCCTATATTATCAGCATTTGGTCATGCTAGCAACTCTCAAAATTGCCTCTGGGTCAGTCATGTGCTCTTGGCTTTTATTAAATCTGTGAGGGGATTTGAGTTCTCCTGGTGCTATGTTCCATTTAGATTCATAGATGTTAAGGCCAGAAGGGACCATTGTGATCATCTAGGCTGACCCCCTGCATAACACAAGCCACAGGATGCTCCTGATTTAATTCCTGTTTGAAGTAGAGCGTATCTTTTAGGGGAAAAAACATTCAGTCCTGTTTAATACTTCCAGAAGAATATGTCATGACCTCAGGCAGGTTATTCGAAACACTATTTATCCCCAGTGTTAAAAGTGTACACCTTATTTCTGGCATGAATTGGCGTGGTTTCAGCCCTGGGCTTTGGTTGCGCCCTGCTAGATCGAAGAAGACATCCATACTCTGTCCTCCCTGTTATCAGGTCATACCTTAACTTTTCCTTTGTTAAACTATGCAGATAGCTCTGCCAGTGTTTAGCTATGAGGCTGGTTTTGTATTAGCTTGACATGATTATTTACAGATATTACGGATAGGTGTCACCAAAATCCTCAGTGAAAATCAGTAGAAATTATGCTAAAATGGTTGTTAATGGAAGGGTTCTAGCTCTAGTATTTAAGCAAAGTGACTGTTTATCATGTGCAAAATACAAAAATGTTTTATTACAATACAAACGCCCGACACCTTGAACGAGAACTTCAAGGAAGTTATCGAGAAGGAGCCAGGCTCTACAGAGCAGTACATGGTGCCAGGACAAGGGACAAACAGCATAACTTCAAACAAGAGAAGTTCAGGATGGATGTAAGAAGCTTTTTCCCATGAAGGCAGTCAGGCAGTGGCACAGGCTGCCCAGAGAGATTGTGCAGTCTCTGTACTTAAGGGTTTTCAAGCCCCAGCTGGATCAACCTGGTCTTACCCAGTAGCTTACCCTGCCGTGAGCAGGAGGTTGGACCAGCGACCTCCTGAGGTCCCTTCCAGTCTGAATGACTTTATGATTCTACAGTGTCGTAAGATGTTTCAAGACGAACTGACATAAAAATTATTTCAGCTTTTTATATTTTTAATAGCATAAAAATAGTATAAATACCATAATTAGATGGGGTTTACTATTATGTTTGCATTAAATGTTTAATTGTTTTTGACAGCATTGATATGTTAATTTATGAATAAATAACACAATATTTTCTTACTTATATTTCTGATTATAAAGCAAAAAATGTTTATTTTTAATGGATGTAATAAGTTAGCAAAAATATGTATGCTGTTTTCTAATGCATAGTGTAATCTATCTAAATTGTTATTGATGTAACCAAGATAATTAAGTAACATGATGACAGAAAGAGATTGTTTCCTAAGAGAATTAGGGGACGAGTTGGATTAGAATAGAATAGTTCCAGTTGGAAGGGACCTACAGCAATCATCTAGTCCATTTGCCTGATCACTTCAGGGCTGATCAAAAGTTAAAGCATATTATTAAGGGCATTATCCAAATGCCCGTAAACACTGACAGGCTTGGGGCATCGAACACCTCTCTAGAAAGCCTGTTCCAGTGCTTGATCACCCTCTCATTAAAGAAATATTTCATAATATCAAGTCTGAACCTCCCCATATGCAGCTTTGAACCATTCCTATGCGTCCTGTCCTGACCCTGAATACCAGGGTCAGCACCTTGTATCATATACAATTATATAGAAATGAAACAATCCACAAAAAGAAAAATCCCAGAATGAAGTTCGATTATCAAAAATACAATCTGCTGAAAATTTATGAAGCTTATATTAATTTGAATGTCAATATCATTGCATATTTAAAAATATTTGGATTTCTGTACCTTGAGATAATCAATTTTAAGGTATGAAAATGCCTGCTGAAGTGTGCATTCTAGCTTTCTACCACTCGTCCTGGTTACAAGAAGCCAGGAATGGACTCACTATGCTAAATATAGAGGTAAAATGAAATGTCTGCTTTTCCTGATATTTTGCTGTTTAGTTGGCCAAGGACATAGTAGTGCAAAAGAATCAGATCAGAGGCTTACCGTTAGCTAGTCATCTACTATATCAGGTAAATCCCTTTGAAAGTCCTTTGGAGGTCAAAATATTTTTCAGAACATCCAATGATGGCTGCATGTTTATCAACATTAAATTATGGCCAGGCAATGAAATAATCCAGATCTTTGTGCAATGATGACCCTTCCTTGTTTTCTACCTCTCCCCTACATTTGTTAATCTGTAAATTTGATCAATACTTACTTTCTGTTTTCTTCTTCAATGTTGATTTGAAAAAAATCATTGCTTGGACCGAGGATCCCTGTGTGTCCTGTTGGAAACCTATGCCCTCAAGATGATTCCCTCTTTACAGTTAGAAGTAGAAACAAGTCATCAGTTTATTTCATGTATCTAATCTGAATCATGTTAATTTTATAATATTTTGTTTTATCAATCACCATGTCATGCAAACTCAAGTCAAATTCCTTGTAGCGATTTCTATATAAGCATTTGTATTCTGCCAGCACTGCTACCTTTATCAGTCAAACTTGTAATCTCATTAAAAGGGTATTATGTTAGTTTAATAACGTCTATTTTGTACAAACTGTTGACTGGCATTAATTACCCTTCTTAATTCTTTATTACTTGTGTCTCATATCACTTGTTCCATTATTTTGCCCAGAATCAATATCAGGCTGATGTCTAAGGGTCATTCCATTTAAATATTGGCACAACATTATCTCTCTTCTGCTCCTGAGCTTCCTCCTTGCTGTAACAGCTACAGAAAACTAGCATAAATTATCCATGGATCTCTATAGCAAGCTTTGAAGCAATTTGGGCTTGCCTGTAGGTGTCTAACTTCAGAAACCATTTCATATCTTAGTTACTGATCTAATGTAAGATATTTCATAATCAAAGAATCATATTGGTTTTGTTGATGTATTTAAAGACACGCATAAAATCATCATCTAGTATCTTCATGCCACAGTCCTTCATGTATACCTTTTGTTTCCTTTGTATTCCTGTAAACCATTAGGATTCTAAACTAAATTATACTGAAAAAAATATCAGTTGACTTCACTGGCTTTTTTGGCTGAGTATGACCTTTAGGGTGTGTGAGCTGTTTTTATGGGTCATCACCAGATGATGCTTGCAAAAATTTTTCTTCTACATGGGAAACAAATAAAGGATTTTGTGAATATTCCAATGATTGTTACACCATATACATCTATCACTTTATTTAGTGGTTGGAGTTTGCTACGTATTCCATATTGAAACTTCCTAATGCAGGCCTATATCCTGGTGACAATAAATTCCCTCGGGATGATTTTGCAGCCAGCCCTGGATTGTGTGTGCTTCCTGGTGTGCAGAGGCTGCCAGGGGGGCCGAAGATGATGGAAGGAAGACACAGGGCATCTGGAAAAGCCACTGCCATACACATATCCCCGAACTCTCCCAAAGGCCTCACAGAGCTCATACACGAGGAAGGACTGAGCAAGGAGCCAGAGTCAGAGTGGGGCAGAAGAATCTTGGGAATCTTCTGTCTTTGGTCTCTTTCCTCATGCCTATACATGGCCCTACCTAAAGGAAAAGGCTCTCTGAGCCAAACTGAAATAAAAATTTCTGAACAAAGTCAGCATTTCTTCTAACAAATGTATTTGAATAATTGAGACTAAAGAATACATTTATGATAGACATCACTAGCTGGCTCCAGTGATATTAGATAGTGGTGGCTTAGCACATGGTGAGTGCTTCACTAGCATATACCTGTTGCTTCCAAACTGCAGTTGATTCAGAGCTATTTGCACTTGTTTATTTCACATCCCTTCAAGCATCTTTTAAATTTTATTTTACAAAGAAGTTTTTACATTTTAAAATACATTTCATGGGAATAATATCTGGCAATTATGTAAGGCTTTTACTTAAACATGGCTTTGAGGGAGAAAGAGTGAAAGGAAGGAAGGAGCAAAGGTAAGGTTTGTTCTCTGCTTTGGACTCTTATTGGAACTGATTCTTCAGACCCCTGTGAGCAACCACGGAACTAGGATTCTTTGAAGAAATAACTGCAGTAGCTGACCACACACCACTGTCCATATCAAGGCTGGCACGTATGTTTGTAAACAGAGACCTGGAAAATATTGTAACTGATGTTACCATGTCTTCTACTACATTTTTGCAGTAGGTTTGACTTGCCATAGATAACTGATTTAGCTCAAAAGAGGATCAAAAATGATACCAGGATAGGACAGTGAGGTAGAGAGAAAAGGCAAGAGTATTCAATTATTTACTAAAAGTAATATAATTCCTCTCAGAATAATGTAGAGGTACAATTCAATGTTTTTCAAAGGGAAATGAAGACTTCCTTAGAGTGGAGAAAAGGCCAGATAAATAATACAAACCATTCTATTTGCAAGGTGTGGAAACTGGGTTTTAATTGTATGGAATATTTCAATTGCCTGAGTTAAATTCTGAGAAGTTCTGATATTTGGAGTTGCAATCTCAAAGACATTATTGTGAAAAACTTTAGAATTACAGCAGTTGACTGTATCCATAAACTTCATTTATGCATTTCAACCTAATCTAGAATAATGCATAAATAGTGTTGATCTGACAGATCTGAGAGTCCTGAAAATCAGCCTATTCATGGATACCCCGCTCCTTTATCACATCCTATCAAAGTAGTTTTTAAATTTCCTAAAATATTTTCTATTTGATAGCTTTGCAGAGGTGACAAGGGAAGTTGGAATGTATGAGGTATGAAGGAAATTGAAGGAATCTGTGCTCATAAAATATAATAGGGTTGGGGTTTTTTTCCTTCTGAGAAACATGGAGTCTCTGATAAGTATATGTTTTTAACCTTTAGAAGAGAGTTTAAGCATTTTTTTTCCTGCCCTTGACTAATAAATCAAGTGAAAATGTACCATTTACCATAATGGTACTTGATTCTGGTAATGCTTCTGTACTGAATGATTTTGAAATTGAGGGATTGTTCCTTCCAAAGACATGCCAAAGTCATTTTTACTGGTACTTCTGTATTTTTGTTTTTAGTTACACTTATAACAACATTGTTAGTATAGCAACACAAACTCCTTGTGACTTCCAACAGACTTGCAAGCAGGGACATTTGCTGAATAGGGGAGCAAGGCTATTTAGGCAATTTTATCACATCTGCGTAAATCATTCTCAAAACTCAATTAACTGGACAGATGAAATTTCATACACATTCTTTGAGAATGATATGAATGATTTTTAATCCTTGGAATTTTTTTCAACAACAATAATGACAAAAGACATTTTTGTAAGTAAACATTCACACTATTTATTTCAAATTCTAAAAGATGTCTGTTATTCAGACCACTTATTGTCAAATCTCCATGATAAAGATTCATTTTGTATAACTTTAGGACGTTGTACTGTAGATACATACAAGGGGTGGGGGATGTGTGTGGAGAGAGAGAGACTTTAGATTTCATTGAGAGAAACAGGTACTCTCATAGACAGCTGGCCCATCCTTTGCCCAAATACTTATAATTCAAGATTTATTGAAGTAGTACTTGCAGGCTGGATTTAGCATTGCATGCCTGCAGCCTTTAGCCAAGCAAGAGACACATCTGTACCCTACGATATACCAATTATTCTCTTTATTTTTGAAAAATGGGATATGCTGCTCCTAAAAACCCTTTCCTCCCTTGGGCCCAGCTTCCTATCTTAAGCACCTCAAACACAGTAGCAGCACGAGGAGGACTCTACACCCAAACAGGAGAAGCCAGATCTCCCCCTACAGCTGTAACCATGTGTCATTGGCAGCCTCTTCTCCGCTCTCTGAAACTGTGTGTTCTTGACAAGCTTGTTGACCTTGATCTACTCATCAGCCTGACATGGTAGAAGAGATCATAAATTGTGAGAACACTACTTCTTAACCTTCTCTTTGCATAAGATAAATAGACCCATATTTATGAGTGTGTCAATGCAAGGAAAATTTCCGGAATTCAAATAAATGGGAATTATTTGGTTTCTTTCTGAACTTTTTCCAATTCATTTGAACCTTGGAAATCATGATATTCCAACAGTATCACTGACACTAGTAATACTAATATCACTATCTAAGTCTCCTTGCTATTGTCTTGTTGTTACAGCTGCATTTTAAACCTGTGTGGATGCTAAACAAAACAAATTCCATAAATCTACGATTGAATTTGATAAAATGTTAGATTGCTGTTTGATTTACATGAGGTTGTGGTGCAAACTGGAAATCAGGAGCTTCTTTAATTTCTCCTGCCCTTTTAAGTAAAGCTGTCCATATTTCAAAAGTGGACACTGATTTTAAATACTTTCATTTTTAGTTACTTACACAGATATACCTTGGGGGAGGGGTAATGCTAACCAATTTTACAACATACTTCTGAGTCTAAGCTAGTCACTCCCTTCCCCTACAGTCAGTAAAGACAAATAGGAACCTCCAGAGCCTGCAGGTTTCATCTTGCAATAAGATGTAGCACTTGCTGGAGATACCTATATGTAAGAGTTTGCATAACTAGCTCATATGCAGAGATGTATTTTTTTTAATTAGGGTAGACGAAATTAAGAAATGCTAAGTGTCAATAAAACATGTCAGTGGGATCCGAGTATGGTCAACACTTATGAAAAACATGCCCTAATTTGGTTTCCCCAAATCAGCACATTAACATTTAGCCCATTTCACTTTCAAAACACTCTGGTGGTGTTAGTCATAGTATTACCTTCACATTTTAGTTAAAAAGAAGTCTGCGTGTTTTACTTTCACCTTTTACAGAAGAAATACCATATATTATTAAGACTTTTGCAAATATATATTCTGATTACAGTATGAAAAAAGGAGACTCAGCATCTGAGATCAATATTATCCAGAATGTAGGACTGCACTGTATCTACCTATTCTGGCAACAAACCCTTCAATTGATTTTTTTAATACCTTTTCAGGGCACGGTATAGAAAATCCTCTCTTTCAACTTCAGCTCAAAACTGCTGGGTCTGTGTCTCAAAGACCTTTTGCTGTCCTATAAATCAGTGAAATGAATGCTTCAATGACCATGTGTAAATAAGCCTCACACTACTTATTTGCTGTGCAGCTGTCTAAAATAATCCCCTGAAGGAACAACTTGGCCCATATTGTTTGTTTTAGAGAGCTATTTGTTTATAATGTTAAAATTAAGGGGGTTTGCAAAATAGAGGTACAATATGCAAAGTCAAGAACTAGGTCATTTTTCTGAATAGATATCTATAACAGAACAAAAAAGGATTGAGGTTTGCACATTTCATCATAGTAAACCTTTAGAAGCAATGTTGCAGGCTGAGGAGCATTAACATGGTGATTGATATAAATCAGAGAGGATCAGCTGTTCTAAAGATGCACAGCTAAGTAAGACATTATTAATTTTAATTTCTCTATCAAATAGATATTACAAGAAAGTTAATTGTTCCAGTATCAATAAACATATATAAAACATATACAAAACATATATATTAACATATATATATATATAAACATATATTAAACGTATATAAAATCCCATCCACACTCAAAATAACTATATATAACTTCTTCAGAAAGAAAAACACCTGAAGATGAGCAGGCCTCCTGAATATGGAAAAACCCTAAAGCATCCTTCAAAATAGCATAATTGAGGCACAACAGACTGTGGGTCACATGAAAGAGAGTCAAATTGTGGCTAATCCTAAAAATCAAGTTGGATGCTATTTCTCATAAAAAATGACTGTGAAAGAAGTGACCAAGGTACCTTGAAGAGCAATCTTCCTACCAATATTTAAGAAGCAATTACGAAACAGAATTTTCCAGCACATGAAGTGCATAACTCCTGAAATAAAGAAAAAGTTGCCATCAGGAGAAATTGTTCCTTTGATTGTGCATGTCTTTTATTTTCAAATTCTTTGTGGTAGTTTCAGGGACTAATTTACAGCTGTAAAAATTTTACTGCTATTCCACTCAGAGTTAGTCAATATTTGTTTAATATATACTGTGCAAACACATGCTCAAAAAATGAGGTGATGTTCTAATGAAGATTCTGCAAACCCAACTCGTAATTAATAACTTTCCTTAAAATTAAAATGCTGTATTTTTTTATTATTATTATTATTCCTAAAGACCTATTAGTACCTAACCTTAATTGGTAATTTTGTATTCAATAGTTATAGTTTTGATTACATAACTTTTACTTATTCTTTACTTTAGATTAAAGGGCTAAAGTTGAAGCATTCAGCTCTTTCATAGACTGCCAGTAAAAGTAATTACAGAGGTACTAATTATCCTTGCTTATGTAAACATTTGTGACATTGAATTTGATTTAACAAGAACAAGCTTCAGAGCTAAGATTCGTGTAAATTCATTGCTAAAATGTAAATGCTTCTAGTCTTGCAAAGAAAGATAATATTGATTTTTCTCAAAATTTCCCCATCTCACTTTTTAACATTTTACATGTAAGAAAAATGACAATTCTCAGTCTCTCATATTAACAACCATTCTTTCCCTGCTACCCAACAAAACACTATGTCAAACTTACACGAAAACAGGACTCCTCTGTACAATGGCAACTCCCCATTGGCCATATTTATACACTATTTTTTGGAAACCTCACTTTGTGAGGTATGTAGATGAATTGCAGTGAGTTTAGTAGAAATTAAGAATAATAATAATAATAGTCTAAGAAAGCATGACCAGTGGGAAAAGACTGAAAGAGTTGTGTTTGCTTGTCTTACAGAGGATGTAGGGGACATTAAAGGATTCTTCAAACTTATATAAAGGTTGTAAAAACAAGATGGTGATCAGTTGTTCACTGTGTCTGTGAGGGGCAGCACAACTAGAAAACAGTCTAACCAACGACAAAGGAGATCCGGGTTAAATATTAGGGAAAATGTTCTCACTACAGGGATCATGACACACTATAATAGATGGTGCCAAGATACAACAAAACCTCATAAGTAGGTCATTTTAAAGAAAAGTTGAGAGGAAAGTATTTCCAGATAGCCTATTTAAAGTCCAAACAAGGGATGGACTTAGTCAGAAGTGGACAGGCTTTCAAGGGGTCTTTGCCAGCCTGTATTTTTGTTTCCCAAATTACAGGATAATTGAGCTGACAGAAATTCAATGGAAGCCAGGAGACCATATCACACAGAGGTGAAAAGGTCCTGGCCACTTTTTTGAAGGCATTTTGTTTCTGCATAAGGCACCAGTTTCAGATGTTATTCTCACTTGGCAGCTCAGGTAGGAGCCAGGAAATGGAAAACATCACCTCTCACATGTTTTTCTCTCACTGACTTTTGGAGCTTGCCCCAGGCCCTGGTGCATACTGTGCAAAATCTGCTCAGTTGGCGTGTTGTGCACCCAGGATGGAAGGAAGTGACACTTGGAGTGAAGGATCTCATGAGGTCTCTTGTCTCCCTCCACTTCTATAATTCAGTGATTACGCTGAACAGAAAAAGGAACAAGCACTCTGCAGATGTAGACACTGTTCAGGTGTATTAATGCTGCTTCACTTAGCTTTCACCTGAACATGGCCCTTCTAGGCTTGATTCAAGGTTTGAATCTTATTTCTGATGTCCTCAGTTTATAAGATTGGATGCTAAAGAACCATTCTACCACTGACACCTGAGCTACATTTCATAGCTGTGTCCCGGAGAGCCTACCACCACTGTTGCAGAGACACAGATGTGTCATCAGGCAAACAAAGCTTTATGAGCACTGCCTCTGACACTCAGTAATAAGAACTCCTGATTTTCCATTGTAAAATTATGTTCAAATCTGCTTTTCTACATAATAGCTCATAATCCATTACCATTTATGAAAGAGCTGAAACAAGGAATATAGATATAATATGGAATATTACAGATCTGGAATATTATAGATCTGGAATATAAATTCTGCAGATTTACTCTAAAGAGTTATTAAGTACTCATTTTTCAGTAAAACATGCAGATCTAAAGAAACTTGTTTTTCTTTGAGAGCTGAGGCCTCTCAATCAGATCAACTCACCTATGACTGAAGACTCCATCTTACAATCAGCAAGTCTGACCCAACCTGTTAAGTAGTTTCCATGACTCTCACTTAGATTCAATGAATATTCACTACTTTAAGACATTTCAGACAAATATTTTAATACCATTAGAAGAATTTTAACAAAACAGTATTTTCTGATGCAATGGCATTTTGATAAAAAAATCCTGTCAAGTTGCAACAATAGGAGTAAAATGCTCTTTGACTCTGAAGTGTTTAATGGAGCTAGCTGTACCTATATACAGACATTTGCACCAGCATTGGTTCTGAAAGTATGATGCACATTTTTGTACAACTTCTAAAATTCTATTCTTTAGGTACCAGATTGTATCCTGTTTTGTTACAAAGGATCCATCTAACTGCTATGATAACAACTCTTGGAATATTTTCTACTGCTTTAATGTCTGCCTGAACTTTGTGTAGATGAAGGCTATGATATCTCAACTACAAATTACAGCACTTATGTCCATCACATAAGGGTATTTGTTCTGTTACACTCTTTTAATGCTGTCTTACATTTGGATTTATTTTCTTTTTACTTCTGACAATTGTTCACTGCTTAAAGGCATGAAACTCATCTCACCATGTTGCAGCTGTTTCCTTCTGTTAATGTAATGCTCAAATTTACAAAAATGATTTGCCAAATTACCATAGATAGCTTCCAGTTGAGAAGAAGAACTGTGATTCCTCTACAGCTTGAGAATTCCCAGTAGGGCTAAAAATAAGATTCAAAGAGTGATTTTTTTTCTCTTTTACACTACTTTTATGAACAAAGGCAGAGTAGAAATTACTCAGCAAGACAGCATTTAATTTAAAAGAACAGGAAGTACAGAGCAGAGAAACTAAAGACAATCTGGGAAAGATATTTGTTTTCTGGTCACTGTTCTTCTGTCTTAATATGTTATATTTGATAATCTTTCCTGAAATATTTTTTCTGAATGAAAGAGCAACCATTTTTAAGCATGACTGTTTCTGTAATTAATCTATCAGTATTACTGATTATGTAAGTAATCTATCAGTATATAAGTAATCAGTATATAAGTAATCAGTAAAAAAGTATATCAGTATATAAGTAATCTATCAGTATTACTTTGTGATTTAATGGAACAGAAAATCCCACAACAAGGGAGAGTTACTGGTGAACTGTTCCCACTGTATCTTGGATCCCACCATGGGAAGGCCAAAACAGAGAACACCAGGACTCAGCTGTACAGTGAAGGTGACTCAGCTGCCCAGTCCTTACTGGCTAAGGTCACTGGTCGCCTATATGTATGTAGACTTAAAGGTTTCCTGTAACAGTCGTAGTCCCAAATTATCTCACAGCTTCATCTTCAGTGCAGCCACAGACATTAATTATAAGATCTGTCGCACAGATATTTGGAGTAATTTACCCATTCCCATAGTTTTTTTGTCAACCCCATCGTTCTTTATTGCTATTTGACTAGTTTTCAGCTGTCTTTAAAGAGGTGCTTCCCTACTGTTCTTTGCCCTGCTTGGGAGGAGTGATCTGTGAGGGACGGGTTACTTGATCCCTTAGCTGTCTTACATTGATTGGCACAGTCAAGACTGCAGGAGATGTACCTGAGTGTTCATTACTGCAGAGTTAACACCTTCCTTCCCAAATTGTCCCAAGCAATGAGTGCCACATTTCTTATTCATTTGCCTTTCACTTGTATTCATTTGCCTTTCACTTGTACTTTGAAGTCTCAACCATGTACTGGAACCACATTTGGACAGGGTCTGTACAAATGTAGAACAAAAGGCATTATTAGCCCCAGAGGTTACCAACCAGCCCAACACTTAGAGAATTATTGAGTCCTGTGGGACCTGGTTTGTTTTCCACCCCCCCAAGTCTTGGAGAGCCTGGTAATCAGATCCGAAGTCCTCATGGGATCGAGACCCAGGAAAGCACCATTCCACTTCCCTCCCTCACCTCCATTTCCCCAGAAGGAAAATATGCATCCAAAAGTGAGGAGAGAGCTTTAACATGCTCAGTCCTGTTCAGGCTTTTCACCTGCCAGGGCACCGGGGTGGAGGATAGTCCTGGGGGACTGTTTCCTGGTCTAGACACAACCATGCACAACCCCTTCATCACAACAGTTCACTGGAGTTACCTAAAACACAGCTGTAGCAGTACTTCAAGTTCAGCTTCATTTTCTGTACACAAATAAGCCCTGATCCATCCCAAATTATGGGGAATGTATTACAGTATGGGTGACTGGGTAAGTTTCTGGTCTATTAAAGAAGCAAATATAAGTGCAAGAACAAGGATGTGCATTGTGTAAGGTATAGCCAGCCATGGGCACTGTCATTGCAACGGACAAAGCTGCAACATCCAATCCTTTCCTGTCACTTTCAGATTTCCAGGCAGGGATTAACTTGAGCCTTGTGTCAGATAATAAAGATTTGTTTGATACAGAAAATATTAAATGTGTTGCCAGGGTCGCAGAAAGATACTTCCATGTAACAACTTCCCGTTAGCATGCATTCCCTTCCTCCTTTCTGTTTTCCAGCCTCAGTTCACATAACTAAGAAAGCAGGAAAAGATTGGAGCAAGGGGGCATATGGGACTTTGGAGATTTGCTCCTACCAATCCAAAGGAACCGTGGAGAGCTGGTAGGGTGATAATAGGGAGAAATGGTGCAACTCAGATGTGGGCTAGGTCCTCTCCCCCTTGCAGCACCCTTTAGTGCTTGCAGAGAGCTGCTGCTTCAAGTGGGAGGTACTGCCCTCATTTCAGACAAAGTTTACTGTACTGACATGTAAATTCCTGTAGGATTACTTCGCCTGACTGGTAACAAATATTTTTGATTTGCTGGGTATACAGACTAATTAGTCAGCTGTAAGAAACAGCTGGTTCACAATGTTCTGATATTAGTGCTTTCCATGATTTTGATTTAATTTCAAGGGCAGCCTATGGAGAGAAAAGTTGTAAAAGGAGGATTTTTTGTTGTTGTTGCTGTTGTTGGCTCACTTGTTTGTTTTACTCCTTTTGCAAACCTTTATTTGATGCCTATTCATAAATTATATTGCTACATTATGGTATCTCATTATCCTTTATTAGCAGAACACCACTAAATAGAAGTTGGAATTATACATCATGCCCTGCATATGGAACAAAGCAGCATATGGAGACTATGCCTACTGCAGTTTTCAAGCATAAAAAAGCAGGAAATTATACAGGAAATTATACATATTTCAAAGACTCTCTGCCAAGTGCTTCTGTGCTGTATCCTGTAATTCAGAGTCATGTTCATCCTTACTGTGTCATTTAAAATTCATATAGTAGAAATATAGTAAGGTCATAATCCATATAGTAAGGAAGGAAAACAATTTTTTTTCCTAAATTTGCTTAAAATAGAACAAGTCCCAGTTGCAGCTGGCTAGCACATCCCCAGTATCACATCAATGGGGATGGTTTCAAAAGTTATGTTCCAACTAGTAGGGACAGATCGTTTGTTTAACATCAAAGCACTTTGAGCAAGTTAACCTGACTGATAAAATATAAAGGTGGGAATAATGCCCAATAATCCCCTATACTACCATCAATCTGATCAGGAATTTTTCCTTTAAAATGAGTGTTCTCTTAGTAAAAACATATGCAATTCTCAAAATGAAAACACTTTAAAATGTTTCCATGCTAATGATCTTGATTAAAGCATGAAATGAACCATATCCTAAGGATTTTGGAAAGGAGTGGGGTTTTGCCTTTGCAAAAAGAAGCATTTTTGCAAAACAACAAAATTCAAATTTAAGCAAAATATTTCAGTTGTGTGGACATTTCAATTAAGTCAATTTTCTGTCACAATATACCCTTGTTGGTAATTTTAACATCTTAGAATTTTGTTTCATTGTGTATCACAGAACAGATATTGACATCATACAACTTCCTGTGAAAAAGAATTGTCTTTGTATGTCACCTCTTTTTACACAAAGAGAGAATAAGTTATCTGACTAGCTCTCAATGAGAAAAGACTTACTTTTAAGACAAACATCACCATCATAAACAAGATTACATAAACACTGGTTTCACTATGTTCTGTTTCATCTGAATTCAGTAGCATAGACAGAAGGGTAAAATAAATACAGGGAAAAAAAAACCCTCAGTAGATTAAAATCAGAAGCATCTTACTCCATAGTGACAAGATCTGGTTAATGAATAATGTCAGATCAAGTTTTGCTGTGAAATGGACTCTCCATGCATTTTCTGGCTGCTGGACTCATGGTGAAAGCATGCAGCACATTCAGACTATCATCTTCTTTTTTTCTGGGAAGAATATCCAGTGCTCCTTAGAATAAATGGTAAAAAGAGACAAGTAAAAGAAGAAGAAAAGAGATATATGGAGCTTTCCTCTGATACTATGCTGAAAAGAAACCTCAGAAAAGTGAACACACCCTTCCTGTACTGAAGATTTCTGCAACATATCCATCTAGGTAACCCTTATGTTACTAGAACCTGTCTCACAAAACATATATATAGAGTACACAGACTGTAAAAGGGTCTCTGTGTTATTCTCAAGATCTTGGGAGATTTCATATTTTGGGACCCAACCTCCCTCTTTTCCCATGACAGCCATACACACGTTTCTTCTTGCAGAACCTCCTACAGGCATCTCAGGGAGAAAGGGTCATCTGAACAATTAGGATTCCTGTCAAACTGATTAGGTCTGGATTGGCACTCACCTTTCCCAGAGGGCCAGCCTAAATGCCACATTCACTTTCTTTTTTGTCTCAAAAGCCACACTTCCACCTCTTCAGCCTCCCACACACAGTTTTTGTGTTCAGTTTAACTGTGTGCCAAGTACACGAATTTAAAAGAAAAGCACATTATGGGCGTACCAGGATGGATGTATTATTGCCCTTTAATTTGTTTCCATTTATGTCTGTACAGAGTGAAGGAAAACACACCCTCCTGACTTGCTCCACATGATCATGCAATGATCCACACATGAATAAACACCACTATGAGTTGCAAAATGGTGGAGAGCCTGTGCCTCTTTATCCAGTTATCAAAATACTAACCTATTTAACCTCAGGGAGGAACGTCACCAAGGTCTGCAAAGGAGAAATCTTTGAGGATGAACAAAGATGTAGATCATGGGACTGCACTGAGAGTCTCCTGTGGTTGCTGGAAGTTCATTAGAGTGTATCATGCAAACACTCTCAGGTGATCATGTGAGAATCATGTGTGCAATAGGCCTGAAATAAGTGTTGCTTCCTCTCATTGCAGTGTCTTGCTGTAACGTCTTGACAATGACGAGGGCCTCCACTCCAGTGCTTTCCCTCATAGAAGTCAAACAGCATTTCCCTCCATTTCAGGTTGGGACTGTTTTCTTATTTCTTGACAATGGAACAAGTAATTTCTTCTCATAAAAGTCATGGCTGATTTAGGATTCTGGAAACTATGGATCACAGAATTGCCACTGATCATTGTTTCTTCACGTAATGAATTTTTTGGCTGGGAAAAGGGCCAAGAGTTTCACAATGATGAAAGAATTATCAACTTTTTGGCAAGGTTCAGCTCTGCCTCCAGGAAAACACCTTGCCTTGGATGGTTTTGCCCGTTATGATAACAGAAAGGACACAGAGGCATTTCCTTTTCTCTCAACAGCCAAAGGAATCTGGTGAGAAAAGAAAGAGAGAAACCCAACATCATTTTTACAATATAAAAGAAAGGAGCCCAAAATGCCCAGCAACTTAGCCTATGCCACCCTATGCTCTTGTGAACAGTGTGTGAAGCTGCTATCTGATGCCCTCCTCTCTCTTCCACAAACCCTCCAGTGCCAGATCTCATAAAGGAGAGAGCCTGGAAATATCACCCTCCCAAGTCCAGAAAAAAAGGTCTTGCTGAATATGCTTCTTTTGCCACTTGAACGGTTAAAGGTTAATAGCTAAAGTGCAGTGATGGGATATTTGGAGATTAGGACTGTGATTTGAGACAGGGGCATGATTGCCAAGTAGTAAAATGGACTGATATGAGGCTAAGGGACCCAGAAGTCATTGGCATTTGGAAGCAGATGGAGAAGCTGGAAGCTGTGCACCTTGAGGTACCTACCTACTGTGACAGCATGTTCTTTTTCATTTGCAATAGACAGCTAAGAACTGCATACACACCAAGTACAAAATGGAGAGGAAAAAGGAAATTTTAAAAATCAAGAGAACAAAATTATAACATAATCTTTTCATGAAGAAGATCTCTTGATTTTCATGGGAACTTCTGTACGTACAATGTTGTAGACTAAGGAGAAAAACTGAAAGCCTCTGGATGTCCATGTGATTTTTTCTGCATTGGTTTCCATATCCATTTTGAGAATGAGGAGACTGAGGTATCATAGTCTAGACAAATCTAACAGTGCATCTGCAGTGTACGTGACAAGACGATCACTAAACGAAGTACATTGAACTTTAGAGCTAGCTGAGGAGGATGGATTGTGTGAGATTCATCAACCTTTGCCTTCTTACAAGTACCACACTTACAATGCATGGCTTGCATCTGCACATGTCGTTTGGACCTTTGGCCTTCAGATGTCACTGCTTATGCATCAGCCAGAAACAAGGAGAAAAAATACTGTAGTATGGGAAAAATTACGAAACAGCATCTGCTTGTCAGGGGAGCCAGAGACGGTGATTTCAAGGTCAATGTTTCCCTTAATTTTATTCCATTTAATTTTTTATTAATGAGTTCTGGGCAAGCAATTGCTGAGCTTTTGGGTTTGGATTTATTTTTGGGGTGAGGACTGGGGATGGCTTCCAGTTCATTCTCTCCTGATTAATGGCAGCAGATATATTTGGATTTAATTGGAATCTCTGTCCATTCCCACTGGATTCATTAAGACTGAAACAACCACAGGCAGTGCTTTGACAAGATAGCCCACATCTTCTAGCAGCCACTCAGTGTGTGAAAGGATGTCCTCTAAGAAAGTTTTATTGTGGTGATTCTGCTATATGTAGACAGGTCAGCAAAGAGGAACAGATACATTTTATCACTTTGCTTCCTTATGCTGGAGCTTAACATATTGAGAAGAGGGTGCAATCAGGGACTGGGAGGATAAGCAATTTAGAGGGTGGCTAGGGAAGGATGAAACAGCATGGTAGAGAGTCCTTGGAGGAATGCAGTTGAGGCAGCATTCATAGAATCTTTCTGCAGCTGAAGTAGCTTGAATTAATGCTCCTTTAGTATTTTGGGAAGTCTAATAACAGTAACAAAGATGAGGATGAGCATAATTTCTGATATTGTCCTTTACAACATAATGTTGTCTGGAGTCATTGTGTCTGTGTCTCAGTTTAGAACCTGACAACAGGTTAAGTCATTCAGATCATGAGGTGTTGGGAGAAGGGAAGAGAATAAGTAACTGTGAAGGAAAGGAGGATCTGGTAGCAGGTTTTGAAATGGAAGTTACAGGAAGGAACTAAAAGAGGATTGGGATGGAAGATGGAGGGACACTAAAGAGATGTGAATTATTGCAAAGTCATATGGGACAGTATAGCATGCAACAGAGAGGGGATGAGTTCAAGAATTTGAGAAAAGGACAGAGAGTGGGAAGTTTCAGAGAAGAATAATGACAGTCTGAAAACTGGGATGTCAGATGAAATGACATGACAGGGACCTGGGAGATCTGTAAGAAAGCTATGGACACCAGGAAATGTGGAGAGCAGGAAAGGGCAAAGGCATATCAATCAGCAGTAAGGAGAGAAAAATTAAGGAGGGTGCCTGAGCAGTTGCAGAACAGAGGCAGCTCAGGGAGAAGGAGGATTAAAAGACCTAAGAGAAGGTGGTGGCTAATGGATTGCTAAATTAATAGGTCAGCCATGTGAAGGTTTATGAAGGTGATGGTGAGTGTCTGCAGAGCAAAATTTGTGTGGGAGAACTGGCACTGACAATAGCATGAAAACAAGGGTAGTGATCTGCTCTGTAGAAGAGACACTGAAAGAGAGAGAAAGACTGATAACCTTGCACACCTTTATGGAGCCAAATAGTCAAAGTTTACCCCATGAAAAGGAGGTTGAGATAGCTGAGAGATGGATATTTATCAGTGAATTTTAAAGCTGATGTAGTAGCACATAATTGGGGTGTGGCTTCTGCCCCCATGAAGTTATAGCAATCAAAAAGCAGTTTAAGATTTCCACGTGAAGTTATTGTTTCTGCAAAACCTCAGGAGTTAAACCCAATTATATTATTTTTCCATTACCTGCATTGCAACTGTTACAGACTGATGGTTGATGACACTGTAATCTGTCCTGAATATTCTTCAGTAGATTCCTACTTCTTTCCATAAGTATGTATTTTACTAGATGAAGCTGACAGTTTCCTTTATGAAACTATTCCTATTAGAAAGTTGTGATTGTAGCTTAAACAGATAGAATTAGAAGAGGCTGCAAGAACTCAAGCAAAAGATACTTTTAAAATGAACTCTAGAGAAACAGTGTTTAAACCAAACACTTACCATGAGCTACTGTAAAAAGGAGATGGACACAGCACAGGTAGGAATCAAATAAAAGTGACTGTTACTTAAGTCTTTTTTGTCCCATAGGGTAACTTTTATTGGTAATATAGTGAAATTACCCCTTCTTTAGTAATATACCTGTCTAGAATATCTGCCACTGGATATTTCTTTATTGGATCAGACATGGTCACTGACAGTACTGAGTTTCTAAAATCTGATTTCTTTGTATTATAATTGAGCTTTCATTCAGAAATGTAGAAGAGTCCCTATATCACATTTTCTTCATGTTCTTCTGTCTAAGATAAACCTTCATTACAGCCGTGGTACAAAAGACACTTTCCTTTACATTATTGCAGTGATGGCAGCCTCTGTACCATAAAACACATCCTGCCAATAAGGAATCAACCAACTCAGTATCTTTATCTAGTTTTCATTTTCTCAGAGAGATAGGGAAGCTCTTTGTGCACTTGACAGTGCATATGGCTAATCCTGTTTTCTATCTGAATTGGTAATTATTGTTAGAAGCATTTCTGGAGAATGAGGTATTTTTAGCCAGCAGACAAGCTTGGCAATACCTTTAAGGAATGGACTGTTTTTTCAGATCTCAGAAGGTGAAAACATGCACTCACCACTTTTTATTCTGTGTCTTTGTCCAATGCTGCAGCTGAGTTGGTTTTTTTTTCCCTTGTTACTAGCATGCTATGAAGGTCATTTTTATCTGTGGGAATGCTACCACTGCTCTTTGTGGTTCGGGCAAAACTGGGAAACCTGCTTTATTGATTTACATTTTCTTTCTTGAAATACTTCCAACATGGATGCTCTAAGCAATGTGATGTGATGTGGTGGTTCCCTGTCTTCCATAACAAAACTGTTCTCTGCTGAGAACAATGAAAACCTTCTAAAGGAGCTAACTTGCTCTTACAGTGGTCTCATTCTGTGGGAGGTTGAGGATATTTAACTTGTTACAGTTTTCTTTTTCTATTTCATTTGCTGAATTGTATTCCAGGCTACCAGGTTATCACATTTTATCTATCATGTTAAGATTCCCTTTCTTATTCTTACTTGCTTCCTCTGAGCTGATGTCCATTCAGAAATCTCAGTATTGTTTCATGAGGTAAATCTGTAGTGTTGTTTTGTATTTTGCACCAATAACAAAATATTTGTCCTGTTTGTTTTCTGCCAGTTATCACAAATACAAATGAGTTGTCAGTTGAACACACTTTGATTCCTCCCCCCTTTTGTTTGCCTCTGTGTAACCTCACAGCAATTAATTTTGTTTGTATTTGGGATTCCTTTTTTGTCAGCAGATGGCTTTAGACAATTTTTTTAAGAGATGTATGCCCAAATTATGTCCAAAATCTAGCAGTGATTGCTGTTAGCATGTTGTCTTTTAGAACATTTGGAATATTTGTAGACATGTGTGGATATACTATTATTGCATTTGTTCTTTATAGACTCAAAAGCCAATAATGTTACAGCAAAACCATGTTTCTAAGTCAGTAGTTGTGGTGGTGCATCCACCCCCCAGCCTTCTTTCTTTGACCACTTTATGATTTTAGGAGTTCCAGACCACGGCCTTTGTGTAGTGAGTTGGTCAGGTAAGTGCCTCTTAATTGTACCAGAAACTCCTACATGGCTGAAGCAGAGAGCAGCCCTGTTCTTATCAAGATTCATATTATGGCTAATGAGGGGACCGAGAACAAACAGCTACCCCTGACAACCTTGAAACAGAGTGGTATCGTCATTACTGGAATTCCAGCAACTACTGACCCAAATTGTGGCTCAGATGGAAATTTACTGACAACTAAAGCCAATCATCTTGAGACCCCCTAAACATCAGTCCTAAGTGAGGCCCTTTGAGCTCTCCTGGACTGCAGCAGACTGCACCAGCATCTCCCTTTGAGTGGGACGCCTCTCAGAGCTAGCAAACTCTCAAAGTTTGCTAAAATCGAAGGTCCATTGGACCGACGGGGGAGCCTGGGCTGAAACCCTTCACTCCTTGAGGCTCAGCCCTCAGCCGTTGAGAAATTCAGTATATTTCACTGAACTCAAGGGGAATTTTTAACAGGTACACCTTTATATATATATATATATGCGCACATTCGTGTCTGTGTGTATGCATGTGTGAATTAGTTTTAGTAGTCTGTAGATGTATGATTTAATTACAAAGTGAACCTTATACTGCTGTATTATCCTTAGTCCCATAAACCATTGACCAAGTCTGAGACTAAGATTGGACCTAGCAGCACCTAGACTCCTCTCTGAAAAGGAGTTTAGAAAGCAAGGGGATCTGTTCTGAACCTCGTGACTCAATGGGAGGGTCCTCCTTATCCCCTGCATACATGATCTCTCTGTGAATCATTCCAACTCAGTGTAACCTAATTTCCCTTTATGCACTTCCATGTAGTAATAGAGTGAACCTTGCCATCTTTGAATCTTTAAATAAGTCGCTGTGTTGATCAATTTTGTCTCATCACTTTGTTAATCACTGATGACTGAGTGCTATTAAAATATCACAGCCAAATCCTGCAATCTGCCACAAGTAACCTCTAAACTGCTACTAAAAACTATGGTGTTCCTCAGGGCTCTGTTTTGGGACCAGCCTTGTTTAATATCTTTATCAATGGTCTGGATGAGGGGATTGAGTGCACCCTCAGTAAGTTTGCAGATGAGACCAAGTTGGGTGGGAGTGTTGATCTGCTCAAGGGTAGGAAGGCCCTGCAGAGGGATCTAGACAGGCTGGATCAGTGGGCTGAGGCCAACTGTATGAGGTTCAACAAGGCCAAGTGCTGGGTCCTGCACTTAGGTCACAACAACCCCATGCAACGCTACAGGCTTGGGGAAGAGTGGCTGGAAAGCTGCCTGGCCAAAAAAGGACCTGGGGGTGCTGGTTGACAGCTGGCTGAACATAAGCTGGCAGTGTGCCCAGGTGGCTAAGGTGGCCAACAGCATCCTGGCTTGTATCAGAAATGGTGTGGCCAGCAGGAGCAGGGAGGTGATTGTTCCCCTGTACTCGGCACTGGTGAGGCTGCACCTTGAATAGTGTGTATATATATACACTGTGTATTATAGATACAAGAAGGATATTGAGGTGCTGGAGCATGTCCAGAGAAGGGCAATGAAGCTGGTGAAAGGTCTGGAACACAAGTCTTGTGAGGAGTGGCTGAGGGTACTGGGGTTGTTTAGCCTGGAGAAGAGGAGGCTGAGGGGAGACCTTAACGCTCTCTACAACTCCCTGAAAGGAGGTTGTAGTGAGGTGGGTGTTTGTCTCTTCTCCCAAGTAGTTAGTGATAGGACAGGAGGGAATAGGCTCAAATTCCACCTGGGGAGGTTTAGATTGGATATTAGGAAAAATTTCTTCATGGAAAAGGTAGTCAAGCATTGGAACAGGCTGCCCAGAGAGGTGGTAGAGTCACCATCCCTGGAAGTGTTCAAAAAATAGGTAGATATGGCACTTTGGGACATGGTTTAGTAGGCATGGTGGTGTTGGGTTGATGGTTGGAGTGATGATCTTAGAGGTCCTTTCCAAACTTAATGATTCCTAGTTTTTACTTTCATTAAAAAATAATCCAGCCACCAAGCCAGGAAACATGAAATTGCTACTCTCCCCTTAATTGGTTTAGTGGTGGACTTTGTAATGTTAGGTTAACTGTTGGACTGGATGATCTTAAAGGTCTTTTCCAACCTAAACAATTCTATGATTCTATGATTCTAAATGAAACTGTATAAAGCCACTCATTTACGACAAATTAACATAATCAGCAGGACTCATAAATCTGCATTCATGACAGTAGTTTACTGTATTCTCATGCAATGAGGCAGAATGTCTTTACTGAGTGTCATTTTTATAGCATTTCTGATAACTTTGGGGTAATAAACTAATTCTTGGTTTTCAGATTATTTTTTATTTATATGATGTGTGTGGCATTTCTAGGGTTTTTATTTATAGATTCTTGGACTTGAGAATATTTGGGGGGGGTGTTGTTTATTGTTCTGTGTTTCCTTTAGGGCATTCTTTCTCAAGCAAACCCAGTTTGAACCTGAGCAAGAGTATTAGGTATTAAGGTTATGACTATACTAATAAATTAAGCAGGTTCAGGGCACTGGCATACAGTTTTCCATACTGTTCAACTGTTAATACAAGTCCTGACATAGTTTTAGCCTGTGACAAATGGCAGTGTCTCAGCCAAATGGTCAGAATCCATTCAGAAGCTAGCACAGGCCCAAGATTGCTCCCCATAGATAATATGGACAAATTCACCCTCTGGAGCAGACCTTGGGCCCTGAACCTCTTCAGTTTACCTGTACAGACACAAATGAAGTGTTGGAGAAGACTCAGCAGCAAGGTGACACACTGGTGGAATAGCAGATGGGGTTTCTATGGAAGCAGTCTTGACCAAACTTTATTTCTGTATCTCCAGCCCTCAACCCAGTAAAGATCTATTTAGTGTCACTGTAGAGGGTAATGCAGTAAGGCAGTTTGTTGAAATGGCTTCTGAGATGTGTTTACATTTTCTTTTCTGAATAGACATATATAGAATCTGGATGAGCCACTTAGCAGCCCTAAGCTGTCCAGCCTGAGCATGGGACTACAGTGAGACCCACCCCTCAGCTGCCACTGAGGGACCTTGTGAGTTGAACGCTGATTGTGCTGCAGCTAGTGCTAGGGCTTGCCTCTTCCTTGCACCTAGGTGAGGAGCTCTCTGGAGATGGGCACTGGGTACGTGACACCATTACTATGAGGAGAATGGCACATCTAATTTCAACTTTTCTGATAATTCAGGCGTGAAAGGGAGTCTCAAGGGAGGAATCTCTTTTCTCTCATAAACCCACCATATGCCTGTTGCTGTAACAGAGACATGAGCCACACAAACGCAAAAGCCTGTTACTGGATTATTAGTCTGATGTCATTCAGCTTCATCCTCTTTGTCATCACAACACAATGCATTCTTTAGTGCTTAATGCTCATGTTTCACAAAGATTTAGAGTTACTCCTGTTTCAAAATTTTCTTTGAAATCGTTATTTAAAGTTGAATCCCCTACAGTCTATTTTTGAGGAGAAAACAAAGAGTTTTATAAAACAACCTCTACAAAGAGACTTTTCTATCTTTTGTAACTTCTCTGCCTTTTCATTCTGTAAGAAAAATGGCTGCTACTTTCAGTGATTCTAGCTGTCTTAAAAGTGATTGCAACTGGCTATGAAGTAAGTTTTTAAAAAAACTTTTTAATAGGAATTAAAAAGACTGATAATTAAAAATATTTCCCTTTTTAAAAGTTCTAATTTTCTCTAATCATTTAAAAGAAGGATTTTTTATCATCTGAGCAGTTTTGAAGTAAAATCTACATAAATATATTAATGAAAATAAGTCAATAATAGATTCAGGAATGTTAGTCAAATATAGATGTATGTACCTAAACTATTCCATCATCTCTGTGGCTACTGGCAACATTTTTAGCTAAGATTGTTCAGTCTTTGTTGAATTTTAATACTTTGTGTTTAAATTTCTAGTCTGCCTTTTTTGCCAAAGGCTGATTTTCTTCATTCTTTTTCTGTTTTCTTTTTTCTCTTTTCTATGACTGAAAGCTTCAGCAAAAATAATTTAGCCATTCCTTAGAATCAAAACTAGGAGTGAGATTTTCATAACTTTCCAGTGTCCTTCTTTGTGGCTGAGCACAAGCAGGCAAAGGTCAGGGCTTGACATTGCTCAGTAACAAAACCAGATTTACTGTGGGAAGAATGAATGAGAGTGACTCTTCCCTTTTGCTCTAGTTTCCACCAAACCAATTTCATTGACACTTTTTTCCCATTGAAAAAGTAGGAAAAGATCTACTGTTTTTTTTTTTTCAAGGAATTAGCATTAACTGTAACTACTATATTCAGTTCTTCTCTTTTCTTCTGGTTCCTGGTGGGGTAAAGGGGAAGTTTTAGGCAGTTTTTTCATCTGGTTATAGTTTCCCTTCCTTTCTATAATTATGTGAAGAGGAAAGTTTAGCCGCTGGGATAGTATAACATAGGGACTATACTACAGGTTAAATAAAACACTAATTATATGCTTGCCTCTGTCAGAATTAGACTTTAAGAAGGGAACAGGGAGCTATACACAGTTAGGAGGATTTGTCCTAGGATAGCTGCATTTGAAGTATCATGTTTGGGAGCTTTGTGGGGGACTACAGACTCTATTTGCTGACGCTTATGGGACAATCTCAGTTGTGACATACACCAAGAAGACAGGGATACAAGAAGGTGCCAACAGCACCTGAATCCAGTTCTCGTATTGCTGTGCAGGCCTTGACCTGCTTAATCAGCATGCCTAATCTTTGGTCTCTCCCCAGTGCCAGACCCTACATCAGCATCCCTCAGTGATTACAGAAGATCTTATGCCTTGATGCAGAGGTAACGTGCTCCCTCATGACAGACAAGAGATGAAAATGCATGCTTCCACAAGCTAGTCATATTGGAAAACCACCAAAGTTCATTATAGAAACAAAACGCTGTGGTTAATTTTCCAAAAATCCTTTTCCTTCCTCGAGTGCTGTCAGCCTGTGGTAGCCTCTGCTGATCTCCTGTAAACATGCTCAGGATGAACTTGGAATTAGTGTTCATGTAAAGTAGAATGAGAGAGATTAATTTCCTTAGAAAAAACAATAAACTGTTGCACAGGGCACTCTGCTAGGTAGTTCAATGCTTTCTTTGAATCAGCTGAACTTACTGAGGTAGCAGACTTTAGTTCAAAGCCTTGATCTGAATCAGGCGAAGCAGGGATTACCCCTGGCAGCACTGTCTCCCAAAGAAGTTGTCTAACTGCTGCACTGCAGGATTTCAGAGATACCACCACTATTACTTAATAATTCTGTGACTGATTCCCAGATTTTCTGTGATTCCAAAGCCAAAGCTTCTTGGAAAAACATGAATTGAATTTATAACTTTATTTATTTATGGCTTATGGGTTTTAGCAAGACCGTAACACTTAGCACTCTCTAGTAGGAATGACAAATGGAAAATATATATGTTATCTCAGCAGGCATTGCTACTGTGCAAGAGGGTTGGCTGCACGTCTATGACAAATAAATGAACAGAAGGTGGCAGTAACTAAAAGGAGTGCCAAAAGTAGGAAATGGTGGAAGACCTGGGGAACCGGAAAGAAAGAGAAGTGACAAAAGAGGCAGCAGATAACAGAATATTTTTATTACTATTATTTCACTGAAACAACTTCCAAAGTATATTTTAATACACGGGTAGTCTGGGATTAAACAGAGTTCCTTTTTTGGATGGTTAGTTTATTCACTCCCTAAACATTTTAAATTCAGCCAGCCTTATTGGTATTGGGGGATGGATTTTATTTGTTTGTTTGTTTTCCTGAGGCTGAAGTTGTTTCCCAGCCAAAAATAACACAATATGAATCTTCTACGTACTGAGAGCTGCTGGAGAAATTCCACATGCTGAAGGATTTACTGATATTCCAGTTGTACTTTGGGGTTCTCCCAGGTTTGTTTAGGACCGGTTTAGTGCTATCACTACTCTTCCCTTGCTCAATTAGTCTGACAAAAAATCATTGACGTGTTTGAAATATTTTTTTTGGAAAATAAGCAAAGACTGCAGTAGACAATTGAGCCTTGTCCATGGACTTTGGGTGAATAATTATGCAGCCAGTTGTTCCTTCCAATTTCAACATCTCAGAAGGGACAGGGAGGAACTTCATTACGATGTTCGTGTTCCAGAAGAATAAGTCAGTTGCCACAGGCTCAGAGGCCTCTGAGAAAGAGCTGTTGACATCAGTTCTTCTGGCAGTCAGGGCTGCAGGATTTGGCATATGTTGCCAGTTTTTATTTTCTTGTATTTGCAGGATGACATCAACCTCACACTTATAGAAAAGCTGGTGAATGGAATTTGTGTGTGTATCCGTTTCCTTTGTGAATTTCCAGTACCACTTCTGTTCACAAAGCCTATGGATTTCCTTTCATTGCTGGCATGGCAAATATTTCACTGTACCAAGGTCAACATGCTTGAAGATGTTATTTTCAAATTCCTCTGCCTCCTAAACTATCTGTGCTGTAGAAGGAAAATTTCTTCCTACAGAACTTTTTTTTTCAAGGAATGTAGTGTTTGTCATAGATGTCATACAGGTATATTAAGTCTACAGTATATGAAAGGTTGAAAAAAAGATTGTGCATCCAAAAATTTCACTAAAAAAAAAAAAGGCTTCAACAGGGAATTGCACATGTATCCAAGAAGATATGCATGGGTGCTAACATTTAAGACACAGCTGTGCAGCTAGATGTACGCTTTAAGATTTAAAGGCTGTTACCATTCTCTTGTTTCTAGAAGCCAGGTAAGTGCTTCCACTGAAGTCCTACAGCAGAGCATGTCTGGGTTTGAGTCTCTAACCCTCTTATTGACAGAGCAGGGGGAGAAGTATGTGTCTGAGGAGCTGCATGAAATATGCTGTTGTGTGCCAATTTTTCAGAGAGATCTTCATGACCTGGAATTTCTGTTTATGCCTAAAGTGGTTTTGCTCCTGGAAGACCTGTCACAAGTTGTCACTGGATTAAGGGGAACAGTTTTTAACTTGTATTGCAGCTTTGGGGCCTAATTATGTTCAAGTTACACCAGAGCCAGGTATCTAAAAACTGTGCATGAAGTTTAAAGAATCATAAGAAATCAAGCTAAAAGGTGACTTGAAAGGCCATCTGTCCCTCCTAAGGCATCATAAGAGTCCAAAGACTCATAGAGCAGGTAAATTTTCCCTATGATCTTCTCCATCATGAAGTATTTGTATTTCAACAGGAAGTATTGTAGTCCCTACCCTGCATGAACTCTCTTCCTTGTCAGCTGTAGTAGCAGAGAAATTGTGTAGGGAATTCTGATGAAACAACTAGGAAATACATTTAAAATACTGTTTCTTTACTTCCTGTGTTCTTTTATGACCAATAGCAAGACTGAATTGCAAGTAAACCCTGACACAGGACAGCGACATGGTGATTATTACCTTCTTGCATTTTGCCTGACAACTTTGCTGTGACCTTGCAAACTAAGGCACCCATCTGTCATTTATAATTCATGTATCGCCACTGAATTATAGAGGACTAGGCAGCTTGTCCTATGTCTGTAGTTAGGAAGAAATTAAAATCTCAGCAAAATCCCTCTTGACTTTTTTTCAGTAGAATTGTTACTGAAGATGATGGTACTGATAGTTATTTCTTGTAAGCCATTAACCAGACATTCCAGGAACACAATTTTCCCTCTGCAGCTTATTTGAAATCAAAGCAGGCTTCTTGTGCTGCTCTAGCAAATAATTTCTTTCCCACAGGATGGGATAGGATAGTTAATGTGGTAGAATATCTCAGTGAATGATTGGTTATCTATGAGAACCTGGTATTCTAAGGGAAATTTTCTGGATACTTTAAAAAATCCCAATATATGAAGTAGAAGGAGCTGTCAGTATTTTTAGAAATCTAACATAAATTTTCAAATTAGAGAAAACTGCAAAGATGGTGAGGGCTACTTTGTCTTGTTGTTGTTTCTTTGCTATTTATTTCCTTTTCTTTAAAAAGTATTTGTGTGAACTGCAGCTCTTAAATTAATATTATCCCAACTAAAATATCTATTAATGTTGGAAAATAACAGTTTACAATGAAATCTATATTTAGTTTTTCACAGAATCAATGAGGACTGATCTTGTCTCTGCTTTAAATTTGCTTCTTTTTTCTAGGGACAAAACTAGTAGAAGAAACAAAGGTATCAAAAGAACACAGCTGAAATCCTCCTCAAGGCTCTTTTAGACCAGAAGCAGTACAGAACAGAAGAGGGGGAAAAGAAAATAGGAAGAAAACAAAGAGACTAGAGAAAACTGATTTTCCACCACCCCGCAGATCAATGGCTGATCCAAGAAGGAAATCCAAGTCACTTAGTTCCTAGTATATTGTTTCCTCCAATAGATTAGGTTGGTATCATAAGCCAGTCTGTGCTTTCTGCTCCAAGAGAATAAAGTAGAAGTTACTTTGCTAAGACAATACGTGCCCATGAAAATCCAGCCAGAGGATGCTCAAACAGAGGCTTCTGATTTAATGTGAAGATGAAGGGGCTGCCCACTTTCAACAGACTTGCCAACAGATGTTTGTTTGTTTTTCAGTAGTAAAAGATTACTTGGGAATTGTTCACCAGATTTAATTCCTTAAAACATTTACTTCTAAAAACTTTACTTCTAAGGCTGGATCAAGGGCGATATCAGATTTAAGCACCAGAGCCACAAGCTGTGATGAGATTATATTGTCCTGAAAGAAAGAACAAAATCATGTCAGGTCAGTAAATTTCATAATTTACCCTTTCTTGAGGTTTTATTTCTGAGATACAAGTTCTATGCAAATTCCAAGAAGAGGATGAATCTGTTGAATATTTTATCACATTCCCACATGCTCTTAAAGAACATTACAACTTCACTGGAAAGTTCCATTATGAACACACACAGGATAAAATTACTTGTGCTAGGAAAGACCAGTACATCTCAGAGACTCTTCAACTTCATGTGAAAAAGGATGGTTACAGCACATATCTGAGGTAAGTGCATGAATAAGCAACTGAAATCCAAATAAATGCACAGGCAAAACCTAAAGAGCAAGCATTGATCTGAGCACCCACTGACTCTCCAAGCATTCCAATAGAAACCCCCCAAGTGCCCAGTGCAGATATATCTCTAGGCACCCACATGATGAGTGACTGGATGAGGACACTGTGTGTGGCAATGTCACAGAGGGCTTTAGATGTGTGGTGCTCAGTGTGCCACCATTAAAGGAATGGGCAGTGCCAGCTGCACAGCCTAGGCTGCTGGCATTGATGTTATTGCCAATGAAACACTGAAGTCACTCTAAATCAGCAAAGCCATATAGAAATTTTGTAATTGTCTCTAGAGTTCTATAAAACCATCTAGTGCAAGACAAAAATTCAGAATGTTTAGCTGAAAATAAGGGACAACTGAATAAAAGTTTTAATTTCCCTAATATAAGAACAGGAAAACTCTGGGAGGTGGTGTTTTTAATTTTTTAAAACTTATTTAACCTCCCCAAACCTATCCTTCTCTTCCATAAATTACAGTTAAAGATGGTTAAAATCTGGATTTCTCTTTTTTCGTCTGAAGTGGATTGTTGCATCTACGGCTAGGAAGGAATGTCAGACAGAAGGCTGTGATGTGGCCCCAAATTTAAATTTAATATAGTAGAAATACACATGGTTTTGTTGCTTTTTAATTTAATAGACATGTTTTCACTACTGAAATAAATTTTGGAATTTTTAAAAGTGTTCCTGTAGATTCTTCTAGAAGACCACCAAAAATTATTTACAAGGAGAACACAGTTCAAAGTGAAGAGTCACAACTGAGCAAGGAAAGCTGGAAAGTGATAGACAATCCATATTGCTATGACTATGTACTTAAAACAGTCACAAAAGTAAAGATTTCTACATAAATTATGCTAAAACCACCATGCTTTAGCTAGCTCATAATTAAAATGTGTTTCAACACCTCTGGAAAACTCAGTATAAGAATAGCCTACATGATGAAGGATATCTGCATATAAAGTAATTGTAGCAATATGTGTATGTCTTTTATCTTGACTGATGCTAAATGGCTTTGCCAAATAAAAAATTAAAAGAAACATTCAATATTAATTGCCAAATAAGTTTAAAATGTAAATTCAGATAAGCTAAACCCAACTGGCCATAACAGGGTTTGTCCAGGACATGCAAACTCTTGTAAAGAAAAGTCCTTGTTGATAATTATAATTGGTCTGGTTCTGAACTTCATATATTACATGAAAAATACCATGTCCAGATCCAGGCAACACTGGTCCCTAAAAAATAAATGGGATGAAATCTCTGGTCAAATTCTCACTGAGGAGGGAATGACTCTTAATATCCTGTGCTTCCTAGATTTATTTTTCTTGAATAGTGACTCTTTGTTCTGGGTTGCTGTTGGTTTGCATGCAGCATGCCACATTTTCACAAGAGCCTTCTTATAAAGCAAGACATTCACAATAAAATTGTATAGACTCAGGAAGCTTATTTGCATTTGGAGATAGGAATGTTATTTTGGTAAGGGCAACAGACATGTTGCGTGTATGAGGGTAAAATGAACTTTGTACACACAAGAAAATAAAGATATAGAAGATGAACTGAATTTCAGTCAAACATGAATTAGATTCATTGTTTGAGCTGAAAAGCAGATCAGCTAATTCTGGATAAAAAGTTTTGCTTCATGACACTGATGATGCCCTTTACCTTCATGTCTCCCTTTTAGACAGACTTTCCCTTTTCTCCATAGCATAAATTGTACTTGGGGAACCACCTTTAAAGCTCCACAGTGGCAAAACTTCCTACTAATAGGCTGCGTTTCTAAACAAGCTCAGCCTGTCCCTGCTATTTCACTTCACAGGGAATTTGGAAACAATGCTCAACATGCTCTTTTGCCTAAACTGCCTGCACAATACAGACTTGTTTCCAGTGTTTGTTTCCAAGTCATCCTTGGCTCCTCTGATCCTTTCCCCATGAGTCTTCCCCTGCCTTACCTTCTCTCTGTCAGGGGTGAAGCTGTATGGACATGCCCATCAGCATCATTTAACACTAGTTCCTCTGAAACATGTTGTGGAGTATCAGAAATTCAAGCTTAGGGTCACTCAGCAGACAAGGCCTGTGTCACCTTACCAGACCTTAGTGTCGTCAGCTGTGTCATGTATTTCAGTTGCACTGAGCAAAGATGCTGAATGATTAAATCTCAGTAAGAGCAGCTAATTAAATATTTACTTGGAAGAAATTTTGCATTTGATACAATTCACCTCCACAAAGATCTATCTGATTTTGCATACCTATCAAGTATATTCTTAGCTCAGTGTACAGTGGAGATAAGCATAAAAAACCCATGCAGAAAGAAAAGATTATATCCGTACATCCAAAGCCAGATTCATCACCTTGATTCTTGTAAGCAGTAGTGGACTTGCCTGATGTTTCTGACTGCTTAGACACTTATTACATCTTCAAAGGCAACACTTACATGCATTTTCATTTAAAATGTTACCATTCAAAAACATGTTATATTAATCAAAAGACATTCCCTGTGTTGCTCTTTCATACTGTTTGAAATCAGCTTTCAATTCACAGTGTAGTATGTAATCATAATAGACTGTGACACAAAAACAGAGCAGATGGAAATATACGTGCTGGTTTTGAAGGTTAGCAAGTTCTTCACATATTCACACAAGAGTCCAAAATCTTTGCTTGCCCTTTACTGAAAGTCTTCAATAAAATTCTAAACCTGCTAGCTCTGATTCTGAAAATAGCAGCAGCATCGAAATATTTATTAGTTAAAAATCTTGGCAGAGTGTGTTTCCAAGAAAGCTGGGATTAAATACACAGAGGGTAAATCATACTCACTAAGTAAGACTCCTTTGAGGTCATGATTATGAGCCACTCTGTTCCCCAGAACAGAAAAGAAGTATAACCTCCACCAGTGCTTTACTTGTCAAAAATATAAAAGGACTTTATTTTTTGAAGAAAACACTCTTATAGCTGTCTTTTCAACAACACAATGGTAATTTTAAGAAAACACAAATCCAGGAAAAGTAGTTGTGCCTGTTTTGCATAAACGAGTCTTTTGTGGGAAATGGAAAGTTTATAGATTCATTTGCCCTAGGGTGATTGTTCACCCAGCAAAACCACCTCTGTATAAATATGATATCTGATTCAGTGTTCTATGAAGTCAGTGGCCATGCCACACTTTGGATTGTGTGTTGACTTCTTTAACTGACTGTGCTGGTTTTGGCAGGGATAGAGTTAATTTTCTTCATAGTAGCTAGTATGGGGCTATGTTTTGGATCTGTGCTGGAAACAGTGTTGATAATACAGGGATGTTTTTGTTATTGCTGAGCAGTGCTTGAACAGACTCAAGGCCTTTTCTGCTTCTCACCCCGCCCCACCAGCGAGCAGGCTGGGGGTACACAAGAAGCTGGAAGGGGACACAGCCAGGACAGCTGACCCCAGCTGACCAAAGGGATATCCCATACCATATGATGACATCCTCAGCATATGAAGCCTCGGGAAGAAGGATGCGGGGGGCACGTTCGGAGTTATGGCATTTGTCTTCCCAAATGACTGTTATGCGTGATGGAGCCCTGCTTTCCTGGAGGTGGCTGAACACCTGCCTGCCAATGGGAAGCAGTGAATGAATTCCTTGTTTTGCTTTGCTTGCATGCACAGCTTTTTCTTTACTTATTAAACTGTCTTTATCTCAACCCACGAATTTTCACTGTTACCCTTCTGATTGTCTCCCCCATCCCACCAGCAGGGAGTGAGTGAGCGGCTGTGTGGGGCTTAGCTGCTGGCTGGGGTTAAACCATGACACAGACCTGTGCTGAAGTGTTCCAAATTCAAATTTGCAAGATCCTGACAAGTTCCTCTGCAAATTTAGTTTAGAGGTTTCAGTTTGCAAGGTGGAAAGTAAAACAGCAACTCAGAATAGCCAAGATAATAAACACTGTAAACAGTGAAGTAGTTGGTATGTAAGATAGAAAGTCAGCATTTCTTTAAATTATAGCTAGTCTCATACATACCAATAATTTTTGAAACTTTCATAATATCAGGTGATTTATAAACATTCATTCAAAATTTACTGTTTCTGGTTAGCATCTAAGTATATTATTCAGATTAGGTGCTATAATGTACAATCCTAGTGTTGCCTCTGAAGCAGTTTATGATCCTGCAGTCAGAACAGTTTATTGGTTTATGCTTCTTAACATCTTGTTTTCATCATATTGAGATGACAATGTCCCATTTCTTACTCAGTTATTGGCTGAGATCAGGAGAGCAGTGAAAATGAGCAGGCTGTGACTTATCAGATGTGGAGCTCACTGAAGTCACTAAGACCCAGGCAAGTAGCAACCATGAAATCGTGGTGCTAAAGATCTCCAGAGGAGCGAGTAAGTCTGATGCAGAGCACTGACCCTGGACTTCAAACAAGCAGACTAGCTGGATCAGGGAACTCATAGGTGGGATCCCATGGGAAGCAGATCAGAGAAGTGAAGTTGCTCAGGAAAGCTGGTAGGTCTTTAAGGACAACATACTCTGAGGGCAAGAATGATCCATCCCAATACTCAGGAAAACAAGTAGACATATCAGGAAACTGGTGTGGCTAAGCAGGGAGTTCATGGTGGAGAAGCATGCAGAAGGGGGAAGCAGGGACAACCTGCAAAGGAGGAATTTTGAAACATTGCCCAGACATGCAGGGGTGCTGTCAGGAAAGCCAAAGCTCATCTGAAGGTGATGCTCACAGGGAACAGCAAGAGCAACCAGAAGAGCTAGTTCTGCTGTATTAGTAGGAAAAGCCCAAAAAAGTGGGGTCCATAGCTGAACAGGGTGATTGATTAGTGACAGTGAACACAGATTAGACTGAGGTACTCAATGCCTTCTCTGCCTCAGCCTTCATCAACAAGGTCTCCCAGGCCTCTGCTTCTTGAAGGGGCTCAAGAAAGAGGACAAAAACTAGCTGTGGCTGAGGGTTGAGTAAGGCATTACTTGAGAGAAATCACAGAATCACAGAATGACTGCAGCTGGAAGATACCTCTGGAGCCTAACCTCCCTGCTCAAAGCAGGGTGACCTACAGAAGGTTGCCCAGAATGGTGTCAAGTCAGGTTTTCAGTATCTCCAAGGATAGAGATTCCACAAGCTGCCTGAGCAACATGTTCCAGTGTTTGACCAACCTCAGCCCCCAAAAAGGTGGGGTTTTTTTTATGTTTAAATGGAATTTTCTGTTCAATCCCTGCTCACTGCAGGGGGGGTTGGGCTCGATGATCTCTCAAGGTCTCTTCCAACCCAAAGCATTCTATGATTCTATGATTCTATTTCATTTTGTGCCCATTGCCTCTTGTCCTGTCGCCAAACATCACTGAGAAGAAGCACTCCAGATGTGTCTCACCAGTGCTAAGCAGAAGGAAAGGATCACCTCCCTCAACCTGCTGGCAACAGTCTGCATGATGCAGCCCAGGAGGCTGTTTGCCAACCTTCTTTGCCGCAAAAGCACATTGATAGATGGTCAACTTGTTGTCCACCAGTACCCCAAGACCTTCTCTGCAAAGCTGTTTCCCAGCTGGCTGTCCCCAGCCCATCCTGGTGCCTGGGGTTATTCCTCTCAAAGTGCACGACTTGGCATTTCCCTCTGCTGAACTACATAAGGTTCTTGTCAGTCCTTTTTTCCAGGCTGTTGAGGTCCCTCTGAATGACAGCACACCCATCTGGTGTATGAGTCACTCCTCCCAGTTTTGTATCATGTGCAAACTTGCTCTGTCCCATGTGACTCACCCAGGTTGTTACTGAAGACATTAAACTGAATTGGCCTAAGCGATGACCCCTGGGGCATACCACCAGTGACTGACCATCAGCTGGACTGCACCACTGATAATGCTTTTCAGCTTGGCAGTTCAGCCAGTTCTTAGTCCACCTTGTTCACTGATCTAGCTCATACTTCATCAGTTTGTCAATGAGTATGGTATGGAGTCATGCTGTATTGAGTGCAGGTGGCAAGGTGTTTACAGTAGGGGGTGCAGGAGTGGCCTCTGTGAATAGAGGCTGGGGCTGCTTGGTGCCAGACACAACCAGTTGCAGCTGATTCCAGCTGGCTCCAGCAGACCCACCAAAGGACAAAGAACACAACAGAGCCTGTCAGCCAAGATAGTGGTGCCTCTGGGAAAGTGTATTTAAGAAAGGGCAAAATGCCACACAGGCAAAACAGTGTGGAAAAAAACAGTGTGAGAAACAACTGTGTGAACACCAAGGTCAGAGAAGAAAGAGAGGAGGAGGAGGTCCAGGTGCTGGAGCAGGGATTCCCCTGCTGCCCACAGAGGACCACATCGGAGCGACACTGCAGCCCACACAGAGTCAGCACTGGAGCAGGTGGATATTTTCTGAAGGAAGATGCAGCCCGTGGAGACGCCACACTGGAGCAGGGGAAAAGTGTAAGGAGGAAGGAGCAGTAGAGACAAAGCATTATGGACTGACCACAACCCCCCACCTCACCCCCACCCCCTGAACAGCTGGGAGAGGGGGAGGTAGAGAAGTCAGGAGGGAAGCTGAGACTGGAAATAAAGGGGTGGAGAGAAAGTGTTGTTTTAATTTGTCTTTGTTTCTTACCATCCAAATCTATTTTAATTGGCAATAAATTAAATTAGTTTTCCCCAAGTCGAGTCTATTTTGCCCATGACAGTAACTGGTAAGGGATCTCCCCATCCTTCTCTCCACCCATGAGCTTTTCCATCTTGTTTTCTCTCCTGGTCCTGTCTGAGGAGGAAGACTGAGCTAATGGCTGGGTGGGGGTCTGGCAGTTCCCACAGTCAACCCACCACACATGCAAATCCAGGACAACCAATGGTCTGCATCCAAGGGTGCTGAGGGATTTGCTAAAGTCCTTGCAAGACTATTCTGTATCTTCTCTGAAAGATCATGGAGATGTGGGGAGGTCTGTGATGACTGGAGAAAAGCAAATGTCTCAATCACCTTCAAAAAGCCAGATATCTCATTTTGGTCCCTTGGAAAATCATAGAATGAGTCCTCTTGGAGTACATCTCTGGGAGCATGAACATGATCAGAGATGGACAGAACTGATTTATCAAGTGCAAAGCATGCCTTCTGTAGTAAAATTGACAATCTTTATTGCCTTTCATAATAAAATGAATGGATTTGTGGACAAGGGGAGAGCACTGAACATAATTTACCTTGGTTTCAGCAATGCTTTCAACACTGTTTTCCACAATACTCATGTATCCATATTAAGATCCTATGGTCTGAATGAATGGACAAGAAGATTAAAAAAAACCTGGTTGAACGGTCAGAGGGCACTGGAGGCCAGTAACAAGGGGAGTACCACAGGGGTCTGTCCTGGGACCTGTCTTGTTTAACACCCCTATCAATGACATAGAGGAGCTAACAGACTGCTATTTCATCACATTTGCTGTGAAAAGTGGGGGATGGGGGCAGCTCCTGTGCTTGGAAGCAGGTCTGCCATCCAGCGTAATCCAAAGTGGCTGGAGGAATGGTACAATAGAAATCTTATGAAACTCAACAAGGACAAATACGAAAAAATGTACGTAGGGCTGATGAACCCCTCAAAATGATACAGGCTGGGGACCAACTGCTTGGGCAGCAGGTCTGTGGGAAAGGCCCTGGGATCCTGGGGGGCAGTAAACTGGACATGGGCTAGCAGTGTGTCCTGGAAGCAGAGACAACAAATGGCATCCTGGACTCTACGCACAGAAACAGAGCCAGAGTGATTATTCACTTGTGCACTTCAGTCACAACAGCCCCATGCAATGCTACAGGCTTGGGGAAGAGTGGCTGGAAAGCTGCCTGGCTGAAAAGGACCTGGGGGTGTTGGTAGACAGGCGGCTGAACATGAGCCAGCAGTGTGCCCAGGTGGCCAAGAAGGCCAACAGCATCCTGGCTTGTATCAGGAATAGTGTGGCCAGCAGGAGCAGGGAGGTGATTGTCCCCCTGTACTCAGCACTGGTGAGGCCGCACCTGGAATACTGTGTCCAGTTTTGGACCCCTCACTACAAGAAAGACATTGAGGTGCTGGAGCGTGTTCAGAGACGGGCAACAAGGCTGGTGAAGGGTCTAGAGAACAGGCCTTATGAAGAGCGTCTGAGGGAACTGGGGTTGTTCAGCCTGGAGAAGAGGAGGCTGTGGGGTGACCTTATTGCTCTCTAGAACTACCTGAAAGGAGGTTGTAGTGAGGTGGGTGTCTCTTCTCCCAAGTAGCTAGCGATAGGACAAGAGGAAATGGGCTCAAGCTGCATCAGGGGAGATTTAGATTCCATATTAGGAAGAATTTCTTCATGGAAAGGTTAGTCAAGCATTGGAACAGGCTGCCCAGAGAGGTGGTGGAGACACCATCCCTGGAGGTGTTAAAAAAATGGGTAGATATGGCACTTTGGAACATGGTTTAGTAGGCTTGATGGTGTCGGGTTGATGGTTGGACTGGTGATCTTAGAGATCCTTTTCAACCTTAATGATTCCTAGTTTTTACTTTCATTAAAAAATAATCCAGCCACCAAGCCAGGAAACATGAAATTGCTACTCTCCCCTTAATTGGTTTAGTGGTGGACTTGGCAGTGCTAGGTTAATGGTTGGACTGGATGATCTTAAAGGTCTTTTCCAACCTAAATGATTCTATGATTCCCCCTACTCAGCACTCACTGGACCACATCTGGATACTGTGTCCAGCTTTGAGCCCTCTGATACAAAGAAGACATCAATGAATCGTAGACTGTTCAGCAGAGGCCACCAAGGTGTTGGGGGATGGAGCACTTGCTCTGTGAGGAGAGGCTGGGGGAGCTAGGCTTGCTCAGCTTGGAGCAGAGATGACTTTGGGGATGCCTAACAGCAGCCCCAGTGCCTACAAGGAGATCATGCAGGGGGTCAGAGCTGGGCTCATCACAGTGGTACATGGCAGGAGGGTGAGAGACAACTGATGCAAATGGAAACTAGAGAGGGTCACACTGAATATAAGGAGAAGCTGTTTTCCCATGAGGACAGTCAGGCAGTGGCATAGGTTGCCCAAACATGTTGTGAAGTTTCTGTCCTTGTAGGTTTTCAAGGCCTGACTAGATGAAGTGCTGAGCAGCCTGGTCTGACCTCAGAGCTGACCCTGCTGTGAGCAGGAGGTTGGACCAGAGACCTCCAGGTCTCACCTATCCTTTGATCCTGTGGTAAACAAAAGTTTCTTATCATTTGGCAGAATGGGTCAAATGCAGTTACTAGGATAATTGCTTCATGCCATCATCTGTGGCTTTCAGATGTTGGTTCCTGTTAGAGTCATTAGAGTTTCTGACTTTCTATGTAGGAATGATAGCTTGAATGACCTTCTAACATGTTTAGCTGACCTATGATTTTAAATCTTTTGACAACAATATAGACATTTCTCAATTACTTTGCCATCTCCCTGAGCTATATACCATATGACTATGTACTTAATATAATGAAAAATGTATCTATGACTTTTTAGGTGGGGCAATTTTTTTTGCTTGTATTAAATACATTCTTACTGCCCTGCATCATCTTTTTATGCATTTCTCATTACATAGCTAAAGGTGTCATCTAGTACCAGGTTTTAATTTTGAGTATTTTGAAACCAGCTGAGAGTCTGCCCCTCATCCTAAATGTATCTAGGTACCTATAAAGCTTGCTTCCATGGCCACAGTTTCTGAATCAGTCAAAACATTAAAAATTCAGGTAACTTTGTCTCCACCTTCCAACACTGCAGTATATGTAGTTTGATAAGTATAAGCTGTTTTCTGTGCCTGATTGAAGCCATTGATGAAGAAATGAGTTTCGTACTTTATTCTGCTCTCACATGGAAGTGACTTACATCTTTGCAAGTCTACTTAAATCTAACATCTTTGAAACTTGTCAGCTAGAGAGTTTTTCCATACTCCTCAGTAGTTAAACTCTTCTCAGTAATGAAGACAAAGGTTTTTTTGCTGTTGATGCCTGGAGATGGATTTCTGCAGACCATGGTTAGAGGATTAGGATTCAGAATACATACTCAGGTTACCATTCAACAATGTCATTCAGTAACAGTCTGTGAGTACCAACTACTTGTGACACCCTGTATCAAATGCAGGATAACTTAACCTTCTTTTATTGACAGCTAAGATGCCCTGATTTGGTCATCTTGTCTTACAGTCACTCAGTGATCAAAACAGGCTCAAAGAGTCACTACAGAATGCATAAATAATAACTTTCTGTGCTGTGATAACTTATTGTGTAGCAAAGCCACTTCAAAGAGCTCACTGCTTAACTTTGTTTACTCTGCTGAACATGTTCACCAGATCCTGAGCATGGAAGTTTTGAAAACATAGAGTTCTACTTACTTCATTAGTGTGACATCCATTTAAATTAATTTGGTTTAGGTTGGTTTCTGGCAGTCTGATAGATCACAGTTGTCATTTATACTAACAGTGGCAGTCTGTCTCCTCCATTTCATGTGCCTTGTGCTGTAATTTTCATTACTCGGTACAACAGAATTTGACTAGTCACTGGAAATAAGTACAATCAGTTCCCCCCCCCAAAAAAAATCACATATAAATCATATTAATGGAAAAAAATCCCTGTATTTTAAACAAAAATGTATGGGACGTTTTGTAGGTAGGACATGAACAATGTCCTGGTAAAGCCTTGCTTCTCATACACCAAACGCAGTAACCTGTTCCGTTCATTGTTGCCTTTCAAAGATGAAACAGATGAAAATAGTACAAGAAAATAGTACAAGAGTACATTTATGTAACACCCTGTCTTCTGAACATTGTCAGCTTGTTCCCCCAATTTCTAAACTTCAATTCTGACATGCACATGTGGATTGTGGGCACAGTGATTCGTCAATGCAAGGATGAAGAATGAATCATCCCAAAATGATCGTGGAGGAGGTGGATACGGTGGTACAGGAGGGCAAACCAGAGGCAGCATGCTGCACCATCTGAAAAACGTGTTCAGGAATGATTGAAGTGCTCTGAGAGGCAGTCTTTCTCTGAGGATTAAAATAGAGCAGTGTGACTTCTCTATAAATCTACCCTGTAGAAAAATATATTCTACAAATAAACTCAAATTTTAAGTGCAGAAAAGGCATCTGGGATTGTACTTCCATTTCTACTTTCCAAATTAATCTTGGTTTTAAATACCAGGGTAAGTGTTGCAGTGTCATCCATGATGTCCAGTAGTCTTACCTTGCACCATGCCGAATGTTGTAATCTAACTGCCCTCTATTGTAACTAATAATGACCTTATAGCACCATGTCCAAAGAAGCCTAAAGAAGAAATCATTTTCAGCTGTACACACCTCTTCTCTTCCTTACATCTGTCAAGCCCTAGAAAGTAACATTAATGTAAGGAGTCTGTTCTCATGACCTACTGTTAGTATGGGTTCATTTAACCTGGCTGCCTGTGAGTATTACTGTATATTCATTTCTTATTTCCACTTTATCTCTATATAAAAGTGCCTTAAAGCTGACATAGACAGTAAATGCCCGTGCATTTATATGGTCATCCATAAACATATTTAAACATATTTCCCTTTCCCATCACTTTTGAGGACTCAGGTCAACTTTTGCGATATACAATTAAGATACAGATACAAAATGACAACACAGTAATAACATGGGTATTTTGCGTGAGAAACATTGAACAATTTGGGGGCTGTTTTGTTTGGGTTTTTGGTTTTTGGGGTTTTTTGGGTTTTGTTTTTTTTTTTTTTTTAATTAAGCAGATTAAACTATATGTTTTATTCTTTGTTCTGTGGCTCTTCAAGACACCAGCATGAAATTCCTCAGAAATACCCCACTTGAGTGCAGTTGGATAGATAATACTTGCTCCAACAACACAAAAGAAAACAGAATCTGGTTAATTTAAGTTATAACAACAAATCTTTTCCTAGCATAATGGTTTGATACTTCCTGAGAGAATTCTTTTCCTGTTTTATGGCAGTACTTCATGAAATAAGAAACTTCCAATATAATGCCAGTATTGGGCAACCAGGAATTTGCACTCTTTGTGGAAACAGCTGTGCCTATTATTGATCCTGCCAATTGTTCTGGGGTGAAATGTGAAACAGAAAGTGTGTTAGTCAGGAAATGTTATTGTCTTACATGAAATGATAGCTTATCCTAATAATCAGCACCATGTTATCTAGGCAGCAGGGAGTACCTATTATTCAGTCCATTTTTAACGTATGACTGTAGTCCACACAATTAAGAATAGCCAAAGGGAATCTACATTAGTATTTCACAAAAAGGTTTGAGGCAGCAACTGAAGACTTTCTCTTTACATAAATTTTCTCACTGGAAGTGAGAAAAAAAAAATCTCAGGAATGCAATTGATAAACCAATGGATAAACTTGGTTGGTTTGGTGGGATTCTTTTTTATTTTTTCATTTTTTACAAGCCTTAAGCTATAACAGACTCTAAAGCCCCAGCTGTGTCTGTTTTGGCTTATGTTCATAGCCTCCATGACTGGATTTTTTTACTTCCTCTAACCTTCTTTCAGAACTGCACTACAGCAATGAATACAGCAAATCAAAACATTTTCCTACATAATTTTGCCAGAAAATACCAATTCATCTATACTGAAATATTGTTCAGATTTCTCAAAGAGGATCTGAAGGTGAGAAAGATATCCCAGCGTAGCTACAAAGACTAAGGCAATGATAAGTGATGCCTAAGTCAAAGTCCCTACTCGAATTCTAACTTTCCATCAGGACTTAAATTTCACAGTCCCATGTATTAGGGTTCTTAAGTGGAGATGTCTTTTGCTATCTCTCCCTGTATGAGTTCAGTTTAATTCAGTCACAGAAACAAGCAATAGATTTTCAGAGCAGTAGCTGAGTTTTCTGGGCAGCAGTAACACTGAACAGTGACAGCATCTGGAAGAGTTCACACAGCCCAGCCTGAGAGCAGCTTTGCAGAGTCTGGCCTAGGCATGTTCATCGCCACTGCTCACCTGCCTCATCCTGTCCAACCTGCAGCAGGTATCGATGTCACAGGGCAGCCTACAGATACTTGATAGCAGATCAGTAAAAGAAAAAAAGATTATTTTGAGGAATTTAAACAGTCTCTCATCCAGATATTCATGGTTTTAATAATTTTTGTTTCTTGCCTCAGTGGGGAGGTTCAAGACATAAAGATCAGTAACATGGGAAGAGCAGCAAATGAATTTACCTTTAAACAAATAAATGTGAAACAACAGAGATTATCCTAATAAAGTATTTTAAAGGAAACTGTCTATTTTGATTGTACTTAACCTGACATTTGTTCTCTCCATTAAAGGATGACCTCTGTACTTATAACTATACTCTGCAGGGAGAAGCGGTTGGGGAAAACAATGGAAATGTTAAACAAGCTCATCTGAGTCATGCATGAACTAAGAACTGAATGAATGTGAATTAAGACCATTTTATCTAATCTGTCAGATACTTAAAAGGGATTACAGAAACATTGCTTACATACTCAGACCTTTAAAGAAGCTTGCATTGGTAAAAAACGCCATACATTATTTAGTCAGTGACTGTTATTTATAATAGTATGGCTATCATCACTCCTATAGAGCTTTCCAGCCCTGAATATATGATATACTATCTCTCTGCCCAAGTACAATGGATGGAGGAATGGGGCCAAAACCAGTGAAAACAAAGTGCCACCATGAATGTTTGGTACTTTAAAGTCAGTGACAAATTGCCTGTTCACTTCACTTTACTGGGACAAGGATTTCAACTAGAAATGCCCCCACTGAGTAGAAAATCCATCAAATACTGATTGAAAATACACATTTATCATTTCCATTTGTGAGAGCAACAGTTTCTGATCCATTCATTTGGGCATTTCTAGAACATATTAAAATGAATAACATCTAATATTTCATAAAGGCAATAAAACATTTTGAACCAAAGAACTTAGTGTGAATCTGATAATTTTGAGCACAACTTATTCATCCTGTTCCTTACTTAACTATCTCTTCACTTAATAACTGTATGGCTAGAGAGTCTTTCCTTCTCTCCTTCCCCATCTGCATGGCTGCTGTATTTACCCCATAAAGGGCCAGACTGTTGAATACACATAGATTAGGTTAAATAGTGAGAAAATTGTTCCAGTGATTATCCAGTTTCTCAGATGCTACAATTATCCCAAAGATTCAACAGCTGCTTCATGTTTCCCAGCTACAGCTACAGACTGGTCAGTAGAAGGAAAGATTGTATTTGATTTTTAAACTATTTTTTTAAAGGTGTGGTACATTACACTCAATGAAAAAGCCAATCTTATGTGTCTTAGGTGAAATACTGAAGTCAAGAATCAAAGAAAGATCTTATTCCCTGAGACATAAAAATCAAGTAATTGGGAAAAGAAAGAATGCAAACATTAGTATAGGACTCAGTGATTGGTTTAGTAGCAAACCTAATTTCCAGAGATGCCCTGACTTGCTCATCTGTTGAGTGAAAAATCAATGATTGGAAACTGGGCTGATGCAGACATGCACAGCCGTCAACATTACGTTGCTCTCCTGCTGCATTATTTCTCCACTTCCTTGAATCCCTTCACTAGTTTCTATATTCCTTCTGCACTGGTTTCAAGTTACTTATTCTTTTATAACCATCTTCTATATCTTTCTCACTTTTTTTTCTTTTACATCCTTTTGAGTATCTCTGTGGGTTTTTTTTCTTCTGTATGTAAAAAAATAGATGTATAAAACCCAATCCTCTTAATCCTAATTCGTTAGTCCTCTCTTTGCCTGCTTCTCCTACTCCTGGTTTTGAGACTACCTTTGCATCAGTCTGCATAATCTTCCCATGTGTCAAACTGTCAGGAAGAGGCAGGAGCATTTTACTATGGTCAGAAAAACTGAAGACAGTCTTGTTTGCTCTGAGCCAAATTACATAGAATCATAGAATGCTTTGTGTTGGAAGGGACCTTTAGAGGTCGTCTAGCCCAAACCCCCTGCAGTGAGCAGGGACAGCTTTAACCAGATCAGGTTGCTCCAGAGCCCTGTCCAACCTCACCTTGAATGTTGCCAGGGATGGGGCCTCCACTGCCTCTCTGGGCAACCTGTTCCAGTGCTTCAACACCCTCATTGTAAAACATTTCTTCCTTATATCCAGTCTAAATCTATTCTTCTTTAGTTTAAATCCATTATTCCTTGTCCTGTCACAACAGGCCTTGCTAAAAAGATTCTCCCCATCTTTCCTATAGGCCCCCTTTAAGTACTGGAAGGCTGCCATAAGGTCTCCTCACAGCCTTCTCTTCTCCAGGCTGAACAACCCCAACTCTCTCAGCCTGTCCTCGTAGGAGAGGTGTTCCAGCCCTCGGATCATTTTGGTGGCCCTCTTCTGGACCCGCTCCAGCAGGTCCATGTCCTTCTTGTGCTGAGGGCCCCAGAGCTGGACGCAGCACTGCAGGTGGGGTCTCACCAGAGCAGAGTAGAGGGGCAGAATCACCTCCCTCGACCTGCTGGCCATGCTTCTTTTGATGCAGCCCAGGATGTGGTTGGCTTTCTGGGCTGCAAGCGCACATTGCTGGCTCATGTCCAGCTTTTCATCTACCAGTACCCCCAAGTCCCTCTCTGCAGGGCTGCTCTCAATCCCTTCATCCCCCAGCCCATATTGATATCAGGGGTTACCCCATCCCAGGTGCAGGACCTTGCACTTGGCCTTGTTGAACCTCATGAGGTTCACACAGGCCCACCTCTCCAGCTTGTCCAGGTCCCTTTGGATGACATCTTGTCCTCCTGGTGTGTCAACGGCACCACTCAGCTTGATGTCAGCTGCAAACTTGCTGAGGGTGCACTTGATCCCAACATACTGGTTTATGAGACCCCTTTTTGAAAAAGGAGTAGGTGGGTTGTTTCAAGGCAGGGAAATTCCCTAGAAATGGACAGCTGACAATTCAGCTTGGTGTATGTTTTATGTACAGTTATTTCTGTACTGAGATTTGGGAGAGATTAGACAAAATGCAATTGCATGCTACACCCCTGACAACCAAGAGGAGGGTATATATATACACACTGAAGCTCTATAATGCCTTCAGGCTTTCCCAGGTGGGGATTGCTGCATTAGCTGTTGACACTATACCTGGCACAATTTATGGAGCTCCAGCTTGCCTATGTTCATGCAGCCTTTCCTGAGCTTCCTGTAGACTGCGACAGGTTCAGACGCTATATGGTGATTTGTGTTTTCATGACAACTTATGTTCTGCAAGCCTCAGCTTCAGCTATCACACCCAGTGAAGAGGAACAGGTGAGGTGGCTTGGTTGTATTTACCATCGTACTCGCACAACAGGGAGCCCTCAAGCTGAATGAAGGGCTTTTAGGGATCAGCAGGTTACTCTACTCTGTCACGTTGAATAAATGGGCTGGGATGGATGTGAGGCCTTGCACTGTCTTTTACAGAGTCTACAATAGAGATTTAATACGGTGCACTTCCTTGCTTTCCTGTCAGCCTTCCAAAACACTAGTTGTTGTATATACTAATTCTTCAGTGAGTGGGGTCTACAGACTATCTTTTTTTTTCTTTAAGTTTATAACTCTATGATATTACATATTTAAGAATATGAATATTTTGGTGTCTAAATATGAGCTATGTGTCTAGGCTCCCACTGCAGTTATCCAGCTGTAGATAATACAGGTGATGGACGCAGGAAAATGATTCAGCTAACCTTGTAGTAAACTGAATTGTTCTAGTCTCCACTGACTGTGTTAATTAGATGTCCGTGAGCTGTAATGGGAATTTAGTCACTTAATGTACAAGTAGACATGTACATTTAGGTATCTGAACCTGCAAGATGATTTCATCCCATTAGGATCTCAATAGGATCAATAGAGAGAAATGAGCTAGTCTGTGATGCAATTAATTTCATCCTGAAATACACATCAAAAATATGGTCAGATGAATCCCACCCTAGGCTTCTTCCAATTTATTGCCAAGTTTGCACTTTTTATAGCTTGTTACTTTTACATCTAGTTTAGGAGCTTCATTTCAAGCATTTTCTCCAAGCTGGAATTCGTCATAGGCAAAGGGTATATGGGAAGTATATATAGGTCAGCTACTTCTTTCCCATTGTTTTTAACTGAAAGCACAGTTTGTTCAGATATAATTCTGAAGGTTAGTTCATTCATAAGCTCACTTTAACACATCCCGAACCAGTAGAAAATATATTACCATTTCATATTTTAATTAGCACAAATAATTGTTCATTTAATTGCCAATCTCATCAGTAAAGAGCCTATAATAAGAACATACAGTCAGTTCCAAGATCATATGCTCTTCCACAGTAAAATTCCCAAGGGTTATTATCAATTAAATATTCTGTTAACCATTACTAGGCTTTCTGAATCAATTGATTTTGCTTTTCTGTTCCAAGGTTAGATGTTCATTTTGCTTCTTGCCACCGTTTTCTCTCCCTGTAGAAAGCGTAACAGTGAAGACTCAATGAAATAAGGTTAATAGATTTTGAAATTAGAAGGAACATTATGATCTTTAATAGCCTGACTCCCTAAATAACACAGGCCATAGAAACTCAGTAATTCCTGTATTCAACCTACGTCTCTCTAAACTTTAGCACATCCTTTGGAAAGTTACCTAGTTTTGATGTACAGACTTCTAGAGAGGTAGAATCCAGCACACCCCTACTTGTTCTATTTGGTAAATTACCCTGAAAAGTTAAACCATGTACCAGACAGCTTTCATCAGGTTTTGATATCACTTTTCATGGTACACAGAATTATCAGGAGTCACTTCCCATGTTGTTACTTGTTGTTGTTACAGGCAAATCACCTCTTAATCCCCCTTTTGAGTATATTACATGCACTGATCTTCCTATTGTCCTTACTATAAAAATGCTTTCCAGATATACATAATTAATTAATCTCTTCCCTGAGACATTTCCACTTTTTTTCAGTATGGACATAAGAATGGGGCCCAGGATTTTTACTAATGTATGCAGAGATGATATTTCCTACCTACTTCCTTTTAATACTCTACAGCTTATATTTCAAGGATAACACTTTATTTCCTAATTATAACAATATGCTGACAGATAATTTCTTCTAGGTTATCTATCAGTACAACTAAATTCTCAGTAGTGTTGTCATATTCCCCTGTCAACAGTTTATATTCTTAGACATACGGAGTTTGACTTAACTGCTGTTAATATTTTGTTCAATGGCGATCACCTTACCAAGGGATACAGACCACTCTGTAAAACTGGTCTGTCATCATTATTATTTACCAGTTTAGAAAGTTTACTTTATCTATAAACTGTGCCACTGATTGCTTTGATTTTCTCCCATAAATTTGCTAGAAAGTTTGAGCTGCTCTGAAGCAAAACTCAGATCTCTGTGGCAAGACTGTACCTTAGCTATGATGATATATTGGAAAATTTCTTTCATTTTCGCATTTAACTAGTCTTCATCCAGTTTTAGTAATCTACTTTAATTTTGTGAAATTCTTTTTTTTAACCATTGTGGCACTGAAGATTAAGTAAAATATCTTGCCAACATCTTTTATAGTTACTGAGCTTTTTTTTCTCATCCAAATTTTTTATATCATGTTTGTTTGGCAGAGTTAAATAAAAGTTACATAAACCCTTTTTGATTGTCATCAGTTATTTCAACATCCTTTTATTTTTATATGAATGCCCTCCATATTGGACAACCAATTTGACTTACTAGAGCTTTGAATGCACTATCTTTTAATCATTGGGCACCAGATTTCTAAACACTGGAAGAATGACTGATTTTGAACATAAAAGAAATCAACTGAATATTCACTATGAAGAGCAAGAAAGCCATCAATAGCTTCACTATATTTGGGGAATAAATGACAATTTCAGACAATTAATACATTAGAAAAAAATGTGCTCTTTGACTAAAATTTGAAAAGAGGAAAATTAAATGTTTTTCCATACATGGTTTTAACAGCATTAGGCATGTATGTGACTGGCTGATTTATTACAAGCATTGGGCATTTTCACAAAAATCTATTATTTTGACCTATTTCCACCTCAAAAGTATGAAAGTCACATTATTACTAAGATCAGTTTTCCCATATGCATGTATAACATCAGTGCCAGTGTAAGTAAAAAATGAAACATTCTTCGTGCATGGCTTGTTATTTTTTTCAGTATATTTTTCTTTGTGAAAATTGGCTAATTACAAAGCCTATGGCCACATTTAATCACTGACCATATTAGTGTCTCTGATGGTTTGGTTGGACATTTGTAACTGCTTGCAGTTTTTCAAAAGGTAGTGGATTTCATAAATTGTTGATGTTGCAAAGTGTTACAGTAAAGAAATCCTGTAAGTCACTAAAGACTAAAACTACAAAATACTACCTGAGTTTTTGTCCTCAATTTTTTTAGAAAACAGAGTTATTTGAGAAAAACGTAGACCATTAAGACAATAACAGTTTCCTTCAGCTTTGTAGTGACTCTTGTTTATTTTCTTATAAAGTAAAAAAATGAAGTTTATTTTTACTTACCAAATGCCATAGTATGAAAGGCACAAAATTTTGCAATATAAAATTTAGCTTAAAAATTTTTTTCCTTTAATCTTGCATTGTTTCAACCAAAGCCTTTCTCCTGGAGTTGTTAATTAAAAATTTTCAGAGCATATGCATTATTAAAGTCTGTTTTAACAGGTTTGAATGTAGAATAGAAAAAGGCTTTTACTATTACTTCAAATAGTAAAAATAATCCCACGTCCAGGGCTGTTCATAATGTTTAGAGCTTTCAATTTAAAAGCTATCCTACTTTTGGCATTCACCCTTACTTAATATTTCTTACTTGGGGAGAATTGCTCTTTCTCTGGCTGAGGCAGCAGCTGCATCATATTGATGTAATCCAAAAAGGGAAAAAAATATATTTGTTATTCTTGCCTGGACAGATGAATTGAGGAGGCTCTATATAGAAAATGTCATGTAAAGTAACAATATTGTCTCTTTGAGACAAATCCATCTGCCACTGTGTTTACTAAGTTCCTTTCACATATCGAGTTTTCTGTTGGTTTCCTTCATTATAGTTATTTGTGTACCATTAATTATTCTTACTAAAACCAAACCAAACCAAACCAAAGCAAGCCAAACCAGAAAACCCCAGATCCTAAAGGTACAGTATTTCATACTTCCTAGTTTTTCCAGAACAGTAGTTATTTTTTTCAAAGGAGAAGTTGTATTATGACTTAGAGGTCATTGATTTCATGCTTAAGTATGAATCTTTGACTACCAAATATACCATTGAGACCAGGCAATTGATTGGTATTTAAATTACTTTGTATTTGGCTCTGGTTTTGTTTTTTTTCCCCTAGCATTTTTTTGTGACACATTAGCTGTCTACCTAACTAACAAGAGCTAATGTCAAAGTTCATCAAGTCTGATGTCCCATTTCCAGTGGTGACAAAAAACAGTTGTAGTTGGAGAGAGGGACAAAACTCTGTAGGAGATCCTGCCCACCATGGTGATCTCCACTCAATTTCAAGAGCCATGAAGAATTAAGCTTTGTATTCTTCTTCACATAAAGTAGTTTAACAGTAAGTAGTCATGCAGTCTCTGTAAATCCCAAATCTGATTTTGAATCCCAGCCTCACTGGCCTTATCTTCACCTTCAGAAAAGGCCAGGTTCTGGATATCTATATTTTCAGCCACTCCACTAAAAGCTAATGCAAACAGATAGTTTAGCTTCCTAGCAGTACCTAATTTCCTTAACTATCACTTCAAATTCTTGGTATTCCAGCCAATTCACTGACTCTTTTCCAAACTCTTGAGTTTCATCAAGGAAAATAATCTTCTGTTTGTTTTATACCTTTGGCTATTTATAATCATATCAGCCATCTTAATTTATAATGGCCTGCAGTAATTTATGCTGCTGCCAATTATGTTCACTAGAGATACATTTAGCTGAAGTAACCTCATATGACTTGATGTTAAATCATACCAGTTTACTTTTTGCCTTCCATCTCTCTTTTTTTTTGGTCACAGATATGTACGCCTTACTGTGGTATTTTTGTTAGATTTATTTTCTGTATGTAAGGATTTTTTTATTTTACTTTATTTTTTTAGCTGCTCTACAATAACTCCCCATGTAGTCACTTGCATTGCACATATCTTGACATTTGCTCAATAGTTTGCTCCATTTCTGAAGTAGATTAAGCTATCTCACACAGTCTTAAAAAGAAGAAAGTGTACACACAAGGAGCTATTCATGACTAATTAGTGTCTCATAAATATATTACATTTTAAGTTTCCTGTATTAACTCACATTGCAACAGCAATGGTCTGCACCCTTCATATCCACTGTATGGATATTAATGAATATTCAGAGGCAAATGGAAATAGACAAGCTACATGACAGTACTGTACAACCACAATGACTGGTAGAGTATGAACAAAATAAAGAGGTTATAAAAGAGGAAAGTATTTCCATTATTCCATTAGCATATTGGCTAGTGTTGCATACAGTCTGAGCAGAAATTTTTTTATGGAATGTTTGAATCCCTCATCACACTTTTTTCCTCCTATATATTTGAGAAGTTTGTCTTAATTCGGAATATATCCCGTATTCCCTCCTTGCATGTGTTATTTCTCAGACTATAGCTGCTTGAAGTTTGACAGGTATAATTACACCATCCTGTTCTCTCTCTCTGCTCCTTCTTCTTTGCCCAGACTTCCAAAGAATGGCATTTTAAGATTAGAAAAGACTTTTTTTTTCCCCTATCTTCTCAGCAATACACAGTTACTTAACTATGAAATGTATTAATATTGACTATTAATATTTTAATAATTATTTTAATATTTTATAATTTAATATTATTAATCTTACATATACTCATGAGGTTCAACAAGGCCAAGTGCAAGGTCCTGCACCTGGGATGGGGTAACCCCTGATATCAATATGGGCTGGGGGATGAAGGGATTGAGAGCAGCCCTGTGGAGAAGGACTTGGGGGTACTGGTGGATGAAAAGCTGGACATGAGCCAACAATGTGCGCATGCAGCCCAGAAGGCCAACCACATCCTGGGCTGCATCAAAAGCAGCGTGGCCAGCAGGTCGAGGGAGGTGATTCTGCCCCTCTGCTCTGCTCTGGTGAGACCCCACCTGCAGTGCTGCGTCCAGCTCTGGGGCCCTCAGCACAAGAAGGACATGGACCTGCTGGAGCGGGTCCAGAAGAGGGCCACCAAAATGATCCGAGGGCTGGAACACCTCTCCTACGAGGACAGGCTGAGAGAGTTGGGGTTGTTCAACATGGAGAAGAGAAGGCTGTGAGGAGACCTTATTGCCGCCTTTCAGTACTTAAAGGGGGCCTATAGGAAAGATGGGGAGAATCTTTTTAGCAAGGCCTGTTGTGACAGGACAAGGAATAATGGATTTAAACTAAAGAAGAATAGATTTAGACTGGATATAAGGAAGAAATGTTTTACAATGAGGGTGTTGAAGCACTGGAACAGGTTGCCCAGAGAGGCAGTGGAGGCCCCATCCCTGGCAACATTCAAGGTGAGGTTGGACGGCGCTCTGAGCAACCTGATCTGGTTAAAGCTGTCCCTGCTCACTGCAGGGGGTTTGGGCTAGATGACCTTTAAAGGTCCCTTCCAACCCAAAGCATTCCATGATTCTATGATTCTATGATTCTGTTTTATTAGAAGCAGGAGTTCCTGCAGTGTTTAAGTAGAATGCACCTCTGTACATATGCTTTTGCATCTCCTGATGTGTGCAAGAAAATCACTTCCTTGGATTTTTGACAGCTTCTGTTATGGACTTCTTCCTTTATGATGTTTGCATAACTTAACAGCCTCTGCACATACCATGCTTCTGCCTACACTGAACAGCTGAGCCTTTGTTATGTTTGGAATCATGAAAGGCTTCCCACATCATTTGGATCTTCATCATGGTACAAGATTGCATCTAATGTAGTTCTACTTAGTAGAAATAATATTTAGCAAAATCACCTAGAGCCAGATTCCACCATCCTATTCACATTAACTCCTTACTCTGCCAGTGGTCCCCAAGATATTGCCAACTCAACATACAAGTGATAAAATATGGTTCTATATAAAACAGGCATGTCTTCTATCTTGAAACATTATTCACAAATCAGTTGGATGTTCTTAATCAGTGCCCCTTAGACACACAGAGGAATACACACATCTTGCCCAAGAAGCTTCAACAGGGAAGGAGATATGCCTGGATACTACCGGTATGGTGCACCTGACCATTTATAATCTGCAATCTTTGACTCTGCTCTTCCTCCCACACTCCACCTAACTCTGGAAAGTTTGTAGCACAGGAAACCAGGTGCTGCTCCCTTTGTCCTCTGTCCAAAATCTTGGCTGCATTCTTCCACCGATTTCTTTACTTGATGACTCCAAAAGAGCAGAAATATCTTTGCAGCCACTCACAGAGCCAGTGTATGACGCAAAGTCCATTCATGGCATAAACACAGAAGGGGATTTTAGATAAATAATATGAAAGTTTAAAAAATTACTTTGTAAAGATTAACGTTTTTTCTCCTTACTTCATTAAACTAAAATTAATGATACCACCCATTCTCTAATAGAAGGAGTTGGTTACTTCTGGCAACTTAGCTACATACTTGATGCTGATACCCACAGCTTTGTTGGTAGGCCATGTCAACTACAAATGCTTTGAGCTAAATATTTAATAATGTATCCTTATCAGTCTCCAATGACTGTACCAGGTGCATTGGGCACTATCTAGGCATTAGCTGGAAAGGTATATGCACTGCAGTCCAACTGTACACACTTCACTTTTATAAGAAATATGTTTAGTCAGTATCTGTATTCTTGAATAAAAAGGAAAAGACAATTTAAAAAGTTAAATAAATACACAAATATACTGTAGCTCAGCATAGGTCCCCACAGTTCCTTTGGGTGTGGGAGAGAAAAGAACACAAATATGGAAATGGGGAAGGGGGGAAGCTGGGAATGAGGAGAGGGGAAAAAAGAGGGAAAGAGAGAGGTTTTTCTTCTTCCTTCTAACCCCATGGCAGAATATTCATTTCAAAGAATCTATATGGCACCATTCTGAATAATATATGTGGTTAAAAGTAGTGTAGGGCTCTGTTTAAAGATGGTGACTTCCTGGAGGAAACCAAAGCATAGCTGAGCAATACATGAAAGTAAGAACTTTGGAATGGCTGTTTCTTTGCAGATGGATCTGGTGCCACTTGCTAAAAACCATCTTCCCTCCGCAGTATTACACAGTAGCCATTTTGAATGTGACACTATTAAGCTTGCTGCAGACACCTAGTAAAGTGCTTGGAGAAGAGTTCATCTTATTGGCCACTAAATAATTGCCTTCCTGAAAATGAAAAAGAATACCTTTTCTCAGATAAACTTGTAGATAAAATGAAAACCTTGATTTTTGCACTGGATTGATGAGTGTTGTGGTTTAGCCGCAGCCAGCAACCAAACACCACGCAGCCACTTGCTCACTCCCCCTACCCCGATGGGATGGAGAAGAGAATCAGAGGAGTGACTGAGAAACACTCCTGGGTTGATATAAGAACAGTTTAATAATTGAAATAAAGTAAAATGGTAATGATTGAAATAACAATATAATAATATACAAAGCAAGTGATGCACAATGTAATTGCTCACCACCCACTGACTGATACCCAGACAGTCCCTGAGCAGCGATCGCTGCTCCCCAGCCAACCCCCCCCAGTTTATATATTGGGCATGACATCATGTGGTATGGAATAGCCCTTTGGTCAGTTTGGGTCAGCTGTCCTGGCTGCGCCCCCTCCCAGTTTCTTGTGCACCTGGCAGAGCATAGGAAGCTGAAAAGTCCTTGACTAGCATAAGCAGTACTTAGCAACAACTAAACCATCAGTGTGTTATCAACATTCTTCTCCTACTAAATCCAAAACACAGCACTATGCCAGCTACTAGGAAGAAAATTAACTCTATTCCAGCCAAAACCAGGACAGTTAAAAATATTCCATGCTTTAAAAAAAATAACTTTGTGGTAAAAATAAATATTTTAAAAGAAATCTGTAATCCTGACAGTAGGGGGAACAACAATGCCTACAATATAAACTTAAAACTGATACTGAAATCTTTATAGACCTTTTTTTTTTTTTTCAAAGGGCCTTTTAGTATGTTCCCTTTTAACTTGCATATGCAAAAGCTGTTAATTCTTTTCCTAGAGGACAAATGCTTTTTGGGCCAGTAAGGGAAAGGAATGAAGAATCCTCCTGACTCTACTTTAACTTGATCTCAGACACGTCTGGGATGCTCAAGCATTGGAATGACCAGAAGATGGGACAGGCAGCGTGACTGGTGATGTAGAGCTAGGTCCAAGTACAAACAAGGAAGGGCAAGACTTATTTTGTTTTCAAATATAAAAATCAACTTTATCCTGATAGTCTGAAGTCCAAAATAAATACTCTCATCAAACTACAATTTAAGGTCTATAATTAATACAAAAATATATGTTTCTGAAGACTAGATCTTTATGAAAAATGATGGAACATTTTTGCTTAGTTTTTCTGGTTTTTTTAAACATCCTACCAAAGAGTTATGAGATGACTTAGAATTTCAAGTAAATGAAGCAAGTCCTAGGAAATGTGTATGCCAATCAATTCTAGGTTGTCAGGGCCGATTACTGATAAATAGTAGTGTTATCTTAATTATACTCATAATTTCAATGGAATCCATACACCTTAGAAGCTGGCCTAACTTCTCTCACTGCACAGCTTCACCTGGGAAATGGGAATGCAACGTTTTCCTGTTTTAACTTGTAATCTCAGCAGCTGGTTCCCGAGAAGCTATTAATATGATGGAATATTTTTGCTTCGGCAGATCCCTTTCATTGTCCTTACCAACCATTTTTGATTTTCTGGTTGACAGGATTACACAAATGTGTTTATGCATTACAAACAAGAGTACTTGCTTTTTGTGCAGAATAGCACAAAAGAGCATGATAAGGCATAAAGAAAGGTTGAGGAGATCTTATTGGAACAGAAATAGAAAAAAGGTAGTGGACAACAACTCAACATCCAGATAGAGATTGGTGACAGCTGGTGTCCCCCAGGCATCCATATTGAGACCAGTACTGTTTAATATCTTGATCAAGACATAGACAGTGGGATCAAGTGCACCCTCAGCAAGTTTGCAGATGACACCAAAGTGAGAGGTGCAGTTGACATGCGTAAGGGATGGGATGCCATCCAGAGGGACCTAGACAAGCTCAAGAAGTGGGCCTGTGTGAACCTGATGAGGTTCAACTAGGCCAAGTGCAGGGTCCTGGACACAGGTCAGGGCAACCCCCAGTATCAATACTGGCTGGGGGATGAAGGGATTGAGAGCAGCCCTGCCGAGAAGGACTTGGGGGTACTGGTGGATGAAAAGCTGGACATAAGCCACAATGTGCATTCGCAGCCCAGAAAGCCAACCAAATCCTGGGCTGCATCAAAAGGACTGTGGCCAGCAGGTCAAGGGAGATGATTTTGCCCCTCTACTCTGCTTTGGTGAGACCCCACCTGGAGGACTGCATCCAGCTCTGGAGTCCAGGAAAGACATGGACCTGTTGTAGCAGGTCCAGAGGAGGGCGACAAATATGGTCCAGGGGCTGGAGCACCTCTCCTGCAAGGCCAGGCTGAGAGAGTTGGGGTTGTTCAGCCTGGAGAAGAGAAGACTCAGGGGACTTTATTGCAGCCTTTTAGTACTCAAAGAGGGTCTATAGGAAAGATGGGGACAAACTTTTTAGCAGGGCCTGTTGCAATAGGAGAAGGGGTAATGGTTTTGAACTAAAAGAGGGTAGATTTAGACTAGATCTAAGGAAAAAATGTTTTACAATGAGGGTGATGAAACACTGGGACAGGTTGCCCAGAGAGGTAGTGGAGACCCCATCCCTAGAAACACTCATGGTGAGGTTGGACAGGGCTCTGAGCAACCTGACCCGGTTGCAGATGTCCATGCTCATTGCAGGGGGCTTGGACTACATGACCTTTAAAGGTCCCTTCCAACCCAAACTATTCCATGATTCTATGATTCTATCTCCAACTGACACTGTTGTGAAATGGTCTGCCAGGCAAAGTTCCTCCAGCAGAGAGGCTGTGGTCAGTCAAAGATGTAGTCAGATATTCTCCTTAGATGGATAGTACCATATTTAATGGAAGCTTCAATGTGCTGAAACACCGTATCTCTTTCCAAACGTCTCAGGAGCATTTACACTGGCCAATATGGGGAATGCAGCTGTAGTGCAACATCTTGTGAAATCTAAAGTGAGAAGATGGGAAACTCGTAAGTTGGTTCAGAACTGTCTTCAGCAGTGTCAGCACATTTTTGCCAGTTAGCATGCTAGAACAGGAATACCCTTTTTAACTTTTGGCTTCTGGAGAAGAATTCCATTTCTTAACATATGTTTACAAAGGTGTTTATATATACATTTTTTTCCACTTGTTACCTGAGCTGAGCTGATCCAATGGAGACTTAGCCCATGTTAACATAGCACTGAGTTCAAGCTAATATATTTTGCTTTTCAATAGGGGTTAAATGCACTGGTACAGGAACATATCATCATGTTCCAACTCCTGGTCCAGAAGGAGCTCCTGTGGGAAGACAGTTGTCTGCATTCCGTTACAGAGGCATTTGCTAAGTAATCCAGGTTTAGGTAACAGTGAAGACAAAGGAGAAAAACAGCAGTCTCATGGCTAAGCAGATGGATGGAACTCAACATTTTCCATCAGATCTGAGTTTGTTAACAAGTCATTTGTGAAGCTTAAGGACAGTGTCCTCTTTATTAGTTTCCCAATCAGTTGATTTCTTATAAGCTTAATTGATATTTTCCCCATGTTTTTTATATCCCTGAGTGTGAAACACTGAAGATTATTTTGCAAGATATGGGACACGTTTGTCTAATGGAGGTAAAAATCTTACTGTTGCTACTGGTTGTGTAATCCTTCAGTGAAGATTTTGGAAAGATCTTTTGCTGCTTCATGACTGACAGTTCATGGAAGGACTTTTTTATTTCTCCTGCTTTTAACAAGCAATTTCTGGCCAAAGAAGATCAAACTACAGACAAAATGCTCACTTTTTCCTTAACTTCCCAACCTTCACTGCTGAATCTTTTTTAAATCTATGTATAAAAATAATGAAAGTAGCATCATACATGTTAGTGGGTTTTCTGTTAAAAATAATTTTAGTAGTATTAGAATCGTAGAATCATAGATTCATTTAGGTTGGAAAAGACCTTTAAGATCATCCAGTCCAACCGTTAACCTAACACTACCAAGTCCACCACTAAACCAATTAAGGGGAGAGTAGCAATTTCACGTTTCCTGTCTGGGTGGCTGGATTCTTTTTTAATGAAAGTAAAACTAGGAATCATTAAGGTTGAAAAGGATCTCTAAGATCATCAGTCCAACTGTCAACCCAGCACCACCATGCCTACTAAACCATGTCCCAAAGTGCCACATCTACCCATTTTTTGAACACCTCCAGGGATGGTGACTCCACCACCTCTCTGGGCAGCCTGTTCCAATGCTTGACTACCCTTTCTGTGAAGAAATTTTTCCTAATATGGAATCTAAATCTCCCCTGATGCAGCTTGAGCCCATTTCCTCTTGTCCTATCACTAACTACTTGGGAGCTGAGACCAACTCCCACCTCACTACAACCTCCTTTCAGGTACTGTAGAGAGTGAAAATAAATTTTTCCTAATATCCAGTCTAATATACTCAGTCTTGAAGTATCTGAGCAAGCAACAGCTACTATCTCTCTACTATTGGGTGGGATGGAGTGAGTGTAAATGGAACAGGAAATATGGACATGGTCTTTTTGATTATACTTCCCACCCTCTCCTAATAAATTGTGATTCTGGTGTTCTTGTTTACTTTTTTAAGTTGGTGGCACAGACCTTTCACAAAGAAGGAACAAAACTGGTGATTTTGCTTCTAAGATTCATTCATTCTCTAGTATAGCTAGACTTTTCCTTGTGCAGTGCCTGACATAAGGCTCTAGTTTAGTCCAATATGCCATTGTCTGCTCCTAACTTTTGTGGATATTTTAAATTTTATTCCTTAGTTTCCTTCTACTATGTGTCTTACTTGACATGTCTACTGTGCATAGACTAACAAAAAATGCAGGAGACTCTTCATGGATTCACAAGAGGAAATCTTGGATAGAATCCTCTAGGGCATATTGCCAAAGTCAAAAGAAGACTCACAGCAATGAAGTAATTAATTCCTTCTCTTGCCATGGATCAGAAATTAAACAGAAATGGATAAAAGAATTAGCTAGAAATATAGAATAGTCTCATTTTACTTTTTTTCCCAACATTTGGCAACTACAGATAGTGCATTCTTGTGAAATTTAGTGCATGCTTTTACAACTAATTGAATCTGTGGGGCTTTTTTTTATCAAATGTCAAAGATAAGGCACAGTCACACAGAAAAAAAGTTGCTCCATATTCTTCTTCTAAACATAAAGAAAGCCAGATCCTACAAAGTCTTACGTGCATCTGCAGTCTGAAGACTTCCCTATACATCTTCTTATAAGTGGTGCAACTCATGTAGAAGGTGTTGCTCAAGGTATATCTCTTAAAGGTATAAAGCCTCCAAGAATTTGTTTAATTTTTCCTTATGCTATAATCAGTGAGTACCCTCCACTCTATTTTCATAGGTTTAGTGATTAAGCAGTTTTGATCTTGAAAACTTTAGTAGTGCTGTTTCACAGGAGACAGTGTGTAAATCTTCTGACCTGAAATTTTGAAATGCATTTTTTATGAACTACAGTATTTCAGACCATTAGTTTAAGCTTACCCCAGAAAACCTTCAGTACAGTGTGATCCATAATGTGTATATCCACAGTCCTACAAGATCCAAAAATAACTCAAGAGTCAAACCTGTATGGGCCTGGGGTCATGATTAAAAACTAATAAAGTAAATCTGACAAATACTTTCACATCTTGAGGTACAGAGTTTTTAATAAATCAACAGTCTATGGCAATAGCAGGTTTTTACATGAAATTAAGTGGTATTTCTCTTGGTGAGTACTTGTCTGCATACAGCAACAGTAATACTAATCCAAGAATGTAAGTAAAGAGACGAGAGCAGAAATAGGTAAAATATTATTTTCACTGATACTGATTTTTTGTTGGACATCAGATTTGGCTGTTATTTTGGGCTTTGTGTCCTGCAGTTGGAGATGATAACTAGACAGTGTTATCAGTGCTGAGAAATTACAAACATAATTTTCTACCTAGGTGTTTCCTCCTTTCCACTAGCTCTTGACTTTCCTACACGACTGGTAGACATTACTGAAATCAAGGAAACATATGAAGAAAGATATTATTTAGCATAGTTTAAGGTATGGTAGCTTACTATAGGACACTTAATTTTTTAACACAGGAGTAACTCCATGTGAATAGGAGAAATCAGTTTATTTTTCTGTGGCATTAGCTTATTGGGTTAACTACTTAAATATTTGTAGCTTTTCTTGAGGAAGTATTTTTCCTTTCATACATATCACATTGCATGTGTGAAAACATAGTCTACAACTTTAAAGGTCAGGAATTTATTAAAAAAAAGAAAAACAAAAAAAAAATTCCTTAGCTTTTTCATATTCAAAAAAAGTTTTATTCTTGTCTTCCATGAACGGTGGCATGCCAGAATTTGAACAGAAACACCTGTATGCCCAACCTCACATCCTCTTTCAGTAGTGAGTGTTTGGAAACTTGAATACCTGTTTGGTCTCCAGTATCTTTCCTCTCATCAGTTTATTTAAAGTCACTGTTTTCCTACTGTTTCATTCCATCACCTCTTGCAAATTCTGCTACCCAATCACTTTCTTCATTTGTATCTTCTTTCTGGCAATTCTCATCCCACTTAGAAACTGCTGCTTCTGCTGTTTTCTTCATTTGTTTTGGGTAAAAAAAGATTTCATTTTGATAACAAGCTATTTTCCAGATCATAGTGGCTGTATTAAACCTATATTTTAAAGTACAATTTTCTGAGTTTTAGTTCTTACATCAAAAGTGAGTTATGCCAAGCCACTTAATATATTAGCAAAAAAAAAAAAAATTAAAATCCCACCTTGAGAGGTTCTTACATTTGTTTTAATACCAAGACCTTCATTTTTCTCACAATGATTAAAATATTGATGCTATTCTACAGAATAGCAGGTAGTTTTTTGCTTTAACTGTTGGGAAACTAAGTTAAAACAGCTTGCATGAGGTCAATGAGAAATTGTACAAAAATCTATTAACTGCAGGTGTGGCAGGGTGGAGGCTTGTTAAATTATGTTTAGTGGATGAAGAAATACAAAAACCCCAATGTTTTTTTAAGATTTCTTTTTTCCAGAGCAATGAAGATAAGGATCCTTTTAACTGTGTTTCTTGTAACACGTAGTTGCTTATGCGTGCCTTATGGTTCCTTCACAACTGAAATGATAGGAAAGCTCTCCAGAGCATTATGGAAACTGATGTAAGCAGGAGTTATTAACAGACCTAGCCTTTGGGAAAACTCTGTCTTAGCAAGCTGTGAAGTTTGAGTTTATTCTGACCACTCTGTGTCCACAGGCTCATGAAGGGTTGCTGACCTCCTGTCAGATTTTCATCTGAACTGTCAGCTTCCAAAAAGTTGTGCTTCTGTCCCAATGAAAGCAGAGTTTATCAGGTTTTCTTTGCTTTCCCTCTGCAATAGAAACAATGAATAAATCATATCTGTTAGTGTTCAGGACATTTTAGAAAGTAAATTTATGTTGTGGTTTAACCCAGCAGGAAGCTAAACACCACACAGCCGCTGGCTCCCTCCCTCCCCCTGCAGTGGGATGGGGGAGAGAATTAGGAAAAAAAGTAAAATTCGTGGGTTGAGATAAAGACAGTTTAATAGGACTGGAAAAGGAAGGGAAAATACTACTACTAATAATAATATACAAAACAAGTGGTGCACAATGCAATTGCTCACCACCCACTGACTGATGCCCAGCCAGTTCCTGAGCAGCGATTGCTGGCCCCCTGGCCAACTCCCCCCAGTTTATATACTGAGCATGACGTCATATGGTATGGAATAGCCCTTTGGCCACTTTGGGTCAGCTGTGGTGGCTGTGTCACCTCCCAGTTTCTCACTGGCAGGCATGTAAAGCTGAAAAGCCCTTGACTAGTGTAAGCACTACTTAACAACAACTAAAATATCAGTGTGTTATCAACATTCTTCTCCTACTAAATCCAAACCACAGCACTATGCCAGCTACTAGGAAGAAAATTAACTCTCTACCAGCTGAAACCAGGACAATTTATTAGTGGGAATTTATTTGAGCTGCTAGGTGCCAAATGGCCATGTGAAAGCATTAGTGCATTGTCTGTAATAACTGAAGTACCTTGCAAATGAAGCCTTGTCTGTTTATGATGAACACTACACTTTTTGATAAAAATATGGGGTTGTTAGTTTTATCGTGTTCTCTAATGTAACTGAGTGGGATGATGAACTCCTTCCTTACAAACACAATAGACCTTTCTGGCTAGAGCATATACTAATGTAATCCTCTCCTCACATTAGTCTGTAATGGACAGAGTTTTCAAGGATTGAATTGTCCCAAAAGACCATTTAAGACCACTCCTGAAACCTGCTCCTAGCAGCTTTCCACATTACCAATTTCCAAGGTGCCTGGGGGAAACCTTGCTGTGGCTGACTGCTCCTTGAATGGTGCCCTCACAGCTCAAGCACCACAACAGCCTTATAGCACTCACACCAATCCCTACTTGTATACAAACTCACTTTTGTTCCTGGCAACAGTCAAAACCCATTACTGTAGCTCAGTAAGAAAACATTGTTATCCATTCTATGATTCTGGGTTTTCTTTTGCACTAGCATATAAGGACAGTCACGCACCTCAGCAGCCAAGGATAACCCATTAGAGCAGAATCAATGCATTGGACTAGGGAAATTGAAGGCATTATCTAAAACACCATCATGAAAAGCAATACATGAGTGCAAGCTTTTGAATAAAAATATCTGGCTATGGTTCTGTCATAGTGAGCAATATTTTTCATACTGTTTTTAGCTCAGGACATGGCTAAGAAGACTACATCAGTGAGAACATATCCACTCAGTTAATGGAAAAGCAGTTTGGAATTGGAAAGAATGACAGGTTTCTGGCCATTAAACAGAACAAATAATAAAAATAATAACCTCTGTTGTATTTGGCAACAGATTTCTGCCTCTGAGCCAGGAGCAATACGTTCAAATTTTATCAGGTACCACCACAAACACTTCAGTATGTGGAGTCTTGATGGCTGGTGTCATTGCTGGCCTGTTACTCCTCCTCATCACCATGCCACTCTCTTGCTTATGGAAACAAAATTGTTTCTGTGACAATATATCAGTCCAGATTTGGAGAATGACTAAGTGTTTTGTGGCAAGTGAGCAGTGAAAGTGGTGGTAGGTCAATTAAAGATCAGTTAAGGATAAGATAAAAAACTTCTGCATATTTTTTCAGGGATGATGGAAAGCCTTAAGCTTTAGAGACTACTTCCATACATATTATGAAAATTACCAAGACAAAGATGATTCCAGAAAGACAGGTGTGGTGGGTTACCCTTGGCTGGCTGCCACCCAGCTGCTCTCTCACTCCCTCTCCTCTGCAGGACAGTGGGAGAAAATAACACAAAAATGTCATGGGTCGAGGTAAGGACAGGGAGATCACTCGCCAATTACCGTCATGGGCAAAACAGACTCAACTTGGGGAACATTAATTAATTTATTGCCAATTAATAACAAAATAGGCACAGGGGGATGGGGAATGGGGGTTGTGGTCAGTCCATAACACTTGTCTCTACCATTTCTTCCTCCTCATGCTCTTCCCCTGCTCCAGCATGGGTCCTTTCCATGGGGTACAGTCCTTCAGGAATGGACTGCTCCTGTGTGGGTCCTCTTTGGGTCACAGGTCCTGCCAGAAAACCTGCTCCTGCATGGGCTTCTGTCCATGGGCTGCAGCTTCCTTCAGGACATGTCCACTTGGTGAAGTGTGGGGTCCTCCACAGGCTGCAGGGTGGATATCTACTCTACCTTCGTGCTCCATGGGCTTCAGTGGGACAACTTGTGTCACCACAGTCTTCACCACAGGCTGCAGGGCAATCTCTGCTCTGGTGCCTGGAGCACCTCCTCCTTCTTATCTGACCTTGGTGTCTGCCGGGCCAGTTGGTTAGAACATGGTGCTAATAACGCCAAGTTCACAGGTTCAATCCCTGCTCACTGCAGGGGGGTTGGGCTTGATGGTCTCTCAAGGTCCCTTCCAACCCAAAGCATTCTATGATTCTCTGATTCTATTTCACATTTTCTCACTCCTTTGTCACAGGTGCTGCAGAGAGGTTTTTTTACCCTTTTTTAAATAAGTTACCACAGAGGTGCCACCAGCATCCCTGAAAGTCTCAGCTTTGGCCAGTGGTGGGACCGTATTGGAGCCAACTGGAACCATCTGTGTCTAACATGGTGGCAGCTCCTGGTGTCTTCTCACAGAGGCAATGCCTGCAGCCCCATCCATGCCTACCCAAACCTTGTCACATAAAAGCAATACAAAAGTACATTTGTGTGTTCAGGGTCTAACTCAAAGGAAAGTTTATACCTTATGGCCATCCAACTGCAATGATCAAGAATTAGGTTTTGTTTTGAATAGCTTCCAGGCTGCAGATAGACATAATTGTAACTTGTAAAAGCAGCATATCAACAAATAACACACCATACAATAACCTGAGCTGTCTTGGCAGGTAGCTTAGACATATAAAGGGAAATACATGAAAATTATACTAAATGAAGAGAAATTAAAATAGCATTACTTCGAGAGACCATTCAGAGAATTTGCTGAGGTATCACTGAAACCAGTGATAAGATTTCTGTGAACCTGCACAGAACAAGGATTTGGACCTCCAAATTTGCTTCAGGCAAGGATGTGGGGCAAGGCACATGCTAAAAACTCCCTGCAGAGTATGACAGAGTTTCACATTGGCTAGGACAAGCTGAATTGCTAAATAGATCTTGTCTTACAGGCATGGAAAGTACTGTGTGAAACTACTACTCTTAAATTATGGTTTAGAACATTTTCTTTGGGCTAAATCTTCAAAGGCTAAATCTTTGGGGAAAATAAGAGTAATAGTGGAGTTTTGTTTGAAGGCATACAGTGCACTGTCTTTGTCTATGACATTAATCTTTTAATTGATATTGAAGATAGGTTTTAGTCAGCTCTAGACTACATCTCCAACAATATTTGATAAGTTCTGGGCAGTGATCTCAACTCAATATCATTGTAATTAAAAACAAGAAACAGCCTGACAGAACAGAAAGTCTTTTTGCACTGTTCTTGGTTTGCTCTACCCAATTCATCATCACCATGATGATCAATGTAATCAAGGGAGGAAAAAAAATGCAGCTTGTACTTGACACCTGACTGGAATAACCAACAGTTTGGGAAGAAAGTTTTTTACTCCAAATTTACCTCCAAATTTTGTGCCTTCTGAGTGATGCGTTTCCAGACACAAAGCCTGACAGTTGGGAATGTTTATACTGAAAACAATAAAATTAATTTCTGGTTTTCCTTATAAATAGTTTATGCACTTTAATGGTCTGATGGTCTTCTTTAAGAAGTTCATTAATTAAACATAACATTGTATTAGCCCATATATAAAGACTGATGGATTTAGAATAATGTAAATTACATTTTCTTCAGAGAGTGTCCTGTAGTATTTTGCTGGAGGAAGTGAAGCAATTTATGACTGCAGAACTTTCAATTTATGAGCCAGGATCACTCAGAGAGATGGAGAGAATAAACAGAAATGTTTGTTTCTCTACAAGAAATTCATAGGAAATATAAGTAGAGTACAAAGCTAGGTAATAAATTATCCATTTAGAAAATATACCAACTGTCAATGCAAGAAAATGCTTTAAAATGTGCTAAGTGAATTCAGCATACTGCTGAATTCAGCATACAGCTGCTCAAAACATACTGCTCACCAAGGTGGCCGGAACTGAGAAACACAGAGGCCTTGCCGTAACTATATCTTTATTAGTTGTACCTGGAACAAAAGGCAGCTAGTGTACAAAGCAGAGCTGTAACTAACCTTTGACTGGAGGACATGAAGATGAGTGGTTCTTCCTTGTGATCCATGTAAGTTCTGACCTCAGTTAAGGCTTTAACTGATAACAATGATTATCTATTGCTTAGGTGAAATTATGAAGTAACAGAATTTTCTTCGCCACTTTATTATTTTCATTTTTAAATAATAACAGTGTCATTTATACATTTTCCCTGAAGATGACTTCAGGGTTTAACTCCTACATTTTGAAAGTAGGAAATAATGGGCATAACATTCACACATACCAACTTCTTTAAAAAAATAAGTCTTTTAGCTACTTCCAAAACCAAGTTTCAAGTGTCCAAACCAAAAATGCAACTGGTGTGGTAAGGTTGAGGACAACACGACACCTTCCTGCACACACTTTAATATGCATGTGTGCTTTAAGCTGCTGTGCTAATACTTTGCATTATTATTTAAGTTAGGTGGTACCTCCTGTGAAGGAACACAATTACATGCATGTTCTTTTACATCCCTGGAACACTGTAAGCAATGAAATTAGAAATATTTCTTATACACATAATGAATAAATCACACAGGCAACTTTAATTCAGACATTTTCCCTATTTTGAGTACTGGATTGTGGAAACATAATGGTTCTTTTATACCCTTTGTTTCCAGTTATCTGGGGTTTTTTTGTTTGTTTTGTTTTGTTTTGTTTTGTTTTTTTAAATGCAGCAAGGTTGTATTCTTTCCTAAATCTCCAAATAATTAACCTGAAAACAAAAAAAGATTTTTTTATACAGAATCGTATTAGCATCTATCTGGATTGTTTTTCAGTGGGACTGGAATTTGTAGGTACAGTGTTTTTTCTTGCTTGAGCTAACCGTGAAGCCGCAGCAGGCAGCCATCCTCTGCATGCTCAGCAGTAAAAGGGAAATGGGAAGAGGTCAGGATCTGGGGTTTGATTCCAGAGAGGGAGAGGAGCATTCTGTAATAAGGCAGGAACTTTCTGCTCCACCCATCCCACCTGCCTCTAGCCTAGTCCTGGCACTGGCACTGGCTCTCAGCTTCAGTTACCTTGTTTGTGGGATGCTTGTCAATGCTTACCTCTACATTAGTAAATTAAATAGGGCCAGGACTCAGGTCTAAGCACTGTGCTGGGACTGTCTGTGCTGATTATTTGCTAGTATTCTCTCTGGCATAGTTTGGGCAGACTTCAGACCATCATGGACAACACTCACTTAGGGTTCAGGGAGCAGTACATGGGCCAGGGACACTTCTGCAGGCACTCTGGGTGAAACCACTCTGTTTTGAATGAAAAGATGTCTCATCATATCATGTCATCCCCTACTGCATTTCTCCTGGACCAGAGAATGAGCTCTGTGCAGCTTTCCAAAGTGCAAAATGCTGGTCTTTACGTTGCTAAATTTAGTCTGGTTTATTTTAGTTGGAGTGGTTTAGGGAGCACTCATACAGTCAGCCATCTATGGATCAGAGGGGATGGTAGTGCCTGGTGTGGGAGCTGTAGTAAACAGCCAGTTGACAGCACTCTTTCCAGCAGAATGACGTGAACCCAAAAAAAGAACATCTGTATGTAGCCTAAATTCCGAGGTGAACTGCATATAACTTAGGATTTTAGAGCTCTTAGAGACCAATCCATAAACAGAGTATTCAAAGAGCAATGAAGTGGTGTTTTCTTACCACTTAAATGTCTAACTTTGATCCTGTGATCACTGTAACATTTACACTAAAGAGGCAACTGAGCAGTTTGTGTTGTCTACTATTCAGAGATTGTCCTTAATGGAGATTGTCCTTAATGGTGTCCTGTTAGGCAGGCCACCTACTCAGGCTTCTTATCAAATATTTATTTGTTAATAATTCATAAAAGGTGTCACTTGCTACAGCTATTTATGGATATTGACAGGTGTGTCTAATGAGGAGGCACAAGGTACAAATCTACATTATTATTATTTTTTTTTTAATCTGTAACCTGTTCAAGCTAGTAATTTGCAAGCATATCTTAATGACTGGCTTTGCAGGGTCCCTAGACTGGATGCTTTTGGACATTGATGTAAATCTGCAATGCCTCCAACTCACCTAGATAGAACCAAACAGATCTGTATGTACTGAAGAATTCTTCCTTTTGCCCTTTATTTTTACAGTGTCTCTTGTTCACAAGGGACTTGGTCTCTGGTAACATCTTCAGGAACTGAGGAGGAAAATGAAGGATTGAATATGTTTTTCCTCATATAATTTGCTTTGTCTGTGTATTTTGCCTTGTGACTGCAGAGAGGCAGATAATTAAAGGATGCAAATTATGTGTGTGTGTGTGCAGGTGTAAGCATGAGGAAACAGCAAGCATAAGATATAAAACATTTATGAATTCCAGAAAAATGAATGATGAGTCCAAAAGTCACACTAACAATGTCAGGCAAAGTTAGATCTGTAAAAAAATCCCATAAAACTTTATTTCCATTAAAACTTACTGTAAGCATAATTGAAGACATTTAACAATTTATTATAGTGAACATCCAGTCTCCTAAAAATAATTTGTTCTACAGATAATTACCACTTGACTGAATCATTGTTTATGGCTATTAAATAATTATTCAAGTGTACGGCTTTAGATACGTAAATGTTCTGTGCCCCCTGATGAAGAAGATCAGGTTAAATGCTAAATATGCACAATATAATATTCAATTCACTTACCATATTCTGGAGTGGTAATAATCACCAAGAGCAATGGTTAGTTCTCTGCTTTCATTGCCATCTTTTTTATGCAAGAAAAATACTACATTAGTACATTTCACCTCTTAACTTTATAACTGACACTTTCCTTTTTCCCAGGGATAACAGGTGACAAAATAAAAAAAGCTGTGTCCGAGCTAATCAAAATAATTGAAAGAAGAGCTATAAATGAAATAAAGTACTGATTCTTTCTTTGATGGTCATGTTTGTTCCTCAAGTCTCCTTGATTGTTACTTTTGGGCTTATTAGGTTTATTTTTTCTAAAATACTTTGCCTCCAGTGAGCAAACTAGTAGCACCCCTCCGAGATTAAGATACTATTTCTTGATATCAGCATATTGTTCCCAACTAACCCAGACTGTTTGATGGGCTTCTTATTCTTCAGTTCTACCACTCAGGTGTGACCCTTCTTTACGCTAGAACCTGGCAGCTGGTGGTCAACTGAATCTCAGGGGGGATTCAACTTAAACATTATTTGGTTTGGGTTTCATTACTACAAAGCAGTAGTATTATTTTGCCAACCAGTTCATGTTCAAGACTCACTGTCAGGCACAGAATTCTTTGTAATGCAGACAAGCCTGAGAGTTTATATCTACATGATTTGTGTTCCTGCCCTTGGATTTTAATTTAATAACCCCCAGGGGTAAAGCATATTTTTGATCATCTTGGAGGAACAAGGAAGAGTAATCAGCATAAATCTGTACACATATGTATAAAGGGTAGTTGACCTGTCTATTTAATAACTCTTGCCTTCCTCTTTTTTATGTATCCAGACACTGAACATGAGCACACATCCTCTAATGTAGGAGTGGTGTGTCCAGTCAGTCCATCAATGTTCTATTATGCAGATATTGTTGAGCTACTTTACAAAGTGCTCCTTGAGCCTTAAGATATCATTTTTACTAAAGACATCCTGTACAATAACTACAGTTAAAATCACAAGGTCATAAAGTTCTACATTTGTTTCAAGCCAAGCATCATCCTCATAAATGTTTTTCATTAGATTTAGAACAGAATTATAAACTTTGTGGAAACTGAAGAAACTCATAAAAATGGAAATGCAAACATTAGGACAAATTAGCATGGCTTGTCTTAGAAAATCATATAATTAGCTGTACTTCTCAGCTTCAGGCTAGCCATACTTTATTTACATAGCAACACAGTGGTTTAGCTTTTTGAAAGGCAGAGTGAAGAAGAAGTTGCATCATTTGTTTTCTTGTCTTTCTCCAAATCAGTCAATGCTATGGTATGATTCAAATCATTCAATACTGAGCGAATCATATTTATCTTATATTACCATAAGGGTTGTAGTATTTTCTTATTCTCATGCATAGCTGGCACCGAGCATTTTTGACAAAAAGAAAGAGATTTTATTGATTAGAATAATTTTGTCCAAACTAGAAACTACTTCTGAAAGAAATTTCTGTGCTACCTTTGAGAATGATTGCCACAGCAATGATCAGAGAACAATAACATATATCTTCTGTCCTTTTCAAATTAAACAGTTCTCTTCATAATCAAACAAAGGTCCCACTGAACACAATGGAAGTTCTAATTTGAAAAAGGAAGGAAAAGAAGATAAAGTCTGAAGTGAGCAATTTGTTTAAGGTGATAACAGTCAAGTAGAAGACATTGCTGAGAATTTGTAACCTGGCAATACCCTGGCAAAAGTGTCTGCCACCAGCACTAAAAACAGGGCTGCTGGGACTGAGATGAGCAGCAGGACAGACCAGGAGCTCATCACTTTGCAGCAGAAGGAATGTCCTCTTCCCCAAGTCATTCCTGGGGGATGTGGGGAGTCACCTTCCTCATCCTCCCCTCTCAGCTCTGCCTGCTTGAGAGAGAACATGAAGGGAAAAGGAGTAAGAAGAAAAATAAAAAATAGAGGAAGGATGACAAAGCTCCCTAAATCTGTAATCACATTGCACCAAAAAGCTCCTTATGTGTAGGTACAAATGAACACCCTAAGGCAAGGCTATGGAGACGATTTTTAGCAGTGGCTGAGCAGGCTTATGACCTACTCTTAGACAACAGTATGTCTCAGGGCTAAAAGTGATGAAATCCACAAAATGACTATCTGGGCTCAAGCTAAGGCCAGATCTTGAACTCCTATCCACAATGATAAGCATCCTGGTCTTCAGGCTGCTAAGCTCAAGTCAGTGTGACACAAATAATTAATTGTTCAAACAACTGGTTATAAAAATCCCTGATCTTCAGCTAACCCCTCAATTTTCTGTAAGCAGTAATTACCCACACATACAGAAAGCACCAATGACTTACCACCTCTCCTTTGATAACATGCTGTTTTCTTCCACTGTTTCACAACTGCTCCCTTCTCCTCTATTATTTCAGTAGCATAAGATAAAATTAAAGCAGTTGTTTTCAGCTTCCACCTGTCCTGAAGGTTCCAGTTTCTATTTCAGACTTGTGTTGAAAAGTTCATTCATGTTTTCCAGCTATCTTGTGTTTTAATGAAAGCTGGTTACCTCTTGCTATAAGCCTCAGCCTGATGAAAGAAATTACGGAGGTCCAAGTCCTAAAGAGTTGCATGGATAGGCATAAGGCTGCACTGGCATTGAAAAGTTCAGAGTAAGGTCAGATTTTCTGAATGAGAATTGAAAGGTCTTATTTCATGTCAACTTTCTTGGAAGTAAATTGAAAGCTACATCTCCTGAAGAACGTGGCAGGAGACATCTAATTTGGAAAAGTGGTACCAAGACTCTGCAGCACACTGAGGTGACCTATTTACATCCTACTTGATCCATGTCATTTGGGAGTGTAAGGAGAAAAGCATTACAGAAACCCTAACTTTCTCTTCTATTGCTAGCTGCAGCATAATACTAAAAATAGCCATATATTCAGATATCTGTAGTATGAATTGTTCTTGGGGCTAATGCCTTGGAGGTTTTTTTCCTCATGGCTAAGACTTACCCAGATTTTGGTAAACCATCTGTCAAACGAAAGAATATTGAGCTCTTTCCAAACTGCAGAGATAGTAATTCCAGCAGTTAATAACAAGAGATGAAATAATACATACTGAGCAAGGCTAGCAGAGTAATTATCAGCTCTTAATAAAGCTAAAGTGACTCATTTAAAATGAAATTATATATTTTTTCCACCAATGAGAACCAGTTTCTGGGCAATACCACCACATATTAATCTGAGCGCATTTGCCCACATTCTTTTAAACATAAATCATCGCTGACAGTGACAGTAACAATATAGTAGCAACATCCTCAGTCTGCTTAATGGATGAAATTCAGTTTGTACGGAGGGCCTGAATAGGGCTAGGCAAGAAATATGACCACTGCAATTTTACATAATGAAATAATGAGGGATTCAGAATATACTCAGAGAATGCAGGCTCAAATTCCTCTTGAATCTGATATATTACTAGTCAAACACTTTATTTTTTAAATAGTTTTCTGAATTTATACCACGGGCATGTAGCTGATACAGCAAAGCAAGTTAATTGGTGCATGTTACATGTTGCTGTAAATTGTCCCTAAACCTCAGGAGCTGAGCGTAAATATGTCCCCAAAAGGAGGAATTACACCATTTTTCCTTCACTGAAGTTTATTTTGGATTTTTGGCACAGCCCTTTCATCCGGAATGTAAATATCAGACTGCGCTGAGCACCTTATATAAAACTTTTAACTCCTGTTGAAGCCAAGGCAGTTGAGAGGACTCAAAAGCACAGGGAAGTGCAGGTCTGGGGCTGATTCGCATTTTACCTGGCTGGTTCTGGGGGGGGTTCTGCTATTTCTGAGCAGACTCATCTGCCACTGTCCTCTTGGGGAGGCAAGGACACGGCTATGTAACACAGCACGAGCCTTCGGAGGGAGCTGGAATGCATGTTGGGTTGGGGGAGTATTCAAAGGTTTGGAGAAATGGGCCTCTTCTGAAAACAGCATTAATGACATTTTAGTTAAATATGGTTATTAAGCAGCACTGAAGAAAAAATGCTCTCAACTCGGATTTATAATTTCTTTCTTATCTCAGTCATATATGGTATGTTACATAACATATTTTTAAAAAAATCTCTTTTGTTTCTAGAAAGGAACTATTGCCTTAGACTGTTTTCCCTCTAGCTGTTTTTTAAGATACACTAAAAGTTTCAGAACCTTTGCTTTCTTTGCTTTTTTCATTGAAATTATTTTTTTTTAAATTGAAATTCATACTTAGTAAATAGTAACATTGTTGTGCTTTTGTTTGTATTATGGAAATTATATAGACAATCAATTTAAGATGCAAAAAGGAGCTTTGAAATAAATACAGCTGGACACATTTTCAAATATTTTCCCAATGCTGTAAAAACTGGAGATTTGAAAAGCAAGATGTTAAAATATTAATGTTCTACTACAATAAAAAAAATCTAAAGTCATATACTATATGGAGCTCTGGAAATTGGAAAATATGCATTCACACATTTGCAGTGTAACGGATGTGAAACCTTAATTGAGTCCGCAGAAGATCACTTCCTGCATAGCTTACTATATTGATATTTCCCTGCAAAAGCTCAGCTGGCTTCTTTCAAAGTTAAGCCTAGCATAGGCTTAATTTTGAGCCATATCAAATTTATTTCTGATGTATTTTCATTAAGTCAGTGGAATTATACAGGTGTAAACTTGGTATAAGAGCAGTGGCTCGTGCCCTTAAATTTAAGTGCTGGTACAAATTAACAAAGGTTAAATAATATTTAATCCTCTGATACTGAAGTGCATAATCTTTTCCCAAATTGCAGTTATTCCATTCTGAAATATTAGGATTTTAGTTTCCAGTACTACTTAATTCCTATTTAAAGTTTCTGTCTTTTGACACCTGTACCCTTGTAACTTCCGGTTTTTCCTTTATTGGTTTCTAGTCCAAATTAATGCTATTTGTTTTAAATTATTGTTGAGTTTATATATGCCTTCCCCATGCCAATCCGTTATACATTTAAAACAATTTTTTTTCTTTTTTTTTTCTTTTTTCCCCTTTTCTTTTGGAAAACTACACAAATCACACTATTTTACTCCTTATATGAAAAAGCTCAGTTCCCTTGATAATTCTGACAGTTCTCTCATCCAGTTCTCCCTATCTGAATTTTTTTTTTTCTTGAACAGAATGGTCAAAATTTCGCATGACATTCTGAAGGAAGTACCACCACTGTTACATGAGTATTTTTGTATCTCAAGTACAAATGCCCCAACTGATGCATCCTGCAGTGGTTTTTTCAGTGTCTAATGGATGGTTCACTCTTGTGATTGTTAATGTGCTTTTTTTTTCCTCCACAATTTCCACAACTGAATTCTCAATTTATAGCCGAAAGTTTGGGATATGGATGTACATGATGCTTATACTTTGAGCTCATATATTTTGTTCTATTTTCATGATTTCTATACTTAAAGCTATCCCATTTTTTCCTGAATTGTATTACTATTATTAGTCTCCATTTTGCCTCTCACAGAGGTATCATCAGAACACAACCTTTGCATACCCTATTGTTTTTACTGTAGACTTTATTGTGAAGTGATATGGACCACTCCGCAATTTTGTGGCTTTACTTCTCCTTCTCCTGCCATGAAGACCAGGAATAACCTTCAAAAACTGCTAGCTGTGCAGTGTTCTCTCTGCTCACTTTTCTTGTAAACTGTTAAACACATTGGATTTGATGTTGTTAAATGGACATAGTATCATAAATATAGCTAGTAAATGCAACATAGCATATTCCCAATATTCCTATTGGGAACTTCATTCTTTTATTTCCTGGTTAGGATTCCCTAAGACACTCTGGTATGTGCTTAATTTTATTCATGTGAGTATTCCCAGTGAAATCATTGAAATTACCTTAGGCAGGAAGTTATGCACATATGTAAGTCCTTGTAAGATCCGGATGTTCTGAGAGTCAACTCAGGAATCCATAGCCTGATTCAAAGGTGATAGCCAACTGATGTTATAATGTATTAAACTGAAAGTCTCAACACAGAACAACTTCTTATAACATTCTGACACCTGTGCCTTGGCTCCATAGCTAATTATAATTGATCTGCCAGTCTGAATTTCCTATTTGCCAACTTCAGTTTATAAAACCTTGTGAAATAAGCCATATATGTTCCTTTAACCATCACAAGTTAGCAGAGAGGGTTGAAAGCAAACAAAGAATGTGCATTTAATTTATATAATAACAAAACTTGATTCAGATTGTGAAACATCTTTGGTTTGCTGTTCTTAAATGAAAAACATTTATTTCTGTCAGTGCATTGACATATGGAAACATTATCATAAATTAGCAAGTTCTTATACAATCTTCAAAGTACTCCATTTTAATGTATTGTAGACAAGATAATGGATGAATAACATACTGCCAGCACTCCAGATGTGGACTACTAGGTATGGAAAGCTAAAAAAAGATGCAGATTTTCAAATGGAGTTTAAAAAAGTTGTTATGAAGTTGTAGAAATATAACCGTGATGCCTTTATACTGTCTTGACTGAGAATGAAAAGAATAGTGACTCTGAAAGAGTTTCCTCTTTCTGTTGATTTAGAAAAGAGGACAAGCAAGTGATATCTGGGGACATGGGGGGATAGCAAAGAATGGATTTGATGAGATATGGGCAAAGCACATATACCTAGTTCTGCCAGAAGAAGCTCTTGCTGAGATCCAGCTTAGCAGTTCCCACCCATGATATCAGAATGAGAGTGATTTTTTGTGTTCTGCTGTAGAAACAAAGCAATTAGACTTTTTAGGAGTGCAATTGTCTTTCTGTTTCATGACTGCAGTGGTGGGGATAGACTGGGGTTTTCCATAGAGGAGCCAAAGGCAGTTTTATCAGATTAGAAGCAGGTTTACCCTTGTTGCTGCTCAGTAGGCGTGTGGGGTGGAGCAGAGATCCCCAGCACATCAGAAACAGAAGCAAACTGTGAAGAAAATTGCCTCTAAAACAGCTGGGAGGTGAGACTAGATGTATTGCTAGTACCACTTCACTGAATGAGGAGGCACCTCTTTTCTCCCCATGCTGAAATATCATCTGAGGGGAGACAAGTAGGACCTGAGCAAGGGCATATGTCAGATTGGGAAGGTCATAAACTGACTGTAGGAATGAGGAGGGAAGAATAAGTGTGATGAGTTTCTGCGAAATAATTCCCAGATAGATAAAAATTGCAAAAATTTCAATCCCATCTGTCACATCTTGTCATTTTTGTGTGTGTCTAAGACAAGAAAGCATGATGTGTCATCACTGGTCAAAACTTTGCTGATATTGCTCATAAAGAAACCTGGCTTGGGAAGTTTTGAAGAACCAAAACCAAAAGGAAGATCGAAACCACATAAAGGTTCACAAAAACGTTTTGCTGTCCCAAAATTTACACACTAAAACATATATCTAAGAGAGCAGTCCGGTGTCTTCATGGTTCATTTTAAATACTTGAATCCCAGGAACCAGAGATTTCTTCAAATTCTTCACCCTAATTAAAACCTAATTATGACTAATTTATTGGAAATTAAGCACTTAAAAAAATCATATGGATCTGAGCTTTGGAATTGCTCATTATACTATTTTTTTCACTCCTCTGGGTAGAAAATAGCTTCTTTGACAACTCTTCACCAACAATGACGAATCGTTGAGATGATGTTATGATGTAAGGACCATCATGATGTACAAGTCCCACCCTTTTTCTCCCCACTCCTCCCCACCCTGGATCTTGCCTCAGTTCACAGCACTGTGCACACTTTTGATCTAGTCCATAGCAATCAGAATGGAAGTTGACTTACCGTAGACCAAGTATCCACTCCAATGTGCTGAGCTCAAAATAATAGTGTCCCCAGGATGGGCCTAAATACCAGGGCTAAAATACCCAGTGATACACCAGTGACCCACAAAGGTTCTCATACCTACCTTATCTGTCATATCTGTATCCTGGTTTGTGTGCATCGAAGTTACATGCAGTGACTGTGTGTGGCTTTTTTTTTATCTCCTAGCATTCTTTTTGTTCTTTTCTAGTTACTGTCCACTTTGGGAACATCTTTGTCATAATGCAGTGTTCCAACTGAGACTTCACCAGTGGTAAAATGAGAACAGGTTAGTTGCCTCATTTCTTTCACATAGAGCATACCAAAAAGTACAGTCAAAACCAGTATTTGCTTTTGTGAACCTGTATACATCTCATATCTTTTTTTGTTATCCATTGGTTTTCTTTTTTGACCTGTCCGATTTCATTACATTTCTCCTATTTCAAAAGATGACTTTTTGGTTTTATCCTGATTTTGGTCTAAAGGGCTTCCTAGCCCTGCCTGCATGTATCAGCTGCTAACAGCATAAATTGAACCTTTATAACATCTTCTGTCACTATAGAAAATATGAAATATAACTGAGCTCCGAAGAGTCCCCTTTGAGCCTTTAAGATGCCTTCTAACGTTGGTGATAAGTACACGTTCTCAGTTATTTTTTTCCTAGTCAATTGCACACCTACCTGATGATGATTTCATCTTCACCATGCTTCCTCAGCATGCTTCTGAGAATCACATAATCATAGAATCATAGAATCATTTAGGTTGGAAAAGATCTTTAATATCATCCAGTCCAACCATTAAACCAACATTACCAAGTCCACACTAAACCAGTTAAGGGTATAGCAGCAATTTCATGTTTCCTGGCTTGATGGCTGGATTATTTTTCAATGAAAGTAGAAACTAGGAATCATTACAATTGGAAAGGACCTCTAAGATCATCAGTCCAATCATCAACCCAACACCACCATGCCCACTAAACCATGTCCCAGAGTGTCACGTCTACCCATTTTTTTAACACCTCCAGGGATGGTGACTCTACCACCTCTCTGGGCAGCCTGTTCCAATGCTTGACTACCCTTTCCATGAAGAAATTTTTCATAATATCCAATCTAAACCTCCCCTGATGCAGCTTGAGCCCATTTCCTCTTGTCCTATTGCTAGCTACTTCGGAGAAGAGACCAGCACCCACCTTGCGAACACCTCCTTTCAGGTAGCTGTAGAGAGCGATAAGGTCTCCTTTCAGCCTCCTCTTCTCCAGGCTAAACAACCCCAGCTGACCATGCCAAAGTATGTTACATTTACTACCTTTCCCTTACCCTTTAAATGACCTGTTTTATCAAAAAAAAAAAAAAAAAGTTTGTTTGGCTTGATTTATTCTTAAAGACCTAATGTTGGTTAGTTTTTATCACTGTCTTACCTTCTAGAGACTTAAACTGATTGCCTAATGATTTGTTGCAGGGATTAAATTTGAGTACTGTGAGCTATAATTTTCCAAGTTTTCCATACTCTCCTTTTCAAGGATAAATAATATGTTTGTTACTCAGTTCATAATTCTTAAACATAATTGCTACTGATTCAGGTATTACATTGTCTAGTTCCTTTAGTGCCCTATGGTGAATCAGGACTTCCTTACTTGAATACATCTATCTCATCTAAAACATATTTCGCCTACTTTTTTGTACATTTTGTTTTTAAAATTAATGTGTTTAAATATCTGGTTACTGTCAATATTTCATTTTGAAGCTGAGACAAAGGTATTTAATGTTCAAGTTTTCTCTGCCTTATTCACTTCTAGCTCCCCTTTCTTTTTTTTATTAACTGATCTACACTTGTCCTTTTTTTTAACCCATAATATGACACTTTTTGTTCTGTGTCTTGCTCCAGTTTGTAGGGATATTCAATAAAGCATAACATCAACTTTCCATTTCTGTGGTTTCACAGGTGTAACTCCATGTATAAGACAACTATGTTACAAATTACTACTGTTGCCCTCAAGGATTAATCCATGATATGAATGAATTAGTAGACTACCTACCTTTTACACTAGGAATTACAACAGGACACTGCCTATCAATTACACCTTTTTCTTTTGTTCAGTACCTCTCCACAGGCTTTAGTGGGACTACATTAATTTACACAAGAAGAAAACATGGAGTCGTGTATCCTGCCAATGTTATGAGTCTGTTACTTACACAACAGAAAACAGTCTGATATGCAGTTATATTGGGAGAACTTTCTCCTATATATTTTAAATTTAACTTCTGGACCCTGCCTTTTTCTTTGGAAACATGCGGCAAAATATCTACAAACTGAATGCAGTACGGTTCAAAGCAAGGATGACCCCCTAACCTGACAACACTTCAGAGTTTCTGCAGTTGTCCAACTTAAAAGGCAATGAAACCAATTGGTCTTCAAGGTACGTACAAAACTATGAGTTTTAAAGACCAGACTTTAACCTCCTAAAAGCAAGTCAGAACATGACCCCATTGCTCCAGCTCCTGGCTTGAACATCTTTAGGATCTTTTTCTGATCTTTTACCCTTGTTCTTTGTGCCAACAGTCCTCTCATTGGTAGAACATTATTTCTCCTGGACCATAGGCAACACTGATGAGATGTTCTTCTATAAAGAGGAAAAAAAGAAACACTCAAGGACACATCTGCCAGCTTTGATCTGTGCAGCTATTGGTGCTGGCAGTGATGCTGCCTCCACATGATAGCTGCATTGCATCCATGCAGAGATATATTGTGCTAGGACTGTAGTTCTCTCTCATGTCCATAACTTGGCAAGGAGGGTGACCTCCTTCCCTTGGTCCCTCCTACACACTTTCTTCAAGGCTCATATAAGCATTGAATACTTTTTATCCTTGAGTCAACTCTTTAAAAGCAACCACTTGAATGGCAAGACTTTTTTTTTTTTCCCGAAGCATGAGAATATGGATTACTTGAAAGAGTTTGCATAGATTGCTCCCTTTCTCTTTGCAGATAATTACACTACTGCATGAGAATATTAAATATCTTTTTCATAAACTAAAGGTTTATATAAAACTTATATATAAATATAGCGTAGGTAGTGCTTGAGTGGATACAGGATGTATGCAGGATAGCATGCAGCTGCACTGAGGTCGCTGAGTGGCATATGTGAATTATATAGCATCAGATGAAATTATATGAAACCAGTTTATAGAAAAAAGCATCTCTCACATGGGTAAGCAATGCCTCCTTGAATCACATCTGACCTTCAATAAGGCTATAACCATTTCTTGTCCAATTGAATTGACAATGGTGGAAGTCAATGTGATAAGTCAAGGTACAGTAACCACTGTTCATGCTGTGTAAACATTACTGATGTAGGTTAAAGCATGACCTACAAAAATGACAAAGGCAGGAAAAATTCAGAATCACAAACTCAGCAAATTTGAAAGATGCAAGAAAAGTACTTTTGCTATGTGGACCTACAAAATACACTGAAAACTACAACATACCTCTAAAGATGATGGTCATGAATATACTGCTTAAGTACCAGAGTTTACCCTAAGAAATGTTATAGCTTCTAATATAAATAAGTGAATTAAGTTATTTTCTCAGATATTACTGTTTTCAGTGTTGCAAAAAACCCAGACCCAATTATTCAAAATACTCTGTAGGCTTCTGTTGCACTGGGAGGCTAGCCCCAGACTAAGCAGCTTGTTAGCCATACACACAGCAGTTTCTCTATTATTTAAATCTATTTGCTTAATTCTTCAGAAATTTCTCAGTTGCGTGCTCTATGTTCTGAGCCAGTTACCTGATGAACCAAATTCCCATGTAGATTATCTGTAGGTTGATATGTTGGAGGTTAGGGATGCCTTTCAGCTGTAAGACTTGCTTGAGAGAAATTTCATGAAGTTCAGATGAGGCAGATGAAATTCTTCCACTTGGAGTAGAATAACCTCATGCAACACTACAGTCTGGGCTGCAGCTGGCTAGAAGACACCTTTGCTGAGAATGACCTGTCCATGTAGAAAACAAATTGAACATGTACCTGCAGTATGCTTTTGCAGCAAACAAGAGTAGCTGCATAAAACACAACATTAGAAAAAGTGTAGTCAGGAGGCCAAGGAAAGCAAATATTTCCATCTATTTGGTGCTTGTGATGCCTCATCTGAAACACTGTGTCCAGTTTGGGGCCCTCCAGAACAAGTGTGGGATCAGCCAAAAAGGAAGCATCCAACAGAGGGTCACCATGCTGGTCAGGGGGATGAAGTACATGATGGAGGAGAGTCTGAGAAAACTGATTTTGCTCAGCATGGAGAAGAGAAGGAGAAAGGGAATCTAGTTGCTGCCCTCAACTACCTAAAGGAGACAGAGAAATATAACTTTTTTTTTTTTTTTTTTTGTGAAACATTGCAGAAGGAGAAGGGGCAACCATCATAAGCTGTCACAAAGGATATCTGATTGAAGAAGGAAAAAAAATATTCACAGGTAAAATGATTACAGGGAAAACAGCAGAAGGGGGGCCCAGAGAAGATGTGATATATCTATTCAGCACAAAGCCCTGAACAACTTTGAAGTTAGCCCTGCTTTGAACAGGAGTTTGAACCAAATGGTTCCCAGAGGTCCCTTCCAATCCAACTTCCTCTGTGGTACTGAATATGAGATCCTATATATAATTCACAAAATCTGAAGTCTATTTTGTACTATCAATGCAGAAACCTCTTTGCTGATCCGAGTACCCCTTGTAGTTAACGGCTGCAGCAGCACTGTCGTGGGGACTTCAGTCTCAGCTGTCAAAAATGGCAAACAGACAGAAAACTTCACTGTAAAGAAATTTGTTCTGAATATTAAAATTCTTCCTCATGAGGTATCCAAGCATAGACATTATGCTGTTTACTAGTCTCAGTAAGCAATGTTATACCATTAAAAATGGCATTATTGAAGAGATTGTATTTTCTGGACTGGAAAGTGGGGAAAAGGAGTAAAAATTATGAAAAACAGCTAAAGCTGTTTGGAAAAGTTTCAATAGACTCATTTTCCAGAAAAAATGAAAAATTCTGAGTCAAATGTTTTTATTTTTTTCAGACTTGTGTTTTGGACACAAAATCCCGAATTATTCCCATTTGATATTAATAGTTAAGACATCCACATTCCAAAGGACTGGAAAATATGATACAAGATTGATTGCAGAATTGTGTCATCCCATAGTGGCAGGAAAATCAGGCAGGATATATTAAAGAATTTCATATATATGTAGGAACTGCATTGAATTCTGAGTCTCTAACCTTTACCCTTAAACACGTGTTATGTTGATATGCTCAGCAGTATACAGTAGACACTTATTGACTGGTCAGCTAAATCATTCCTTAGGTTTTAGTTCCATTTTGATAGATTATAGAGCAACGTTTATTTCAATCATTACCAGTGAAACAATATCTCATTAAAAGCCTGCAGATAATTTTGTATTAATTGTGTAAATAATATAACATTACTATAAAATAAAAAATAAAAATACTGTAATATAACAATTTTTTCTACCTAAATAATTTGCAGATGTTCATGTTGCATTTAGATCTGAATCAAATACACATCTTAAATTTTAAAAACCCTTCAAGAAGTGGGACTTCCATCTTCTGTGCAACTCTAGTAGCAAGTAAGCGGCTATGCTAAAGAGCTAAGTCACCTTGAAAACAAAAACTTACAGAAGGCATTAGAGGAACAAAGAGCTTTGCCTACAGAATTTGCCACTTGCTATAGAATATGGTATCCTCCAGGTGTTGCTAAGTGCTGAGTATGAGCAGAAAGATTATTCCCCATCTCCCACCTTATTTTTGCAGAAAGAATCCATCTTTTTCTCCATTGCTGCTCTGGTACAACTATTAGCGTTAATAGGCAATACCTGATAACAGGACAGGATATATCAAGCTCTTTGAGTTACATAGTATCAGTCAATGACAAGGATCCAAAAGCACGTGGTACCACATCCCCAGCATGGATAATCACTGTTTTGCCAGTACTTAATAACTACAGAAGAAGGGGAAGCACTGTACCAAAAACAGGCTTAATGTGGCACTGGGTTTTCAGAGAGACAGCAATAAGGATATACTGCACCAGTGTGCCGAGTTACTGTAAAGGGGAACCTGCTATTTTCATTTCAAGAGGAATATGGTGGCAAGAGAAGACATTCATGCATGATGATAGAGAAAAGAAACCTGTTTGTGCCTAATGTAATGGAAAATTTGAGAATTATTCATGCATGTGAATATGTATGCAAATCTGACCCTGGTGATACTGCCAAGGTCAGTGCATGGTGATCTGCTGAGCAAGTGCTAATCATTCAGCTTGAAATGTGGCTTTATCAGAAAAGCAATTTTGTGAAAAATCTCATGTCATTCCCCAGTTCTATTTCTCCTGTGATCTCCATGTCATGCTTGCTCATTTGTCAACTTTACATTCAAGACTTCTCCAGCTAAAACATCTCCTTGTCAATCAACAATGCCTTGTGCATTGCTAATGCATCTGAGATAACAACTTAAAATTACTTAAGCTCTTAATAGGGGAGTGACATTCTCTGTAGGACAGTAACAGCTAAATCAAAGTATGGGACAGTGATTGAACTTGAAGTACTACTTAAATTTCAAAACCAAGCCCTGTACTGAAAATGGGTCATACTAGGCCATAATCAAACTGAATAAGAACAATCATTAAGTCCCTGGTACATGTAAACTGAGGTTTTACAGAAACAAAAAGCTCATACAGGAAGATCTGAAGAATCTAAGTAGAGGACAAGATAATTTCATAACAAAAGAAACTGGGAGAATTGTTCTTTAAAACCAGCAAAAAATGAAGATTTGTTTATTTATTTCTTTGAGAGCCTTAGGAACTTCAGGACACTACAAGGCACATCAGACTTAAAATAGCTCACATTTTAGACCCATTGCAAGTATGCTGGCAAAATCAATGGGATATGGTTCAATTATCTTTTCTCTACCAGCTGATTACAGCAGAAACTGGCACCACGCCAGTTCCCTTTGTTTGGCAGGCGCACCTGCAAATTCATGGTTTGTTATCATTGCTGTTTCCTTGGCCCACTTCAAAATCATCTTCCAGACAGAACTGCAGAGACAAGAACAGGGTTCCCTTTGTTAAGTATCCCCTTCTTTCATGTGATAAATGCTTTTGCACCAGTAAAGGATAGGAAAATACTTAATTTACATGTGCACTAACCCTGTAGATCTGTTAGAAAAGACTGATTTACTGCCCAGTGCTGTGGTATCCAAGGATCTGCATACAGCAATAAAGCTTGTGGAGCTGGGATGGAACTTCACTGTAGAATTTCTTTCAAGAACTAGACTAGAGGGACACAGAAAACTGGTTGATTAATGTTCATTTCAACTTCGATGGTGATTGTCCAGGTTCTAAGAACGTGCTAATTCATTCTTTATAAACCTGGGCAATAATTCCTATGGAGCAGGTGACAAAAATGAAACCTCTTACTCAACATAAAACCACAAAATTGCAGCATTCTGAGCTGTTTCTGCAGGCTGTAATGACTGGAAGAACTAGCAGATTGTTTAAAGATGGAGATGGAGACTTGAGATGCGCCAGTCTTAGAATTTTTACCAGAAATGTTCACAACTTATCTGTTTAATGAGTTCCAGACAGGACTGAAATTATCGATGCATTAAAGCCAAAGCCTAGAAATTAATTTAGTCATTGAGGACTTTAAGGATGTGCTCCCCATCAGCGTATAGTATGTTAAGCACCAGATATCTGAGCAGTGATCAACAGTAACCCCAAACAAAGTTCTTTGCAAAGCTGAAAAGCGGTTTTTAAAAAGATTTTTTTCTTTTGCCATTGCCATTATGTGGACATACAGAAACTGTGTGAGATTAATAAGATTCCTAGCTGAACAACGAACAGAGCAAAAAGATGTTCAGCCAAGGCAGCAGACATAAAATCTGATGACGATCTGTTCCTTTAACCCAAGCTATTGCTTCTATCTTTATCTGATTTGATCTTCAGCTACCAACTTCTCCTTTTGCTGCAAATACTTTTTTACATCGCTGTGGTCTAGCGTGATAAGAGGCGTAAGCCGAGTGTTGGAGGTAAAGTTTACACAACCAAAGAAAGGAAAAGGTTGAAAATGTTTATGTAATAACATTTCCTTTTTCTGCAGCTGCCAGCACTCTGCTTGACAGAAACATATCCTCAGATGTCCAGCCTATAGCCTTCGACTGTTCAAGGGGTAACTCATGCATTTAGGGAACAGAAACAATATGACATGACTTAGAATACTAGCCATACAGCCACCCTACAAGACGCATTCCATTTCATTGTTCACATTGACCTTACACAGCAAGATCTGAAAAAAGAAGTGTATAAAATTAATAGAATAATTTAAGAAAATATGAAATTGTCTGTATAAATTCTGTAACAGAAAGAGCTAAATTTAACTATTTATATTTAAAACAGTACTTTTGGCTCTAAAACTAATATCTGCACAGTATTTGAACATAAAACATGCAGAGCATTGAAGTCAAAATATATTTCAACTATGTGGCAAGATAAGCCATAATACATATCAGTGATGTGAGCAGTCCGACATAGTTCTTTCCAAGAAATCATTACATTATTATTAATGTACAACATATATATTGTGTAACAACCTTAAAGTCAAGTGGTGCAGATGAATAATGTAACAGTTCTAAAAGATGAATGCTTAAAATAGTAAAAAAGAAATGGATAACCTTCTTTAAGTCCCTTTATTTTCATAAAGGTTTGCAATGGAGAAAATGATTAAAACTCATCTCTGGAAAGTATTTTTTCTAACCATTTTTAAAAGGATCTTTTTGAAATAATGGTTTTGGATGAAATTAAAAAAATAGAAAGGAAAAAGTGGTGGACTTTGTGTTTTGGAAGAAGTCTAAAAATACAACAAATTACTCTCCTAGAGAGCATGATGGAAGGGGGTCATACCTAGGGAGAGATCAGAAAGGTGCTTACCTCATTGAAACACAGACCTACACTCACTCTGCCAGTGTACAAGAGAACATCAAAAAGCAAATGCTTTTTTAATGTGTAGCTCTGTTTTCAATTATATACAGGAAAAGTGCATTTCCAAAGCCCATTTATCTTGAACATGACATTGTCACCCTGTGCTGTTGGTTGTAGAGGTGCAAAGAAAAAGTTGATTAGAAATCAATGTAAAGTTTGTTTTCCTTGGTTTAGGAACTTTAACTCTAGATAAATAAAATTAAACCCAAGGGGAGAAAAAAACTTGTATAACTATGCTGAATGAAACTGAGTAAGTCAAGCTTTATCAAAGCAAACTCAATTAACTCTCACCTGGTTCTTATTTAATCAGTGCAAAATCAAAACCTTTGTGAGGAAGATCAGAGTTTAGATTGGAGTTGACCCAGAAATCTTAATAGACCTATTTTGTCCCTGCTGGAATTGACTCACAACATCATAACTGTCCTTAAAAATGTTAAGAAGAAAGGACATACAGACATTGTGTCTCCATTTCACTCAGGATAATGGAAGTCTTAGCAATGTGATGGCGGTGCTTATTCTACACACAGGTGATTGATGTGCTAAAGAGTGTCATTATCTAGACACTTAATGGTAGTCCAGTTTGGGTACAAGTACTCCAGATATTTCAGCTAATAAACCTTTGCATCTTTGAGATGATAGCCCTGATGGATTTCACTTGGGCAACGCTTGTACGCTATTTACACTGTAGGAGTTATTTTCTGCAGTTAACTGAAAAGAGTAGATACAAATCTTAGAAGTGTGGGAGCTTCTTAGTTACAAATGAAGTGCCTCATTATGTCTCCCTGGGGACAGTCTGAGAGGAGGATACAACATTGTCCTTGTCCAGGGAAGATAATCCTGGCCAGAAGTAGCAGTGCCCCTGGAGTCCACAGGTCCAAGAACTATTAAGAATAGGGAACAGGGGAGAAAGAAGAATAGTAAATTAAGAATATCATGGTTCAGATAACAGGAGGGAGGGAAAGAAGTTCAGACACTGTCAGGAGGTGGAAAACCTCTGTTCTCCTGCCATGCTTAATTATTTATATAAAATTAAATACCTTTATTAAGAACACTTTCCTAGTTCAGAATATCCTACAATAAATTTGGGTAATATGGGTAAAAAACCTTTCCAGAAAAGGACTGAATTCAATCAGAACGTCCCACATCCCTATTTAATTGCCTAATTAGCAGGACCATGGGAAAAAAGGAGTTAATATCTCCTCTGGGACATTTGTGAATCTTCTGTTTTCTCCCCTCCTATCTAAAACCATCTGGTCAATTGTCGTGATTTAGCCCCAGCCAGCAACCAAACACCACGCAGCCGCTCGCTCACTCCTCCTACCCCAGTGGGATGGGGGAGAGAATCAGAGGAGTAAGAGTGAGAAATACTCCTGGGTTGAGATAAGAACAGTTTAATAATTGAAATAAAGTAAAATGGTAATGATTGGAATAACAATATAATAATGATAATAACGATGATGATAATAATAATAATAATAATAATAATAATAATAATAATAATATACAAAGCAAGTGATGCACAATGCAATTGCTCACCACCCGCCAACCAATACCCAGACAGTTCCTGAGCAGCGATCGCTGCTCCCCGGCCAACCCCCCCCCCAGTTTCTATACTGAGCATGATGCCATATGGTATGGAATAGCCCTTTGGTCAGTTTGGATCAACTATTCTGGCTGTGCCCCCTCCCAGTTTCTTGTGCACCTGGCAGAGCATGGGAGGCTGAGAAGTCCTTGACTAACATAAGCAGTACTTAGCAACAACTAAACCATCAGTGTGTTATCAACATTCTTCTCCTACTAAATCCAAAGCACAACACTATGCCTGCTACTAGGAAGAAAATTAACTCTATCCCAGCTGAAACCAGGACACCAATTCAGGTAGTTTACCCACATTACACTTTTTTTCCAAGTGAGCAAGGAAGAAGTTTCCCAGATCTGCCAGGAGAGTGCACCTAGGAAAGAAGGTATTTCTGAGACCCTGCCCTGGCACTGGAATTGCTGCTGCTTGAAGCTGTTTTTCTCAGAAATTAGAGGAGCTAATTTACTCTGTGTGGGCTGTTTTATTTAAAAAAAAAACCCCAAATTTCTTGCATACTTTCATTAAGTTTATGTTACAAGTCACAGACTTTGTTCTGTGCTGGAATTATAATAAATTTCAAAACCTCACAAGAAAATATTCTCCAGCCAACCCAGCCCTTTTCCCTAACTTGGCCACTGTTATAAATGAAAACAGCCCAAGAAAGGCTGAACTAAGTGTACTGATCAGCTGGTGATCAGTGACTGGCATGCAGTAACCTCATCCCTGGCCTTCAGCTCTTCTTGTGTCTTTTAACTCCTTTGCTCAGGTTCCTCCACACCTGACAGTCTCATCCAGCACCGGGGACCTCAATAATGACTGAAGACCAGAAGCATCTAAGCAAAATAGGAGCTTATCCACCCCACTGTTCTAGGGGAAACCCTGCAAAGTTTGATGCTTTGAAGAGTTGCAATTGCAGAAGAGTGAAGACCAGTCCCTCTCATTTCCCATCTCCTTGTCATCTGTATCTGCAGGTAATACCAGGTTAATCCTGGTACCTCTGCTCAGTGGTTAATGGTAATAATCACTGCAGCTCCCAGAGGCCCGCACCTCTGCCTGGGTGACACGCTGGAGGTCTCCTGGGCTCATTAGGTGCTGTAAAGGTGGTGGGGTGGAAGACAAGTGCATTTCCTTAGTGCGTAAGCACCAGGTAGCGTGGCCTTTCTTTCTGTGGCACTAGAACAACCAGCATCGTGAGACAAATTATTATGTCTCCTTCGCTCTGTTCCTATGCAGTATTAATGATGCATGCAATATACCTGTGGCTTACCAAGGTACCAGGAGAGCTAGATATAGCTCTTTCCCTCCCAATCATGAGCACTGTCCAGCATGACACAATTCATGTCACATAACCAGAAGACACCAAAGCTCATCAGAGCTCTCACATCCACAGTGTGGCTAGATCCCCCCATCTACCGTAGCAGCATCTGATTCTGATCTTTTTGACTCAAATAAATCCTCAGCCTAAACATAAAATCTGTAAAGCTCAAGGAGACGTAGACATTGTTTATGCAGAAACAGTGCAGAGCAAAAAGCTCTGCACTGCTCTTTCATCTTGTCTTGTCTTTTATAATCCTAAAACTGATTAGATTGTAATGGAAACTCAGCCCTTCTCTGTTAGTTAGTTTTAATGTAAAGATTTGTAGCTACTCTGTATAGTGCAAAGTAACACCTGAAATCATAAACTTCTTTTGTTTTCTCGCTCCTTAGGAGCAAAAGTAGGAAAACAAACGACAAGGTCCTTAAACTTCTGTCCTGCCACATCTTGTGTGCACATTTTAACGAGGAATGAATTTATCACAGAAGCTCTATCAGGGCAGAAATAACATTAAAGCCACACAGACCATAAAAAGTGCATTTCAGATCTACTCTGTCGGCAGGTTTTCCTAATGGATAACGCATTTCCCATGGCATGCGTTCATATGGACCAGCAGAGATACCCTGGTCTGGCAACCATTCTACATCCTTCTGGAAATGATATAAAAATGCTGTTTGCACTGCTGATGGGCAGCTGGCTTCCTTTTTACTTCTGTCCCTAAAAAGTCAACCCTGACCCTTGGCTGAGCACTGCAGATAACCCAGAATTTCTCTTGCCCATAGAGTCCTCATGAAACCAGGAACTCCAAGAAGGACAGGGAAAAGGGATTGGTAAATGGATAAGCATGCTCAGAAAACTTTGGGAAGATTTTCTGAGTGAGAGGAAGCATCTGTGTGCTGTGTCTGCTTGATGGAACAGCAAAAAACTGAAATTGTGATGGGAAGATTGAAATAAAATTCCATGTGTTTTAGAGGAACAATGTTGGTGAGACAGTAAAGGAGGGGCCGGTCAGTATTATATAAAGCATAATTAAATAGGAAAAATAAAATCTCTCACATGCGGGAAATCCTTCGCCTTTTCTCACGTCTGCTCAACCACTGCTTTCACACAGATCAATTTTCTTTCCTTCATGCATTTGTTTTTTCCTAATGTTCTTTGACTATATAAAGGTAAGAATGAAAGGTCAAGGCATTAAGGAGACAGCATGCATGCAAAGGAAAGTCAGGAATCCTGAAAACATTGCAAAACTGGAAGTTTGAGTGGCTCAAAGCCAATATACATGCAAAATCCCATTTAATTTTATGCAAATAAATTCAGATACATGCAAATATATGGCTTTTTAATATGCACCCCTTTACTCAGTATTATAACAGATGTGTAAATCATGGAGCGCAGAGATTTCTCACAAGCTACAACCAGAGTGTTGAAAGAACCTGAAATGTTTTTGCTTGTTAAAGAACAGTTCAATATTAAGAAACTTTTGGGTATCTGAAGAGTGTTCTCTTGGTGGAGTCTTTGTCTTTAACTCATCTCCATATCTGTTTTTGCCTTTATGCCTTTGCTCTTTCAAATCCCTCTTTAATATATATTTTTCCAGAGATGAACCACTATAAATTGAATGTCTACCATGCACCCTATACTTTAATACCTTGTTGAAGCCAGGCCTTTTCTTGTTCTACAACACAACAGAGAGGCAACAGTCTCAAAAGTTCCTAGAGTGTGTGGAGGATAACTTTCTGACGCAGCTGGTAAGTGAGCCTAGCAGGGGAGGTGCCTCGCTTGACCTGCTGTTTACTAACAGAGAAGGGCTTGTGGGAAATGTCAAGGTAGGAGGCCGTCTTGGGCTTAGTGACCACGATATGATAGAGTTCTTCATTCTGGGTGATGCCAAGCAGAGGGGCAGCAAAACTGTTACCATGGACTTCCAGAGTGCAGACTTTGGCCTCTTCAGGACCCTGGCTAGGAAAGTCCCTTGGGAGGCAGTCCTGAAGGACAAAGGGGTCCAGGAAGGCTGGGCCTTCTTCAAGAAGGAAGTCTTAAGGGCGCAGGAGCAGGCTGTCCCTGTGTGCCGTAAGACCAACCGGCGGGGAAAACAACCGGCCTGGCTGAATAGGGAGCTTTTGCGGGGACTCAGGGAAAAAAGCAGAGTCTACCGCCTTTGGAAGAAGGGGCAGGCAACTCAGGAGGAGTGCAGGGACCTTGTTAGGTCATGCAGGGAGGAAATTAGGGAAGCAAAAGCCCAGCAAGAACTCAATCTGGCCACTGTTGTAAAAGATAATAAAAAATGCTTTTATAAATACATCAGCAATAAAAGGAGAGCCAAGGAGGATCTCCATCCCTTGCTGGATGTGGGGGAGGAACATTGTCACCGAGGACAAGGAAAAGGCTGAGGTATTTAACGCCGCCTTTGCCTCTGTGTTTAACAGCCAGACCGGTCATCCCCACGGTACTCAGGCCCCTGAGCTAGAGGATAGGGATGGGGACCAGAATGGCGCCCTCATATTCCAGGAGGAAGCAGGTAATGACCTGCTATGCCACCTGGATGCTCACAAGTCTATGGGGCCAGAAGGGATCCACCCAGGAGTACTGAGGGAGCTGGCAGAGGAGCTTGCCAAGCCACTTTCCATCATCTATCAGCAGTCCTGGTTAACAGGGGAGGTCCCTGATGAGTGGAGGCTTGCCAATGTGACAGCCATCTACAAGAAGGGCTGGAAGGAGGACCCGGGGAACTACAGGCCTGTCAGCCTGACCTCGGTGCCAGGAAAGATTATGGAGAGATTCATCTTGAGTGAACTCAACAGGCAAGTGCAGATCAACCAGGGGATCAGGCCCAGCCAGCATGCGTTCATGAAAGGCAGGTCCTGCTTGACCAACCTGATCTCCTTTTATGACCTGGTGACCCTCCTGGTAGGTGATGGAAAGGCTGTGCATGTCATTTACCTGGACTTCAACAAAGCCTTTGACACCATCTCCCATAATATTCTCCTTGGGAAGCTGGCAGCTCATGGCTTGGACGGGCGTAGTCTTCGCTGGGTAAAAAACTGGTTGGGTGGCCGAGCCCAGAGAGTTGTGGCAAATGGATTTAAGTCCAGTTGGCAGCTGGTCACGAGCGGTGTTCCCCAGGGCTCTGTTTTGGGGCCAGCCTTGTTTAATATCTTTATCAATGATCTGGATGAGGGGATTGAGTACACCCTCAGTAAGTTTGCAGACGACACCAAACTGGGTGGGAGTGTCGATCTGCTGGAGGGTAGGATGGCCCTGCAGAGGGACCTGGAAAGGCTGGACTGATGGGCCAAGGTGAACTGTATGAAGTTTAACAAGGCCAAGTGTCGGGTCCTGCACTTGGGTCACAACAACCCCATGCAAAGCTACAGGCTTGGGGAAGAGTGGCTGGAAAGCTGCCTGGAGGAAAAGGACCTGGGGGTGTTGGTTGACAGCGAGCTGAACATGAGCCAGCAGTGTGCCCAGGTGGCCAAGAAGGCCAACAGCATCCTGGCTTGTATCAGGAATCGTGTGGCCAGCAGGAGCAGGGAGGTGATTGTGCCCCTGTACTTGGCGCTGGTGAGACCGCACCTGGAATACTGTGTCCAGTTTTGGACCCCTCACTACAAGAAAGACATTGAGTTGCTGGAGCGTGTTCAGAGAAGGGCAACAAAGCTGGTGAAGGGTCTGGAGCACAGGTCTTATGAGGAGCAGCTGAGGGAACTGGGGTTGTTTAGCCTGGAGAAGAGGAGGCTGTGGGGTGACCTTATCGCTCTCTACAACTCCCTGAAAGGAGGTTGTAGTGAGGTGGGTTTTGGTCTCTTCTCCCAAGCAGATAATGATAGGAGAAGAGGGAATGGACTCAAGCTGCGCCTGGGGAGGTTTAGATTGGATATTAGGAAAAATTTATTCACGGAAAGGGTAGTCAAGCATTGGAACAGGCTGCCCAGAGAGGTGGTGGAGTCACCATCCCTGGAAGTGTTCAAAAAATGGGTAGATGTGGCACTTTGGGACATAGTTTAGTCTAGTCTACCATTGATTGGTTTAGTGTGGACTTGGTAGTGTAGGTTAATGGTTGGACTGGATGATCTTAAAGGTCTTTTCCAACCTAAACGATTCTATGATTCTATGATTCTATGAAATTTGTGTGCTTGTATTATATCACCTAATATAAACCAAGTACCTGTCTTGGGGAACAGTATGTTTTGCCCCCTGTGTTGTTCAGGGCTAAATACACAGTCAACACTCAATAAATAACACATTTTTCCCTTCCATCTTTTAATGTTTGCCAATAGCAATTTACAGCCAACTCCCTCAGGAAGCCTTAAAGTGACATAACAAATGAATGCCCCATTCAAACAATGCATTTGAACAATACCTTGCTTTACAGTTCACATGTCTTTAAGATAACAAACAATAGATTTCTAGAGGGGATGGGTTATAATCCATATAGATGTAAAACCAGGACACTTTCAACTTATGTTTTGTTTGGCAAAGAATGCTGTTTATTTTCACAAATCTTTGTAGGCACATTTCCATATTTCACAGGGGAGGAAAAGGACAGATCTGCCATTGCAGAAGAGCTTTCAGCAGAGCAAATTAATCTCTTAAATGTGTTACTACTAGAGTTAGATAAGCAATTTCTTTACTGAGCCAAGTATTTTCCCCACTTTTTGTGTTTCAAACTCTTTGGGAAATTATGTGATTTCCCTTAATGTATTTATGTGGAATTGTCCAAATGAATTGCAGTCCAGTGTTATTCATTATTTGTTACATATGCCTTGGTCATTTTGCTTCAAGAAACTCACCAAAAAGTAAACAGCTTTTAGCATATATAATGCCTTTTTTGATTATAGGAGTGGGAAAACAAGAACCAAAACAGTACCTGTGTGAGAGCACCAAGGAAAGCATACATTTTGATTTTTCCTTGTGAAAAGTGGCAACAGTGGCATTTTCTTTTTCCTTAAAACAGGTCTTTTCAAGGAATGATTTTGGAGCACAGCTGCATAAAACAGTGAGTCAGCACAATGGGGAGACCAACCTCAGGCAGAGGGATGAATGAGTGGAAAGAGAGGACCAGCCTGAACCTCCAATGGGGTGAAAAATGAAGATGAGGAATGATGTACTGAGGGAAGAAGATGCACCACTGTCTATAATGTGGAACCACTGAGTTCATTAGTGTATCTGTTCCTCCCTTTGGAGTTCAATACCAAAGATTAGTGTTGATTGTCTGGTCACTTGATTACAGAAGCTTGTCTGAGAAAGGAGCAGCTGGGAGCTGCTTAGTGTGGTATTTTCCTATATCTTATGTCAAAAGATAGTATTTCAGACAGCTTCCAAAAATACAGATCAAAGTAATTTGTTTTCTACTTACCATCAGTCATGAAACAGAATGGGTTTTTTTCTTTTCTTTAGGTGGGTTAACTTCTTTGATCTTCAGAGAATGCAGCCTTCTTGTTACTTTTAGGCTATATGTATTCTAAATAAGGGACGTTAAGATAGTGATAATGATAATGTACATAAAAATGTCCTAATTTAATATTAATAAATTAATATTTTAAATGGGCCTAAGACAACCTCTAGAATAACAATAAATAATGTAAAAAAGTAATGCTTAAATGTATTTTCCACCAAAGTGATTACATTTCTCTTCCTGGTGGTACTGTTCAGAAAGCTTGATGCCAGTTGCTAATAAGTAAGCACCAACAAAATATTACCAACTCTTTTTGTTTACTGTTTTGAGTATTGCCTGATTCATTGCTTGAGGTGCATCGCTGAGGCTTGCAGGATTCAAGGCACTGCTTTGTATGTCTTCCACACTAAGTACCATAATGCCATATATCCTATGTAGTGTCTGCTATGTACATGACCAGCAAACCCCAGTGCTTTCTGCATTGCCTGAAAGTTCCTGAGCTTCTCCCAGCTATTGTGTATGCTAATGCTACCTTACCACCAAGTCTTGTTGGCTTAAATAATTTTCTCTCTTCTTTTTCTCTCAGAATAGACAATGCACACTTTTCTAGATATAGAAATCTAGTAAAAAATTGGAGGTAAATATACTAGTAATTTTGACATGAAACGCAAAGATCGCTTTCTTCTGGCTAATGCATTTCCCTGTTACTCAGACAGCTTTGCTTGATTATACAGAAGACACATCAGTTGTTATTCACACTCCAAGCACCTTCTTGCTGTCAAGTGATTTCACTGAATTATATTATTTCAGTCAATCAACAATAAGGGTGCATGAAAATGTTTGGATGATTAATGTGGATTAGCATCCCTAGTTCCTAACGCTTATACAATGTATTCGAAGTAGTAAAACTAGAAAACTGACCTCTTTATCACCATAGCAGGTAGCTGTTCTTTGCCAGTTATGTTCCAGAAGGCTGGTTTGGGGAAGGTCATGGGATGCATCGGTTTGGTGCACATCTGGATTTATTGCAGGGGGTGAATAGGGCAATAGTCCCACCTCCTCTCAAAAACAGCACTGACAAATGCATTAATGCATCAATATCAAGTGAAGCAGTCAAAAACACATCACAGCCCCCTTGGAACATGCTCTTTAAAATGGAGAATAGGAAAGGATAGTGGAATATGCCAGGGGTTTGTGGCAGGAGGTGAAGAATTTGCGTACCTGCCAGTGGGAAGACTACCAGGAAAAAGTACAAGGAAAGGGAGAATACGCTTTGTTCAATTTTTCTTTCTTTGAAAATGTATTTGCTGTTCTAACAGTTTCAGCTATCATTGTATTTTATGACTGTATGTTGAAAATCCATCATATTCACATGTTCAAAAAGATTTTCACATATTCAACAAAGAATCAGACTAGAAAACCCCCAACAAGTTAAAGACAGCAATAACTGAAATAAAGGTAATGCCAAAGGTTGAGAAGTAACCAGCCATCCCCCAAAAAAGGATGAAGATAAAACCAGAGCACTCCAGAGCAGCCTTGGGTTAGCTGCTAACTAATTGAAAGGTTTTCCTCTGAGTCAGATACTTCCATTTGCACAATGAGAATCAGACTACCCAGCAGCCACTGAAGGACATATACAGCAGAGAAAAAGCATGGTCAGTTTGGATTTACCAGCAAGCAGGTCCAGCTGTAGGGTGTTATTGTCCTCAGGTCTCCCCTCTGTAGGTCCAGCAGCCAGGGATCAGTTACTGCACCCTTTACATCCTGCAAGTCAGTTCAAAGAAAAAATAATCTAGCCTAGCATTGGTAGAAACATAAACACTTTAAATACCATGCTCTTCAGTGGGAAGAGATGGAAACTCTGTTCCTTTTTATAATACTGTTTGTAACAGCTGAGATTATATGATTTGGAGCCATTCAGCAAGAAGAAATTTGAACTAAACAGTACCAGCCCCGATTATGCTGTATGTTCTGAAGAAGAGCTTTCTTTCTGGCAATTTAACTTGTTGACTCTGGTATAAAAAGAAAATGTTTTTCACTTCTTGTTTTGCAGGCTTACAACAAATGAAGTCTATGTTATGGCCATATGGTTATTTCAGGGCAAACTTAATGATGCAGCTAAAATTTAAATAATAAAATCTCTGTTAGGTATACCAAAAGTAATAAATTAATTTTGTAACATGCCTAGCTCAAAAAAATTGGCATATGTGTGAAAAATTTTCACAGGAGATCATCTTGACAAAATAAAGGATTCATTGATAACTTCTCTAAGAAAACCATGGTTGAGTACCCTACCAATTCCTAATTCTTCCACTACAGAAGACAGAGAACATGTGCATAGACTATGACACATCCATCTTGCTACCAAACAGCAAAGATTAATAACTCTCACTAAATAGGAAACAGAACTGTTTGATACTTATAAAATCATAAGAGTGCTGTACTAATTTTGTCTTGGGAATTCTTAGTTAAGCACCTGACCCTTGTCCTAAGTAGAAAGCAACCTCAGACATAAATACAGACATCTACACCTGAGTTAATCATCTCTTGTCAATGCAGACAAGAGGCACTTGTGGGGCACAATTTTTCCTTTTAGGTATTTCCTTTCAGCTGGAATTAAACAGTCCTTAGAATTGCCTGTTTCTCTTTCCTTGGACTACAGAGTGCTAGTAGAATGCTAGCACCAATGCAGATGTCAACTGAATAAAGCCCCCAATTCTTGGTGTTTTTTTCTCAGAGTTTTAATTCTTAGTATATCATCTGTTGCTTTGAAGATATTTACCAAAGAGCAGTTAGACACATAGGACCCAAGACTGAAACCAGCACATACAGTATGCTGCTGTAGTCAGCTAGCAATGCCACTGTATCCATTTCTTAACTTAATTTCATGTTTCTGTCTCGTAATGTGGCTTTTGCCACATTTGGCTTCTTTTGCGAAGAACAAGTGGAATAGCATCACCTTCTGGTGGTTCACTGAGTGTCTGCTAAAGAACTGCAGGTCATTCCATTAGTCCCTAGACTTGCTTGTACCATCTTTTTCAGTCTTGTACATGTCACCCTCTCCAGACCCTGGTTTCTGGATATCTCCTTTATATCTTTGCTTGTGAGATTTTCTGTACATCCCTTTCTTTTCATACTACACCATGACTGAAAGTCAAAATTTAATTCTATCTCCAAGAATTGGCATTTTGGATCTTGTGTTCAGGGTCTGTCTGCAAATCTTCAGAGAAGCCTCTTCATCCCATCAAGTCTTATAATCCGCATATGCATTGAATCATCACTGCCAGCTATATCTCTAGTCCTCCCACTCAAGTGCCTATTTTCTCTTCTCTGCTTTCTGACCTCCATGGTTCCAGAAGCTTGAAAAATTATTTGAGTATTCCATAAAGAGTTGAACATTACAAATGAAAAACAACCCCAAAATGTGGGGTTTTTACATCATTGTTTTAGGCCAGTCCTGTGACTTTTTAATAGTCTGACTTGCAATTTTCAAATACTTACAGATGGGAATACCATAACCCTCTGTGTCAGGGAGACACAGAGAGGCTCGAACCTTTCTACCCAAGCATTGATGGCATAGTCAATATGTGCAAGCAACACAGAATGTCTATATACTCCGATCTATGGGTAATAAATTCACAAGAGATTAACTATTTTATATAGAAAATAATAGGGATCAATGTAAGTAATACAGGCCCAGGCAAAATGCAAGACATATAGAAAGAAAGAGATGGATTTCTTTTGTGCCTTTTGGTCCCTGTATGACTTTTCAGGATAGTTGCCTATATAGCCTTAATGTGATATTAATGTAATGTTTTGCATATAGATATATAAAACACCGCTTTACATTTCTGTAGATTCAGAGTTGGAATTCAGCTGGCATACATGATTCTATATATTATATCATTAAACCTAATCAAGAAAATGCTGCCTCTCTTTCAAAAATTCAAAACTCATTTCTGTTTAAGTAGAAAACCTACTATATATTTATGTAGCGATTTGCTGAGCTGAAATTAAGCAGGCTGATGACTTCTGTAATAAAAAGAGGATTGAAGTAATAAGTTCTTTAAGGTCAAACCTACTTGCCATTATCTGAATATCTACAGCATTAAATTGTGTAGTTCTAACAGAAGCAATGTTTTAATGCACTCACCTGAGAATGAAATTTCAAGATGAAAACAAGGGAGACTGACAGGCTAATGCCTTTCCAGACTAAATTTCTGGATTTTTTTCCTAATTTCTGAACTGCTTAACTCTTTCACCATAAATGCCTATGACATTTTGTGGGTATCCCAGTTCAAAATATGTTTCAGTGCATAGCTTCTCCAGGCTAGTTGAGCATGTTTTATTTGATATAAGACTCAACAGTTTTCCCTAGTTTATATCATCCAGTTAGCTCACAATTAGAAAGATGATCTTAAATGGAAATTTTAAATACATAGCTGCACTGTCATCCTTTAGCACTTCCTCATGACATACAGTGGTTCTTTTGTGTCAGGGCTGTCAAATTGCTCAAATCCAGGTATTGCATACACTTCTCAGTGAGTACAATGTCTCACAGAATTTTGTGAGACATATCCAAATAGCCTACAGTAATAGAAAAGCACTGCTTTGTGCAGAAACAATAGCTTGTGAATTGTGATTAAATATGATAATGCCTTATGGCAGACATTATATACTTTTTCTATTATCTCTCAGAAACAAGGAAAATAATTTTCATCACAGTTGTCCATCCAAGAGCATAAGTATTATGCTTAGTTTGTCATGTAGTCTTTTATGTCCCACTGAAATATTTTTTAGGAGGAGGGTCTGCATTTTGAGTCAATATTTCTTTATGTCTCAGCGGCCCTGCTTTGCTCCTCTATTGTCACTTTGCTTTACGGATATTAACCTCCCACATGCAGACTAAAACAACAAGGGGCACATTCATATTTCAATGCATAATGTAAAACCTTGTGTATCAAACTGGGACAGAACAGTAAAAATAAACATTTTACATACACTTGAAGTAAATATATGTGTCCCCTGTCAGAACTTACAATGTTTTTATCATTCTTGCTGTAAACACTCACAACAGAGCAAATATGAACAGATTAAGACAGGACTGTGATGTAGCAATTACTGCTGTATAAACTCAGTAGCTATTAGTTCTTCAGTAAAATAGTATGAAAAAAAGTTTCATGGAGCAGAAATTCTTAACATGCGCTGGTTGAGTTACAGTAGGAAATTGGAAATGCACAAGTTATTGGTGTTGCAAGTTGCAAGCAGCACGCAGGTAGGGAAGGATTGGAGAGTGGCACATGCTCTTTCCCTGAAAGGGCTGACAAAAGAGCAAACATGGAAAAGAATGCTGTCAAGGCAACACATCTCCCTCCCACATCTACAAACATGAACAAAACTGACTGACCCCGTAAAGAACATAAAGAAGGCAGAGGTGTTAAGGAGGAACATGCTCAGATAACTTTAACAAGCCAACTTTTTCACAGAAACTGTTTTTTCAGATCCCTATGGGCAGAAGAACAATTCATAAAAATCCCCAGAAAAGAGCTTAAAGCAACCCTGCTTAAGGACTGCAGCTCTGCCTCATCCAAATGAGCATTAGATCTAGTTCTCACACCAGGAGGATAACAGTGCTAAGAAGTACACAGAAAGCTCCAAATTGCAGATCTGTTCATTTCTACCCTTGGAATTTATCTTGAACAAATCATGCCAGTTACTTTCTTTTTCTCTTGGGAATGCTCACAAAACCTTTCTGGTGCTGAAACTTGAGCAATACCACTGCAAGATTACACATGAAATTTAATCCATCTAATAGTGTTGGATTGGGTTTTCTCCTTTGATCTCTCTCCAATGTTATGTACTCTTGGGAAGAGTTTGTAAAGGCTTTGTTCTTTCTCAGAAACTAAGCATCCTTTGCATATCTAAACTATGTAATTTATTTCTTCTGGGGAGATTGTGCAGATTTGATTTTACAGTTAAATAATTAAGTAGATTTAAGTGAAAAGCTGAAAAAACTTCAGAAGCAATGTCAAATATGGACAAGCTGACTCCCGTATCTTTCTGGTTTATAGTGAATAAAAAGAGTGCTGTGAAAGGTACATATTCTCCTTTCAAGGGCAGCAGGGGAGTTATTCTTTCTGTTCAGTTGCTGCACTAGAAAGTGACTGTCTTTCCACTACAGTACCAATTACTCTGAAAATTGAGAAATAAAGATGGAATGGAAAGAAAAATACCTTCTTCTGATAGTACTAATGAGGCTTTTCCATTGTTCCTACCAGAGAAATATGAGTATATATTGTATTGCCAGAATTGTTTAAAATGTCTGTGGCAAGAATGGCCAAAGATTATAAAGAATGCACTTGAGGAAAACTAAATATTAAGAAGAAAGTGTGATACAGATTACTGTAGGACTGCAGAATGCAATTCGCAAGTAATGCAACTTTTCTGTGATAATTTAGATTTGTTTTTAATCTGAAACTGCAGACCTCAAAGTTTGAGTTTAAGGTCTAGGCAGCCACCTTGGAAGACAGAGGTTCCTCCTCAACCCGAGGGATACCAAACACAGAGGTCTACCCAGGATCCAGGCTTTCCTAGCCATTACATTACTGCCTTGACGGAAGGAGTGGCGGGGGCAGGGGGAGAGGAGGACAAGTTCAGGCCTCCTGCAAAACCAGGCAATCTGTCAAGTCAAGAGTAATAGATCAGGAGGAGAGCAAGCAGAGAGTCAGGCTGCAGCAGCCCAACGACGAGGACACTTGGCTAAGAGTAAGGAGATCAGGGTTCTTCCTGGGGCACCGCTGTTTTATCTCTGAAGCTCTTGTTTGGGCCTTTATTTCACTGACAAAGGAAAACAAGAAATAAAAGAATATATCTTTCTTGTCAGAATGGATTACTTCTTCAATGGAATGACAAAACTTGCAGACAAACAGAAGCCAGGTGGTATAATATATGAGGTTTTACTGTGCATACTGTCTTGTGAAATTTTGTTTATAGCATCATATTGCCACAGACAGTAATATTGACATGTAGACTGAAAAACAGTTGCTTGTTGGAAACAAGGCGTAATGAATAATGATAAATATCTATCCCAAAGGCAGATGGTACACATCTTGTCGAGTGCTACATGGGTCATCTTTGTGTTTGGACTTGCTAACACCTTAATGAACATATTGAGAAAGGACATAAATAACGTCATGCAAATCTGCAGATGATAGTACACATGGATATTTTCTGAAGACTAAGCATCTACAGTTCTGTGAAGGTCATGGCAAGATGAAATTAATTGTCAGGAAAATGCAGGTGAAGTGTGAAAATATGAACTGATATTCATGGGGAAAGAGACATCTGAAAAACCAGTAATGCACAAATGGAGAGAGATAAATTCCCAGTTCAGACTTCTTCTAATGAAATATCCTGTGCCTGTTCTCTTCCACTAAGCTTTACCACGCATGTTGACTTCAGAACAACCCCTCCTTCCATGTACCTGTGCCAAAATTTTTGCCTACAACATACGAACCTCCTTCCACAACTACTCCTGCCTCCTTCCCTTTGGTTTATTTTCTTCTGTCCAAATGCTTCAGATTTCTAATGCCACAGGTTTTATCTCAGCAAAGAAATTATCCCCCCACACCAATTCATTGGCCAGCTTCTTCTATAATGCACAACTGTGCTGTGCTTCCCCTTACCACTCCCTCCTATGTTTTGTTTGTGAGGTATGTTAGTCTGAAAGGGAGGGAGAATAAAAGTGTCTGGACAGAGTGAGCTCCCTCTCTTCAGGGGAAGATATTAAATCGTCTAAGGGCCTTAACTGAACCTTGGGGGTTTTAGACAAGGCAGTCCCATCTCTTCCTTTGGCATCTCTCACGTATTCAGTTTCTTGTTTGTTTATATAAGGTTGAAGACATCACTTCCTCTCATTCTCTTGTCCTTGAATAATGATGATGGATCTGTAACCACACAGGCTATTCATTTCGTTCAGGTGGTCACTTTTCAAAGTGATTACCAGTGATAAATTGGCATTTTTCATTTAGTGTTAAGAAGTACAGAGAGCTTATACCTTTTTTGCTTAATCCTAGAAAAACTAGGGCCAAATCATGTTTTGGCTTTATGCCAAATGTTACTCATCAGGAAAAGCTGGGTTTATGACAGCAGTCATACAATAAAATCAAGTGATTTCACAGAATAAACATGAAATAAAAATACAGTATGTTAAATAGTCTGTTTGAGCTGGGATAAGTTAAATTCCTTCCTATATGTATATTTGCTTATGATTTATTTTTCTTTGACAAGCATACATGTGGATCTGTGATCAGGGGCAATCATACATTTTAGATTTGATCATTTTCTCCTTTTGTAGGTAAATTTCTGTCATTTTCTGAGCTACAAGTTGTTCCTATATGAAATTGTTTCATATTTGCAGTCTTAAGGTTTTTGCAGTTTGGAGGTACTATATTCTGATACAGAAAATGAATGTCATAGCAGTTCCAGTCTTTTCAAATCTGTATCACAATATGAATTTCAGCAGGTTATTTCATAATTTAAGGGCTGCACTGATGAGAGGGTAATAGGAAGGGCAGTGGGAAGATAGAAAAACTTCTAAAACATAACAACAGGTATCCAGTTAACGCTTATGAAAGTGATGAGATAATTATCGCCATCCCATGCAATTTCCCATTAGGGAATAATTCTGTAGTCTGTGTGGTGCCAGGGTTGTGAAGTTACCTGCATGGAACAGGAATGGCAAAACTGCAGAGGCAGTGATTTTACAGAGTTAAGAGAGGGTGAGGGGACAACAGTGCACTGCACTACAAGGATTTTACTCATCACTTACTAAAACTAGATCTCAGCAGTGTCATTCTGCTTGCTGCTGTAGGAGAGCAGAATTAAAACCAGAGCAAGATCAAAACTTCATTTTAAAGTAAATAGGCATGGGCTATTCATACTGTAAGTCATTTTGTGGGAAGGATTACTTCCTTTGACACATTTTCAGAGAGGCCAGAAAGACAATTCAGCTGTCGTAGGACACTATTCTTACATCAATTATCCTATTCTGAGTCCAACAAGCAAAGCATGTTTTGCCAGGGAGGGCAATATGGTATTTGCCCTGTTGAAACAGTAGAGCAGAGTGAGATGCCACCAAAAAAGCAAGGCAATATGCCCAGATGTTCACAAGCAGTCAACGTTAAATTCAGAAGAGGAAGGCAAAACATGGGTAATATTTTCTGATCTAATCTGAAAAAAAAACCCCTCCTTCCTCACCCTAAATCTGGCCATCAGCAGTTCAATAAATTTGTCAGGCTGTCCAGCCAGAGCTATGAAAGAAAATTTGCTCTGCCTTGTCGCACTGGCAGGTACCCTTCCAATGTCCTCTCTCTGGCTCCCACCAGCCCTCAGCACTTTGAAGGAACACAGGAATTAATGCATTTGGCCCATACTGCGTATGGAAAAACAATCCTTTTTGATGCTGGCAGAGGAACTGGCTGAATCCCTGGAGCAGCCAGTGCCTCAGTTCAGTGATGAGAGCATTATGGGTGATGCTAGGTGAGGGCAGAGATTTCTCTTCTCCCGCTGACCTGTGAAGGACAAGCAGAGATCATGCTCCAGGTTGGGATGTTCTTCTGAAAATGCATGTGACAAAATAAAAGGATACATCCAGCAGGCAGGAAACTAAGTTCTTATGCCATAGTTTGCTTGCTTTCTTTAAAAGTAAATTGCCCACTCCCAATATTTTATTTTGATGTTCCTCACTGTGTGGTTGTCATAATGCTGAAATACTCTGGTATATCCTTAAATAGAATTTCACAGAAATAAGAGAGATTAGCTAGAGGTCAGCAAGTAAGTAGTATTGTACCTTCAGAACAATAGGAAGGTTGGCAGTAATAATTATGATTAAATTCAAATTGATGAAGTAGACTATTAGCTCTACAAAAAGCAGTGTGGAATACCAAGACCCTTGTGTCTGGATCAAATATCAGAGAACATACACAAATCAAAAACAATAAAAGAAGAGATATAAGGTGGTATAAAGGGTTTGGAACAATGTTTTTCTCCCAAGCCTGACTCAGTTCACAAAGGCCTGTCTTTTTCTTCTAACTTGTTTTCTGTGTCTCTCAAAAGATCATGAAAGTGATGCCTGATGTGAAGTATCCAGTCTGTACCCGTGACAGTACAGACCGGCTGTCTGGATTCCCAGTGCATTTCTGTTAAAGTGCAGTGTAATAACAGCAATCTGCTGCTGGAATTTTAGTTCAGCTGATCTCAGGAAAGACTTGCATTTGCCAAGGCCTTACTTCATCAGACACCTGTGTAGCCTTTCCCTATCATTGTGAGCTTTGCCTTGTTTAGATAAGAACATTGTTTACTGTTGTTTAATGCATTTGTGGTACAGCTGTGCCCCAAACATATTTCAGTGTGTTTTGGCATAGGAATTTGGGCGTTGAAAGGAGTCCTGAACATCTCATTCCTTTTGTTTGGACATGACTATTTTCTCTCATGTCTCCTGCAGTCCCACTGTACATTTTGTATCTCATTTCATTGTATGAACCCTATCCCCACCCAAGTATGCCATTATCTTCTCCAAAATTCACCACTTCCAGATGCTGTATAAGCCCTTCTCAGCTGTGGTATAGCAGCATATTAATACAAAAAATATTTAAGAACAAGCCAAATGATCCAGAAATTAATATGAACTCCAGTAAAACATCACTGCCTTATATCATGCAATCTTGCTCTCCCTTTTCTCCCTCTTCTCTGTGTTCCATGCTGCCTTTTGTTATGAATTGTTCTCTGTAGTTTGACCCTTCATCTTCCAGCCTCTTTTGTGTGGTCCTGCCCTGAGCTCTGTGCATTTTGGCAGGAGCTCTGTGCATTATTAGGTCAGGCTTTTTGGCACTGACTGCAAATTGGGCACTCTGAGTTTTTCTGAGGGAAGATGATCATTGCTCATCTGTATTGTACTGTTTCCATCCTTAGCATTTGAAAACTAATGATGTTATTAGCATTCAGTCCCCAGATGGGCAGAGGCAGTTTGATTTCTCCCGATCCATCAAAGATAGAAGAGTGTTAAACGTTACTTTGAACTTTTCCAATAATATTGATTCTGCAGCATCCCACAGCAGCTGCCTCCATTATCTAACCATTCGTAGGCTTGTGAGAATTTCTTAATATTGAACCTGTCTTTTTTTCTCAAAGTAATCCAGTTATTTCTTACTCTGCTCTATTTGACAAGAAAGGAAAGTAAGCTCTGTCTGTATTCACAATGCATTTACAAATTCCTTCTTTTACTACTGCTCTCCTTTTATCTATTCTCGTGATCTGTGTTTGTGCAAAGACTTCTCCTTCCTCTTTCTCTCACTGAATGTTGATGAAACAAAACATATTCAAAGCCAGCCTGTTATTCTGGGGACAGAATCCAATCCACAATTTTAAAAATACTAGGTAAGCAAAGTATGCTGTGATTATTTAAAAGGCAGCTGGAAACAAACAGGACATTTATGATATTATTAGAGAAGGTGCAACCATAGCTTTAATGTATAAACCTTCCTGTCTCTAAAAAGCATTTCCAGCAAGGTAAAAAAATGAAACAGCCTTATAACTGATAGAATTAAATCTTAAAAAATTCAGGATCTTGTTAGGAATTTTCCACAAGGATCACTGAAACATTTAATATAGCTATTTAATTTTTGGAATGTCTTGTGTGTTATTTTATGCTGAATGAGTTTTGCATATAAAAGTGCATTAGGCAATAACATTTATCTGTAAAGTCTTGTGTGACTTTAGTAGTAGAGGGAGGTGCCAGAGTGATACTTGGAAAATGAAAGTCAGAGTTTATCTATAATGCAGCAGCAAAGCTAACTTCTTATAGGTATTATCCCATCACCATGGCTCAGTCCTGATCTGTGGGGAACATACAAGTTTTATTAGTCTTCTTGGCCCATGCATTTGCTGTACTCATTGCAGGTTGGTAGATAATGCAAATCCAGTGTATTGTTTTTGCAAGGAATAAATCAGAACTGAGACTGACCAATTCATTGCATGCATGGGACAATAAACTTAGAAAATGAAAAGAGTTTTTTACTCCTGGTAAAATAGGTAGGGTTAAGGCAAATGGACTGCATGTACAAAGATGCATCTGAGAGCAGAAACAATTCGAATTATCCCATTCTTTCCAGAAATCCTGACCAGTCATGTAGCTGGTGGAAGATCTGTGTACTGGACTCAGGTTGTAATTACAATTCACAGTGGTTTATGGTGTGAACTCTAGTCTCAGCATTTTGTAGGGCCTTGACTTTTCTCCTCTTCATTTCTTCTCTTCCCCTCTGCAAGCAGTAGAGTAGGAAACTCATGTAATTCACTGATCTTGGCTATAGCTGCACTCAGGATTCTTCTCTTCTTAGAAGCATCAAACAAATCTTATCAGCTTCCATTTCTCCTCATCACAAAATATTCTACTGTATCTCACTCATCTGCACTTTGTCTTCCCCTGAACAAACTATGACTGATGTTTTCAATCAGTATATGCTAACCTACCTTCTAGGGTAATTTATTTTCTTAATACAAGTTAAGAGCTGGTGGTTTGCTACTGCTTCATATGTGCTGCTAATCATCCTGATGAGTAGGCTGTCAAAACCAATTCCTTCCAAAACCAGGAAAAAATGTAGAAAGCAGATACACAGACCTGCAAATGGGGTGATAGCAGAGAGAACTTTTTCTGATGGTGCTTATGATGTTTCAAGAGATCTGCATTGAAATATGAAGGACACAAAGGCTTTAAATGAACCTCATGGTTCACTAGATTTGTGAACTTGTGTCTTTCTAGAAACTGTTGAGTATCCTTGTTCAAGTACCTCTTAATAGACATGGCCTTCTTGGAAAGAATTTGAGAGAAAAAAGAAGGAGGAGAAAGGCTGAATTTGTAGAGGAGAACTAATGTTCAGTCTAACATCAGTTTAGCCAATTGATATTTAAGACAAATGGATATAGCTGTAGGTGTGTTTCTAAGGAGGAGCTCAGTTTTCTCAGTGGTTTATGTGGTGGACCTAGTAACAAGTAAATGAAATAATGAAAACCTAAATTCTGGCTGAAAACCAGGAGAAACTTGCTGATGCAGAAAATATGAAATTATTATGAAATAACTGATGGCTGCCCCATTGGTAAAAACATCTTAAAATAAAGTTGGGGGTGGGGGGAAAGGAAAAATAAAAAATACAAATCCTTTCCAGGTAGGTGAGGAATCAACTTTAGGAACACCTAAGACTTTTTCTTTCTCCTCCCCCCCTGCCCCCCCTCCCCCCCCCAAGCATCTGTCTTCTCTGAATGAATTTGTGAAGCATTTCTGTGGGATTTACAGATGACTATAGGATCTGGAATTGCCTGTGGAATGGATGATTAAACCCCAACAACAATAACAAGAAATGCAAGGACATTCAAGTCCATATAGATTAGTTAAAACCTGCCTTCATTCATTCTACAAATCCTGCTGGTACGAGCGGTGCCATGTAACAATTTCGGAACAGTTTACTGGTGACGCAGATACAAGAAGGCAGTGGGATGGGAAGTGTTGTATTTACTTTCAGGAGAGAGTTATGTCAGATATAATATGAAAGCAACCTTCATCACTTATTAATGAAGGGTAGATTTATTCGAATCATTATTCCTGGAATTGTGTATGTGTGTAGATTATGGTTAGACATAAAACTGATATATTTTCTGGTCACATGAGACAAGATTTCATTCCTCTGGCAGTGTGTGCTGGACAAGGATAGAAGAAAATCCATTGCATTTTCATAGGCTAATACTACTTCTTCTGGACAGTCATGCTATAGTATTTGATATCATCATGCTGTAAATACTATCTTCTGATCAAGTGGATGACTTTTTAAAAACAAAGAGGCAAAATTTGACATTTTCAAGTGTTAGTCTCTACTGGGGATATGTAAGCATAATTATTTCACTTGGCTCAGAGACATCCAGGGTCTACCATAGAAAAATTCCAGGGGGCAGAAGTATGGCATAGTGTTTGGAGAAGTGCTATCCACCATAATAAAGGAAATTAGAATTAGGCACTACATGAAAATAACCATGATTCACACAAGACCTTGGGATGCAGGATGCATCCAGAGTTGCAGGCTCTGGCTGATGTCACTGTGAAGTTCATCTTTATCATCTCTGAAAAGCTGTAGTGATGATGGGATGACCTCAATGACTGGAAAAAGGCAGACTTTATGTCCATCATCAACAGAAGGCAAGAAGATGCAAAAGAATTTCCTTTTTCCAGAAAGAAAATCCATGGGCTACTCGCCTCACATCAGTCCCTGGGAATATCAGGGAACAAGTCTTTACAGAAGCCATTTCAGGCACTTGAAGGACAAAAGGTGATTAGAAACAACAAATATGGGTTTATGAAGGGCATATCTCTGAGATGAAGTGACTGGCTCAGGAGACAAGGGCAGAGCAGTAGGTGCCATTTATCTTAATTCTAGCAAGGCTTTTGACATATTCTCTCATAGTAACCTGTAGCGAGCCTGTCAAAATACGGACTGAATGGGTAACCTACAAAATGGGTAAAATACAGTGGACCATGACTTAAAGGGTAGTTAGTTCAAATGCCAACTGGTTACCAGTTGAGTGCCGTTCCACAAGGGCTGGTAGTCTTTAACACCTTCACTGATGACCTGGACCATTGGACAGACCACACCCTCAGCAAGTCTGCAAGACACCAAACTGCAGGGAATAGTTGATACACTGGAGAGGAGGCTTACCATCAAAGGGCTCTCAAAAAGATTAAAGAATGGACTGACAGGAACTTAAGTTCAAAGGCAAATGTCAATCGTGCACCTGAAATGGAATAATTCCGTGCAACATTTCAGGTTGGAGACTTATTGGCTAAAAAGCAGCTCCAAAGAAAAGGACTAGGCAGTCCTGGTGGACAGGAGGTTGAACACAGTGTGCCCTAACAGCAATGAAGGCCAGCAACATTCAACAATATATTGGCTAGAGCATAACCAGCAGGGCAAAGAAAGCTATTATTCCCCTCTGTTTGGCACTTCTGAGTCCACACCTGGAGTATTGTGTCCAGTTTTGAATGTCCCAGTAAAGAAGAAGGATCAACAAAGTGGGGAGATAATTTGGGGCCTGGAGCCCCTTGCCTCCATGCAATAAAGAGATGCTGAGGAAACCGGGTCTAATTAAACCCAAAGAAACGTTGCATGAGGAGGAATCTAACTGCAGTTTTCCAGTACCTGAAGGGGAGTTACAGAAAAGATAGTGCCAGACTTTTAGGAGGTGCCCATGAAAAGGACAAGAGGTAACTCTTAGAGGTTATAACGACAAAAATTGGACTTATGGAAAAAATATTCACAATGAGAGGGCTTAAGTGCTAGAACAGGCTTCTAAGAGAGGTTTGGGAATCTCCATCCTTGGAGACGTTCAAAACTTGCCCAAGGCCTTATTAACCTTATCTAATTTTGAAACAAGTCTGACCTTCAACAGGCATTTGGAGGATGCACAGGTCCCTTCTGGTCTAAGTTTTTCAATGATTATATGAAATGTTGGTCAATTTTTCAATGGAAACCTGGCTATGAATAGAATTTGTTTGTTTGTTTTAACACACACATGACAATGTTCAGAGGTAATGAGCAGACACCACTCCTTATGTTGTGTCAGTGTATCTTCTCTGTGCCACCTTGGTGCCTCTAAAAAATGCCTTTGAGATTTGCAGAGTGTGTAGATGGAATTCAGATAGCGATATATGTTTTGCAGACTATTTCCTCACTACAGGGAATAATAACTAGTTGCATGCACTTAGCACACTCTTGGAATATAATGGTGGCTCAAGAGAAAAAAGCTTTTGGTACATTTTGTCAGGATGCAATCCATCCTGAAATTAAAATCTGGTTTTTTGGGTTTTTTTTTTAAGATTACACTGTTTATTTTCTGTCAATAACAGCCTTCCAGACACATTCTGCCAGTCAGTCAATGTACAGATAAGGTGAGAGAGGGGAAAAAAAAAATCACTTGCATATTTTTCAGTGACTCCCTGATCTTCTCATTGTGAAATTAGATCAAATTCAGAAGAACTGAAGGGCATTATGAGAAACAAAGCACGTTGCATGGGTCTGTCTGTACTATCTATCCTGTGAAAATACCAGAAGGATGTAAAAGAAGTTGTTCAACAGCATTATCTGACCATTTAAGGCTTGCAAATCCTGGCTCATAAATGGTTTGTAAATAATTAATAAAAAATCTGTTGTTCTCTACAAGCACTGAAGAAAGAAATGTGCCTCATTCTGAAAGCAAAACATTTTCTCATGCTTTAAATGGTAATTCTTTAAAATGACACAATGGTGAACTATGTAAAACTGTTACTTTGAGACCAATAAGAAGGATGTGTCTTGTAAAAAAGGGTTTATTAGTCCTTACCCAGCTTTAGTAAGCAGGTTTCTACATCTAAAACTTTAATGTGCAGTTGGCACTTGTCTAAATTTTAGTCAGCGGTTTCTGTTTTCTAGTTTGCCAGTTAAAATAAAATGGAACTGCAATCCACTGTCCATAGAATTTAATCCTCGTCTCATCATGCCTGGACTATGAATGAAATTAAAACTCAGCATTGACATTTATGTTAACAAATTTTTAATTGTTTTAAAAGAAATTTATATGTAGCTCTTCTGTTCTGGTTAGAAAAATATACTGACATTTTATATATTGGCTGCATTGCTGCAGCTTGCTGTTTCAGTTATTTAATTCATCCAGACCAGATAGCTATGGTATTGTATCATTTCCTAACAGCTGACAGAAAGAATATATAAAGGAATTACCAAACAACATAGGTGAGTCTATATATTTGGCTACAGATGCTTATATAGAGCTTTTTCTCAATTTGCATTCATCTCTAAGTAATTTAAGATATATCACTGAACAGTGGGTTAGCCAACGTTCTGCCATAGGGACTGTTGCAAAATCAAAAAGTCTAAATTATAAAAAACGTGTTGTCTACAACAAAGAAAGAATTACTGTCTTCTTCACTGTATATGTGTGGGTTAGTGAAGGCAGTAGGACTGAGAAGAGCATGGTCACACAGAAGAGCCAGGCTCACCATTCCCTGTGTAAACTCCTGTTTCCATAATAAAGTGAAATTATAAAGCCAGTAACAAAACTAAAATTAGATTCAAAGAATTCCTGGAGTCTAATGCATTTGCATTCCCTAAACTGTGTCCCCAATAAAGAATATGTCCCTCACCCAAATAAAGAAAAGATCTTCAAACTTTTCAGAACTAGAACTGATTGGGTCATTTTTTTCCAAATTCTATTTTTGTTAAACATAACATCTATTGGAAAAGGTTCTTTAGCGTGAGAAAGATTGGCTTTATAGTATATGGGTATCAGTAACCCATACCAAGAAAGGGGAGAGGAGAAAGACATTTACATTCCAGCTTGGCCCAGGACTAAATAGCAAACGGAACACAGAAAACAAAAAAATTCATTATTCCATAGTGCGCCTTTATTGTATATCTAATATGCAATTCTAGTCCCAAACAATCCCAAAGCAGTAAACCAACAGTCAAAAATACACAGAGTGATGAAAGATAGGAAATGGCTTCTATTCAAGTGCCAGGAGTCTACAGGGAAGAGAGAACTTCAAGAGGGATACCAGAACAGTCTGGAAAATAATGCATAGACTGGAAAAGCCAATAACGAATGGTCGTTTATATTACCTTTCTGTACAAGCACTGGGAGGCATTAACTGAAGCCAGCAGGTAGCAGATTCAAAAGAAATGAGAAGATACACTTTTTCATACAGTGCACAGTTACCTTGTGGACCTCTTTGTTGTATGACCTGGATGTAAACTTCTGTGTGAGACCAAGAAGCAAATTGAGAAAACAAAGAGAGGAGTCCACCAAGAGCTGCTAAATGCAGAGATCCCCTTGATTTCACCTGGGAACCATCAGCCCTTGGAGGAAGGAAGAGAGCTCTGGTGAACTACCATTGTATCACCACCAGTATCACTATATCCTGCCCTTTTCCTGTATTCTTCCTTAGGCATCTGCCACAGGTCACTGCTAGAAACAGAGTACTAGCCTTGCTAGTCCTAACTGGACATTTGATCTCATCCGGTACAGCTCTTCTTATGTTCTTACTCCTGGAATATACACGTGTGTCATATAGGTGTGTGTGCATTCCAAAACCTAAAGATTTCATTTTTCATTTTAATGCACAGGAAAAAAGTTGTTCCATGAACGGCAAATTGATGCAGCCAAATTTACTATGAGCTTGCATCCTTTGTTCCCTGATCTTTTTCCCTTCTGCCTCTTGGATAAAAAAAAGAGGCAAAAGATGTTTTCACTGGTTTAAGTGCATACGAGTGCTGCATGCAGTAGGTGCAAAGCAATTTGACCTTTGGACCTTCAAAGCAGATGAAAAGTAATGTGTTAACTGCTGTTACCTGTAAAGACTCTTTCTGTTATCCATCTTAACGTAATGTAATGTCATAGTTTTGATACCTTAACTCTTCTGTTAAATTTGTTTGAAACTGTCCTATTAGCTCAAAAGCTATCAGTAAAGTAGCAGATAAATAGACAAATGAAGATTAAACAAAAGGATAGACAGCTTGACTTCGTAAGCTTTATTCCTTTTGTTCTGAAACCTGAGAACTTACTGTGAAGCGGAATTGCCCCTTTCCAGTCAGATCCACAGCTTTATTATGTACTTTCTCTACTGATATACTAGGATGCATTACATTCGCTCTCTGAATTACTATGCTCTTTAGATACTAAGGAGAGTTGTAGAGAACAAAGTTAGCTGCCTCATTTGTCATGTCTTTCTTCCATTACAACCTGTTTGCCACTACCCATCTGTCATCCGCATGAAAAAGAAACTCCTCAGTCTCTTAAATCTGCCCTGAAAGACCAAAAATGAGAGCTCCAAGAGCAAGAAGAAACTTGCTATTCTGTGCAAGCTGGGATGCCAGAGTGCCTGAAAACACTTCCCACTACAGACTCTCCTAGGGTCCCTTCCAACGTCTGCTTTTCCTCTCCTGGCCATACAACCTCTTTTGCTTCCCAAAGTAACAGAAGAGCTGGCAACATCAGCCTGCAGATAAATGTCTCTGGGAGGCCAAGGAGGAAGGCAAAATCTATGTCAGAGAAAGGTAATCTAGGCTGCTTCTGGCTTTATGAAGAAGACCTTCCTGTGGAAAGCAAGTAGTCTGTAAACTGTCATGCTTCTCTGAAATACTGGCATATGCGTTCATTAATGTCTACCCACCACCTCCGTATTAGACTTCAAAACATTTCTTGTACTGCTACAGATAAGAGGTTGAGTGAGGTATCTGTCAAACTGCACCACAACAAGCTATTCATCCTGTAGGAGTGAGAGAATGAGAATCTCCTCCTCCAGGGGAAATAGCTCAAAGTACGTGTAAGCTAAACCCTGGGATGTGGGCCCTAGTTATGAGGCAGAATTCAAGTTTGTCTTGGTAACCAGCATATTCCCTGAGTTGTAGCATAATGTTTACTAATATACCTGCAATGTACTGAGGGGAAATGTATTATTTTTAAGAATTCAAACAGTAGTAGGTGTCCTCCCCTCCACCGCCCTTGGAATAAATATCTCATGTCTTCTGAAAAAAAAACGCTTATATACATTACAGCATACCAGTGACCCTATGGGTACTCTGAAAACTGTGTATCCATACTTCACTGGCAGAGGTGACAAAGGTGAGAATTATATTAGCAATTCTTCAGGCTAAAGATTCCTAGAGAATCACTAATCAAACAACAGTTTAATTTTTACTCTTAAATTAAGACAATGATATGACCCCAGAGGGATTAGTCATATCTGTCTACCAACTGGTTTTCAATGGTTTTGAGAAAAAAAATATTTAAAGGTTGACAGAGATGTGTGTAGAGAATTTCAAATGGTGGGGCAAACTTTTCCTCGCTTGTCTTGTCTGTTTGATGGAACTACAGAAAGACTATGAATCTGCATTCATTTATGGAAATTGTCTTTATCTTCAAACAGCAAAGGGAATAAAGAAGACAAAGAAATTAGTATTCCATGGTGTGCCTGCACTGTGCATCCTAAATGTAGTTCTATTCCCTGACAACTTGAAACAGGAAAGCAGTTGTGGAAAAAGCATAGGTAAAGTAAAGGTAAGGTAAGCATTTCATTCCTCAAAGAGTATTTGGCTATATATACATGGGCACACCTTTCAGTGACTTGAGCTCAAGTTATTTCAGTGTAAGATCAAGAATCAAATAAAGTCTGCCCAGAAATTCCTGTTTCTCTCTAAACAACAAGGACTAACTTTGGTCAAATAATCCTCTCTCTTGCTATACATGGAACCACCAGTAGACATTTCACACAGACACAGCATGAATAGCAGCAGATCCTCCTGCTCAAGAAATGTTAGGGGTATTTTTATTTCTTTTGGGGTTTTGTTTTTTTTTTTTAATACCCTTTTCATATCCACTTAGCATTTAGCTGCCTGCCAAGGCCCTAGTCCCAAGTGATGAACAAAGATTCTGGTCCTGAGTATTTGGAACTCATTAGCTAAAGCCGAGATATTAGTAAATTAAGATGTACAAGAGACAACCTTAACATCCCTACTATAGACATCATGCCAGTACACATATACACATTCATGCATATATCTACTCCCTTGGAAAATAACTTCAGCCTACATTGTAACCACAACAGTAGAAAAAAAAGCTACTGTGCTTAACTCATAATCCTGCAATTAATGCGGCAGGGAGCAGATCCAGCATCATCTGTCATCCGTGCAGAGTAGAAAGTGGAAGAACATTTGCAGTAACTAAAATACTGTTTGAGCTTGTTTTATCAGTCCACAGCAATTTCCTTTTAAAGATTCACAAACAAGGTGAATTCATTCATTCCTCAGCTTTTATGCTTTTTTTTTTTTTTTTCCCCAAAGGACATAGTATTTAAGTGTTACTGTAATTAAATATGAATATGTTGAAAATCTTTGTAACATATTTTACCCCGGTTGTTTCTACAGAGCTGTCACTACCAGCTGATATATCTCACCTCAAAAAGTAAAATTGTTTCATGAGATAATATTTTCCCTTCAGCCCCATGAAGCCCCAGTGGACATATTTCTGGATGCATTTGAAAGCAACAGAACCAGCTGTGCATCTCCACATGTGAAAGGTCTGATCAGACCAGTCTCATTTTAAAATCAACAGAATTGACAGAAAGATTGTTTTGCTACGACAGAGTGATTCACTGCTCCAGTACAGGTTGATGCCAAGTTTGTAAAAGTCTTTAATAAGCCAAGCCGGCCAGGGGTCAGAACATGCTGTAGCTGTGCGGCATTGCTGCAGGGCTTGACACTCCCAATCAGCCATAAATTAATTTTCACAAAGGGTAGAGGAAGACATTCAGAAAGGAGTAATGTGCCCTGATACTGTGAATCTTATCAGAACAATACTGTATTGACATTCTAACTATTAGGTATGAACCTATACAATGGTTACAAATTAAATAATGGGATGAAATTAAGAAAAGATAAATTCTGGAATGAGGACCTGAAAATGAGTGAGGTCTGCAAGGCAGGAGCAATCTTAAAGACAACTGTGGGAAATCTGATTTCCAGGACTATTTTGGACAAAGAGCTGGCGAGTATACAGAGATACAAATCCTGCTGTGGCAGGCATTTGGCCTGTAGCTTTGTAATTTATACAATATTGCTATTAGAGTGAGATGAGAATCTTTCAGCAAAACATCTCTTTTTTTTTTTTTTTTTTCTGGAAAATGCTGGTTCATGTAAACCAAAACTTTTTATGTAGAAATATAACATTTTTGATGAAGCATTGGGTAAGAATTTTTTCTCATATCTAGGGAAGAATCACAGGTAAACATCTAAAATGGTCACCTTCTCAGCACAGGACATGGGGCCACTCTTTGTCCACGATGAAGCCAGACTTCCACACAGAAACAAATGAGTGAAGCTGGAAAGAAGACATGCAAAAGGAGGAACCTGCATCAGTAGTCTCCTCACTTATGGGGACAGTCCCACCAGGAGGAGACGTCTCATCTTCTGAGCCTTTTTCCATTGACTTTTATGTTTTTTGTAAAAATGAGGCGAGAGGTGTTTGAGCTGAGACGAGACACTTCTCACACTTCTAACCATGCAAGAGAGATTCAGGTTAAGCACCTAGAAAACATTTCATACAAAAGGGAGGCATGACTGTACTTCAAGACTTGGATTCAGACAGCCCTGAACTGTAGGGAGTTTAAACAGCACGTTAGCACTTAAATACTGCATAGGTCCTTCAAAAGCACTGCAGTCACTGGTGGTCTGAAATGAATCTTTTAGTTTTATGGATAGAAACAGTCACTAGTTAATTACGATATTTATCCCTCATCAAATCAAGCTGGCCTGTTAAAGGTGCAGAATCAATATAATCCATATAGCAAAATAGCTGTATTCTGTGCATAGTGGCCCACATTTTCTAAAAGCAGAGGAACAGTAGCCTCTTTTCTCCTAAAGCAAATAATGGAAACTGGTGTCCTTTATAAAATTACAAGCTCAAATACCCCCCAGTGAATGCGGGTGTACTTATGAAGTTCTAAAGATATGAATCTTCCCAGAAACTATGGGATGTTGTCAGTGATCCTTCCTTTCACAGATAAAGACATGATCATTGCTTCCATGGTGGCATCTGGTACCTTATAGAATAGGGTCCATCTGCTTCTGATTGATGCTGATAGCTTGGGAAAGTTTAGTTTCTTGCTTATACCTACAACACTGTAAAAGCCCCAGGGATAGCTGGGCTATCAGTGGTCTGCTCCAGGAGGACCAGGCTCAGGAATATCCCCTGCCTAAGTCCCATCCCTCTTCCAGGTGGATGGTGGCTGGGAACAAGTACCCATGCTTTGTAAAGTCTTGTGGACCCACGCATCAGCTGGGATCCCTACAGGGACAATAAAGAGAGGGCAGCAGGTCTCAGGGGCTCACTATGAGGTGTCCCAGCCATTTAGTCTAGACACAGACTTGGTGACCAGCCCTTCTGGGTGCATTGATGTTCCTTAAATATTGGGCTGCTCTGACACCCTTAAAGTCAGAATACCTTGCAATGATAATGTCTGCAACAGAGCAAGGTGTCTGTGAGCACCTCCAGACAGAAATTCAGACATTCTTCTTAGCAACTTTTCTTTGGCAAGAGGAAAGAGTAAAGCCAGACAACTACCTTAGAATAGACACTAAACCCTAAACCTGTTAGTTTAGCTGAATATCTCTCTAATGGAGATGGGTGTCCAGCTTTCTTGAATGACACTTCTCTTCCTTAGGTTCCTTCCAGATCTTACGTAACTCCTATTTATGAGACTCCACCCACTTTAAGTTCATAAGGCTGAATTTCTTCCATGACCTAAAAGAACTTAGAAAGTCCTTTGGATAATGTAACCTGGCAGATATACTTTGGTCATGTATTTTATGGAACCAAATAGATGTTTCCACTTTGTCCAGCTTTAGTGTTACTGAAGATATGAATATTCATTATCCTAAACTGCAGCTACTAATATAAATAATTTATGCATACAGAAAGAGGTTTTTCATAACAAAAATAGCTTTTATAGTGCAATTCTATTATGTACAGACTATTTCCAGCTCTGAGACCATAGGGTCAATAGGTATTTAGACATTTTTATGGGCATCTCGCCAGCCAGTGCAGAAAGTTAATGTTTTTACTGACTTAATCTCTCTCAAAAAAAAAAAAGGGAGAAAGGAAAATTATTGTTTCAGTGATCTTCTAGAAGAGAACTGATTTTTTCTTTAATATTGCTGAGGAGGAACTCAAGATAAAACAAATTCCCTGCTTTAGCACATGCTTTTAAAAATGTGTGCTACATGTTCCATGTGTCATGAAAGCCACTTCTGTCACTGACTGTTGTTTACACAGTTGCTCCTTTACACAATTTGAGTCACAAAAAAAAAGAAGACACAAATGAAAACTTCATTGAATTAGGGAAGTAAAATAAAGTCTGATCCATCCCCAGCTGGATGGCACTTGTGCATGTGTAAGAGTGTGTGTGTGTGCATCTTCAGTGTGGGTTTTTTTCATGGCTCTTATCAAAAGGTAGAGAATAGCTACTGCCAACACACTTGAGTTAGGAGCACAGGAAAATTCTGCCTTCTTCACTGGGGTCTATAGATCACAACCACATAGAAAATGCACAGCAGATAATTACCTTTTTGGCATATTAATTAGAAGAGCTGGTTTGCACTATAATGTATAACACTATATGTACAGTGATAGTAAATTTAATTTTCAACTAACATACACAAAGTTTAGCATTTGCTTAATTATTCTCTGCATGAGCCTTAATAGAGCAAGAGACATCTTTTTGTCTTCTACAGGTGTTAGAGCAATGCTGTTGGACCCACACAGTACACAAGCAGTGCCAGGTACACACATGATGGGCTTGACTCCATTGTCATGCATAGGTAGATGAAATATTCATAGGTAGATGAAATACATTTAGGGTACCTGAGATCTCGGTGAAGAGCTGGCAGATATGACACAGGACCAACAGGACCCATGCCTTGCTTCAACAGCAGCTAGACACCAGACTTCTGAAATGGCACTAAAATGATTGAATACAGCCAAACATGGACTAGGATGGGAATCAGTCTGTGAGCAAGTTATCTTAGGGTTTACATGTAGGTGCCTATATATCAGTGTCTGTGGTCTCACTGAGATCGCTTCACTGTAGTCAGTGTAGGTATCTTGCCTAGGCTCCAGGTTCTGCCTCTGAGGATATGTGACTCCTTAAGGTCATGCGTCCCATCTGCCAAGCATCTACAGATATCTTGGATGTCTTTTGGTATCTCAGATGGCAGTAACCACGTATATTTAGGAAGATCTTTGTTGTTGACTATAGGAACAGCTTAGGTATCTATTTGCAAGCTCACATGTAAACACCTAAAGATAGGTCTCTCTGACCAAGCCATGAATTCCTTATGTCCTTCACAGAGAAGCCAGCTAGGCTTGCAAGACAAACATTCTGTGGATTCTGAAAAATATACTTTTTATTATATATGGATCATATAATGTATGCAAAGTCTGGATTTCTAAATCCTTTTCTATGATACAAATCAGAAGAATGACTTGCAATGTTGGTAAGCATGGAGTGAAGGCTTAGTATCAAAAATAATCATGGGATCTCTCCTGCAAAGCATATAACATGTTTCATTAGAGGAAAGGCATTGCTAAGACTGAAAAGAGACTGCAGAGGTTTATCAACATTATTTAGGGCTTTCAGCCTCTGAGTCATGAGGCAAGATTAGAGGCACAAAAAGAAGAGAGATTTCACAGAACTCCATCCCATCTGGAAAACAGCATAACAGAGTCATGTTGAGAAAATCTTTGATACTGTAACTACTTCAAAAACATGACGCCTTAATGTTGGCTTATATTATTGGGAAAGTGATTTTAGTAAAAATTCTGCAAATCTTCAAGTACAACAGTTTATTCACTCAGGAAGGTGTCGGCCTATTTCAGTGAGGGAGGAATGAATCCAAGAAAAAAATGTCCTCTACCTCTCCTTAAAAACCTTTTGATTTTGGGCTCCATAAACCTAGGCTGGAGAGCAGGCAGCTTTATGGGTAAAAGGTTTTTTGTCTGAAACAGAAGAAAAGTCCAGTTCAGTTCAGGAAGATTCTCCTACCAATAAATTCCCTTGTCAGTATTTTTTTTTCCTTTCCCTCCTGCAGGCAGCATTTCCACAACAGTGGTGGCAGAAGACACTTGATTTTTTTTTTCTGTTGCCTGTTCTAATTCTGTGGGAATCCTGTACACAGGCACAAGAAGAGACACAGGCATAAGGAAGAAGAGAAAGTGGAAAAATCCAGAATAAAAGGAGACACAATACGCAAAGAAATTAAGTTTCTGAACAGGCTGGATCAATGGGCCGAGGCCAATTGTATGAGATTCAACAAGGCCAAGTGCCGGGTCCTGCACTTGGGTTCCCCATGCAACGCTACAGGCTTGGGGAAGAGTGGCTGGAAAGCTGCCCAGTGGAAAAGGCCTGTGTGGGTGCTGGTTGACAGCCGGCTGAATATAAGCCAGCAGTGTGCCCAGGTGGCCAAGAAGGCCAACAGCATCCTGGCTTGTATCGGGAATCGTGTGGCCAGCAGGAGCAGGGAGGTGATTGTGCCCCTGTACTCGGCACTGGTGAGGCTGCACCTGGAATACTGTGTCCAGTTTTTGGGCCCCTCAGTACAAGAAGGACATTGAGTTGCTGGAGCATGTCCAGAGAAGGGCAACGAAGCTGGTGAAGGGTCTGGAGTACAAATCCTATGAGGACCAGCTGAGGGAACTGGGATTGTTTAGTCTGGAGAAGAGGAGGCTGAGGGGAGACCTTATCGCTCTCTACAACTACCTGAAAGGAGGTTGTAGTGAGGTGGGTGTTGGGCTCTTCTCCCAAGTAGTTAGCAACAGGATGAGAGGAAATGGCCTCAAGTTGCTCCAGGGGAGGTTTAGATTGGTTATTAGGAAAAATTTCTTCACAGAAAGAGTGGTCAAGCATTGGAACAGGCTGCCCGGAGAGGTGGTGGAGTCACCACCCCTGGAAGTGTTCAAAAAACATGTAGAAGTGGCACTTTGGGGCATGGTTTAGTGGACATGGTGGTGTTGGGTTAATGGTTGGATTGATGATCTTAGAGTTCCTTTCCAACCTTAATGATTGCTAGTTTTACTTTCATTAAAAAATAATGCAGCCACCAAGCCAGGAAACATGAAATTCATTATTAGTCTCCCCTTAATTGGTTTAGTGGTGGACTTGGTAGTGTTAGGTTAATGGTTGGACTTGATGACCTTAAAGGTCTTTTCCAACCTAAACAATTCCATGATTCTAAGTTTTTTTCTGTTCTTCATGATTCCATTTCTTTCTTTCCACACTGAAAAGTGATGTCCCAGAATGGCAAAGCTGGGGGTTAGGAACTGTGCTGGAAGGAACAAAACCATCAAGTGGTAACTTCTCCTACTGTGGTTGTAAGAGACTAGTGAAGAGAACATAAAGCTCCATAAAATCACAGGGAAAATGCAGAAGCCGTAAGAAACAGGATTGCCAGAACCAGTTCAGCTTTGTGTGATAATTCCCACTTTTTTGATTTTTACAAATTCTCGCTTAACTAGCTAAGCTTTCATGGGCTTTCTGTCAAAAACACCTTCAGTACTACTACTATTGCATTGCCTGCTTTTCTAAAGATGGAGGTTGGAGACTAAGGCAAGAAATCCAACAAATACTTACACAAGGGAGAAACTTTACAAATTGAGTACATCCTATGAGACTCACAAGTATTTTTGTGAGTTACTGGAATTGGAGGGCAACTTAGATATAACAGAGCACAAGACTAGAGAGCTGAGGGGATGAAAAAGCTATTAGATACAGTTTGGGACAATGGGCAATACTTAGTTCTTAGTTAGTGATTAGTTCTTTGTTAGTGTTTAGTTCTTTCTCTTTTTTTTTTTTTTAAATTTCCATTCAAGGATGAAGAAAGAAAAGGGAAACAGGCTCAGGAACAAAAACAAATAGCATAGATGAGGGTATTGACAAGTGGACAACTGGCCTCTTGTTTCTTACAACAAAACTACTTCTAAGGGTCTAAGGGAACATTTATAGGAACCCAGCAAAGCTAAATAACATACTGACTTCTTTCTTTCTCTCTTCAAGGCATGAAGTCCTCTGGTAAAAGCCTTGGCTTGTGGGGTTTTCATGTCATACCTCATCATCTGTAGTCATCATTCTGTGTACCCCTGAGCCATTTGCACAGCATAATTTCTCTTCTGGCACAAAGGTCTATCACTGAGACCATAATGGGGGCATCAAGGTTACAACATTCTCAAACCAAAACCCATGGGCATGGATCTGAGTATAATGCATTGTCCTAAGAGCTATGGATGTTGCAAAAGGAATCCTCCAGGACATAAATCTTTGAAAACTTTTGTTTTAATGAAGCACATTTTTTAAAGTTTGACTTGAGGGAAGACATTGCCAGTGTTTTTTCTAGCTGAAAACATTTATAGATCAGAAGTAATTTTGAGGGCATTACTGAGTGATGCAGATTTATACTGCAAGATGAATTTATGCAGATTTCAGACATTAACAATAAAACTTGATCATTAAGAGACTTGGAACAGAGTCTATCTGTTCCACTCTGTGTGGATTAACACATCTTCATGTCATTCTATGGCATACTGCATAAATGTATAAAATTATTAAATCAAAGTAAGCTACGATGGAAATAATTTCAAACTACAAATACACCTCTGACCGAATGTTGTTCAAAAGAGGCAATGTTGTGCTCTTGGGTCCCCAGATCTGAAGTACGTTAGAATTAATGATAAACTCTTATCCTATTTACAATGCTCTAATGGCTCTAATAGTGTAAGATCTACTGAATGCATTAAAACAATTAAAGAGCTGTCTCATCTGTCTTTGTGTCTAAAGTAATAATGGGTTTCTTGAGAAAAGTTAGGATTATACATACTTGTGAGTTCTGTGAGGAAAAACATTTCAAGACAAATCTGATTTAAAATGGGGAAATGATTTCCAGTTACTGTTGAATGACAGGAATCTTCTAAAATCCAACTCATTTGTTAAACCTCTACTTTTCTGTAGTACCCAAAATTTCATCTATATTTTCTGTACAGACTGAAAAAGTCATTGGGTATGATGTCCATTTCAAGTAGTCAATGAGTGAAGAAGTTCCCTCTCCCATTACAGCCTTCTCTGATGGGCTGTCAACACCTTTCAGCATTTTCTTGACTGGAACTCAACAGAAGAGGTGCAGTTCATCTCAGGAAACAAGGACTTTATAGCATCATGGTATTAAAAAAAAAAAGGAAACTGGACACTAACCCCCAGTTCAAGTTCATATTTTATTTGGAAAAATGGAGATGGAGACCTGAGTAACAATAATGCAGAAAGAGCTTGCTTATGTCCCATAATCATCAATAAACTTACTTTCACCTCCCAGTTAGGTCTTTGCACTGAAAATATCTCCATTTCTCAGTAGGTCAGGACCACCTGCACAACTGAGTCTATAGTTAAGAATTTCTCTAAAAGAAAAGTTTCAGTAGCAGTTCAGGCATAAGAAAATCCCATCATAATCCAGCCTCTTATTCCGGTACTTCAGTTCACTGTCTCACCATCTGTGCTGGCAAGGGTTCATGTTTTGACCTACACTGTGGAGCAGATCAAAGCACATAGCCAATGGGAAATACAAAACCTTTAGTGAAAGAGAAGAGACAAGAAGGGAAGAGAAGGGAATAGAAGAGACGAGAAGAGATGAGACGAGACGAAGAGAAGAGAAGAGAAGAGAAGAGAAGAGAAGAGAAGAGAAGAGAAGAGAAGAGAAGAGAAGAGAAGAGAAGAGAAGAGAAGAGAAGAGAAGAGGAGAAGAGAAGAGAAGAGAAGAGAAGAGAAGAGAAGAGAAGAGAAGAGAAGAGAAGAGAAGAGAAGAGAAGAGAAGAGAAGAGAAGAGAAGAGAAGAGAAGAGAAGAGAAGAGAAGAGAAGAGAAGAGAAGAGAAGAGAAGAGAAGAGAAGAGAAGAGAAGAGAAGAGAAGAGAAGAGAAGAGAAGAGAAGGAATAAAAAGAAAAGGAAAAGGAGAAAAAAAAAAAAGGAAAGGAAGACAAGAAAAAGCAGAAAAAGGAAAAGCCAAGTGTTACTGCTGAACATATTGCGGTGTCAGACTGGAATCTCAGAAAGTGTTGCACAGATTCCTTGGAGACCAAATCGGGGTGAATAATCTCCATTTTTTCAGCATTCATCATTGCAGACTATCAGCCTCTGAATGATCCTGACTAAACCTGGAGCTACAGTGACAAGAACAGCACGATAACATCACATTATCTGTTCCTCACTGAACATGTGTTAGTGGTATACTACAGCCAGAAATCCTACCACTGCTGTTGCGTTAAACCAAAGAAATTAAACACGGTGTTTCCAGAAGGCTGCAAGGGAGACAAACCCCTCTCTTCCTCATCTGCTTTGACCTAAAGCAATACAAATAATGGGCACTAGATTCCTGTAAACAGTGAAGACATCATTTTTTTTTTTATTCTCCTGTAGGAGTCATAGCAACCAGCTAGCACTAAACTGATGCTTTTATTTTGGCTGCCTTCAGAGCAAAAGTATTTTGACAACATAAGGTGCTGTGCACATACGTTTGAGATACTGTGTTTTAAAAAAAGTCATTATAATCACTTCGACTGCATTGAAACAACAAGAGGAAAAGAAATAAAATTTGTCATGTGGGAAAAAGGGAAAGAAGTCTGTAGGGCAAAATTATTTTCAGACTTCTTATAGGGCACAAACAGTAAAAGGCAAAAAATAAAATTTAAAACTATTTTAAAAATCACTTGAGAACATGCTTTCAAATTAAATTATTCAAATTTGTCTCACAATGAAATTCTTGTAAAATTAAAATACATTAATCTCTTCTAGTAGTATTCCACAAAGATTTCTTCTTGACTGATGAAATAGACTTTGCCTTGAAAGACTGTCACATTAACAATATCATGCATTCTTTTTATGGGAACAGGCTGCAGAAACAGTCAAACAGAAGCAGTTCTGTTGTCTGTGGAGATTTAGCTAACATACACAGGGATTTAATAAGGCCCTGCCAACGTGGGTCCATACCAAGATAAATCAATTTAAGAAAAGAAGTAATTATCTGGAAATGAGGAAACCCATGAAGTCTCAATCATTTGTGCTCTATTTTGCTTGGAGTGTGTGTTCCTCATATAACCTCTTATGTTTTGGTCTCGAAAGTCACAGAGGATGCTATGCCAGTTTGCACAATTATTGCCTACGTCCCTTCACTGACAAGCCTGAGTTCATGCAGACTTTCCTTTTCTACACAGAGATATCCCTCCTTCAGTGATGCAGACTTCAGTGTATCAGTTCATATTATTAACAGACAGTGAAGTTCTCCCTCTGCTTTCTCTTTTGAACAAATATAGAAACACAGATACTGTACTTTTCTAGCTATTGTATTTTCTGTTCTGCATTGTTTCAGCATGGACCACAATGACTAGAACCAAAAAACACTAATAACATTTTAACACTATTTTTGTCATCTTGGCCTTCATGCAGTGGCAACAAAACCATTCACAAACTCACATTGCTGATTTCATTTTCCTAGATTTAAAAAAATGAAAAAAACCCCAATAGATTCAGGAAGAGGTGAGTCTTTTGAAAAGAATTAAGCTCCCAGCTTAAAACGGTCAAAATTGTTTGTACCTTACATTAGAACAAAAGTAGGATCTTTCAGTTAATTTTGTCTTAACGCAGAACAGAGCAGAAAGTGTGCATATGTCTTCAGAGTAACCCATGGACTTGCATGCAAGGTGAAGGACTCACCTTCAAAAAATGGGTAGATGTGGCACTTTGGGACATGGTTTAGTCCAGTCTACCCTTGATTGGCTTAGAGTAGACTTGGTAGTGTAGGTTAATGGTTGGACTGGATGATCTTAAAGGTCTTTTCCAACCTAGACGATTCTATGATTCTATGATTCTATGATTCTATGACTCCCTGAAGATACAGAAAAGACAGTTTCAAGTCTATTTTATGAGCCAGGTATTTCCAGCGGAGGTCAAGCACAGCTCTAAACCTGGGTCTCCCCCAGCTGTGTCTGCTGTTGAGCTACCAACATGGGCACCCACATATGGAAAATCCCGCTTTCCAGCCAGCCCTAAATTCAAGGTCCGATATCTGTGTCTGAAACAGGACAACAAAGCCGAGGAAAACTGTGACTCTGTTTGCACACAACACCTACACACCTTGCTAATTTAATCATTTAAGAGGAGAGTAACCACATTATTTAATTTCAAGCTGCAGGCTCAGGGCCTTTGGGCTACAGACACTTCATTGACATGCTAAATTACAAAAGAAAAGACAAAGGAAAGCAGCCCCCACCTCAAGCATGAAGCTTCAACTGAAATTTTAAATGGACCCTGGAAGATTGGCTCTTCCTCTGTAAGAAGCATTCACTTCTGCCTGCTCACAGTCAGACAGCTCAAGTGTTTATTTCAGAAGGACAGTTTTGGTGGACAACTGATAATTTAAGGCTGCCATCTCAGCTCACCAGATCACAGCTTAGGATCCTGACTGGGACACCTGAGTTCAGTGAGTAAATCTCAGCAGAAAGCAGACTGTGACACTGGTATCACTCATTCTTTTCCTCTGTTATATCTTCTAAGTGATAGAATTCTTTCTTTATATTCTACTTCAAGGTCTTTCCTCCCCCTGCACCCCTTGTCATCTGCTTTGCCTTTTCTCAAGTTTTTCTCTTGTCTTAAATATCATCTTCCTCTTTTCTGCAATGCCATGTGGCTTTTCTGCCTGGATATAAAGGTTTGATTTGAGCCACTCAATTAGTGGTATAAAATTGATGTTTATATAGTGCTTTCAACCCTCAACTATCATAGGAATATTGTTTAATGAATCTCTACAAGTTGCCTGTGAGGTAAGTCTAGCAAATCTTATTGCTACATTATTTCTTTCTTTTCTTACTCACAGAAGAGGGAAATATGTAAACTCGGGCCAAGACAACCCTTCTTCATAGCTTATTTAGCTTTTATTATTTTACTTCATTATTAATGCTCTTCTGCTTTCTCTTTTCCTTTAACCTTATTTGAATCTCTATCTCTACTTTAATTCTATTTATTTTCTGGCTGTCACACACAGAGGTGACTATTAGAGGTTTATTTTGATCAATTTAATACGCACCTGACTGACGCTGTGACCTGTTATTATCCATAACCATTAAAATCTCTTTACTTGTATAGAATTACTGTGCTTCAGAAATTGCTGTTATTCTCTTATTTGTATCAAAGGTACTTTTTCTTCTTTTATTTCCATTTAAAATACTGGTTCTTTTATCCTTTTCAACTTTCATGTCACCTTTTGAGCTATAAAGCTTTTATAAATTGAGTTTGAAGTATCTCCTCAGAACTCTGCTATTAGTCATACAGCAGAGTGATCTCTGATATTTTGTCTTTTAAAAGAACAGAGCAATATCTTTTCGCAGTAGTACATGATATACACTTCCTAGGAAAAATAAAACCATACTACAGCACCATGGACCTTTAATGTTCTGTTTTGTTTTCTTTTGGATGAGCCAGGAAAAGGACATAACCCAGTGTTTTGCACAGTCGCATTCACAGAGGCAGCCAAAGACACATGTAACTCATTAGGAATGTTACATTGCAAAGCGTATTCTTCATGTTGTGCTTTTGTGGGTAAGGGAGGCAAGTCATACTTGTTCCTTATTTGCCAGAAATAACAGAAATAAACCCTACTGTTGATTATTTTAAGAAAGAAACTGTGATAACATGATAACTAAAATTTTACTGGCATTCTAATAATAAACAATCTAAAGTACATGTGATCATGTCAGTCTGAAACAATGTAATTTTGTGTATAAACTGTATTGTTTTATTATTTATATCTTTTATTACACTAATTCCAGTGCCATGACCAAGACAAAGTCTAATCCAAAGTTAGACTGGAGTATAAGAAAAGACAGATGAAGAATGAGCAGAAAAACTGCAGCAAAAGTGGTGAAGTGACTCATAACACACAGGTCAATGAGCGCTTCTGATTTCAGCGGAAATACTAATATTATATCACAGCCTGGCAATTTATTGTTATAGCTAAGGCTGTTGAGGCCATGCAGTCAAAAGCTGTATTTGAGCTGATCTCCAAACTAGCTGATTTTCCTGCACACTGTGTTTTGGAACCATGAATATGCACCCCTAGTCCTTACTACATTTGGGGTCTCAGATTAAACCACATCTAATCTTCATTTAACATGTTTAATCTTTATTCACAATTTCTGTGTATAATTACAGCGTTGTTGTGATGAGGTTCCTTAATGTTATTAACAGAAAATCTCAGATTTGACTCTACCACCAACTTTTTTTTTGTCTGGGAATGAACATTGAAATGTAGATTCTTAATTCTGTAACTAATATTTTTTTTAATATGTTTACCTAGTTTTTTTCAGTGAGGAAGGAGGACTCCTGTTTCAATTTTCTTCTCTAATTTGGATGGAAATATAGAAGGATTGCCATGTCTGTCCTGGAGTTCTCTTCCCTATGTTATCTTTACATGCAAGTAGTTGGAAAGCACTAATAAATGAAGGACTGTTTAAAAGAAATAAGAGGAGAAGAAAGATGTAACTTTGTATTTCCCACAGTCTCTTGCTCATATTTGAAATTCAGGAGTGAAGCTGAACACAAGGTTTTCAAGATATTAGATTTTCTGGGATCAAAATACTTAAAAGGCACATCATGTGTTAACTAGCCAAATGCTTTTGGAGTGTGTGTGTGTATCTGTGTATCCATGTGTGTGAATGTTCTGTTATTTGCCTTCTTAAACTCATTGTTTATGGTTTTGGGTAAGGAATTTTGTTTAAACTGGAAAACAAATTAAAAAGCTCCCCAGGTACTTTCTACAAATGCACACACTTTTGAGACAGGAATTACTGTAGGCATTGATAGAATAATTTCTACAGAAATCTGTGCTCAAAACACTGGGAATTTTCTCCAGAATGCCCTGTGTGTTCACTAGAGGTTTTCCTTGAATGTCGACTGGTCCCAGAAGCAGCTGCATTTGTGGCCAGTGAGTATATTTAACTGCTTCCTTCAGGGGCTCCCAGCTGCGGTCCCTCACTGCAGCTTGCCGTCTGTTCCCGAGTCCTCTCGCTATTAATGCAGCCACACCAATTTCTTCTCCTTCATCTTCTGTCCTGCCAAGACCAGTGCTTCATGATATCCAGCATATATTCTTCTGTTAGCAATGTCTTTTATAAATTTTATGAATACATCGGTTGCAAATTGTTCAAATGCTACACTGAGGGCCACAGAAGTGCCTTTAAGAGAATCTGCAGCTTTTACTCAAGCAAAACACCATCTGGAATAAACTATATACTTGCCTACACAAGCCCACTCTGCTTGCTTCTATCTCCTTGTAAAACTTCAGTATCTCTGTCACAGATATTTTTATTCCACCTACTATCTGTGGAATTATCTCGCTTCACTTAACTGCCTACAAGTTAGGCATCTGGTCTAAGCTGGCAGGCTGAGCTCCCTTTAATTTGGTGGAGAGTGGGAGGTCCTCTGGTTGGGATGGAGAGGAGTTTCTTTCTGGAAAGGTCTTGATCACAGAAGTAGCCTGAACCTCTAGCTCAGATGGTGTACCTGCAGTAGAGGATCCCATACAGTATTGCTTTCCAAAGCATTTTTCAGTTAAGAACACTGATTTGCTTTCCGTATATAAGTGAATGTGAAAATGACATTTACTTTTTAAAGAAAATGGTGGCAGAAAAATCTTCACTCAGTAATATATGCTGCCATTTTTCATATGTTTTCATAACCACAATGGAGCAGTAGTTTGTTCATCTAGGGGAAGAAATAATAGGAGAAAAATGTTTTTAAAACTCTTCCTCACAGTTCCTGGGTCCTTTTCTGGTTCTGCAGAGCATTTCTGTTAGGACACCTCAGGCCAAGCAGAGGGCTGTGGCATGTTCCCTGCTCAGCACATGCGTGGATGTTATGCTGTTACCAACGGTAGGATTTCCACCTGCCAGCCTTTGCCTTAAATCTTCTTAATTATTTCCTCACTGAGGCAAAATATCCCATTATAGAACACCATGGGGAGTTTTCTCTGGCATCTGCTAGATTTGGTTTCCAGGTGGGGGCAGACTGCACAGATTTCACTGCAGCATCACCCACGGGCAGAAGGCACTCAGTAAAACCCCAAGGGCTATCAGCCATGTGAATCTCACCGGACTATATTCCCCAGCATGAAAATCTTAGATATTCTTACCAAGGGCTAAAGAAATAGCTAATTAGGAAATATTATCTTCTAAATATTCAAATTTCACTAAGTACAAAGTCTAGCTGTTAAAAGATGAAAGGGTTACAGTTATTTTCTCTTACTGTACGTTAACTTTATTATGCTTATTAACTATATATGTGTTGTTATTTTCTTTTTATCCTGTTACTATATGTCTTCAATTTTCCTCTCTCCTTGTGAAAGAAATATGTTTCATTTCCCCATCCTCTTCTTTCTGGGTGATCATATGGAAAAAATATCAGCTCACATCACTCTCAGTTGAGTACACTGCATTCTTCTCCTGGTCAGTAAGCGATGAGAAATTATTCGTTGTTACACATTAGAGAGGAGATGCATTTAGAGTATAATCCAAGGGACACCATTCATACATACAACTGAGACAGTTTCTCTTTCATGGGATCCTTATCCATCGGCCTGAAGGTGGTGAGAAAGAGACTCCACGCCTTACATCTCCAGCAGCTTTGCACCTTGGTCCGTCAGAGGAGAGCTGTCCCCCATGCACTCCTCCTCCAGCCAAACATCCGGCCACAGTGGTCAGGATGGGGGCTGGCATGAGAGTCCATGCCTCTGGAGGAGAGAGGAGCTTTGTTGGGAGTCAGCCCTGAACCGGCTCCAGCCACCTCCACCAACACCTGCATCTGCCAGAGCCTAGGATGCCCTGCTGAGGTCTGCCAGAGCAACACCATGATGCCAAAAGCAAGACTTTGCTCCTATAAAGCCATTCTCTGTGCAGTCTCCAGCCATGGGGAGTTTCCCCTAATTTCAGTAGGAATGATTTCAAGCTTTGGTGCCACAGTAAGAGGGAGATGAGAAAAGGAGAATTTATGAATACCCTACCTGTGTGCATTGTGCTGTGCACTGAAACATGTAATTACACTGAAGCATTTCAAAGAATTTGACAATATAAAAGGGCAAGCTGTGTAATAAAGGTGCATTAAAGATCTTTGGGCATTCATACACAGCCACCAGCAGGGCTTGACAAGTTGGCTTGAAGTCAAAAAAAGCTTTCCAGAATACGATGACTTCATTCACATGCATGAAAACGTATTTTTTTAAAAAGAGATACTTGTTAGATTTTTCTGTCCTGTGTTTATGGCTGGTCCGCTTAGGAGCTGGAAGACATGGAAGAGATGGTCTTATGCTTCAGGAAATATCTACCAGTGTTGGAAAGAAAGAAAGAATGGCATGCTGGCTTTCTCGCAATAAATCTTCTTTTAATTACATTTTCTAGCTCAAGTTCTGCAGATCCAAACTGTTTTGACTCTCCTAACAACTAGGAACAGAAACAAAAAAGAGAAAAACCCAACTTTGCTTCTTTTGTACTCCTTAGCTAGATCAATAAATCTGAAACATAACTTTTTTCAACAATCAAAATGAAATGAGGAATTTAAGAAAGCATTTCTGTGTTTTACTGCTGCTGCCAAATAATTTGCTTTCCGAGTGAGATGTTTTTGGAAGTTTTCAGTCTGACAAGAAGCTGTAAGCACAACCAATACAAGGCTGAGAGTTACAAAATAACCAGCATCCAACAACTATTAATAAGAGTTTTGTAATTAGCCACAAAATAGTTTGTATATAACAACATTTTATTCTTTTTAGTCTCTAGATGATGGGCTATTAAAATAGGGGTTATTCATTGATCTATGTTACCCATTTTTATTTTAGTTTATTTTACTAGAGCTCTAATTTTTTGCCTTGAAATAGGAAATATAATTCAGCATTTAAATATTAACAATTTTGTTTAAATATCAAATATTAGTGTTCCTCCTCTGATTCTTACACAATTTTAAAAGCCTATTTTAAATAAATAAATAAATAGCCTCCATCTAGCTTTAAGACCAGCTTAAAATTTTGACAGAAAACATAGCGATTTAATATTTCTTATATATTTAATATATATATTTATTATTGTGTACTGAATCTTTATACATCTGTTTGCTCTTTTAAAATTGGTATTACCTACCTGCCCACTTTTAGTATACAGAATCACCCAAGGTCCAGCATTATTATGATATTGAATATGTTTAGCAATTTTTAAAAGAAGCAAGGGGATACAGATTTATAACTAGGTTAATAGAGTTCAGGTTTGGTTATACTTACACTACTGTATTTCAAATGAAGTCCTAAAGTAATAAGAATAAAAAAAAAGAAATTCTACTAAATCTAATTGTATAAAATTAATAAGGGTCTGGATTTATCAGTGCTAACCTCAATGTATTTGATAGATTCTCTGATTGACCTGAGCTAAGGCTCACAAGCACCTGGAAGAACATATTATGAAAACAACAGTCCCTGCTATAAACCACAAAGCTTGTTCATGTCATAGCAGAAAAAAATAAAAAAGGAATCATGAGGTTTAATTAGAAGTGCAGTGTACTTCCACAGAGACACCACAAACTGCAGAAGGAAGCTGCACATGCCGTCTGGTTAAAAACCAATTACTTCCTATGGTCTCTTTGCAGTAGTGATATTTCTTTCAGAATTAAGGTAATAAGTGCTCTGGCATTACTGCACAGCAAGAATGTATACACTACTGACTTGACGCACTGCAAGGACTCTAACAATTTCTAGCCACAAGTGAGGGCATGTATGAAAGGTCTACTGGAGGATGCAGCCTTGGAGGTGATTCCTTTCAGTCCTGCTCTTCTTGTGAAAGCAAAGTGATCTGGAGTGAGAACAGAGCAGCTGTGAATTATGCTCTACCTTCATGGCAGGAGCTGGCATGCTAAATAGAGAAATGCATCATTTTGACTTTGGTAAAAAAAAAAAAGTTGCTATATTTATCTGTACCTTCTTGGTTTCTTGTGTTTCTCAAGCAAATAAAGACATAATCTCAAAACATTTATGAAAAGCCCATACACTGTGAGTTTTCTGCCAGTGTAGCTTAGATATTTAAAGCATGTAAAGGCAATCTTTACAGAAATAATTTATAAAGATATAATGGGTTGGAATATTTTTGCCTGGTTTCTAAGGAAATGAAGCTTTTACAATCTCTCTTCCTATTAATTCTCCCACAGTCCCCATAACTTCTAAAACTGTCAGCCAACTTCAATCACATTTGGTAGGTACAGATGCTTCACATTTAAGAACATAAGAAACACCTTCCCAGCTCACAGCAGTGGCACATCTACCCGTTGGGTACTCCCTTGGTCAGTGGCAGTGGGATAGGCAGTTTAGGGAGAGCTCATGAACCCCTTTTCCCAAAATCCACTACTGAAGGAATGTTAGAGGGCTCATCCCTGCCTGTACCTTTTAGCAATTAATAAATAATTTCTTACACATTTTGGTAAAACCAGCAGGAGGAGGAGGAAGGAGATGTCTGCCTTCAATTCTTGTCATGGCAACTTACTGCTCCATTTTCTATTTGTTTTTGGAGTTTTCAGCTGTGTCTGTCATGTGCCTGTGGTTTCAACCCTTGCCTATATTGGTCAACTCCTAAATAACTTTGCATATTGGTGAGGAAATTCAATAATTTAACTGTCTTAACTACTTCTGTTAGTTCTCACAAGTGAAAAACTGCTTCCTTCAAGCCCTGTTTTGTGCTCAAAAGCAAGCCTGCTTGTAGATGACTACTTTCTCCAGGATAACAACATCACTCAAAGGTTCAGTTCATTTACTTCACCTTCTAACAGAGCTGAGCAGAACATTCAGAATAAGTGCAAAAAATGCCTTTTTAACTAGGTAAGGGAGGACCCTTCAGAAGCCAATCTAGTTTGCAGTGGCTAATCCCCTCCCCTGAACATTACGAACAAAAGACAACGAAACCAGAGCACAGTGCAATATATATTTTGAAAAATGTCTTCTAACCCATTTGTCTGAACACTTACTCTCACCAAGCACCAAGAAAATTAAACCAAAGAAAGATTAAAGGCAGTGAGTATGTATAATTTAGCTGTGAGTTGACTCAAGGGATAAGGTAGAGGAGAAGAGTCTTGAAACTTGGGCAACAGAGGAAATACTTGGTGTGAAGAAGGAAGGTAGAAATCTAAGGAAGACAAATTATATTGGTAGAATCCCCTTTTGGGAATTATGTTATAATCTCTGCCTCTTTGCGGAGAAGAAAAAACCTTGAGGCTTCAGATATGTAAGTGAAATGGCAGAAAACATGGAAACCAGGACCTCACAGAACACTCCCACAAAGCTAAGGAGATGCTGTGGGTGTACATGTTTCAACTTCTCTCATCAGTGATTTTCTATGTCTTTTTTTCTGTATGTAGTGGCTTTTTTTTTTGAGAGAGAGAGAGATAGCTTAGAAAAATCTTGTACTCACACAATAAGAGGGAAGACATCATTAAAGTTTCAAAAGGACATCCACCTTGAGTTAAATCCATCTTTCTATTGGTCAAGAGGAAGAGAGAGTCATGCTCTAAATTGCAAAAATCAGTCATCAGCTGAAGTGACCCATGTCATATGCCACGACAGCTGATGGGGGTGGACAGGTAGCTGATGCGCATGGACAGATGTGCTACCTTTGAATGTAAATCAAGCCTGTTTGACAGACATGCACCCACACTTGATCTCACTTCCCAGCTGCCCTGTGCCACCCTCTCTGCATAGTCAGATGCTGCCTTGCTTCATCAGTTTTCCTTTCATGTCCCCTGCCAGACAACAGAGGTCCAGGAACGGGGGATGGAAGGGGTTATACTGTCCACACATTCACCACAGTTCACACTGACACCTGTGATAACTCAGATTTCAGACAGAAATAGCTCAAATCTTTCAGCCAGAACAGTACTTCTGCTTGTTTCCCAACAGTATAAAAATATTGGTTGCATACATGTGACTGTATGCAGGCAAGATCAGTGTTCTCAGCAAGTTATTAATTAAACACCAATTATTTATGTAAATAAGAGAGTACAGAATTTGTGAGTTGTTGTACTTGCCATTTAAAAACATCACCTAAAATTTGGTACTTGAATTCCCTCCCCAAGGATATGGCTGAGTCCCCTGGTGTTTTTGATGAACATACAGCATAATTGATTAGGAGAATATTTTCCTGTTTCCTGCCAAGAACCCTTTTTTTTTAAAAATGCAATGCACCAATTACCAGGTCAAGGCAAGAATCACATTGACTGAATCTATGAATCTATATTACGTTAAGCCAGTACTGTAAGTTTTATCTGCAGTGACCCTGAAAGCTACTCAGAAGCATGCACTGGCCGGGTGGGAGTGATGTAGCAATTCTATGGCATTCCCCACCATTACTGTGGGAATTGGTACCGTGTGCTCGATGAACAAAGCCCCTTTTTTTTTCTAGGTGCAGTTTGGGTGGCTGGTTATGAATTTTGAGGTCCAAAATGACATGAGGATCATTGATTAAGTGATTACCTCCCTATGGATAGCAGCTATGAGAGGTGATTGGTGGAGGCATTGAAAGTGCCATTTCCTTGCTCTTAATGCCACTATTTATTTTTTTGCACCACCACAGCACCAAAGAGTCTTGGCCCGAGGTGGGCAACTGACTTAAGAGACTGGGAACTGCCTGTAGGTTATTTAATGGGCAGGAGAAATCTCTCTCCACCTGGATTGAAGCAGATCTTTCCTCAGACCACTACAGTAGCATCAGGACTGAGTCCCAGCCTCAGACTTTGGAAGACATCCCTGAGGGTTTGGGAGAATTAGCATTTGTAAGTAAAATGAGGGTCTCTTTGTTTATTATAGGCTTTTTACTGGGTCTGTGGAAAGTTCTGCTTGTACCACAGTTGAAATATGTCTGAAAAAATACAACTGTATTTTGACATGTTAAAGGCAGTTAGATATGTAGATAGTTTGGTAGTTATGCATCATCTGTAAATAAATGTCTTCCATCCATCAAGTAAGTGTACAAGCAAAGTGTCATTGAAAAAATACACATTGCATTAATGCAATCTCTGATGAAATAACATTTTTCCATCTGTCACAAAATTTGCCATAACAAATGGGAACTCTATGCAAGCTTTATTTTAATCTATGATTTAACACAAGGCTTTTTACATTGTAGATAGTTAGTAAAAATGGTCTTTCAATGATTTTTTATTGACCATTTATTTCAATATGTAAGCTCTAATAATATCTGTTTCCTCTTTCAGAAAGACTAAGGCAGCATTTGCTCTAGCTGGCATGACACCAGACAAAGCCTCCTTTTTGTGCTCTTCGATGGCAGATATGGTCTCGGCAGAGGTTCAGTCATCATGACTTTCCTTAAGAGAGCAAGAAGGAATATGGGGGGCAAAGAGGCTTCTTTCTTTGGTCAGTCTGGGTGGGACAGCTAAAACAAGAAGCAGGCTGTCACTGTATGCAAAGTCTCCGATTCCGTCTTATCACTGTGCTGAAGAGTAGACGCCCCCCTCCTGCTTCTATAGCAGTATCTTAATGTGTTAAAACAAGAATGACTGTGCTTTGAGAGGTAGCCATGAGTTATGTGTTAATAAGATACCAAGTGCTTCCTTGGTTGTTATCAAGCACTATCTAGGGGTTTTGGCATATTTCTGTTGGTTTTGCTACCTTGTCTGCATTACAGGAAAGTACTATCTACTGCTACACTACAGGACTAGTGCATCTTTCACCAAAGTTACACCAGGAATAGACTTAACCTCTTACCTTTTAGGTGATGGTGAAGGAAATAGATTAATTTCCAAGAATATTTTCGTATTTGTGATTAGACTATGACCTGGCCAGTGACAATATGGCCAACATCCAAAACCTTAGAACTTCAAAATCTCTAGAGCTAAAAATCCTGAAAGAATACCTAAAGATCAACAATAAATAGAGGGAAAACACAACACTGCAGTAGTAGCACCAGAGTTCAGTTTTACCAGGAGCATTAAACATTCATGTTGTAAAACTCTCTGGCTCATTGAGTTAGAATGTCTTCTCCATGCACAGACTGTGTAACAAACAGGCTGGTGGGTTGGCTGCTAATAGAATCCCTACAGAAGCAAAGTAAGTTAAGGTTTAGGATTAGAGTGTATATTTAATGATATAGAGTTGCACTTGAACCTCTTCTGGAGTTTAAGCTAGAGTATGGCAGTGAGTTTTCCTCAGAGTTCCAGATACTGAGATGGTGAGAAAAAAATGTGCTTTATGTTTTGTCTACCTTCTTATTTATATATTTTAAATATTTTAAGCAATAACCTTTTTCTATAGTGAAATGTAGTGCTTCTTTGCTAATGTCCACTGAATTTACTTTTTAAGTTTGCATAACAAGTTTTGGGCTCTATCAGGGAGGCTACAAATTCAGTATATTCCATTTTTGCAATGCCTTTACACCTCTGTAAAAAGCAAATTTCTTGAGAAATCTGGAAAGTCTAAAGATAAGTCTAGATTATATATACTAAGATATTTTAAGAACTTTAAGGAAGGTGCCTGTTCTAGACTCTGGAAAAAAATTGTAAAGAAACCCATAGATTCATGTGATAACCTGCTGAAGGATAAAAATTGTTGACTCGGCCCCCTGGCGACTTCTGAACTGGAGAATACAAAGTGAAGAGCTGAAAGGGAAAAAAGCCAATTCTCAGCTAGAGGGTACACTTTTTCAGTAGTATGAACAGATCTACTAAAGCCAATGGAAGATAAACATGTGGAACTGCTGCACAACCAGTTTTAGTCCAATTACAGGCAGAAACAGGTACCATAAAATCTAACAGGTGATATCTTTAAAGGAGAGTTGTGTTTGCTTTGCTTGTGTTTGCTGAAGATTTCTTATTACTGCAAAATCATCATTTTTCTGTTTTTCTTGCTTCTGGGTGGTGTGCTTTGAAATTTGTTACTGGGTTGTAACTGTTCTCCAAGCCTTTTTTCTTATACTCTTCCCTAGGCATTCAGTATTGGTTACTCTTAGGACAGGATATTAGACCAGACCCTCAAGTCTGACATCTTACAGCTGTTCCTAAGTACTTGTATTTCATCCCAGCATTGCATTTTATTGAGGGCCCATCCAGGAGGTATATTGAGCAAAGAGAATCAGACTGAACTTGATATCTCGTGCAGTGTGCATTGCAGCCCCAGTCCCGCACTGGGGTGTGCCATGGCTCCTCCCTGCTACATACCCCACAGGACCTTTGCAAGGAAGCCAAGATGCTGAGGAAGACCTCATGGATAGCCAGTCCTGTCCTGGCCTGCTCTTGGGACACAGTCATAGCATGCAGCACAAGCTGCAAGCTGAGAATCACTCACGCATTTCACAAGGTGGATGTTTCTTAATACTACAGCCAGTGATTTTAAGCAGCAGATTATTGCAAAGACTCCTTAAAAAGCTTAGCCCTGAAATAAGAGGTCTTCTAGAAGTGAGGTGTCAGGATGCATTTCATATGGGACCCTGGGACAAAAAGACAGTGAGCTACATACTCTGCACCCGTCTTTGCCATTACTTTTGCTGTTCCAATGGCTAAAAGATTCAGTAGAATCATAGAATCATTTAGGTTGGAAAAGACCTTTAAGATCGAGTCCAACCATTAACCTAACATTACCAAGTCCACCACTAAACCATGTCCCTAAGCACCATGTCTACATGTCTTTTAAATACCTCCAGGGATGGGGATTCAACCACTTCCCTGGGCAGCCACTTCCAATGCTTAATAACCCTTTCAGTGAAGAAATTTTTCCTAATATCCAATCTAAACCTTCCCAGTACTCAGTTCAAAGATGTTTTCAGGGCCATTTATGCAGTGTAAGAGACAAGAACACCAGCTAAGTGAAGAAGTGAAACACCTACTGGAGAAAGAAACAAGTTGGCATATTAAATAAAACCATTCCTTTAATACAGCCCTGGTGACATTTGCACAATATACACAGTGACACATGATGCTGATGACTGTTATTCCTACACTCCTTGAATGCTTACAGAAGCAGTTATTCCCTGCATTAAACTGATATATTTGATTCTTCTCTATCTTAAGGACAATGTTTTCTATTTGCCCTTAGCAAATCATATGTCATTTTGTTGATTTTTATACATTCTCCAGTTTATATTACTTGGATTCTGACTCTGCCCTTCAAAAGTTTACAAACCTTTTAGGCTTGTGTCATAGACATATTGTGCAAATCACTAAGTAATTTCTTGGAGTAGTGAATGGGACTGGTCCTAGGACAGTCCCCAGGAAATCCCAGGAAAAAGAGCCGTTGATTACTGTACATTGAATTACAGATCAATGAGAAATAGCATCACTGACACAGGAAGGGTGAGAGCGATGGTTCAAGAGCAGCTATAAAAGACAATAGCTGGAGCAGCAACAGGCCACAGAAGCCTTTAATGATAAATAGCTTTTATTTAACAGTGGGAAGCATATATGAACAGGGACTCACCACTTGGAGGTTTGAATTTTTTTGGGGTGGCATACAAAGAAAATTATCTTTTCAGCAACAAAGTCAGGCAAGGTCAGAACAAGAAGAGGATGTGTAATAGTACGTCAAGAGGGCAAAACAGAGTTGCATGAGGTGTTGAAGTGTTTAGAGAGAAAAAGTCTAGATACTTGAGATACTAGACAAGGAAAAACTGTAAGATTTACTCACTGCCTGGATGTGAAGTAATACCCTGGATGAAGCAGCCAGCTCTCTACATGTGCTTTGCTATAAGCTCTTTATTAAAGATACTCAATCTAATTCCAGATGGGTGTTCAGTCATCACAGTACCATTCAGGGATAGCAGCTTGTATGGTACATTATTTAGCTGTGGATTTTTTTCTCACTGATTTGGAGAATTGGTCAGCTACCTGAATATATTTAGCTACCTGAGTGAGTTACCTCTGCACCATTTTTTATCATGCAGGATAGACTTGCCCTGCACAACCCAGCATTTGCCTGACTAAGAACTACTTGCTTTGAAATACAGACAAATGCAATTAGTTTTAAATATTCAGAATTCTTGCTGAAGTCACTGAAGTAAAAACTGCAAAAAAGAGGCTTAAAATTTTAGTATTACCTTAAGAAGAAATGTCATCTGTGACTCCATTCTCTTCATATGTTTGTTAACACTAAAAACATCTCACAAAGGTAAAATTTTGCAGCGATGTTTACCAAGACTACCCAGAGAAAGAAGACACCCATACTGTCCCTGTCCACTTTTAGCAGAATTGCTTCTATCCCCTGGCCTCTGTCAAAAGGAGGAATACAATTGCTTCTTTAACAGACAAACTTTATAAAAAGGCTTTGAAATTCTGGAAAGCCAAAGCCTATCTGCCAGTTTAATCTGGCAAGGGAATGAAGGGCGGTAAGAAAGTTTTCTACAGGTATATCAGCAGTTTACTCTTAACCTCATTTTTCCTGTTACAGAAAAAATCTTCAGTATCTTATTTATCATTCATTCTTTGTATGTGATTGATGGGTTAACTCAAATTGTAATGGCTTCATTTTTGATATCTCACTGCTGTTACTATCAGACAGGCCTTACAAAATGCAGTGACTGGTGCAGTGGATAGGTTGCAAATGATGTCAAACTTCCTCAGCTCCTAAATATCTGAAGTATTTTTGATTGTCTGAGCAGACATGGTTAGATGTAAAGTCATTCTTGGTTACTCTGGGTTAAATCTAATGCAACTTTACTGAAGCCTTTCATTTATGATGCTGTAACACAACATGAACTATGACCTCTGTACTAGTAAAATCAAATGGTTCATCTGAAAAAATGTTGCCAAGCATTGCGTGGAAAACATTTCAAAATCAATACTCTTTCTAATATTACTGCCACTTAACAAATCATACCCAGGCCTCACACACACAAAACAGCCCTGAATAGGCTAACATATAACTTTTATGGCAGAAAATATGTAATACAAAGGAACTGCAGAAACAGCACTGTTGCTGGTAAGTTCAAATATATATATATTTGAATGTATATTCAAATGTGAATATAATTATATAATTCCATTGTTACCATTCTTCTACAAACTCAATGTTATTTGGACTCAAAGATCTGAAACTGCAATGTCTTAATTTAAAAAGTAATTTGTTAAAAAATACTGGCTCAATTACTGTTTCTTTAGCCTTTATCTTACTTTTGCTGTACAGCACAAATCTAATGGATGTTATTGAGAAACCAGGTAATGGTACAGCGTGGTTAAGGAAGACATTTTTCACAATGAGGGTGGTGAAGCACTGGAACAGGTTGCCCAGAGAGGCAGTGGAGGCCCCATCCCTGGCAACATTCAAGGTGAGGTTGGATGGGGCTCTGAGCAACCTGATCTGGTTAAAGCTGTCCCTGCTCACTGCAGGGGGGTTGGGCTAGGTGACCTCTAAAGGTCCCTTCCAACCCAAAGCATTCTATGATTCTATGATTCTATGGTGCACTCACAAAGCATATAAATATGTAAGCCTAGGGACTTAGGCTTATATCTGGATACATAGATCAATAGGATGCATAAAATTGGTAGTAAACAGATGTAAGGTTTGGGGAATGAGCATACCATTTTAGTCTTGCTGGCACAGTGACTAAGCTTAAAGCTGCATGCCAGCTTTATAACTGTGCTGGATATACCCTCTAGTGTATACACAGTATATGCTAACTGTACTTAGTAGTGTTTAAAATGGTCTAGATAGTGGCAGACCGGAGAACTGGGCAACACAGCTTGGAAACAGCAATTGGGTCACTGCATATTTCCAGCTCCCCCTCTGGAGAATTTCCATTCACCTGGCTGGCTGCCCCGACGATGCCTGCCCAAGAGCGAAAAAGGCAGGAGGGCTATTGCAAACAGTGGACAGAGCTTCAACCTCTGCTCCCATGAGTCTATTCTTAAAGAAAAAAAGAGGAGAGAAAGGAAACAGAAAGCATCTAGCAAAACAGCTTAATTCCTTTGCAGTGGCACCCAGCAAAGAAGGGTGGGGACCCCAGAGAAGGAAGCAGGAGGAGCAGCCAGGGCCACAGCTGATGCAGAGGCTGAAGGACTGAGTGAAGGGAGCAGACTGAGTTGAGGTATGGGGAAAGATGCAGTTGTGTGCTGGTAAGACAAGTAAATGCAGTGATGGTGATTGATCCTCCTACGCATTTTTCAGGCTACTTCAAATACTGAGTTAGCTACTTTAAACAGACACCCACCTCCCTATCCCCACCCCCCTGCCCCCCCCAACAATTTTCTCCCTAGAGTAGTAAATAGGTACTCCCATTAGGAGCTGTGGGAAATAAATCTTTTCCCTGTGATTGTTACTAAGGTAGCTGAACACCTTCAACTGCTGTGCAAGTTTAAGTTTCAGTCGCTTCAGCTTTTCCTCTGGCTCCTGTGCAATGTTCCACTTAATCTGATTTTCTGTCTTAGTGATTTTTTTTGATGTTAAATTTTACATCAGGACTATTATTTATGACTCAGTCATCGTAGTTATGGTTAAATACTGGTAGTCCTCAGCATATTGCGCAAGAAGGGAATCAGGGGCTTGCTATTGTGTTCAAAAAATGGGTAGACATGGCACTTTGGGACATGGTTTAGTGGACATGGTGGTGTTGGGATGGTGATTGGACTGATGATCTTACAGATCCTTTCCACCCTTAACGATTCCTAGTTTTTACTTTCGTTAAAAAATAATCCAGCCACCAAGCCAGGAAACATGAAATTATTACTCTACCCTTAATTGGTTTAGTGGTGGACTTGGTAGTGTTAGGTTAATGGTTGGACTGGATGATCTTAAAGGTCTTTTCCAACCTAAATGATTCTATGATTCCACGATTCTATTCAGATATCCCAATAATAATATGTTGGGTTGAATTATGTCCTGAGTTAGTGAAACTATGTGTCTGTCAATAAGTAGAAAGTCTGTCTCTGCATTCAGAATACAGAGGGCCATTCTTTTCTACTGGGAAATGAGGCAGCATGATACACAGCCCCTCAGTAGGATGGACAAACCCCTAAATGCATACCTCAACTACAGCTCCTAATGGATCCCCAAGTGCTTGGGAATTTGGAAGATGCTGGGTTTTTTTATATTTCTGTTGCCACAGGGTATTAGAATTTATATCATTCTTAGTATAATGGAAGCAAAGTTAGTTTGAGAGACAGGCTTCACTCAAATCATTCTGAAAACTCAGGAGACTACCAAGTATTTTGTTATCTGCTGTCTGAAGCCTTGCACTGACAGGCTGCACTTCATTTCTTTTTACTAACATTTCTGTAGGTGGCATACAGTATAAATAAAATTAGCCTCAGTTATCCCACTTTAGAATTTATCTTGAGACTTTCTGTATTGTTCCAAAATTGCTTGAATATACACTACATATATGCTAAGTAAAGATGTAGTGCAATATATAATTTGAATATTTCATAAAGTACATGTAAGTTGATGTTAATTTAGTTTCCGCTCATCACACAAAGTAAAAATGCATTTATTTTATTTAGAGAGATTCTTTGCTAACCAGGTAAGTCAGCTGAAATTGGTCATTTATCTTTAAAATAAATCCAGTGCTCCTTCTGTCCCTGTTTATTCTTTATTTATATATACAAATATTATTATGCATATGTGTGTGGATGAAACTATAACTGCATTTTCCTGTGATTGTGAGGTTTGAAATTCTGCCATCTATATTTTGCTTCTGTGATGCCACTTCAGGGACATTTTATGCTTTCAGTAAACATTGTCTTGAGGTTTTTGAAGATATACTGCTTCTTTAAACCAAGATAGAACAGATGGAAACTTCATTGCTTAAACAAATGGCTACAATTTTCTTCAGGGCACAAAATAGTATCATGAACTTGACTGAGAGCTTAGGAAGTTTCCAGAATCTTTTAATCTTTCTTTGCTAGCAAGAGGATTGAAATCACAAATTTTTTTCAAAAAACATTTTACAAAAATGCTTTTGTCCCTTTTGTTTTTCTCTTTTCTTTTTCTTTTTTTTTTTTTCCTGCTTTGAAGAAAAGCACTGGCACTGCTGATTCCAATGACCTTTTTGAATAAATTGTTATGAGAGAGACTTTGCATGACAATACATTTTCTTGTTAGCTGTTGAAATTTCAGTACAGGCACAACAACCTAGACTATTTCAACAGACTTCACATTACTTAGTTACCAACTCCTGTAATTTAATCTGACAAAAAAGCGCCATGAAAGAGTCTGTGATATGAACTGCCAAACAAATGTTGCATTTTTGTAGCTTTTTTCGTCTTTGAAAGGATGCGTAGAACTAATTCTTGGCTATCCTAAACCAGGCAGAAGCAGGATTATCATTTTCCTATAATGTGCATTAATGTAAATTGCAACACATTCTCTGAGTCAGGGTCTTTATTGATCTTGCTTCAGAACATGTTGTATCTTTGTGAGAGAGAGAGAGAGAATAATCCTAGTGCTTTTACAGCTGTTTTAATTTAAATTCCACTGATAAAACACATCTATAGTAAGGTCTGTTGGAAGAGCTCCCAGCCCTGACAGTTATCTATAAATTAATGGGAGTCATATACTTGTGCTTGTTTGGAAAAGTATGTACAATAGCCTAAAGCAGATAACAGAAGTCACATCTGCTGGAGGATGCTTGCAAAATGTATAGGCAAAGGTGAGCTTTTGTTATGAGTCTCTTATTCTGGCAACACAGTCATAGTGCTACTAATACAGGCAAGAATAATGTATGAAGTTTAGTTAGAAAAATAAACTGAATACCTTTCTGGGAAGCAACTTCAATGAGACTAATTACCTATGGCCCAGTCCCTAAGTTGCTCTTTCTAGCACCGTAGATACTAACTTGATTTTGGCAAGGGTCCAGCCTTGCATTCCTTGCACCCACAAAACATCCACTAAAGGTCTGCACAGTTGACATTGTCGTGGCATTGCTTCAGCATCTGCATGTAACTCAAATATAGATGAGTCCTTAGCATCATTCACATATAGCAGATTGCCCTGGTGAGACTAAACCTTACACACAAAGGTTTTTTTTCCTCCATTAATAAGTTTTGAAGGTGGGGAGGGTGACATGGCAACTAGATATACCACCCGTGCTTAGATCCTGCTCTCTTCCTAGAATTGACAGAGCCAAGACAACCATGCAGTGCCTCAGCTGTCCTTATAAACCAGGACCTCACCACAATGCAAAACCAGAGCAAGATGATTCTGCCTGCAAGTGTTTACACATCTGGACAGAAGACAACAAGAAGGAACAAAGGAAAAAGGGAGTACATAGTAACAGTGGGACAGTGTGGATGTGCATGGTGGAGAGTAGTTGTAACATAGTGGCGGTCTAGTCGAAGTCAAAGATGTGGGGTTTGTAAGCATCTCTGCAGGGTTTGGAAGAGGGACTGGAAGAAGGATAATGAGGCAGCTTTGTTTAAAGTGAGCTGCTTACAAGCATGAAGGGTAAAATGGAGGTAAAGATAAGTAAGCCTGTTTGGAAACATAACCAGTGGATAAGGGAGGCTGGTAGCATAAACTGACTGGCAATGAGAATTTGACCTCCCAGCACCCATAGGATCAGGGAAAGCATAGTTTGTGAAAGACTGTGAATGTAATACTTACATTTAATGCAGTACTTGTAGCCATTGGAAGGGCTATATAGCCCAATTTCAGGCTATCATTACAACAACATTCTGCATGGATAGCAGGAGGACAAACTTCATTTATTCAGGGCAAGAAAAAAAGGATATTGCAAGAACTGAGTTATAAAATAATGTTAGTCTACATGAATTTTAGCTGTGAAGATGAGACTTTATCCAGAAAAAACTTCAGGAAATAATTGAGCATGAACACTGAAAACCTGCAGATAAGTCAGAGTCTGTGACAGCACCTCGGCTGTGAGTCCAGGTGATAAGCAGGCTGTTGATTTCCACACTGACCAAAAAGACAGTAGGAAAAAGCTATGTTGGATAAAGACAAATTAATGTGAGTTTAGCTATTTCTGAGCTTTAGGCTTTGACTACTCTTCTAGTCAGACCTGAGAAGGGGGCTGAGAGTTTTAATTCAGTAGATTTGTGCTTATTTATACTAGGTCATTATCTAGCTCATTAAGATATAAATTAGATAGTGCTAAATCTTTCCTTTGAAGTGCCTACAGGCAAGTTCTGTACCACATGAACAGCAGTTCAATCCAATGAAAACACATCAAAATATACTAATCTACACACACTTGTGTGTGTGTATGTGTATGTGTGCACATAATGTACATTCATAATGAATGATAGATATTCTTCAATGAAGGCTGTGCTATGCATAGCATCTTCAAAGGTATCTCTGAGCATTCCTTTAAAATGCCCCACAGTAATAATTTTCATTAACAGTTATATTGACTCTAGTTCTTCTTGAACTCAGGGAAGACCTATTTCCAATCCTGGTTTGTCTAATGGCTTATTGGATAATCCTGAGTACAATAATTCTCTGCTTTTTGCCTCTATTTCCCTTATTCTGTACAAAGAGAATAATAATACTGACTTCACTTGTAGAACATTTTGAGAATAGATAAAACACACTATGCAAGATGTAGGTCCATCATTAATCGCTTTTTCCACACATCACAGTTGTATTCACACAGAAGGGGAATGTCATAGAAGATGAGTTTGTTTCCCATCTACTTAAAAATCTCAAAGTGTAGTACAGAAAGGAGAGTTTATATTGCAGTTTTGCCACAAAAAAAGTAAGAGAAGTCTTATTCTAGCTCATGTACTTATTTCCTGAAATGTAGCCAGTCCTCATACTAAACTATCTGGTTTACCAAATCCAAGTCTCAGTCATTCAAAAAATCTTCAGCAGTCAATGTTCTAGTGAAAACTTCATTTATATCCTGAAATGTTGTCTTTTTCTCTTTCTCATATATCACAATTTCCCCTCACTTCATGACCAGACTCTCCATTGCCTGTGTGCACAATTTCAAGTCAAATAGGCATTTTGGGTTGTCTAGGTTGTATGATTGAGGCCTTATGGGATAAACATTTATCCCTCCAAAATCTAAACAAATGAATTGCTTTGACAAACAGACTGCTTAAAATGGCATGCCAAAGAGTGTATAATAGTGGATGATATATTCATTCTCTTTCAGTCTGCTGCCTGCAGGAGAGTGTGCTGGAAATTGAACAAGCAGAGTCGTGTGTGTAGGTGGTGATGACAGAAGGGATAGAAAGGTGGCAAAAAAGCCCCATTTTTTCATGTTTTTAATTTAAATAACAATTCAAATTACAGCTTTAGGGAATAGTCACGATTCATTATACTGCCTATAATTTGTGAAAAATACTAAATGTGTCTTAGAGAGAATTATGGGGTTTATCCAAGATCAATTAAGTCAATGAAAGGACAAATGGGGGTTTTTTTGCCCACTGGCAAAAAAAGTCAGAGCTTTCATACTCTTTAAACAAGTCATTTCAAGAACAAAAAAAAAAAAAAAAAAAAAAAAAAAAGCAAAAAAGACTTCAAATTCTGTGCAGAGGGTAAAGAAAGTAATACCATCAAATTCCCAAACCAGCTCCTCTGGTTACATGAAATAAAAAGTAATTTTCATTACATTTGTACAAAAGCTTGTCAATACCACAGTTATATGACCATCAGAGCCTAACTAGTATTCCCACATTACCTGCCACAGGTGGATGTGTCGACTCACTCAACACTAACACACAGTCTTCTTCACAATGCAAACATCCTCATTACTCCCCAAACACATTCTCCTGCAGAAACATAACAAAAGTAGAATTTTTACTCCTTCAGAAAGGATTAGCTAGGAAAGCCAAAAGCCCACTACATCTCTACAGCATGGAAGTGTACTTACAGATTTATCTTGCTATCTATCACCATAGGTAACAACTAAAAACACTTTCTATCTAACAGCAACAACAACAGTGACTCCCCAGGTCATTTTTGACTGTTCTCTTTGTGTTAAGTCAAATGTGTGTTGTTGGGAGACCTTCTTCAGAAAGAGAGGCTGATGGTGCTTGCTCTGTGACTGCCAACTAGGATAAGAATTCCTGCATTCATTATGAAATGAGAAGGACGAATTTTGGTCCCTTCTTCTCTTCCACTGTGGCATGCAAAATGGAAGCACAATGAATTGCTTCATTAGGGCAAAGAATGGAGGCAAGTTTGGGACCTCTCTTTAGGACAACTGTCGCTTTTTTGGGAGGCAGGCGGCGGGTAGGAATCTTCCAGCGTTCATCTTGTTATTAAATACCAATTTTTCTTTATAGGATTAGAAATTGTGAATATAATGTTTTTCATTTTATGTTGCATATGTAATAATCCCCTCCATCATTCATCAACCAGCACAGGACTCAAGTTCATCAAAGAAGGAAGTAAATAATAACAATGAATCTGTCCAGTGTTACTTAATAACATGAACTACTCCATGGAGCCAGGAGTAATCGCCACTAAGTGTATTATACAGCAGCCAAGGAAAATTGATTTATAAACCCAGCTGTCAGGCTGCAATCTAATGGTGACTGCATCATGTTGTGGAAAGCTGTAGTAATTTTGGAAATGACCCCAGTGAATATTCTGGAAAAGAACCTGCTGTTATCAGTAGCTACATCTACAGTCCTTTGTAGGTCACCCTCAAAAGCTGCCCCCCAACCCTGGCTGATGTTCTTTATTTCTCCTTCACACATACACTCCAAATGAAATGTCCTTGGGGATGTCAGCTGTTCTGCAAGATTTTTCCTGCTACCATTTTGCTGCACAGGAACTGTATCTGCCACAGACTCTCTGATACCTATCAGTTTCTTTGATCCAGATCTATAGAAAGGTCCATCTTTTGGCATCCCATCTGACATGGCATGACAACACCCACACTGGATTTGTCCAGGTTGCTCAAACCAGTTATGGACCCTTGAGGTGCAGTAGAAATGCCACACTGTCCCTGGTCTGTGGTAGGAGGAAACATTTACTCTAGAGCAAGACTGCCATTCAAAGCCCAGCAGAGAGTGAATAGTGTCACTTGGAAATTGACCATGCTACACCCTTAGATGACATGACATTAATCATTGGACGCTCCCCCTCTGCCTTTGCCTGACCCTCTCACTGGCTTTATATCCCATCCTTCCCTCCAGGTCCTCTTCTCCCTGCAACTCCCTTTGTGGACAATAGTCTCAAGCTGCAGTCACCTCTGTGCTAGGTGACAATTTGGGTTCTTTGGCCAGCTGACTGTCCCTGTGTATTCCCACCTCCTGTTACTGGTAGCAGCTCTTCTTTGGCATCACAGTTACTTTGCCTTGGCACTTTCTTCAACTCTTCTTAAATGGGCTGGCAATTCACCTACCTCGGGTGTCACTCTGCCCCTGACAGGGCAGTTATAGAATCATAGAATCATAGAATCATAGAATTGTTTAGGTTGGAAAAGACCTTTAAGATCATCCAGTCCAACCATTAACCTAACACTACCAAGTCCACCACTAAACCAATTAAGGGAGAGTAGCAACCCCATGCCTCCTGGCTTGGTGGCTGGATCATTTATACTGAAAGTAAAAATGAGGAATCATTAAGGCTGGAAAGGACCTCTAAGACCATCAGACCAATCATCAACCCAACACCACCATGCCCACTAATCCATGTCCCACAGTGCCATGTCTACCCATTTTTTGAACACTTCCAGGGATGGTGACTCCACCACCTCTCTGGGCAGCCTGTTCCAATGCTTGACCACCCTTTCCGTGAAGAAATTTTTCCTAATTTCCGGCCTAAACCTCCCCTGGCGCAGCTTGAGCCCATTTCCTCTTGTCCTATCGCTAACTACATGGGAGAAGAGACCAACACCCACCTCACTACAACCTCCTTTCAGGGAGTTGTAGAGAGCGATAAGGTCTCCCCTCAGCCTCCTCTTCTCTAGGCTAAACAACCCCAGTTCCCTCAGCCGCTCCTCATAAGGCCTGTGCTCCAGACCCTTCACCAGCTTCGTTGCCCTTCTCTGGACATGCTCCAGCACCTCAATGTCCTTCTTGTACTGAGGGGCCCAAAACTGGACACAGTTTCCAGGTGTGGCCTCACCAGCGCCGAGTACAGGGGAGCAATCACCTCCCTGCTCCTGCTGGCCACACCATTCCTGATACAAGCCAGGATGCTGTTGGCCTTCTTGGCCACCTGGGCACACTGTTGGCTCATGTTCAGCCAGCTGTCACCCAGCACCCCCAGATCCTTTTCGTCCAGGCAGCTTTCCAGCCACTCTTCCCCAAGCCTGTAGCGTTCCATGGGGTTGTTGTGACCCAAGTGCAGGACCCGGCACTTGGCCTTGTTAAACCTCATACAGTTCGCCTTGGCCCATCGGTCCAGCCTGCCCAGGTCCCTCTGCAGGGCCATCCTACCCTCCAGCAGATCGACACTTGCACCCAACTTGCTGTCATCTGCAAACTTACTGAGGGTGTACTCAATCCCTTCACCCAGATCATTGATAAAGATATTGAATAATACTGGCCCCAAAACAGAGCCCTGGGGAACACCACTCGTGATCGGCTGCCAACTGGACTTAACTCCATTTACCACAACTCTCTGGGCTTGGCCACCCAACCAGTTTCTTACCCAGCGAAGACTACGCCCGTCCAAGCCATGAGCTGCCAGCTTCCCAAGGAGAATATTGTGGGAGACGGTGTCAAAGGCTTTGCTGAAGTCCAGGTAAATGACATCCACAGCCTTTCCTTCATCCACCAAGCGGGTCACCAGGTCATAAAAGGAGATCAGGTTGGTCAAGCAGGACCTGCCTTTCATAAACCGATGCTGGCTGGGCCCAATCCCCTGGTTGACCTGCACTTGCCTGTTGAGTTCACTCAAGATGAACAACTCCATAATCTTTCCCAGCACTGAGGTCAGGCTGACAGGCCTGTATTTTCCTGGGTCCTCCTTCCAGCCCTTCTTGTAGATGGCTGTCACATTGGCAAGCCTCCAGTTGTCTGGGGCCTCCCCTGTTAACCAGGACTGCTGACAGACGATGCAAAGTGGCTTGGCAAGCTCCTCTGCCAGCTCCCTCGGTACTCCTGGGTGGATCCCATCTGGCCCCATAGACTTGTGAGTGTCCAGGTGGTGTAGCAGGTCATTAACTGCTTCCTCCTGGACTATGAGGGCGCCATTCTGGTCCCCATCCCTGTCTTCCAGCTCAGGGGGCTGAGTACCCTGGGGATGACCGGTCTGGCTATTAAACACAGAGGCAAAGAAGGCATTAAGTACCTCAGACTTCTCCTCATCCTTGGTGACAATGTTCCCCCCCACATCCAGCAAAGGATGGAGATTCCCTTGGCTCTCCTTTTATTGCTGATGTACTTATAAAAGCATTTTTTATTATCTTTTACAACAGTGGCCAGATTGAGTTCTTGCTGGGCTTTTGCTTCCCTAATTTCCTCCCTGCATGACCTAACGAGATCCATGTACTCTTTCTGAGTTGCCCGCCCCTTCTTCCAAAGGCGGTAGACTCTGCTTTTTTCCCTGAGTCCCTGCAAAAGCTCCCTATTCAGCCAGGCCGGTCGTCTTCCCCACCAGTTGGTCTTATGGCACACAGGGACAGCCAACTCCTGCGCCCTTAAGACTTCCTTCTTGAAGAAGGCCCAGCCTTCCTGGACCCCTTTGTCCTTCAGGACTGCCTCCCAAGGGACTTTCCCAGCCAGGGTCCTGAAGAGGCCAAAGTCTGCACTCTGGAAGTCCATGGTAACAGTTTTGCTGCCGCTCCGCGTGGCATCGCCCAGAATCAAGAACTTGGTCGCTAAGCCCAAGATGGCTTCTGACCACAACATCTCCCACAAGCCCTTCTCTGTTAGTAAACAGCAGGTCAAGCGAGGCACCTCCCCTGCTAGGCTCGCTTACCAGCTGCGTCAGAAAGTTATCCTCCACACACTCTAGGAACTTTTGAGACTGTTTCCTCTCTGCTGTGTTGTATTTCCAGCAGATGTCTGGCAAGTTGAAGTCACCCACAAGAACAAGGGCTAGCGATTGCGAGACTTCTGCCAGCCGCTTATAGAATGCTTCATCTACCTCTACATCCTGGTTGGGTGGTCTATTGCAGACTCCCAACAGGACATCCACCTTGTTGGCCTTTCCCCTCATCCTTACCCATAAGCACTCGACCTTGTCATCACCGCTGTTGAGCTCTATACACTCAAAACGCTCCCTAACATACAGAGCCACCCCACCGCCTCTCCTTCCATGTGTATCCCTTCTGAAGAGCTTATAGCCATCCAGTGCAGCGCTCCAGTCATGAGAGTCATCCCACCACGTTTCTGTGATGGCGACTATGTCATAGCTATCGGGCTGCACAAGGGCTTCCAGCTCCTCCTGTTTGTTGCCCATGCTATGTGCATTGGTGTAGATGCACTTGAGATGGGCTACGTTCACGCAGGGCAAGATGTGCAGCTGCACAAGCATGATCACCCACATTGTCTTTACCATCTTTTGGCAGACTTCTGGATCAGAATGCACTTTCTTTGGAGATAGCCTACAAGTCTGCCAGGGAAACAGCAGATGTGTGTCTGTGTGTCTGCCCGTACAGAGCTTTCTGGGCCAGAACACTCTGAGCACATATATAAGGCTCCTGGAGGCCAGCAGGGGTTAGAGCTAACTGTAATCTTGGTGGTATACGTATACGGAGACACGGTATCCTGTGCACCTTGTCTACTGGCAAGGACCAAGGCCTGATAGCTGAGCCTGGGCTAGAAGAGGTCTTTTGGGTAGCAGGAGTCTCCCATCAGCTTCAGGGCAGAGGAACCACTTCAGTCTCCTCAAACAGCAGTCTGTTGGCTGGTCTAGGCCATCCATGCTTCTATCTGACCCACCTTTCACAGTAAGTAGCATCCTGACAGTGTGTGGCTTGGCCTCCTGGTAAGAAGAGGTCATGTACAGTTATTGACTCAGCTGTAGTTTCCCTGTAGAGGGTCTCCAGAAGATGCATATCTAAATAGGACTGGCTGGCCATAAGGGGCATTTAGATACTTATCAGTATGACTGTAATCTTGGAGGCTCATCAAGGTACAAATAAGTGCATCATTTTTACAATCATGGATGTGCAAGCTACAACCAATATGCCATCCTTCCAGAGCAGTGAGGTCTTCAGTGGCACAGCTGGCATCTTTCCTGGCTGCTGGTAGTCAGTATATGACAGTACCTGAATGGTACAAAACTTGCAGCTTCTGAAGAGCCACAAAATACAATTTGGCATCATGTCCTCGTTAGGTGGACTGCAAAATTCACGAGCATCTGTCTGGGAGCTCCTTGTCAGAAAGCCAGGTCAAGCATACTCAGTGCGAACATGACAGCTGAGCTTCTGAACAGAAGTTCGGAGGGTACTCCTGTGGCTAACCAGCATGAGCAGCTGGCAAACTTGAGGTTGTTGTACAAAATAATGTGAATGATCTCCTTCTGAACATGGAACTAATGAAGGACTACTGTGCCTTTTTTAATGACTAAAAATATGTGAGCATAGTTCTCTTAGCTTATGGAGACAGAATATGCAGAAAGACAATGCAGTCATTGCAATGTGACTCATCTGTGTTAATAAGGGAAAGAATAACACACTTTTCAGACAATCCATCCTAATTGCTGCTATTCTCAAACAAAAGCAAACTTTCTTAGGTTTAATTTGGGAAGGAGGAAGTTTCTTGCTTTCTGCTGCATCACCAGGAAAAGTTTTTTTGAGATCTATCAGCCTGAATGGACAATATATCTTTCACTGTGGCTGTTTTGCAAAGGTCTTATTGCCTTTTTCATCTAAGTACCTTTTGGTTCTTCCTTCAGTTGTTTCTTGATAATGGTGCATTTTGCTCCAGTTAAAACCCATTTTTTCTCCACTGGAATAACTGTCTGTGCTGAAGGCCATGCTGTCTAAGACAGCAGTGTATGGTATACTGGCAGGAAGTCAGGAAACCTCATTTCCATTCCTACTTCTGCTGTATGACCCAAAACACCAGCTCCCAAATTCCCTCCCACGTTCAGTCTTTAATGGAAAGTTTACAATGTTAGAGACAGTATTTTTTCTCTCTCCAGTATTTGCAAGTATTTTACATACTGCTAACATAATACAGTTTGGAAAAGGGTTAAAGGTTGCCTGCTCTCAGCATCCTCCTTTTTTCCATGTCAATCAAGAGACATCATATATACTCAAATGCCCCAGTTTTCTATATGTAATTTCTTTTATCAGAGTATGAGTTGTATATGCCTATTGACGTTACCCATCTCTTACCAATTACTCCCTCAAGTGGGGATCTGTTAATATTATGAATAGTTAATATAAAGCTTTTTTTACATAACGCACACAAAATCAAGAGTTTGCTGGCTGAGGATCCATTTTGCATACAAATATGCGAATAATTTGGTCTCATAAATGTAACTGCTCATTTGCCTCAAGTAAGCTGCCCTGTTCCACAGCAGAAGAGATGCTTTGAAGTACTTGTCTGTCTGGGAAGTCTGTAAACCAAGCAGCAACTGGAGTATTAATGCCACTACATACTGTATTTGGGGCCACAGTGTCTGCTACTATGTTTACAAATGGATGTTCCCTGTAGATGTGGCACTGAACTGTGGGTGCTGCAGTGAAAGTTCCCAGCCTTGTCATGCCCATCACGTGCAAGTATCTGATAATGAACAATAGCTGCTATGACTTTTTGTATTCCAGGTTTGTTTTCTCACTATATATGAGAGAGCTTGTTAAATTTCAAAGAAAAAAAAATGCCACAACTGTAACACTTGCTGCAAGCTACAGCAACATGTCTCATGAGCAGGTAGGATAAACCACATAGCTGGAATGACAGGCCAGGAGACCAGTATAATTTAGTCATTATTTCTGATCAGTGTTGCTGATCAAGTCCTCCCAGAGTCACCTCCGATTGCTAGCACAGACCCACCCTGTGTCATGCCCCTGTTATCCTAAGCAAGCAAACATGAGCTAGTCCTGCCAATGCTGATGCCTCAGAAGGTTTATTAGTTCCTCTTCTGCAGCCATAAGACTCTAACTTCAAAAGATTTGGCTTCAGTCTTGCCTAATGGATCAAAACATTAGGCATAGACCTGCTTTGAAACAAAATAGGTGATATGAGTGATTTAAACTATACTGGAAAAAGGCCATTTACATGCTTGCTTTTTTCTCCTTTCAAAATGTCTTTAGATTTAGATTTTTTTTTAATCACCAGGTAAATCTCTAACCTGTAGACTCAATGCCTTTGGGGCTTTACTTTCCCATAAGTGATATTTATTTTCAGAAGATTTGGCAAAAATTAACAAAGGCATTTTATGTACAGCTTCATCCCATTGCATGAAACGTCAGCTTTAATAAAGTAAATCTGGTGAGAGATTAGATAAGAGAACCTCGAGTACTGAGGTGAACTCCCATGAGTATAGAAGACATTAAAAATTTTGGCTTATAGTCAAGGTTACTGAGAAGACACTATGTCCCATAACAAGAATATATTGGGTAGAGCAATATTTCTCAGTTTCTCAGTTATACATCTCAGTTTCTTGTCTGCACTGGCATACAAACATAGTAACTTATATACTGCTAATTTATATGTATTACTTTATATATAAAGACATAAAGTAAACTAGAATTTTTTATTATATTAAATAAACTTGATTCTGCTTTGTGTATGTTTTTTTTAAAAAAATCAGATATATATTTTTTCCTCATGGCAAGATGTGTTATGTTGACACACTGCATGGGACATTTCAGGTTTATTTATGTGATGGACAGCTTGTATGAAAATTTCTCTCATAGACCCAATCTGTACATTTTATTGCTCGAGTAGGAAGGAGAAAACTCAGAATGACCTTTTGAGTATCATATCTTCTTTTAAAGTCAGATTGATGGCTTCTCTTCTTTTCACTCTCCTGTGCCTTTTTCTCAGTAATGCATGAAAGCCTGGAATAAAATCTCCAGTGTGTAATGCATAGCTAATTTTATTTTTTTACTCCAAACCCTAGCAATTCAAAGCCAAGTAAACACCAGCAGGCTGCATTCACTTACACTATGCATGTTGATGCTAATTGCAGTTCCCTAAGCATTTTACATTGTTTGCACAAAATAGCATTGCTCTGCCTTCAAACAGTCAGTTCAATGACAGCTGGAATGAGTTTATCTCATAGTGCTTAGTGTCAGGTGCATTCTTACAGCTTTCCTGTCTCCTTTTGAAGGCTAATTAAGGCATTCTTCTCTCTTGTTTAATATTTACATTTAAACAGCTGCATCTCATTTGGATATAATGCAAAGATGGCACCTGGCTTTCTTTCCCTGAGTTAATTCTGGGAGCTTTTTTTCCTCCCCCTCCCTTTACTAAAGATCCAAAGTGGTTATTTTTGTGCTTATGTAGGGAAATGAACCGAAGCGGCTGTAAATGGAAAGAGCTGCTATTCATTCACAAACAGGGTGCATCTTCCCAGGATCCTTCATAGCTAGTCTCCTCAGGATACCCGGGATGAGAGCAGAATGCAAAGCAGAGTTCTTGAGGCTTTCATTGGGCTGCTGCCTTTGTCGGGCCCTGGTCTCCTCAGGGGCTTTTTCATTGTTCTAGTCCTTCTTGCATTTGGGGTTGTTTTGTTTCCCCCCACTCCCAACTTGAACAAAGAGTATACAGGAAAAAGAAAAAAAAACCCAAAGCCTAAACGTTATGGCTCTAGGAGCTCATGGCAAATGTACATGTAGTGATTCCATAAAACCTGTTGCATGTTAGCAGGAAGGGGTGTAGATCTGCCTTCAGAGGTCCACAGAGGCCCAAGTTCTCCAAGGAGAACATCTATGTACAGAGATGTGGTCAGGACTGCAGCCAAGCCTTAAGGCACTAAGCATTTTGGCAGAGTAAGAGCACCGTTCACAATGTTCCTGGCACAAGGTAAGAGCCTGTCAGATGTACCACCTTTTGTAGTTCTTTCCACATTTGTAGATCTCCATCTTCAACCACATGACTTCTTAAAATTATGAAAAACAGTGGAATAATCTTACCAAGAAGCTTTGGAAGATCCAAGGGCAAATATCTAGCTCCATACATCTCTGTGTGACAAATATTATCATCTTTGCTCAATTTTTTAATGATTTTTTGGTCAGTAAAGAACTACTAGGGACAGTAGATATTAACTCTGTGCTTTAAAGCAACTGCACTAGGCTATGATAATCCAGATAATCAATAATAATGGTATAAATACATATGAGAGAATTAATGAAATAGGAAAAATATACTGTGGTCATAAGTTTAAGGGCCATATGTTTATTCATACAAGTTAATGATGTCATTTTCTTACTTCTGTGCAATTGATTTTCATTTCTCAAAAGGGAGGGGAAAAGAAAAGCCTTTACTCCTTGGAAAACATTGTAACGGGAAGCAAATGAACTCAGGAGGAATGTCCCATCTGTCCTGCCAGGGGCCAGCAGGACTGCAGCGCTGCTGCTGCAGCCTTCCTCACTTGAAGACCCAGAGTAACTGAGGGCAGCAACAGACCACCACTCCAGCTGTGAACCACTGGAGGGCAACCAGGCACACTTTGCCAAGGAGCTTTACAGATACTTGATGGCAACAGAGGCAGTTTGAGGGCTTGGTGCTGTTCCTGGGGACTGTTTCTCTCCCTGCCAGGAAGGGATCAGCCTGCAGTTTGGTCCCTCTCTGTTTTGTCCCGGGCTTGTCTCTGTCCTTCATCCTTGTCCTGGAGGAACTGGAATTGAAGCCCCCTTTCCATCCTTCTCCCATTCCCACACTTCTTGTCCTGATCGCCCCTCATGCTTCGTCAACCCTTATTCTCCCGCCATATGATGGCCCCTTGGAAAACCTCTTTTCCCAGCCTACCACCTTCCACTCAATGGCTTCACTTTGCCAGTCCAGACCTTCCATTCTTTCTTCATCCCTTTCCCAACCTACAGGCTGCTTGCACTGGTATGCACTTCTTAACCACACCTCATTCCCTTTCAGCGAAATAACTTCCTTATTGCTTGCCAAGGATCAGTTTGGAGAGCTTTAAGAGACTCTCTGCACAGGGACTCAGGCAGGACCGGGTCTGTAACAACAAAAACTAGAGCTAAAAAAAAGAAGTCCTGCCTGAAAAACACTCAGTATAGGACCGTACATGGGACAGGACTTTTCAGAAGACTTAATTGTGAAGCCATAGCAAGTCTCAGTGTGTGTAAATTGCATTTTTTCCCAAAAGGTTTGTAACTGGGCAGGTTTTCAAAACTGACAAATGACACATCTGGTTTGGAGGCCAGACCCTTCCAATCCAGCTTTCAAGTCTATGTATAAAGTTATGGGACACTAGAGCCTCTAAAGAGGAAGAGCACCAAGGGAGCATTCGTCTGACTACATATGAATGTCTTTATCTGAGCTTGCAGTCACTGGACATCGAAAGTACTGCAGAGAGAAACAGACAGGCACTTCTAAGACAGGCTACTAAAATAGTCCAAGTGCTCATTATAAAGGTGTCCTAGGAGGATTATCTCCCATACAAACCTCTAGAGTATAGATATCTAAAATTAGGTGAAATTGATATCAACATTCAACCTAAGCAATTTCCTTTCCAACCTCCTACTCAAAAACACTCAATGGATATTTACTGGACCATTCAATGCAGAGCAATGTGAGCCCTGAATATACAATATTACCAAAGCATTGTATATGGAAAATGCCAGGCAATTCTAAGAATACAAGCTGCTTATTACTACACAGAATTTTATTATTCATCCTTTCACCTGAAAAACATCAATCTTTTATGTTACAGCAGAAGTACGCTGTCTCTGAGGAACAGGACTGCACAGAAGACAGTCTGCTGGTTCTCATAACCCATTCTGCATACTCAAGTTTGCTGTTTCCTCAAATATATTAATGATATAACCACAGGGGAACTATCTACATTGTTCATTATGTAAAAACTGAAGCTTTTTAAACAGCCTATCTTTGCACAAATGCTTATGACCAACTTGTACAGTATCGCAAAGTTTGGAACAAGGAATTGGTGTCATTGTCAGCTTTTATCATGAGAAAAAATTAAAAATAGATGAGGTGGTTCTCATTTTGTTCCGGTTTTAATGGATTATTTTTTCCACTGGAAGAGTCAGCTCCTTCAGAACCTAAACTTGCCTCAGGAACATATTGATTTTAACAAACAAGTATCAAAAGGCAGTCTTTAAATCTCTCAGTTTAATTCAAGAGATGTTAAAGTGCTTCATGGAGATTAACTGAATAATTTCATTGAATTTGAGTAATAGCAGTCAATAAATGTTTTTCTGAGAACGTAAAAGCATTTTACTTGGATTTGTAAATTTTGTTCCACTTCAACTTCTGAATTACAGTTTTCATACTGTGGCTGTGCTTTACATTTTCTTCTATCCAGGCTGGCTGACATCTTTCACTGTAAGTCCCTCTTTTTATTATTAATAATGGATCTTGACCTGTTCTCTCTTTCAGAAACAGTTCTGCCTGCAACAAGGCTGAAACTAGGGGAAATAATGCATAATTTGATCCATGTTAAAAAATCATAGTGACATTTTCTTTGAGAAGCAGTAAAGCTATTCTGTGGGGCAGGAGCTTACATCCGGATGAAAAATTTAACCAAAAAAAACTTTTGAAAATTGTTTTTCACACAAACTAAAAGACATATTCTTGAATCTATTTCAGCTCCTGATGCTCTGAACCCTATATCCTCTCCCCACACAACAAAGTTCATTCCTCTCAACAGCCATGGGGCACAAGGGATGTCAGTGCTATACCCACAGAGCAGCTGAACATATTCAATACCAGAAAGGGACGGGCACTGAGCTTGAGAGGTATCTTGTCCTCTCTGTGACTGACTTTCAGGCACCTGGGTTATATAGAGGGAGAAGCAGGTTTTTTAATAAAGAACAGAAAAAGCAAGATGGGGGAAAAGGAAACAAGCAGAAGCATATTTAAGTGTGAAGAGAAACTATGACTTGGACTTGGGTAGGAAAGAAATTACTATTAGGAGTTACTATTAGGGAGGAAATTGGACAGAGAGAGAGGATGAGTAAATATTGGATATGCAAACTGGGACTACAACTAGTAGAGTGATTCTACAGCTAGCAGCTGATGAAGGTAACAGGATATATATGTGGTAGTGGAGAGACAGAGCTAAAATCTCTGGCAGTTCATCCTTTCTGATAAAATACATGGACAAATGGTCAGAGAGCATCAAGGAGGTTAATTAAAGCCACAAGAGAAACAAGGGAGCAGATGAAGAGGGTATGTGGAGGAAGACAATTACAGGGCTGAGGCTGTGTGAAGGGAGGAAGACACTAAGGTTAGTGATAACACTGACAGAGCACCCTGAGAGGAAGATGAAGGTTGCTTGAGCCAGGAGACCTATGCTGGGATTAGGAGTTTCTGTGGGTTTATATCATCATGGTCTGTAAGGATGATAGATTGTGTGGAGGCCAGTGCCTTACCTGAAGTCATGTGCTGAGTTCTGATTGTCCTGCAGCAAAAATGGCACAACAGAGAAAAAGTGGTTCCAGAGAAAATTACTTTCAGGAACTGAGAAAAAATGAAAAATAAATATGACTGTTTATTTCACTGTAAGATAAAGAGAAGATAACTAAGAAGGTGCAAAACAGAGACATGCAAACTAATGAGGAGCAGTCAGGTGGTAAATTGAACTCTCCTGTGTACTTTCTCCATTACTTTGTTGTAACAGGGGGACATCTGGGGAAACAGAAAGGCAGCAGATGTAAAACCAGTAAAAGGAAATGTGGTTTTCCTGCTTGGCCTATAGAACATCTTCTTACGAGGCAGCAACACAGCCAGGAGCTCAGCATGACTCGAAAAGGGATTGAACATTTGCATGGATGAGACCATGCAAAGTTACAGGCTTATAAACTGTGAACAAATCTAAAAATTTGGAAAGGATGGAAGCCCCCTGCCTCAGGATATTTACCAGCTTTTAAACAAAACAATGAGAAAGAAGCTTCTTCCTTAGAAACAGCTTTTGAGATTTCCAGCTTCCTGTAACTCAAGGCAACTTTATCATATAATACTAAATTACTCTTCTCTCTTTTTGGTGGCTGCCTATATTTATTGTCAATAATTATACATTCTTTTTGCAGACTGTCCCTTATATGCACATTTCTGGCTATGTTTGGACAATTCTTATGATGTGCTGGTTACTGACTGACAGCTCTTGTCTAGATGGATGTCTACAGAGTCCTGGTGACTCCTGCTAGAGATGGGCCTTAACCAAGCCATTCAAATCTGGCTTGTACCCAAAGTTACAAATGCTGTTGTTAGCACTCTGGAATAGGTGTTAATCATGCTTTAGTTCAAAATCTGATCTCTCCCTCACTTAAATTAGGACTGGAGACCTCATGCTGGGGGCAGACTGTTACACAGCCGTCTACTGTGGTGGGTGCCTCTGCCTTGCCCTGGGGAAAGCTTAACACTGCTGCAGACAGCACGTTGGCCTAACAGGCTCCATGTTGGCATCCATATGGCAACATATGGCCAAATTCACAGTAGGAATTGATATTTGAGGACTACCACAGGAAAACAGTCTTTTCAAGCATGAACTTTCCAGGGCTCAGATTCAGCAAAGAACTAAATAATGTAAGCTCTAGGAACTGTACATGCTTAAACACTTTATTAAATCAATGTCTTTCATTCCAGCTCTCCCACCTCTATTTCTAGCTGCCACTTACAAACTGTAATGAAAGATGAATATTCCTTTGCCCTGAAAACAAGTCAGCCAGTGCTTCAAAATTACATATGAGCTCCTCAGTATGTGCCAGTACAGGATCTTTTGTTGAGTTAGAGACAGTACATTCCATCCAAATCCCAGAGGGGTGCCTACGTTAGTGTTTCAGTTTAGAGGAAGAGTGAGATTTTGAAGCAAAGTTCCTATTATCTCTACTTGCCATGCTTTGATTTGCACCACAGAGTGGTCTCAGAGTGCATGACCTGGATTCCTTCTGGATGAAACTGAACTGGAAGATGTGCTCCTGGGAGTGTACTTAATGCATTCCAGCTGTAAAGGATACTCAGGTCATGGGACCAGTTTAGTCCTAATACAAAACTTCTGAAATGTTCATATTGCAGATGTCAGGCCCTAAACATCAACTGTTACTTCTATAGATCTTATTTGTCCACACTACTTAATAATATAGGCATAGCAAAAGTCACCAAATGACCCAGACAAGCATAAGAGAAATGACTACATAAATCCTATTGCCCTGTTGCTTTTTCGGATGCGATAGTCCTAGGAGCTCAGGCAAAATTACCACACACTGACAGTCTATTTTTCTTCAGAGGTACAAAGGCAATTATCAACATGATATGTAATCACCCTAAAAGATTAAAAAAAAAAAAAAGTCCTCTAAAATTGTGGGCACTATTTTAAGCATCTAGTTTTCCTTTCTGTTTCTTTTTTCCTTTTTTTTTTTTTTTTTTTGACTTGAAAACACTTGTACTTATGATTGCTATCAGCACTCCCTTAGCAGGTAGTTACATGCCTAACTACTAAATAGGATCCTTAACTTTGGTACAGTGCTTGGGGGATACAAAGCATTATGTGACTGCTAAATATTATTAAGGTGAAGAGAAGGCTGATTAATGAGGAAGGCATTCTGCCTTAGCTGTGGGATGGAAGGGACTGTATTAACTTTTCATATAGAAATCTTGTAGGGAAATCCTGTTTTTGTGAACATCACAGGCTGCTGCAAATTTGTTTGTATAAGGCCATTGGAACCAAACACCTTCCCTGTTCATCTTTAAGTGATTATACAGGTTACAATAAGATGCTGAGATAGATGGATTGCACAGTACTTCATAAGACAAACAGAATGGAAAATAAAGAGGAGAGCCTTGACTTGACCTTATTTCAGTACTGATGACACTTAGGATTTTTAGTATCAGTGTTGAATTTTTTCTTAAATTCCCCATTTCTTTATGTTCTGCTTTCTTAAGAACAAATTCTTATGCTCATGGTTGCAAGTACAATTAGTTCAAAAGACTTAAAATCTAAGTAGCAAATCAGAAAAAAAAAAAAAAATCCTTTAAAACTTTGTGATTTCTATGACAATCCAAAGATGTTTTGGGCCAAACTGCTTGTGAACAACACTCTACTTTCAGATGGTTATAAGAAAAGTATTTGAATTAACTTCTCAGCTTCTAGAAATCAAAGCTCTGTTGTAGCTCAATGCTCAGCCACTTCTCACCAGCTTTACCAAAGTACAACTGGGCACTGTCTCAAGTGACAGGTCCGAACCAGACACATGTGGGACTGATTGCCCAGCACTGTTCCAGTTTGACCCTAATATTTTCACTGGCACTGTGGAACCTAGCATAGACTGAAAAATGCCAGGAAGGATCAAGAAAAGATGGACTGCACTACACTTTTAAAATATAGCTATTCTACATTGACAGAAGAACCCTTCACAGAATATGAATATATACCTGAAATATAAGTTTACATCTACAGACAATTTCACAATATTAAACTGAAGTAAAAAGTTGTCCAGATATGTCTACAGATAGAGCTATGGAGAGCAATTATTCATGAGTTACCCTATGTGCAAACATGCTTAGTCAGCATGGAACACTTTACACAGAGATTTTATTCCTAAGTAACTTTACGTTGGTAAGCCTTTCATGAAAACAAGATGAAAGTCACAGTATCTAAAAGGCAGAAAGTATCAGTGTCTTAAATTTAATGATGAGTCAACTTCAACTCAGTGCTACTGCATTTGAAAAATAGAACCCAAAAAATTTTTCTTTAGAAAGAGCAACAGCAAATCTGTTAATTGAAATGGGGGAAGGCTATATTCACATATTATAAGGCTAGAAAAGGCATTTTTGACACAGTCCTGCAATAATACAGATCTCAGGATTTTCTAAAGATACTCCTACATTACTCCTTTGATTTCCAATATCGTCTTATCCTCACTGCTAGGAAAGGATTGAACAGTCTCACTCTGAACTGATCTGACTTCACCCCAATGGGAACGCTTAAAGTTTGTTATCAAGTTGTCCTTAACATTTCTCTTGGATAGGCTAATTATGGTGAGTTTATTATGATTCTCACTGAAAAAAAAGCCTCACTGAAATCACAGTCCAGGTCATTCATGGAGCCCTTGACCGAGTGCATCTCAGAGTTCTTGGCCACAAAATGGACCCTTGGCTCTCCATGCCTCATTGCTTCCCTACAGACTAGCAATACCAGACCTGTACTCTTCTTCAATTGTACCTTCCCTACTCATGTTAACTCCCTCAGCCATAACATCACACTGACTGCTCCTTAATCAGCTAAAGTCTTTTTCCAGGCTGCTGCTTTCCACAGCATTCTCCCGTACTGCAGGTACAATCTGTGTTGCTTACAGATGTGTGATCTAGCACTAAATTGTTACGAGTTTTCTAAACTAATAAAAGTTTCCTAGCAAGGGCTTTTATATCTTCTTCTAGAAGATATAACTCTGTGAATATTTAATAGGTATTAATTTTAAAATGGAATTTAATTTGTTTTTCCTTAAAAAAGTTCTGTGTGATCTCTAATGTAAAACTTTTTATTGTTACTGTAGAAATTAGCTTGAAAGCAGAGAATCTGTGGTAATGTCCCTCTAATGCTGCCAAGAAATATATCCTTAAATAAACACAGGTTTCATTCCAAACCTTGCTTTGGGACCTCAGACAGTCATGAGTCAGATTTTCCATATGACTAACACTCAGGCTGTTCCAGGGGTGCAAATCTTGGATTCTGCTATGCAGCCAAAGGACTAAGTCATAAAGTTCACATTTTACAGTTGGATCAGTGCTATACCATTTCCTACAATCGCTGTTCATTAGACAGGCCTCCTACCTGCCACAATACTGGTATGCTTTTTGTATTGTTGTTGACATTCTTTTTCAAGAGTCTCGTTATACAGCACAGCTTCTGATTTTGCAGGCTCGATAAAACTTGCTATTGTGTTCTACGAATGGCTTCTTCTGGCAGCAGCTGCTATCAGTTCTTAACAGTGCCGGCATTCAATTAGGCAATGGGAAAAAACATTTCCTGTCCCCCACATTAACACAGCAAGGTATTATAGCAGCGGGAACTTCTTTTTGGCCTTCCAAGTGATAATACAGAAGAAATATCAGCATTTTCTTTGGGCATTAGTTGAATTGATCTAGTTCTGATCACCAGGATCTGCAAACAGTTTCTCCAATGTGTGGAGGATCCAATTATTCCCAGAAGAAACAGTCCTGTAAACCTGAGGTATAGTAAGTAAGCTCTCTACAACTACCTGAAAGGAGGTTGTAGTGAGGTGGCTGTTGGTCTCTTCTCCCATGTAGTTAATGATAGGATGAGAGGAAATGGGCTCAAGCTGCACCTGGGGAGGTTTAGATTGGATATTACAAAAAATTTCTTCACGGAAAGGGTGGTCAAGCATTGGAACAGGCTGCCCAGAGAGGTGGTGGAGTCACCATCCCTGGAAGTGTTGAAAAAACGGGTAGATGTGGCATTTGGGACATGGTTTAGTCTAGTCTACCCTTGATTGGTTTAGTGTGGACTTGGTAATGTTAGGTTAATGGTTGGACTGGATGATCTTAAAGGTCTTTTCCAACCTAAACGATTCTAGGATTCTATGATTCTAAGTATGTGTATGGACTAAATATTCTTGCAGTTCATAACCCTGTAGATCTCTCTTTTCTTGTATTGCAGAAAAGCAAACAGAAACATGAGAGGCATGAGCAGAAAGAACACCTAAGAAATAGGGCTGTATCTGGCAGACAAATGTATACCATGAAGCCCCACGTGCTTCTCTTTGAAGCCTGAAGATGCAAGAGGAATTCAGAGCATTGAAAGGAGAGCCAGAACAAGGACACCAGGGCACCTCACAAGGCTTCAGCAAAGAACAGATGGTTAAAAAAGAGGTTCTAGATTATCTCCTGCTTGACAAAGACAAGACTGTTTTGTAAAGGCAGCATCTAATGCTGTGTGGCTGGTGATAAAAGAGCATTGAGTATCATTGCCACAAGTAGCAACTCATCAGCTTTCTCATATGTATGCCCAATCCTTTAATCATTATTCAGATACCATGCACATACATTTTAATGGGAATTCTGCCAAGTATAAACTGTTAGATTAACTGCCACAAAATCTTGAAAAATTAGAGCAAATGGCCTGTGCAGGAATGGTAATGCACAAACAATATCAATAACATTTGCATTGTTAGCTGAGCCAGAAAAGCCATGAGCAAGAAAACAATAGGGAAGCCACTTGATCAAGCCATTTACTTCCTCAATACACTCACTGCTGCATGGGATATTTTCTGAGATGTTCTTGCTGTGTTACCTGCTAAAACAAATCTACCCTAAAAGTCCTGGGAACAATATCAGAACTGAAAAGGAACAGGTTCTTGAACTTGTCAGTATTTGATTAGGCAGTCAAAATGATTTCTGTTTCATTGTTTAACAGCATGTTACTGATATTCTTTCTATGGTAGAACTTACAGAAACCAGTATGGCATTTCTGAATTCATTAGTGTACTCTGTAGTGCAGGAGTGACTACCATTGCTGACTCACAAAGTTCATATCAAAGCCTTAGGTGTCTGAGATACACACCTCTCCAAGCCCTGAGAGGAAGTGACATCTGGTAGTAGTTTACAAGTGGATGACGACAATTGCTTCCCAAACTCCTAACTCTCTGTTGCAGAATAAGAACAGGCTCAACATTCAGCTGAGATCCCATTAAATCCACGTCACCACATCTTCTAGACTGCTGCTTCCCACAGTTGGAGATTCATATTTGCTCCCATGTCAATAAAGCCCCACCCTCCTCCTAAGCTGTACATGACTTGAAAGCCTAACTTAGTGAGCCTACAAAAAGACAAACAAAACAATGTTCTTATTTTAGGAGCTTCCCCGCTAAGCTTAAAATGAATTATACCAATATTAATACTGCTACTAATAATAAATAATTACCAAAGGGACTGGGATCTCAAAACATCTATAAAATACCAATAATTAAAGCTGCTGTGAGCCCACTCTTGTCTGTGCTCTTGTATGCCAGATTACTGTGATCAACAGCAAAGAAAACATTGGTTTCCTGAAGCATATGTAGGGACAATCTACCCATGGCAGGCTAATTCTAGGCATCTGACCTCCCTTTATAATCAGTGAAAGCCAATAAACACTTCTAGGAGTAATTGGTAGAATTTAGACAACTAGTTTAGGTTTCGTGAATTGCACTCTAAAGGTGGCTATTTCTATCTACTGACTATAAAGGGGATCTAACATGACCAGCTGAGATGTTAACAGATGCATGTAAGGCATTTGAAGTTAGATGAGATGAATCCCTCTTAGGAATCCAGTTTCTTGCCTGCATTATTTGTTCCTACATGTATGACCTTGCATTTGACTGTATTAAAACACAGTGTTCGGATAGGTCTAACTCACCAAGTTGTGTGAAACTCAGGGGTAGTCCAACTGACCTGCCATTACTGTTTATTTAGTTTCACTGGTTTCTGAATCACCGTGTATATTGACTGTACAGATCTGTGTAGAAGAATACTGGAAACATTCCCATTTGGTGATGACTTCTTATGATTTGCGTGAAGATGTAATATTGCTTCTCTAGTCAATCCCAGCCAAGAAGTGAGCTTTCTCCCCTGCTCTATAACGTCAGGGATATAAACACCATTCTTGGCAGCTGCTCTCCTTTGGAGTATTTCGTTAACAAGATTATTATTCAAAGACTTCTCTTTTCAAGAATTTTCATAAGAGGTAGCAAAATAGGACCTCTAGGAGTTATTGCAGTCCCATCACAATTACCACAACCTCATCACGTCAAAGATAACAAGACAAAATAAGCTCCCTAGCGTAAACAACTATTATATTGCTTCTAAAGTTTTTCATGTTTTTCAAACATGTTCCCCTCTTGGTGGTATTTCACAATTTCTAATATATAAAAGCTGTTAACTACCAATCAATGCTTTAAGCCATCATTAATGATGCTAGTATCCTTTTGTTTCCAGTTTGGCTCTGGTCCTACATCCCTCAAAAATGTTATGGAATGTCCCTTCACTTAGCCCAGATGGACAAAATGTTCGTAGCTGCCTTGCATCCCTGCAGTCAACAGGAAGCAAATGCCTAAACATCTGGGTCATAGGTTTCAGTAATACTAGTTATCCCCCAAAGTGTTATTCAGTGCAAGTAAAGGCTGAAGGCCTAATGTCTTCATAAACTGGTCAATCTTGAGAAGCCTTGGAGTAATCAGGAATTTCATGTTTCCCAGCTGAAACCAAAGTAAGTGAATTACCCCTGAGGTTAAAAACATCGGTCCAAATTCCTTCTTAGGACACCAGTGAAAATACAATAAAACTTTATTTAACTCAAAATCAAGACGAAAATATAAGCTTCCTAATAAGGTTCTCATACAAACATCAAAACACAAACAACACCAATAGTACTGCAGCAAAACAAAGTTTCCTGATTGTTTTCTTGTGTTCCAGAAGAAAGCTGTTTAACAAACTGGAAGTAATCTGTTCAGCTGGGGAAGAATATGTGATATTTACATCTCAGAAATCACATGTGCAGCGTGTGCAGCATGTGATTTTCATTTATCAGCAGAAGATGATGTACTATTGCATCTAGAACTACCAGTACCACACTGATGGCCATTGCCAGATGGAGCAGTGACAAACAGGACTGAACAAGGCAGGGTACAGAGTAATTCATCTAAATGAGAGCTTTTTTCATCAGTTTCTCAGTACCATTAACACAGTGTGCCGCTAATTTTGCCAAGGAAGTAATAAGACTGTCCCCAATTGATCTCAAAATTGGTCCAGCCACCTTGCATAACTACATCCTATGCATCTTAGGCTGTTAAGCAATAGAAAGACCTTTTTATCTTCTGACTGGGCAACACTATATGAAGTTTATTTTACTTTTTTGAGTCAGTGGAGTGAGGAGTGGAAAGACATAGACTGAATCTTTGGTGTATTCTGATGATCCTGCTTTGTGCCACAGGTTGTCTGGATTTACCTTAACAACCAATTTCAGCACTCTGTGATCAGGTATGATTTAACTATGCCTGAGAACTACCCAACTCATCAGCTCAGATGAAATTAATCATGTTGTCTGAGTGAGCAAAGGTATCCAAGTTTCTGGTAATCAAGCGCCTAGCAAGTAGCTGCAAATGTGACCATTCTTCTTTTGATCAATGAATAGGATTTCCAAAGTTTCAATAATAAAGATTTAAAAAATAAAAATAAAAAGACTAGGGGGTGATATAAACCCTCGAGTTGAGGACATAAAACCTATTGGTTTTTTTGTTTTGTTTTGTTTTTGCATGACACTTCCTTGAAATGTGTCTCATTATATTAAATAGTAGAACTGAAACTCAGGATTGTAAACAGAGTAACACTTCTCAGAATAATATTCAAAAATCTTATCAGGACTAGAAACCAAATGTCCTGGGAAAAGACAATCAAAGACCTTCATGGTACTGTCCTGGTTTCGGCTGGGATAGAGTTAATTTTCTTCCTAGTAGCAGGCATAGTGCTGTGTTTTGGATTCAGGATGAGAACAATGTTGTTAACACACTGATGTTGTAGTTGTTGCTAAGTACTGCTTCTGCTAGTCAGGGACTTTTTCAGCTTCCCATGCTCTGCCAGGTGCACAAGAAACCATGAGGGGGCACAGCCAGGACAGCTGACCCAAACTGACCAAAGGGCTATTCCATACCATATGGTGTCATGCTCAGTATATAAACTGGGGGCGGGGGGTGGCTCGGGGCCAGCAATCACTGCTCGGGGACTGGCTGGGCGTTGGTCAGCGTGTGGTGAGCGGTTGCATCACTTGTATTTCTGGGTTTTGTTCCTCTTTTTGTTGTTTTCCTTTTCACTACAATATTATTATTATTATTCAGTTATTAAACTGTTCTCATCTCAACCCATGAGTTTTCTTACTTTTGCCCTTCTGATTCTCTCCCCCATCCCACCGGGGCGAGGAGGAGGGTGAGTGAGCGGCTGTGTGGTGCTTGGTTGCTGACAGGGGCTAAACCACAACAGGTATACATCGGCTGTTCGTGAAGTTATTTGTTATCACTTCGGAGGGCTGGGTTCTCAACAGCTTCCATTAGAGAGGGCTAATAGAAAAAAGTGTCAAAGAAAACAATGAATTTCAAGGAAAACAATGAATTTGAGAATACTAATTGACTGTAACAATATGTATGTTTGGTTAAGCAGGTAGAGTGACTATGCATGAATTCCAGCTGAAGGGAAATTTTTTATTCTGCATCTATTATCTATGTCACTGTCATCAAGACTGCTGGCAAGGACATTCCACTCTGAACTGAGACATGTGAATTTGAGTACCTCCATAGAGGTGTTTATATGAGGCTTCTACCTATATATGAAAAGGCCTTTGGGAGACCCACACCTCCTTGACTGGCATCAAGAGCGAGGTGCATACAACAGGCAGCATCCCAAGTGGCTGGAGAACAGGCAGGTAAATCACACCCCAGATTTCAACTGACTGTAATGACAGCTTAGACATCTCGCTCAAATGTAGACAACCACACCAGACAGCTACATTTAGTGTCTTAGTGGCACACCAAGTCTCATGCTTTTTACCCAAAATCTGATTTTGAGCTTGGATCCTCTACATTCAGCTCACTACAGATACCCAACAAATGTGATAATTATCAGACAATGCCATTAGTGATACACACCAATGCTACTTTGTGTTCACCACATCTGCTGTGCTGGGTGCTAATAGATGACTACATTCAAAAAGTTGGTGCAAGTGGAGCCAGCTATCAGTGGATAAGCAAGAGGAATCCTTTGTTACTAAATGATAGGGAAGAGGCAACAAGAATCAGAGAATGTGGGGTCCTGCCTCACTGCATCACACTGCCTTTCTCATGATTACTGGTAACTCCCTGTTCGAGGCTGCTCACTTCTCTTTAGTGATCAGTAAAGTTTAAGTCTTTTTTTGTTCTGCATAGTCATGAGCTCGCTGTTTTTAAGATACCTGCTAGCAATAAATAATGTCAAATTTTAAGGAGATTGTATGTCTTTTTATTGCCTGAACAGCCATTACTCAACTTGTGTGGTGGGAGCAGTGTATCACTCCAGCAGAAAAACCCTGTGATAGCAACTGCCAATGAGAAGAAACGGAAAGGAAGCCTGCAGTGAGGTGAGAAGAAGGTACCTGGAACAGCCTTGCTTTGAGATGTCTTTCCCAAGCACGGTTGCAGTGCCCACCGGTGTGAAGCAGCCCTCCCTTCAGCTTCTGGATTTTGAGCTGGCTGACATGCAAACAGATTTGGGATATCAGGCTTAAGAGTGTGCACAGGAGGTGAGTTAAGGCACTAACGTGAGATTCAGATTAGGCTTTGCCAGAAGGTGGAAATATATTCCACACAGCCTGGAGTGTTACAACTATCCAGGGACATGGGAACTTCATATCTTACAGAAACTTTACTTGATTCTGCATGAAAGGCTTTCTTCAACATGCTCTCATAGCAAAAGCAGAATATAAATTTATAATACTTTACAAATTCCTTTTTATATTATTCTTTGCTATAGATTTGAAAAAATGTCACATCATAATTGTTAATGTATTTTTACTTTCTGACACCAATCAGTTGGATTTTTTTCCCCAAGCAAATTCAATGGAAATTGACATTTTACCATAGACTGGTTTTCTTCTGGAGAAACTTGCATTTCCAAAGGAAAAGTATTTCATTTAAACTTTATAGGCAGTTCCTGATTTTTTACAAGAATGCGTCAGAGCATTAATGTCAATGCTCAAATAAGTACGCTAGAAAATACAAAGTCTATGGCATATCAGCTACAGTCCTTAGGCAGAAAAACAGATTTTCTTGAAACAGAAAGCTGCCAGTGATAAGAAATTAACTGTGCCTTTTCTTCCAGTAAATCTTACTATATCACAGCGTTCAAAAGGTCTGGACTTAACTAGCTAATCAGCTGTGGGCAATATTGCATTTGACCATATTATATAAGACTACACCTTCGTACAAGACTGATGGCTTTTGCAGCTTTAGTAATTAATGTATTTATTGATTTCCAATAGTTTAAGAATTTTTATCTGTTTTATTAATTCTTCAAGTATTAGTATTATATTTTTTATCATGTAAGACACTTCACACTGTTCCTTTAGCTTTAAAAATTGTTCTAGTGCATTGAAAGTTATGTTAAAGGTGGTACCTCCATTTTTACTTCTATTTCTAGCTGATTAAAGCTCTCCAAAGCTGTAATCTTTGGAATTAATTGCCCAGAAATAGTTTTAGCCTATTTATTTTATAATACTTAGTGGGAAATATTTGACCAAAATCTTTCGGTTTCTTTCATTGTTGGCTGCTATCTCTGTCTGTTTGGAAAAGACTTTTGTAAAACAGCAAAGGTGTAGGATTTGACCCTGGAATAATGCCCTGGAGGAGCACCTTACCTTCCTTCCCTTATGCAACGATGGGCTGTTTTGAAACTGTCAAAGTCTCATTCTTACTTCCAGCTGAGTTAGAAGAGGACATTTGACAATGTGTCGACTGGTGTATGTCTTGGTAAGCTTGAGAAACAGCTAGAGGCCAGTTCAGAGAACCTTTGCTCACAGCTATAACTCCTTACAACCTGCTCTCTCATATTCCAAAAATATCAGTCAAGTGTTTGCTAAGAGTTTAATAACTAACCTTAAAATAAGCTGTAGAAAGGATCATTGGGTGAGGAAGGGTCATTAAATTGTTTCACTGCTGGGATTTTGGTAGTTCATTATTCAGTACAAAAGCAAAGTTTATAATAAATGTAATTCAGAATGAATAGTTTCATCTGCTCTATTCATAACAGTGACTGGTGTGCTTTGAGTTCAATTTATATACAACATAGCAGTTTCAATAAACACACAAACCATAAAGAATTTCCTGTGCTGTAGCAAAGTGTCTAGTTCTGTAAATAGGGACTCATGGTAGTGATCACAACGATTTCAACAGGATTTCCTGAAACAGTGAGAGCTTGCAGAACCATCTTTTAAGGGTAAACCCATGACTTCAGTTTGGCTGCCAACAATGCCTTCCCACCCAATATTTCATAGCCTGTCTGACAGGGATATCCAAGCAATTTTTTTCTTTGCCTCCTCAGAGGCCAAAGCATGATGATGTAAGCTATTTTTTACAACCTTTTTTAAATGCATAGTTTGATATAGGCACATACTCTTCCTTTGGGCAGTAACACAGTAGTAAGATTGGTGCATATTGTTCTGTTTCTACAGCTTTGCTTTGCTTTTCATTCACCTGTATCTCTGTAATATAGTCCCAGCCCTTTGTAGCTTTCCCATAGGTAAACATAAGCGTCAAAGTTACGTACCTGATGGATGCAAAACCAACTCAGGATCATTATCTCCCAAAACACTTGTTCCTCAGCAAAGGCAATCAAGTTCAAAGGAAACCAAACCATTTCTTCCTTTACAGGTGTTTGTCCCACTTATTGCATAATCAAGGTCCAATCAACTATTTCTTACAAAAATATAATCCTAAAATTGGTAAGAGAAGTAAGTTGTCCTAAGGACATTATTGCTTGCATTTTTTCCTGCAAACAGAACAACTGGAATGAAAATCCAAGTCCAGATGGGACAAAATCAGGGTAAAAAACAGTTAGCATGGATGTAATCTTTTCTGCATTGAAATGACAAAGCCAGAAGACACAGGAGGGGAAGGGAAGATCGGAGGGGCAGACACTTGTGATTTGTGCCATTGTGAAAGAGATTCTGAAGTGTCTGATTCATTTACAGCACCTCACATTAAACTCAGAGGCAAAGAATCTCTCCTGACGTGTCCTCTCACCTCTCAGGAAAGTGGGAAAAGAGGCTTTTGCAGAAAAATCTTACACTGGGCCCTGGCCATTAGAAAGCATTCAGGGCTAGATTTGCTCACATCCCAGCTAGAAATAGCCCGCTGGCTGGAGGGACAGAACTGCTACCACCTTTTCTGGCCCAGGGACACTAGTTTCTCCCCCAGGCTTCTCATCCTGTGTTCTGGCCTCCTCCCCTTGGAGACGTCCCCTATGCTCAGGGAGGGTATTTTCTTACCACATCACCCCATTCTGCCTTGCTTTCCCGTCTGCAAGCTCTGCAGCACAGGCTTGGAGAAGAACATGGCCTCTGCCAGCAGCACCACGGTTAGGCAGTCCTGACATCTTGCAAATAGGAAGTCAAAGACAACATGAAGGCCTTCTTCACATCAGGAACCCTTTCTCACCCTAGAAGAGCACATAGATACGATTAGTTATGCATATATGCAATTCTTGCATAAATTCAGCTTTTCTTCCTTTGCATCACTGAAAATATTTTTACTTTCTCCAACGTTGTGCCCAGTCAGTGCTTGCCTTTTGGTGTCCAGACAGATGTATTCTTTCTAATTCCTAATGTTCTCACCCTTTTGTTTCTGCAGTAATGACATTTAAAATCAGAAGATTAGCTCAAATTCTAAGAGCAACACAAAGAGCAGCTGAATGCCCAAAGGTGCAAGGAGAGGCAGAGGGAAAAAGAAAGAAGGAATATCTGGGTTCACAGCAGCATGTTTTCATTTGTTGAAGAAGTGTTTGTCTTTAAAGTGTTCAAAAGCATATAATACTGGTCTAACAGAATTTCAGTCTTACCTTTGAAGTCCTCAAATATACTCTGAAGCAGAGTCAACTTTCTTTAAAGTATCAAAATAAATGTTGTGTGGTTTGTTTTGCTTTTTTTTTTTTAATGTGAACATCAGTTGTCAGTGTGCAAAGATCTTTCAGACAGGGCCTCATGACAGGGCTGCTCTCTGCTACTGGAAATTTTGTTTAGAGCTATGTTCTCCAGATTAATTTTCCAAGGTTGAATTGACCTTCAAAAGACTCTGTTAACTGTCACTTTTCTTGTCATTTGACCAAAGAGGCTTTTCCTCTGTCTGGACAAGCAGAAATCCCCTAAGTGTTCCTTTCCCATGATAGATTTTTCAGGTGTCTTTTCTGGGAAGTTCCACCTTAAATTTTGATTTCTTGCCTCCATAGGCAAAAACTGGTGTCTGGATTCTAAGTGCTGACACCAGCCTTCACATCACTTTTGAAATTTATTCAGCTAATCGTGCCTTTTCTGTTAATACACTTACATGGAACTAATAACATAATCAAATTAAAACACTGAGAGGTTCCATGTAATAAAATATACTCTGCCTCACTGTGTTTTCAGACTGACCTTGACAGTGAGTTTTTTGCTTAAAGCAATTAGTTAGATGGCTACTGTTCCCGCCAGAAATTCAGTTCTTTTTCATGATCTGAGGTGTGTTTGAAATATTGCTTCAGTGTTTTGTCAGTCTTTGTAAATCATTGGCACACTGTGCTTTTTCTTTTCTTCATGGATACCAGTGTAAGGACAAAATACCTAATGCAGATGAGACCTGATGGGTGAGGTGGGCAGGATCCATGTCAATGGTCACCAGAAAGCTAAAGTCATAAAGAACCACGACATCTGAACCCCAGAAATGGCACAGATGCATCCAAATAACACAAACGAGAACCTGAGACATGACTAAGAATGAAAAAGTAGAACTTTCCCCATGGGCACTTTCTTTTAGCCGAAAGCCCAAAATTATTATGCTGGCTAGAATAACCAAACAATACATATTAACGTATGAAGATTTTCATGGCTACTCAAGGCCATTACAAAGAAATGAGTCACAGTCCCATTTTCTTCTACAGTCTGGATCTCCAAACTGGACCACACTTTCCATGAAGCACCATGAGGAAAGACAGTATCTCACAGCCATCATATTGTGCCTCAGAGTCACTGAAGTAGTGAGGCTGTTGGGAAATGCAGATGGGGATAACCAAACCTCCACTCTGAGGTTCTGTGGCCACAAAGTATTTAAATCTATACTTCTCTGTCAAGGGATTTTTTTTTTCCCCCCAATGGAAACCAGTGACATTTTCCATGGCAAACCCTATTTTGCTATTTAAACAGTTTCATCATATTTTTTGCCTCCCTACCTTACTCCTTCTTCCCCTTCTCAAATTCAAATGAGGAGGGCCTTGAGAAGGGAGAAGATTGGCAAGACTCCTAGCAGCCTTATGCCATTTATAGTACACTGATCATATTCTCTTCTTTTGTGCAATAGATCTTGATGCTCTTTTCCATTTTCTTCAGCAACTGCTGAAGAAAAAAACCTACTTCCAGCTGAGGGTCTTTTAGAAATATGTTAAGCCTCAAAGAATCTATATGTCCACATGTAAGTTAAACTCAGTATTTTACACTCTTGTAGAGAAATTTGTAAACCATTCATTGTCAAAAAGGATATCCTCAAGAAAATCAGATTTATGACACATCGAGCTTTAAGCTAAAGCATCAAAATGTGATATTTTAGAAAATCCTAGCAGGCTGGACTTAGAAAAAGAAGCAGTACATTTAATTTTCAAAAGTTAGGGCTAGGAAAGTACATCTCATTCTTTTCTTCCTTCTTTATAAACATTTTTGGTTTCGGAATAGCTCCTAATGTGCGACCCCATCATCTAATGTTACATAACCTGAAACTAGCCTTTCTTTATATTGATTGTCTCTAGCCAAAGACTTGAGGAGTGCTTTCTGCTGTGGGATCTGCAAGGTAAATGACCTTTTTTCTTTTCCTGCGCTGAATTTCTGATACAGCTGGTGCAAGTTCAGTGCAGACAGGAGAACAGCGATCTGTTCTTACAGAAAAGAGAAAAAAATGCTGAGAAATGAAGAATGTATTCTTTTTCTTTATTTTACATGAAAATGCTATGATATTAGCAAGAGGATATGTTAACATGCACAAATACTCCAACCCCTTCAGAATCTTCCCTTTACAAAAACACTTTTTTGAAACATGTTTTCCACCACTGAGTCTTTTTGAAAGGATCTTTAGAAAGGAAATCTAAAAGAGAGTTTGATCTTGCATTTCAGAGAATATAAGGCTGAACAAAATTCCATATGCTGCTCTTTCAAAAAGGCAATAAAATCCAGTTCATGTTCCATTTTTCATTAAAAATATATAGAAACAAATGACACTAGAGAGTTATACAAAGGTGTGCCAGTAAGGGTTTCTTTCTGCCTTGCTCCATCACTTATTCTATACAGGTCACATATTTTACAGAAAACAATTTTGGAAATTGTCAATTCTTAAAACATTTATCAAGTCTTTCCATGTCCTTCTTCATATCCAGAAATACCTGGTACACTAGGGTTGCCTAGGTACACCTGTGAGAGAGGGAGAGAGAAAACAAAAATATAATTAACATGCCTTAAAAATTGTGAACATCTCTTAAAAGCTTGGGTTTTCCAAGTAACATATGGATTTAACTTTATTACAGGCTTTCATGAGATAAGTGTAGCAGCGGAAAGTTTGTGAGATGTTTCATTAAACAGAAAACAATCACAACTTTAAAATTTCGGATACAAGCAAATGTTGACTATTGTTGTTACAGTGCTCACAATATGCAGCGATGTTCATGCTTCGCATTGCTGTGGTTAATATTGGAGCACAGTGACTGGACAAAACAGCCTAAAACTAAAGCTAAGGATAATGACAAAATCTTTTTCATTTGAGCCTGTGATCTCTGGAGAGGCCAACATGGCAAAATTTTATGAAAGACAGGATATCCCAAACTGTTGCTCTCCAAAAGGATTTCAGTTTGTTTCAGAATTTCCACAGCTTCATAAATACACTTTATGAAGCTTGTATGATTGATTGCTTTGTTTTAGTTTTATGCACAAATTTGCTTTTCAGCCTGCCAATCTATGATCACCACATAAAATATTAACCAACTACTTGTTTTTTAGTGTAGTTACTGGCTAAGGACCTCTTACTGAAAATACTCCTGCTGTCCCATTTGGCATATAAAGAACAACTTACTCAGTTCCATGGACAACAGAGAAGTTCACAATATCATACACAGGCAGTGTATTTCACAGGTCTTACAAATGATTTGAACTTCAAGAAATGAAAAAAAAAGTCTAAAAGTCCTAGAAGAAACTCTGAGGACAAGCTGAGACTGCCTTTATTTTACAGATGATGTTGCTTCTGCACTAGCTGTAAGTCATCCATTTTATTGTGTTGTACGTGATGTGTAATTATTTCTATTACAGAAATATATAGATAGTCAAAAAAATTAATTCCGGATTGGGTTAAGTAGTGATCTATTTCAAAAGGTACTCCTGCTTCCCCCTCCCCCACCTCCAATTTAAAATTTTAATTATTAACACAGACAGATTGGTCAATCAGAAGTATTATTCCCATGAGAATTGAAGCAGAATTGACTGAACAAAGCCAGGAGTCAAAACCAGCTGTCCTCTAGCAGAGTCTTGTGCCTGCATGACGAAATTATCTTCCCTCTCTGACACTGGATGTGAGGTGCAGTGGCCTCTGCTGTGTTGTCAAGCTCTGATTAATTAGCTTGTGAATTTTGTAATTCCAGGGGCTTGAGCAAGTTTGTGTAATTTGTACATAGTGTACCTAGTAAATAGAGTGTACACTGAGCTCATGAACAGGCTCCTGTTATTGTTCCATAAAGCTATCTAAACACAGGGTTTATTTTTCAGAGCAGCATTATTAATGTCTTCCCTATTATTGCACGGCATGAGGAACAGAATGCCTTTATCTCCTTTGTTGGCTGCAGGCTTTCAATAGGGTTCAAACACATACCTTGCTCTGCAAGTATAATCTGGTTCAAAACTAAATGCAAACAAATGCAGGTTTAAAAATGTTTATAAAAAGAAACTTTCTTTATCAGCCATCCTGCCTCCATAACAAATCAGTTCCCAGTTAGGACTGACTGGTCTTCACTTTCTGTCATGGATATTGGAGTCTGATCTTCATCTGCCTCAGTATTTTCTGTCTCTCTGTACAGATACGCCAAGGATTCCTTTTCAGACACATCCTAGTATTGCTTTCCTTCCACCAAACCTGGTGTAAAGCAACCAGAAGCCCCATGCCCCCAGCCCTTCCCACCACCCTAGAGAGCTCTGGCTCAGGTGTCCCTGTCCCTGTCCCCCAGCAGGCTGTCTCCATTAATGCAGCACTGGAGAAGTGGTATTGATGGATGAGGGGACTACAAAGGCTAGAGCTCTTTAGGCACACACTAAGCACTGGTCTCCTGCAGACATGCAGGCTTGACGGAAGGCTCTCTGAGTTGCTCAGAAAAGAATGAAAGGGAGTATTCCTGCCAGCTTGGTGAAACAAGAGTAGGGAAAGATGCACAAATTATTTGGGGGGGGGGGGGGGGGGGGAAGGAAAAAAACCTCCCTCTGTATTGGGTTTGCATAGCAAGGTTTAGGTAGCAGGGGGGTTATGGGGGTGGCTGTGAGAAGCTGCTAGAAGCTTCCCCTATGGCTGATAGAGCCAGTGCCAGCTGGCTCCAAGACAGACCTGCTGCTGGCCAAGGCTGCGCCCATCAGTGACAGTGGTAGTGCCTCTGGGATAACATATTTAAGAAGGGGGGGAACCCCCCTCCCCCCCCCCCCCCCAGGGACACAAACTGCAGCTGGAGTGAGGAGTGAGAACATGTGAGAGGAACAACTCTGCAGACACCAAGGTCAGTGAAGAAGGAGGGGAGGAGGTGCTCCAGGAGCCCAAGCAGAGATTCCCCCACAGCCTGTGGTGCAGCCCATGGTGAGGCAGCTGTGCCCCTGCACCCATGGAGGTCCATGGTGGAGCAGATATCCACCTGCAGCCCGGGGAGGACCCCACGCCGGAGCAGGTGGGTGAGCCCAAAGGAGGCTGTGACCCCATGGGAAGCCCACACTGGAGCAGGCTCCTGGCAGGACCTGTGACCCCTTGGGGGACCCACGCTGGAGCAGTCTGCTCCTGAAGGACTGCACCCTGTGGAAGGGACCCACGCTGGAGCAGTTTGTGAAGAACTGTAGCCTGTGGGAAGGACCCACGTTGGAGAAGTTCATGGAGGACTGTCTCCTGTGGGAGGGACCCCACTCTGGAGCAGGGGAAGAGTGTGAGGAGTCCTCCCCTGAGGAGGAAGGAGCGGCAGAGACAACGTGTGATGAACTGACCGCAACCCCCATTCCCTGTCCCACTGCACCACTTGCGGGGAGGAGGTAGAGAAAATCGGGAGTGAAGTTGAGCCCAGGAAGAAAGGAGGGGTGGGGGCAAAGTGTTTTAAGATTTGGTTTTCTCATTACCCTACTCGGTTTCGACTGGTAATAAATTAAACTGATTTTCCCCAAGTCAAGTCTGTTTTGCCTGTGATGGTAATTGCTGAGTGATCTCCCTGTCCTTATCTCAACCCAGGAGGTTTTCATTATATTTTCTCTCCCCTGTCCAGTTGAGAAGGGGAGTGATAGAGCAGCTGTTTGGTGTTTAGCTGCCTGCCAGGTTAAACCACAACACCCTCCTTCACAGAATCCCTTCCTGGGGGCTTTACTCTTGAAGAACATCTGGATTCAAAAGCTGATCCCAGGTGGCTTTTTAGCCAATTGACCTTCGCACATCTCACCCAGCACCCTGCTAGGTGGGGGGGCCTTGTGTTGCTCTGATGGGTAAGTGGCATTGGCATGAACCTGGAGTGCCTGTTGATACCAGAAGTATATGTGGAAACACACATTAAATTGATTTTAAGCTTTGGCCCTGCCCTTTCTCAGTGGAAACTCTCACTCTGCTTAATGAGGTATCTGTCTAGAGAACTGCAACAACATATCTGCTTAACCAGGCAAAAGGTATAGGAATTAAATACCAATACACATTCTTCTTTCTCAGGCCATCCCACTCTCTACCCTGAAATATATAACTTAATTCTGTATTTGGTGAGAACAGATGACAGTCTCTGCTGTAAGGACTGGGAATCATGTTGGCAGCATACTGCTCCTGAATAGCTGGGAAGCTGCTTTCTGTTCTGTACTAGCAAGGAAAGACTCAGCAGGCTGATGTACATTTCACAGCTTTGCATATTATAGCTTCAGACTTTATTTATCTCTTCAGGTACACATAAATGAGAAAAGGGGGCAGAATTGTAGCGGAAAGCTCTTGCTGGCATAACTTGTGCTTCTTAACATGCTTGATTGTGAAAGAGAAGTGCAAATGACCTGCAGAGTATTATTTAGCAAATAAGAGACTGAAAAATATGTGTGATGGTTTGGTCTTCTAGCAAAGAAAAATGTCCATTACTGTATTCTTGCATATTTTTCCCCTAACACTGTCAGGCTGTATGAGAGATTCAGGTCAACAATCGTAAACTTGTACTAACCCTATGTCATGGATGACTACCAGCTTTCGCTTTGATGACCGTTAAAATCAAAGCTCAGCATCTTGTGAAAGCCAGGTGGAATGAGTACAGAATCAGGCTCAAACCATTTTCAGCATTACTTCCTTTAAATTTCTAATGCTCTGATCCATAGATAAACTGTAATCATTGATCAAACAGCTTGCCAAAGTCCACATTTGAGATCAAGGATATGGACTTTCAAGGGAACTTTCTCACTCAAAAACTTTCATAGGTAAGATGCATAACTATACATGTATTTCAAGGGGAGGGAAAAGTTTGGAGGTATTTTCTGAAGATGAGAAGTTTGCCTTACTTCTTCCCACATGGTGAGATTAGATGTCCTATTTGTTTCCATGTGACTTCTGGCATACCGTGATACAAGAATTCTGGACTAATTTTCTGTTCTTTGGCGATTGTAACTGAAGTTAAATGTGATCTCATAAAAAATGATTTCCTTTTTCCCTTTCTTTCTACTTCATCCTACACACACTTTGAACTGAAATCCTTAAAGAGCCAGCTGTTAAATAGTTTGAGCTTACAATATAGGCTGCCAGAGCAAATAAGCAAATCCAAAGAAAGAAGGAGAAAAAAATGTTTGGTATACCCCATTGTTTTCAATTAGTTTGACATGACTTTGTTGGTGCTACACATCTTCATTTCTCACCTGAGCAACAGTTACACAGCTAGCTCCCCATCTTTCAGCAAATGCAGTGTTTTGCCTGACTGGATGCCCACAGTGCAGGCGTGCACATGTGAACTAGTCATCACAGATCTTTTATGGTCAATAGACATCCAGTTAATGCAGTCAGCAGAGTTTAGATGTGATTCATCATCTGCTGAGGTAGTCAATAAAGTTTGTTTGATTAGACTTTCACTATTGAAGGAGAGCAGGATGATTACTTCAGATACAGATCCCCAGTGCACAACTACAGTTGCCTAAGTATAGATATCTAGTGTCATTTTAGATGCTGTGGTATATCCCCTTGAGCCTCCTATAGCCATTTCAGAGAGGCGTGAGTCTCTTGTAACTCCTGGCTCAAACATACCAGCATTATCGAGAATTTCATGACGGTATACCACAGCTTCAAACAGACCTAGATACCTCTAGTCATGCAACTGCATCTAGACCCTGAAGTCAGGTGAGATGAATCCCACTTATCAGGACAGGAGAGCAAGTGAAACCACACAGGGCTTCACCTTATCTGCAACCCCAGAACAGTCTTTATGTTTCACACTATGGTAGTCAGACCTGAACCTGTGTCATACTACTGACCTTTGGGAATTTCCATACAAAATGTAGGAAAAACCTTTTTGAACATGTTTCTGTGTTTGTGTTGTTGTTATTAGCCAAATGCATACTAATTAATTGCCTGCAAGCCACAGTCATGATAGCATTTTTGCTGTCTTTGGCTGTGTACAAATAAACAGCCCTTAGGGACTGCCACTGGTTTTGATACTGTCTAATCAGACAAGGCAGGTGAGAGAGGAGGAGAAACAGAGGCACCAAGATGTCACGAATCCAAAAGCCAAGTAGCAGGTCAGCAGAAAACACAAAAGCAGAATTTGGCATTCCTAAATCTAATCTGAAGCTCAGGCTCTAGGCCAACGGCTTCTGTTCCTACCTCTTTTCCGATTTCCTATCCTTACCCTTTTCCTGCCCACCCCACCAGTGAAACAGCAGCAGACATTTAAGCCCATTCTTCTAATTTTCCTAACTTTCTTTCCTGGCACTAGCTGTGTGTATACACCCATTTCTTGTTTCCAGGCTGGGACACGTTTTTTTGTGAAGTCGTCCAGCTCTCCCTCCATGCTGAGCCCTTCCTGGCTGCCTGCTCTGTGTTTGCCTGTTAAGCACACTATTCCCCACTGTGAGTCCCAGCAGGCAAACTGCTGGCACAGATTTTCACGTTTTTTTCTATTGGATAATTACATGGAAGGACTCCACACAACTAAAATTGCCTCTCTGTAAAGTTCCTGTTTTTTCTGGGGTGCTGCAGCTAGAGCTGGACTTCCAGCCATCATCCCACACACCAGACACTGGGCTCTTTTTAAGTCCTTGCCCTTCTGCAACCTGGACTCCTCCCACTGCAAGCCAGGCAGGCTCTTGCTGCTTCAGGTCATCCCCCGGCACGCTTGATAAGGGCACCCTCTGACACGCTCTGCTCCCTCTCTACATGAAAAGAAACCTTATTTCTTGAATGAAATTGATAAATTCACCCAAGGAAAACATTCATTGGAAGTCCCCAGGAGCACTTACAGGGGAACTTCACACGTCCCCCACTCCCAATTTAGATGTCACTCGCTGTCATGACTGATCTTGTTGCTGCAGCAATGCGCGCAGATGAGAATATCCTCAGAATTATGGTGATAGAATATGGTGAAAACATTGAAGGAATGATACAAAAGGACCCTAATCGGTGTTATATTGCTAGATTTATTCATGACCCCTAATCTGCACAGACATTGTGATGTACAGAGGTTCATGGAAAATACGGGGGAATGAATGTTAGGGTAGGGTTACTCAAGAGAATTTCCCATCCCAGAAAGGAAGCTGAAGTACTTGAGATACTAATGACCACAGTATAAAGAAGAACAAAACTAAATAGAACAGTGAACTTTTTATGAACTATGCCTCTGCAAAGGCATGGAGCATCCAAGAGAAAGAGAGACTATCCTATTTGTCTTCAGAAATAACCTCTGCTTCTGAACACAATTCGGTAGTGCCAGGAGCAACAGAGGACAATAAAGAACTGTATCTGAAAGCAGAACAGGAATAAGAGACTAGAAGATGTTGAAATATTTTGTGGCCACCTCCATTTCACATCTCACCCGAAACATGACCTCTGGATGTGCACAGCTTCCCCAGTAATGCAATAAATGGATCTGAGCCAAAAACTTTCAGTCCCAGAGGCAGAAGGCTATCTACTAAGTCACAGTGACACTACAGCCCTTTATTAGGACCCAGGATTTTAAAGGCAGGGACTGTTCTCTTCCAAAGTACACTGCACTCCATTTTTAAATGCTTCCCATTACCTCAGTCCACTGTTTCCTAATCTTTATTGCCATTTTCAAAGACTTCCCAGTTTCGCTTTTTTTTTCATGCATTTCAGTGGATTTCTAACAAAGAGAATTTTGTTTGTCACAACAGAATACACACAATATAAGTTATGTTAAGTGTTGCATAAGGCATGTGAATAGGTCGCTTTTGACAGATAATTTTTTAAAAATTCTGTTGTTAAATAATTCTCTCTTGTATTACCCTTAATAGAGTAGCTTTAGACTTCATGTGTGGAACAATAATATTAAAAAGGTGACTAGATAAGAAAGTATCAGGAATACTCTGAGATTTTGTATAACCAAAAAAAAAAAAAAATCTGTCCATTTATCCTTCTCTTGTGATGGCTCAGGTAGCTACCTTCAATATGGGTCAATTGTTTAAAACAAGCTGTGTGACCTTGAGTTATAATAATGCAAGCATCCCACAGTTTCCTTCCACCCTTTCCCTGCTTTTTGCAGCACTGTGTTTGGTCCTGTCTGGCTGTCAGATCAGTGGGGGATCAGAATGCCATAGCTGAAGTTACCAAAGACTGGAGCTCTTGCCTAGGGCTCCTCTACTTCAGCATTTCTTCCTGTACACATTATGTAGGCATGATGCAAAAAATAATACACTGGGTATCACAGTAATAAGAACTCTGATATAATCTGACATTAGATACATTCAGAATCATGATGTGGTGCCTGTTCTCACTGTATTGCTCATTGTCATATGAGGCTTTCACTCTCCAGTCTACTGAAATGTAATTATTTATCAAGAAGCATCCTTGTTAGCTCCAAAGACTCCACAGCTTCTGAATAGTGAACAGGTTCCTGATCAGACTCTTCATGTTGAGATGGGTGGAGATGCCTCACCGCCTGGACACCCTAGCCACTCTGCACTCCAACAGCTATTAATGCAAACAGAAGACATCACCACCAGCATCTCAGTCTTGCGAAAATTGCACTTCATATCTGTTTTTTTGTTGTGTTGGGGTTTTTTTTGTTTGTTTGTTTGTTTTTTTCCCTGCAGGTGTCTCAAGTAAGCCCCATTGATTTACTTGTTTCATTTCACTTGGAACAATTTAAGCAAAACCTCATTTTTTCAGTCGTCGTCTTTGCAACAAAGGAGGAAACCTCTATCAGCCTAAACTGCTTCCCCTCCCCGCATTGATTTATGTTACTCTGCTCAGATTTTTGTTCTGCAGCTAAACCAGAAAAAGTGGGGGTTTTGCACAACCCTAGTCATTAGTTAATGAGTGAAGCTTATGAATTAATGAGCTTAAGATTTAGCAGGGAAGACTTCAGATGTGGGGGGAAATGAAACCCCCAGAGAACAGTCAAGCTAAGAGGACATTGCATAAAACGCCAGTATGATGCAGACTCATGTTGGTAGCTGAATCTCCTCCAGCTACGCTTTTCTTCACCCACCTGGAGTTAATTTCTGTGCACAGTTTATGTTCATGGCAAAACAAATTTCAATTTCATGCATCTAAATTTGCTTCTGTAACTGTTTATTTGATAAGTGCTCACACACTTACCCAATCAGAGAACAAATACAGCCTTATATCATTTCCTTTCGGTCTATGAAATTAAATGGTGCGGCCTAAATAACCAAGATGAACTAGTTTCAGATCCCTGCTCCTGATATATTTTGAGTTAGGGACATTAAAGTGAAAAATGAATACAGTGAAATAAGATGTCCAGAGATGTTGTGAGGAAAAAAAATGAAGATTGGCTAACATCATATAAATTGAGTGCAAATGACTCAGTCCTTTTTAATAAAAACTACAGTTCAGCTATTCACAGACACCACAGAATCACTGTGATACCACACAGGCAAGGCTGAACTACCTAGCAACCCCTTATGGATGTTTCAGCCAATACAGTTGATACTACAGATGTCCTGCAAAAAAGCCCTTTCAATATCAGCTATTTGGTGACTAAAAAAATGTACAAGAGACTCATGTCAACATGAGAAAATACTCTAAGGGATTAGAATAATGTCATGCCTTTTTGCTTTATCTTTTTGACAATGTACTAAAAATGTGGCTCATTAGAGATGGAATGATGGAACCTATATAATCTCTAGTTCTGCAACGGAAAGTGCAACCTTCTCCTAATTTCGACTGAAAATACAGAGTACACAGAGAAGACTGAAAAGAGATGCAGTAAAGGATGTTGAATCATCGTCAGTTTCTTAGATAACAAAAAAGGAATATTAGCTGGTCACAATGAAGCTATTGCTTTCCAGACTAGTAAACATCACTAGTAATGACTAAGGATTTTCACAGGAGTAAATTGGCTTTTTTTCCTAGCTGTTCCTACACTTTAAAAGACCAAGCATCCTTCTCACTGTCTTATTCTTGGAAGAAGCTTTATTCAATGCTTTGGATTTTATAAAGCCCACATAGATTCCCCCGCATTTCATGAGAATCAGTGGATCCAAATTCACAAGGTATGTTTGAATGTTACAACATACAGGACACAAAAATCCAAGGGAATCACCAGAACTTCATTTGTAACTTTCATTTCATATTGTACTTTCATGTGTAACTTTCATTTGTAACTTTGTAAAGATGAGAACACCACCTTCTTAGGAAAGGGAACCCTCTCTACCCCTGCATTACTTCAGGATGCAAAGCTTTAACCCCATCAGCCTAATAAATGCAGCAGCCCCTTGTGTGATACTAGCAGTTTCAACCTTCCTTCTGCCTTCAAGGAGACTTGGAAGGTCACTCAGTGCAATGTCAGATTCTAGGGGGAAATAAAGGGAGTGGCAGGAAAGGAGGTGCAGAGGGACCTCTTCTATAACATAAGCTTTTTCCACAGAGGAGGCAATTACACCTACCCTGATAACAATGATAAAACATATAAAGCTGAAAGTGGTGCAAGGGGAACACAAAATGGGGAATGTTTTTGCACATTTCCAGGATTGTTAGCTAATTTTCTCAATAAAGAAAGGGCTGCAAGAATTTCCAAGGAATTGTGACCATATCTATCATCTATTCCAGCTGTATTCAGGAAAGAACTTATCTTTTCCAAGAGATTTAAATTATTCTTTGGACTACTGAAGTTTGGACTATTATTCTTTTCCAGAATAATTTTCTTCAACTGTCCAGATTCTGCACTGTGTGTTTGTGAGCAGTTAAGGCTGGATGGCCATCGTGGTTCCTGGTGGCCTTGAAATCTGTGAAGTTCAGCCCCTCTATCATTGATTTCATAAATGAGTAAAGGCTGTTTCCAGTCTTATCTGTATTTTGGTGAACACCTGCAGTTTCACTTGATATGGCACTTCTAATATAACATTGTTCTCTGCAGCAGTTGTTCCTCAGCTCATATCAAACATTTCCAATGTAGTGGTATGATGAATGACTAATCTGAAATGGTTACAACTCTTGGAATGAGACTGTGCAACTAGAACCAACTGGAATTTGGTACTTTCAGCAAACCTTGACCTGGCTATATTAGCAAAGGAGGATAGTTCTAACCTGGTGTCATGGTCAAGGAATCAGAATGCAGTCTGTCTTAGGCTTTGATTGATTTTGGCATATTACCATTCTCTGTCACAGTCTTCTGTCAATAAAAGGGATGGTAATCACTGCCTTCAGAGAAAAAAAAAAAACATCGTAGAGTGGGAGATATTCAAGCCCCTACCCAAGACCCACAAAAACACCTAGTGTAAGTTGCTAAGAAGACTTCCCTATAAGGAAAAGGCAGCTGTCATTAGTTCTTTCCTAACTTCCAAGTCAACTTGGAGTTTATATAAGCATAAAGAAAAACTAGACAGAGTATTAGCAGTGTAAAATATCTGAGGACATCTGACAAAAGTGTCAGAGAAACAATCTAGAATGTTATTTGTTATCTGAAGCCAAGCAAGGTCTAGAGAGGTAGTATCTTTCATTAGACTAACTCATATAGTCATAAAAAAGTAAAGATATTCGGGTTTGGGGACCTAAGGTGTTCTTCACATCTAAAAAAAAGCAGTGTGAAACTTCACAGCTGCAGAGTGTCTGAGAACAACTGCTCTGAATCAAAGCAGGTATGTCAATCAATCACGTACAGCATCCAAGGGAGAGGGAGGCTGATACTCGCTCAACAAATAACAGGAAGGTGAGAGGTGATTATGGCCACTTCTATAAAAAGATAGAAGTCCTCTATACTCTTGAAATATGGGAATTCAAATTTCCCCCAAATATGCGAAAACAAAGTTCTCTTCTGTACAAGTGTGTTTTTCAAACACAATAGTAAAGCAAGCTTTTCTACACTGACCAACAATGTTTGCAGCCTTAAAGAAGAGGAATTCAAATATTCTTATCACTATTTTATTCTTGGACACTATTCATATTGCATGTGATAGCACTAGTTATAGAGTGTAATGTGGAAACTAGGCAGTAATTTGTGAATTTGGGATTGGATGTCAAAAATATTTTTCTCCATCTCTTTCCTAATGTAATCATATTGGAAATGTAAAAAAATCAACCTTCAATGAAATGTCCAGTTACATCCTTATTAACTAATAAGGATAATTAACCCAAGAATCTGCTTTACAATTAGTATGCTAGTTTCTTTTCTCCTGGAAAAAAACTGTTAAAATTACTTTTTTAAAAGCTGTGCAAAAGATTTGGTTTTAATTTGCTTATCTGTAAAGATCTTACATTTTTCTTTTCTTACTGGCTTGCTTACTATTGGAATGCCACTGTTTTGTAAACATCTATCTCCATAACCTATTATTACCATCATCGCTATCATCATCATCCCATAGCACAAGATCTTCTAGTCCCAAATATACCTATAAAAAGTCCTTCCCCCTTAGTGCAATTTGACAATAAACCTTACTGAAATAAGAGGATGTCTCTCCAGCAAATGGTTGTAATAGTATGGGTCAGGTAAGCACTTCTAGTTACTATAGCAAAATAGAACAAAGTAAGAGCACATTTAAATATCAGGGAATGAGATCTGAAGAAGTCAGAGCAATGTTATATATGCATAGCTCTAGTCTGTGTCAAAACTGTATGAAACTGCTACATAAGTAGGGAGGCAAAGTCGCTGCTGAAAAGCATTATAAGGCAGACAAATTTCTATGAATTTACTAGCTTATACTCTTCCACATTCAAAGGCAACTCCTACCTTCAAAGCAATCTCAAAATCTATTGGGCATTTTTCCCTTGAGTTCCTTTAATACACCTAACTTTGTTCCTGACTGGCATGTTTTGGCTGTGCCAAAAGACTCACACTTTGGATTATAAATACTGGATGCAGATAATACCTGATCCCTACTAGTATTCTGCTTCATTTACACTGGTTTAAGACAGGCAAAATGAGAAGTGTTCATACTTGTAGAAAACATTGTTTAGAGTAATCTGACCTTGATTTTCTTGTTAAGAAGCTTCTATTTTTCCCTTATGCCTCCATGAGATTAGTGAGACAAATAAGATGCAACTAAATGGTGTTATCAGGTCAAACGGACTAGATATGATTATTCATGGACCAGACAATTGTTCTGAGAAAACTTCATTGACTTCTAAGCCTGGGAGATTTAACATTCCATTTTATTTACTTCCGTTCTGCGTAGAATGGAATACATATTGGCAGAAAGAACCATTAGAGCGCTGTGGCATAGCACTCTTTTTCACAGAAATACCATTGGAAAAGACACAAGGTAACTGATAGCCCTACATACCTGAGGCATCATCTCTGAAGCCAGCAGGTTATAAGTCAGGATGCAGTGCAACCTGGATAGGCAGAAATGAGCTAGAACTGTCTTGCCTGAGCTACTGCAGCAGGATGCAAACTGGAAGAAGGCAGAAACCCCCTAAGCTTCACTCTGAGTCCATGCCTAGTTTAGCAGCTGTGAAGGGGAAAGAGCATGACCTGTAACTCTGCATAATAAGAGAAGGAAGATCCCATGCATCTCCACCCTGCTTTCTTCTGTTCTCAGATATGAAAGCATTGCTTGCCCATGCAAAGCCATGGTTCTTTGTACCCAGACCCCTCCCACAGTCCAATACTGTTCCTAAGCAAGAATGTATTGCGTGGACATCAGAAATTGCATTTCCTGAAATGGTTACAGTTTTCATCATCCTCTCCCATTTTGTGTCTGCTTTAATTGTTTCAGTCAAAACTGCTCTTAGGAAGAAGCAGCAGCTAGGCATAAGGTACTTCACATGATTTAGGTCCTTCTGTTCCTTCCCATACAATGTAAGCAGAGGCAATTAGATGGCCTTCTATGAACAGATCACCTGTGTATTACCTGACACTGTATTTTACTTTGTGACCAAAACACAACTGTTTGGGGTTTTTTTATTCCTAACATTCTAAAGAATTCTCCTTTTTCTTGAATTTTACATTTTAAAAGTGAGCTAACATTCCCTTAGGCCAGGAAAAGGAAGCTCTGATAGCCAGAGACAGCTGCCACACAGCTGATATACTATGGGCATTATGAGTTTGTTTTAGCCACGCGTTAAAATTCTGTTGATTTAAGTATTCATGTGTGTCTAATTCTGCTGCATGAGCCAGAGAGTTTTCAGGCATCTGTGTGCAATATCAATATAACTTTCTATTTACTTCCCACATGAAAATGAGGGAAGAGTTTGTCAGTCTTGATGTTGATTTTTTTTCCCCTGTAGTGTTCTGTTTTGCCTTTTGCCATGTGCTCATTACTACATCCCACTTTTCAATGCCACTTTATTTTGGCAAGGAAATCACCTCGACTGTCATTTACAAAAGCTAAGAGGACTACAGGCACTGAAAAATTTCAATTCGTATCACATAGGGCTCCTGGAAGCTTTACAATTCCAACTTAATTTGAATCACATTTTCTAGATAGTGAGTAAAATTACATGTTAATTAAGAGGGGTTCCCAGCTCCTGTTAAGCCCTTGCAACTCTGATAAAGTCAAAGCAGCTGTCCTAAATTTAAATCAGCTGAAACCTTGGTCCTGACTTTTTCTTTTACAAAGAGCTAAGAAATGGGATAAAATACACATAAGAACAGATTTCTTGCACAAACAGATGGAATTTTTAACCTTTAATCTGTCCAGGCATTGAGTAAATCCTCCTTAAGTCATATAATGTACCTATCTAAGTAGGAGCAGTGGCTGGAAGTAACAGCGCTCGTATTGCAAAGTACATTACAGGATTCACCACATCATCCAGCTGTATCTTGGACTGCTGCCACCTGAGAAAAAATGAATTTATCCACATACCTAAGATTTCATGCTAAATTTCATTATATTCCCCAAGAAATCAGTGCAATTATTGGCTTTGATAACTGCACAATGGGTTTTTTATAGAATCAATAGTTGTAACTCGGCAGTATGCAGCATAGACATACGTTTATCAGATGTCTGTTGGCTAAATGACACCTGTTGATAACCAAATAATAAGTAATTAATTACAGCATATTTAACACAGCATCTTACATATCAATGCACCAGTGACCTATAGCAAGGCTATGAAAACTAAACAACAAATTAAGCAAAAACATTTATAAAATAATTCTGTATCTGATTCCACATGTTAGAGATGAGTTTCAGGTAATGAGAGTAAATGTGAAAATATTAAAAGGAAGAGGCAAAAAGAGAGGGTAATAATTATTCTAATCATCACTGGCTGTGTTAAAAATAGGATTTCTTTGCATAGCAGGAATTGAAGAGGAAAAAAAAAAATCACACCAGATAGAAAAGGCTATGGAGAAAAATCCTGAGGTGGGTGTTAGACATACAAAATGAAGTGAGAAGGAAGTGAAAAGACAGAACAAGTGCATATGGTGCCTAGTACTTCCGTCAACACATTGCAATTGAACCCTCTCTAGCCAAAGTGATATCTTACCATGGATGCTAAACATAGACTTAAAAGAGGCAAACATGGGGCTAGAGCTCCTCTCTTACACATCCTTTGCTTTTTTTAAATGACATTTTTAATTGCCTTTTGACTTCATATTTTCTGGAACTTCCATGCCTTGAGTGATTTTTTCTAAAACTGGATTAGCAAAAACCTGCAGCATGTGAAAGAATATTTTAAAATCACAGAATGCCCTCCCAAGAATATTCATCGCGTGGAAAGACTGGTGTCTTTTTAGGAGACAGATTCCATCCAACAAGGACTTGGTTTTTACTTCCCTTTTCCTCATTTGTGCAATGAAAAAAGTGCTAAAGCACCACTAAAACACATACAGTATATGAGAGCTGGCTGCTTCAAGAGTATGAAATGGTGCATGATTTAGTCATGAGATGTCTTGGATACTCTGCTAAAGTAATACAATAGTACAGGACTGTATTCATATGATGCAACTGTCTGTACCAGTTTCTCGCTTTACCATCATTGCCTGAAACTTGTGAGTACCACAGTCCATGAGGCTACTTTGTACCTGAATTTCAAGAGCTTGAGAGAATTTTCTAAGTCAGGGGCTGTATTTTGATTGCTAAGCATAAATGATAGCAGAGGTAAAAACCGCAAAATTGTACCAGTACTAGAAATGGACATTAAACCCTGAAAAAATAGAGAGAAGTCTCTTTAAAAGTTACTGTAGGAAGGACTTTCCCTTATTCAAGAGAAAGTCATGTAAGCATAGTTGTGAGTGAATGGGATTGCATGTAGCTCAATTCTGTCAGCACAGTAACATAAAAGGATTGTTTTCCACATGCCATTTGGAGGGGGAATTATAGCTTCTGTCTTCATATTCTCTCAAGAACTGCTGCACCACAAGATAAAACCTTAGAAGGTCAGCCTGGTCCAAGGAATAGATCTCCATCCCTCAACTGAAAAAAGGACCTTAATGAATCAAGCTGTTAAGCAGAAATTTCAGAAAAACATGAGACTTTTCATTCATTTCTTAAAAACCTTGGTCATTCCCTGGCTGCTTGATTTCCTGCGTGCAAGACTGTACAGATGTATATGCCACCTGGTAACGTGTTATAGTGCATTTACCTTTTATATTGTTCTCTAACAGGTGCTCAGACTATGGCCTACTTCCAAATCATAAGGCCAATGTTTAAATCATGGGGTAAACATGATTTATTTTTATGAATGTAATTTATAGACTTTTAAGTTAAGATATATTTTAATATGCAGAGCTATTTGGTGTGGCCAGTAGAATTTTATGCATCCATCCACAAGAGCTGGAAATTGATTTTCTACTTGAACTCCCAAGGTTGCTCAGTTATTGTAAACTATTATAGAAAGATAATTTCCATTATATTTCCAAGGATCTCAGTAAAGATGAAATTTGTTTTTGACATCTTCTTGCCCTCAGTTTTGCTAAGCATTCTGTGAATTTTCTACTGCATTTTAAAAAATATAAATAATATGCACACTAATTTAGAATTTTTGTGCATATACATATATATGCAACTATGTGTGTAATGGTAGAAATGAATGACTCCAAAGATGTGGTTCACCTGTTAAACTTAAATGACTTGCATATGGATCGCAGAACTGGGCTCATAATTCTACGTGAAACTTGGCTCAGTGTTTTGCATTCCCAGCACTGAGCTCACATTGTTAACTTTGTGTCAATTTGCATCTTCTTTTTTCAGTTCTCTTCCCTTTTTTTAAATTTGCTACAGTCCAAACAGCATTAGACAAATTTTAGCTATCTTCCTTGCAGCACCTCCAGGCAAACAAACAGATTCCCTCACACAAACAAAACTTGCACAACATAATCAAACTGAAAAAGAAAGCAGCAGAGATTGTCATGGCAAATGTAGTATTAAAATATTTCAAAGGCATGGGGAGAGTTTGGTAAGTGATGCCGAGCCATTGTCTTTTAGGACAGAGAGTGTCTACAGATACCAAAGCAATCCTGAGTGAAGGACTGTAAGCAAACAACTCATTGCAGCACAGTTCTCTGCATAATGCTTTCACTTGCATTAATCAGTCTGGATTTAGCCTTATGCTGCCTTGGCTAGACTGCTTTCAGCTAGCCAGCCTAGTTTAGTCTGATGCTCAGGCACCTCTAACCTGTGCAGCAATGTGTGGTACAGTCCAGCTGTAGAGGAACCAGACAGAATGAAAATTAAAAGGAGTCATGGGATGAATTTATTTAGGTGATTTTTAAAAGCTCACCACAATTAAATTACTGTGTAATTTGTTCAGCATATATTTGAAATGCAACTATGCAACTGTGGTTTTATTCTTTAAACTTTCAAGGAAAAATGTCATTTACATTCAAAGATATCTGAAATTATTTCTGTGCTGAAATTATGAAACTATTATTAAAGAAAAGGAAAAGATCATTAGTAAACAGACTACACCCTCTGATCATTTTGTCATTTAGATTACTGCAAGGTAAAATCTATACATTTTGTCTTCCCTCCCCCACCTTTTTATATAATTATTCTGTCAAGATAACTTTCCCCAAAGTCTGAAATCCACCTTAAGTTTTTATTTCCAAAAGTAAACCAAATTAATTTCCATGCTCAGGAAAATTACCTTCCTAACATAGGTTCACAGCTAATAAAACTTTCTGTTTAAGATTTGCCTTTCTATTAATCAGTATTTCCTATTTTTTCCCTCCTCTTACTTTTAATATAATTTTGTTATTGCTACTAAATGGTTTAAAATACTGTTCTGCATGCAGGCTTGCCCATTTAAAGCATTGATTCTGCAACTGATAGCAAATAATTCAAGGAAGTATGTACTGCCAAAGTCCTGGGCAATTTGTATGCAAAGTAAATCAATGCAATCACTTGCAAGAGTCTGTCATGGGAAAAAGTAGAAGTCTAGCAGCTATTCAGAAGCCTTTTAATCTATCTATCTACCCATCTATCTATATCTACATATTAATTTTAGTTTACAGCAGTGCTCAGTAGGATTGCAATAGTTAAGTCTGTATCTAAGTTCCTATTTTAAATCCCAGTCTTAAAGGGATGACAACTCAGATACAAAAATTCCCTCCAGGCTGGTTTGACATATGGTTTCTGACAATATTGCAAGTGGAAAAAAGAACAGTTAAAATAACTTTCAGGCTGAATCTTGTATACACCTAGTCCCACCTAGGACTCCAAGTCTCTATTGGTAGTGACTGAAGTAATTAGTCTTGTGCTGTTTGCTTTACAGTGGATGTCCCTGCTGGATTCTCAATCCTAGTCCACGATTTTGTGATGGGAAAACCAGTGCAAACCCAGGAGGAACAGAAGTGAGGAACAGAAGTCTTCATGCACCTCAGGGTTTGCAGCTCAGTCCCTCAGAATTTGCCCCTGTAAAGAATTGAAGACTTCTTCCCAAACACATACAAAGCCCCTTTTTGGGGGGTGGGAGGGAGTGGGTGGGAAGGAAGAGGAGACAGTGGAAAGACAACAGCAGCACAGCACAGAAAATAAGGAAGTGAATCTTATGTCATAGCTGCATCTTGGCAGGACTGATTTTCAAAAGTATGCTGGTGCTTACACACACAAGCTGGGCTAGCACATGGCTAGCCTTGGGTAGGGCTAGCCATGAACCCTGTATCATTGCTGGGACAGCCCCTCCAGTTCCACCTACAGCGTTCTTTACTTTGCCCAAAGCCTATAAAGGTCTCAGTTCTTAAGGATGGCAAGATACCTTCCTCTGTGAAAATCTTGCGTGTTCATGTTCCTCCATGTGGTTGGTCTTTGTAACCCTCTCTTTATTGCATCACACAAACTGTGTTCATTTTCCAAATGCTCCAAGACTACTTCTCACTACATTTTCAGATAAGCATTTTCATGCCTTGTCCATGACTGCCATTCCTTTCAGAAAGAGTTTCCTGTGATCATCAAAGCTACCTCCTTATTCTTCAAAGTAATTTCCTTATTCTTCAAAGTTTCAAAGCCGTGCCTGAAAATACTTGACACTGGCTAGGTGTCTGCTGACTCTATTACTGTAAAGGTTCACTGCTTCCTTGCACTCTTACACTTTGACTGTGTATTACAATAATATGAGATAGAGCTCTTTGGAGCAGAAGCCCTCTGCTGTTGTGGCACAGCAGTTGGGATCTGGAGCCATGAGCAGGGGCTTAGGTAATAGCATCAGCAAAAACATTGTCTTCTGTGCTGAAGCATTGCGGTGGAGTTTCTAATGCTTCTAGCGAATAGTGTGAGGTCCTCTAAGCCACCACAGGCACAGATATGTCACTGAAAATTTACCTTAACTTCCAATACTACTCAGAGCGAACATGCACTTTGCTCCCTATATCTCATTGGGTTTAGCTTGGCCTGAATACATGACCTACTCTGTGTATTTAATGCATTACAAAAAGAAGCCTGGTTTAGCCAGAAGAAACTATAGGAGATTGAAATGCAATAGATAAATCATAAGTAATTACAACTTGATATCTCATTTCTCCTAGAATAACATATGACTCCTCAGTCTCATGTAGCCTAACAAGCCTTCATGTTGACTCCTTATGAGCCAAACCATGGCTTTTGTTACCAGCACAATTATTAACTTGATTTTTTGTATTGTATTTGTTGTACCTAGAACATCACCAAAAATGGTTATTGTTTTAGTAATCATAATACTGCAGTCATCAGTAGTTACTTACTACATCACCTCAAAATCTTGTTGAAATACTGAGTTGTCGCTACATTCAAAAAATAATGATATCAACCTGCCTGCCCTAAACCACTTTCAAGGCAAGTGTCAGAAAGCAGACACCAGCCGCAGGAGGACAAAGCAAACATGAAAACGTTAAGAGCAGCTCTTTTGGACAATGTTTTATATAGTTGACAAAGCTGCACAGAGACTGATCAGGTTGGAAACCAAATAATGTACTGTTTGATATTTTAGCTCCAAACCTTTTTTTTTTTTTTGAAACCAAAGGAAATAATTGCTCTTCCTCCCCCAAAAATCTTTAATTTGACAACCAGTGGGAAAACTAGATAAAATTACAACTACCCCCCCCATTTGCTATATTTAACCATACAAAAATCAATGAAGTTGTAGCTATGAGAAGCCATTCTGCACAGCATAATTCTACTAAGATGTTCTCCACACATCAAAAAACAGTTCAAAACCACATGGGTCTGATTGCCATTTGCACAAATGCCACTAATCGCCACTTTGGCAGTATAAAGGAGCTTTGAAGTGGGTATAAATTCTTATTCTGCATTCTTATTAAGGCTCCTTTCATCTGTCAGAAAGGTCTAAAAAAAGACAATGGTTATGTCTCTGCAAACTTCCCATCTCACTGTAAAACACAGTCAAACTCATATTAGCTATTTATCTCAGTGTAAAATTCAGGGCACTTACAACTCAAGAAACTGCATCAAAATAACTGGGTATTGCCTCCTCCGGCATTTTACACTGAAGTATCTGCCTATAAAAAACTGAAAATCTATTAACAGTGAAAATCTAGTTTTCACATAATGATACAAAATCTTGGATCTTATTAATTCTATTAGATTTGAATAGGGTTCCAAGTTGTTATCCCTGGGTCTGGCAGTAATACTCACTTCACTATACAATGGCAGGCTTTTTAATAGGAAAGGACTCTGGTAATTCACCCTCATTTTAATCCTTCTGGCCCATTTCAAAAAAGCAGTTACATGCCTTAAAGAGGAACACGCAATTAAATCTTTCTGAAGAAGTCCTGAATCAGAAATATTAGCAAAGGTATTCTTATTCTATAACATATGTTGTTGGTGAGGTGCATGTGTGTATATATCTATATCTACCGAAATGAGGCACATACGTATATATGACAAAACACTTTCAAATTAGATGGGGCATGCAGGTGAATAAAAGCTACCTGTCATTAGAAACAGTCTGAATGTGCAAGGAAATAAATGCTCTTGTGAGAATCACAGGGCTGACTGTACTCTGACTCTTCTCTCTTCCACCTTCATGATGTCCTCTCCTTGGCCTATGTCCTCTTCTAACCACCCTGGAAAATCCACCGGACACAAAGCTCAGTGATGCTTCCAAATGTCCATTACCACCCAGAAGAACCTTTGCTAGTTGCACTGCAGCACCTTGCCTCCACCCATCTACAGCTGAAACACCGCTAAAAGAAGAAAAGCATAAAAAAGAGGGAAAAATAATTCCCCGTACTTCAGCAGTAAAACTTGCTCGGAAAAAAATCTGCAATGCACTGGCCTAAGACTCTACCAGGAGACCACATAGCAAATCCCACTTACTCAAAATGGCTTGTATTTCCTAGCATCACTTATCAAAAACATGGAATCAATCCATTCAGTTTAAACAAAAAAAATCCACAAAAACAAAAAAAACCCACAACAAAACCACAAAACAAAACTGAAAGAAACAAGAGGTAAATTTGACCAGCAGTCATATTTGAATGAATCCTGACAGAGGTTTCCAGTGTCTAAGTTAGTCCTTAACTGCAGTGTTTGAAAGAGAGCTCTGTCTTTGTACAGTCGCATGATGAATGGTTTTAACAAGCCTGTTTCAGACAGTAGAGTGGGATGTTCATAAAGTCTAACTGTAGCCTGGAGAGTATGTCGCTGGCCAACAGAGTCTAGGGAAAAACAAAACAAGTTACTGAATTCAGAGCAATTCATAGCACGATAGTTTCTGCCTCCTGGACTAGTCTGTCTGGATGTGTTTCCCTCGTCCTTGGCTAAAGATTGAGCTTCCTTAGGCTAATATTAGCATTTGCTGATGACCCTTCCCTAAGTGTTCATTGATTAATGCTTTGAATATCACCTACTCATAGCTGGCTACTTGCTGTGTCTGCCTAGCCACTTGCTATTGCTTCTGCCTCTGCAATGGATGGTTTTGAATCCAAAGATTTTTTTAAGTTGATTTTCAGATGTTGCCAATACAAGGAGAGTTATCTAGGCACCCAAATGGTAGTCTCTGTGTATAGGAATACTCTGATGTGAATATTCTATGAACTTGCTTGTCAAGAAAATTGGTTTTGCATGAATCTTAATTTTAAGTGACTAAAGGGATTGCAAATATTGTCTCGGTGATTGGTTTTGTATTATTCTTGCAGCTGTATTTCTAGTTATAGGTCCCTGGATAACAGTGAACAATTCACCTCCTTCCTAGGAACATATGCTCCTCAAATAATACTTGTAGATCCTTATTAAAGGCAGAGTAATTGTAATTTAACCAAGCAACACATATAAAGTTATTTTAATCTTTTCTCATAAATCATTTATCCTAGCCATTTAATCAATTAGGTAGAACTCCACTGAAGACTTGCTAATTTGAGAAAACCTTGCTGGTACAGAAACATTCAGTGCTTTAAAGTGTCTTCTGGATATCTTCTTAGCAGAGGTAGATTGAAAACAAGGGCTCTCCCCCAAGGAAGAATGCTTCTCTGTACTACTTTCTAGAGAATTTGGTTCAACAGCTCACAGCAGCATCACAGCAAAAGAGAATGAGAGGAACTGGGATAACACTGGCAAACTAGGAATTGTGGTCTTCCAATGCCAGCCATTAACACAGACAGCATATCCCCACAGTAACTCACTAGCCATAAGCACTGTGAATTTCAATTCCTGATCCCAAATGAGTTAAATGAACTAAGACTGTACCTACATGCTCTTCTACTGATTAGCAAGAATATAATCTTATTCTTGGGAAATACTTTGTCAAGATATACTGAACAAAATTAAATTACTATTTAAACTATTCAGCCATCTTTTCTAAATTTTGACAGGCTATTCTTTATCCAGAGATTTATTAACGCAACATGACAACTCTCATCATGGTAAGTTGCTTTTAACAGCAGTGTTGAGCTACTCAGGAGAGAAAACTTTAGTCCATAATTAGGGAAATAGAATTCTTTGCTGTCATAGCAGCCCTGGAACATCTCACATCTTCAGTTTAAACAAATGCATGCCACTTATGTCATAGAAAATTTATCTTTCAGTTTGATCCCTCTGGATGTTTGCCAGCATGGAACTTGAGAGCTTGAAAAGCGGATCTTTTAGTGCTACATAATCCTGGCACCTGGTGTCTTTAAAACCATTGCCTGTCAAACCAGTACAAACAGATGTTCCCATCTGTTTGGCAGTGCTGTTGTAGCAGGTTAAACTGTCTGTATCTGTCTTTATAGGAAAGAAAAATCTTTATAATTTTTCTGATCATTATTTTTCCAGGAATCATTAATCCGCTTGGCAGTTTATGTAATACAGAGCAATACATGATCTCTTCTCCTCGGCCACCCATGTCTTATAATGTAGATAAATGTGCTGCACATCACTTATATTAATTACCCTGGCTGCTTGTAAGGAGAACAGACTTCAAAGTATATATTCCACTCTCTCCCTCATTCTCTCTCTCCTTTTCTTTTTTTTTTTTTTTTAAATGGGGGTGGGGATAGTCTTTCTACAACTTGTTGGGTCAGTCAGGGTTGTTGATCGAGGATATTCTGAACTGTAGGCTCAAACAATCAAGATGGCAAAATCCATAAATTTCCACTTCTGGCTAATCAAAAGCAGCTGTACTAAAAGAAGTATTAGCTATAAACATGGTGACCCATGAATGCAAAACCTCTGCACTGTCTTATAACTGTCTTAATTACTACAGTTATCTATAATATCAACAGCAACCTGTCCTCCTGTCTTTATTTTGCTAGGAAAAAGAAGCTACAGTCATGAACTCCTGTTAGACAGATGTTCCATTCCCCTGATCATACCAGTAATTCTTTCCTATTCATGGCCCTCTGAATGAAGAGAGTTGCACAGAAGGTTTTGAGGTCAGCCACGGCTTTAACACTTCCCTGTCTCAGCAGAACAGGGTTGGTTCTGTTGTTTTTGCAACGTTCTAGATGCACAATTGCATTTTTGTAGTGCCATTGCTTAGGGATACAGACACATCCTGGCATCATCTCCTGAGATCCACTGCCCCCAACAGCACCCAGCTTCTACTAAAATTTTTTATTAAATCCAAATACATTGGGTCTGATAAAATTGATTCTAGAACACCTAAAGGAATGGCTGAAGAAATCTCAGAGCCGTGAATTATTATCTTTGAGAACTTACAAAGGGAAAAGGCAATGAAATACTAGGAATGTGAAGAAAGACTGAATATAGTGCTGATTTTAAAATAGGGAACAAAATAAGAGACAATGAACTATACACTGATCACTTTAACTTAAATTCCCAACAAATTATGTAACAAATAATTAATCTAGATACCGGCAAACAGCTAGAAAAAGAAATGAAAAATGACCATCATGTATTTGTCAAGAACACCTTCTGTTAAATCAGTCTAATTGTCATCCTCGAGCAAGAATACACAGAGAGCAGATATTCAAGTCTAGACATGAGCTATCTGTTGTTCAAGAATTTTGACTCCAGGTAGCTCAAATGATACTTTCACAATCAAGTTATGCATATATGATCTAGATTAAAATATCATAGTCTGTTTTTTTTAACCAGATCTTGAAATTAGTTACCAGTAATCAAATGGAAGGATGTCTAGCATGAAGTTTTACCTCATTCTGGGTTTGTTTTATATTTTCCTTCATGACGTAAATTATGGAATAGAGTTTATGCTTATAAAATTTGCAAGAAATGTGAAAGTAGGAGCGACTGCAAGTATACTGGAGGACAAGAGAGCAATTTGAAGTGGTTTTGACAAACGACACATGGAAGAGAAATAATAAACGAAATTCAAAGGGGGATAAGGGCCAAGTTCTACACTTGTGCAGGAATAATCCATTTAAATACAGACTAGAGAACAACTGGTTAGGAAACATATCTTCAGAGAAGGGTCTGAGGTTACAGTAGATGACAGCTGGACATGAGTCAACAGTGCCACACTTGCGAAAAAAGCAACATCCCCCCCAGGACATGCAGAAAGGACAATAATCCACATGATATGAAGCAATCCTTTTATGCTGAGGCAGCTGCAATGATGGGACCAGTTTTGAGCAAAACATTTCAAATTAAGAAAGTCCAAGAAGAATGACAAGAATGATGAGAGGACAGGAAAGCTCTACTAAATCAGGAAGACTGAGAAAAATTAAATTGTTTGGTCTAAAGAGGAGGTACCTGATAACAAAGGATTGCTGCAAAACAGAGAAGGGAATAATCTGTCTTTCATGCTAATGACAGCTAATACAATAGATATGGGGTTGAAATTGTATCCAGAAAAATTCAAGGAAGATTTAAAAGACATTTTTCCCTTGGTAAAGATATTGAAGTACTGAAATGAACTGCAAAGAGGAAGGGGAGAAGTTGTCAAAGAATGAGCTAAATGAGCATATCATAGAATATGTCAAGGTCCATCTTTCTTAGAGGAGACAGTGGACTACATCTCCCCCCAGAAAAAAAGCACTTTCTAGTCCTACTTTTCTGTTGCACTTTCCCTTCTTTCTACTACATTTTTTCCCATTTCCATTACTCTAATCTTCCAACAAATCCATCCACAATTATTTTGTACTCACCATGATTATCACCTTTATGCGATCAGCAAAAATTATCTCCATTTTTCTGTACCAATTTTGTTAACAGCAAAATTATTTAGAAAGGTTAACCAAGACCAGCTGCAAGACCAAACACCCTCTGTCATCCAGAGACATCAACTATGAGTAGAACTGAAAGATTGATACCTTGATGATATACAAATTTTTTCTGAAAGGATATGCTCATTTTCTGGATATTACTTAGGCTAGTGCCAATGAGCCTGCCAACAAGGGCTGTTTGGGTGAGAGTCAGCACTAGATAAAGATACAGCAACTGAGGCAGAGGGAGCTAAACATCCCAGCTCCCATTATACCCAGTTGACATCTATGGCACAAGTCAGTGACCCACAGGGAGGCAGCTGCAGTCATCTAAGACACCCTAAGGTAACAGAGCCATTTGCACAGGGCTTGCAGATATGCCAACAAAGCTACAGGAGACCTGCACCCCCCGGCTGGCAGCCAAGGCTGCTCAGTGTACTAGGGCACCCTAAAAGCCACAAGGTGCTTGTATATGAACTGAGAGGCTTCTGGTAGAATCTGTGGTGGATGAAAGGGACAGGAGAGGAGAGGGCAAAGCACCTTCTGAGAGTCATTTATTATCAGAAACATTGACTGTGGCGTAAATTGTACTCTGGAGACATCTGTCCACTGCTCAGAGAGGGGGCCTACAGAACTAGGTTAGACTGAAACAGTTTTTAGGTACCTGAAGATAAAAGGAAAGACGAAAGGTAAGAAGTGTTGATTTAGTAGAGTTGGCCGGGGTTTAATTAAGATGGCAAACTTGAACTTTATGCCAAAAAGCAAGTCAATAGAAGGTTTTAAATAACTGACCTTTGGGCTCAAGGTCTTTGAAAAAAACCAAGTCTTATGACCCTTGAATTCATACTGTTAAGAATCATCTCAGTCAGAATGAAATAACTATGAAATTAAAGGAACCCAGACACTTCTGTTCCTGGATATTACAAAGGACGAAACCATCTGAAAAGAAGGCTGATACAAGAAATGCAAAATGTTTCTTGGTTTTAGTGTTTTCCTCCTCCCCATCCTTTCTTTTGTCTGGATATGGATTAGACTATTTTTTCGTGTGCTATAGAAGTGTTTTCTGATATTAGCTAAATCCCATTAAATCATCCTTTGGGATGAGTTATCAATAACAGCATCAGCTTCTGCAAAGTTAATAAAATGCCTGTTTTCTTTCATAGAATCATAAAATCATAGAATGCTTTGGGTTGGAAGGGACCTTTAGAGTTCATCTAGACCTGAGCAGGGACAGCTTTAGCTAGATCAGGTTGCTCAGAGATGTCATTCCAGCTTTGCAGTTAACTATCCTACTTTTGAGTATTGGTTAGCTATTTACTGTTGTATCTTTAGGATTTGACAGTTTTTATTTGGTAGATGGTGATTTATTCTTTCAGCATCTCAATGTTATTCATTTAACTGGAATAATACTATGGATGTGAATTAAAGTATCAATGCCTTACATTTCTGCACGGATGAACTAATACTTTCTAGCAAACCACATGCTTGATGTAAATAGAGTAAATTATTAGTATCAGTTCCAAGTTTCTTAATCATTCACAGAATATATTCTGTGTTATAATTTATAGGGTGTGACTCTAACAAGTTTTCAGTATCTTATAACCATTTATAAGCAAACAATAAACTACTAAATGTAGTTCATATTGTGCAATAGAAATACCAAGCTGGAAAAATACCTACCTTAAACAAGAGTTTAGATGTCCCATTTGTGCAAGAGTTTGTGATTTGGAATGATTGCCCCTTGTGCAGATCACTCTTTTCAATATCAGTTGTCTATTTCATTGGTACAATCACACATTAATGCAGAAAGTCAATGATGCCATCAGTTACTTATGGCTTTATAAAGGGCTAAGTACTGGTCTCTAAGGAAAGCTGCAGAGTATGTAGTCCAGCATGTAGAACACAGGCATGAGTGGCATTTAGATATCTTCAAGAAAAGGTGACCCAAAATCTTAGCTGTTGTTGGTTACATCACTTATCACACACAACATTAAACCCCTTTCTGAAGTCTCTCTTGAGATGGAACAATTGTGCATGTGCAGCATTACTCTTCACTCTTTTCTCCCCAAAATGGGCTGGCTGCAGCCAGTCTGCTTACTGCAGATGATCCCTGGCCCTTGCTAAGTCCAAGACCATTCCTGGCTCTATCTGGAAGATTCCTAGTAGGCACAGGCCCAGACTATAATGGGGTCCATGCTAAATTGCACAGACTGAAAGCCTTGGGATAGCACTTGAACCAAGGTTTTCTTACTGGCAGTGGCACAGCCTGCCTATTGCAGTCTTTACCCCATCTTCTATGGCACCAGTCAAGACCAGACCTGGGCTCTGATTTCGGATCTCTGGACTGAATCTAGTTTAAACTAGGCATTCACTGAAACCCAGAAAATGGACAGAGATTCCTTATGTACAGCCATATGTGGTCACATATACTCCAAAACATTAGAGTCCAGACACTACTGCACTACCATCATTTCCTTTTACGTATCTGAAGAAAGTCCCTGAACAAACAGGAGCTCCTCTGAAACTCCTGATTGTGCACCACTGACTGCAAAGGAAGGTTAGGATTGTATTATTGATCCTCTATATCATCTTGCAATGCAGTGCTTGAGGTGGAGGCCCTTGAGAAACCACTTTAGGTCTTGCCTTAGACAAATTATAGAAGAATAGTTATTTAACAGTTCTGAAGGAGCAGGGGAGAATTTGCTTTCATGATTACTCTCTGCAGTCATGAAGCCATGGCAGTGTTGTTTACTGCAGCTAAAAAATTATAGTGAAACGTTACCAAACTGTTACTTGCAGGCCAAATCATGTAGCCCTTCCTCATTTCAATAACCACAGGCTTAGCTGTTTGGCAGGTAAATTTAACCTTAAAAATGTGCTTAAACAATTCCTAAACAGGGATACTTTCTCAAATACAGATCACGCTTCACAGCTCTGATATCACACATACAGACTCATGATACATATTGCACCTCCATAAAAACCTTTAGATGTTTAAAGTGAAGTGGGATTAATATTCCCCATCTGCATAAAGTCAAGCACCTCGTCAAAGATATTCATCAACATGTTGTTGACAATTGGTGGTGGGGATGTAGGTTACACCTGGACTGAACTGCTGAGTGACCCAGTAGCCCACTGCCCGGTCCTAGGATCCTGATAAGCCACATCAAGTTCCTGGATCCTTCACCATGGGTCTGGGACATAGAGCAATGCCTGCATATGTTTCTCACCTCATGTGGTGCTAGGGGACAACCAAGAGCAAGCACTAGGCCTGAGAAACTGCGAACATTTCCAGTAAGCAGACACAGCCACAGGAACTCACTGGAGGTGGCTCATCCCATTTCAGCAGAAGATCCTGGAGAAACTGAAACAATTGTCCCCTGGATGTCCTTTTCTGTTTCCAACAACTGCAGAAGGAGACTGCAAAACTTCAGACCGCACAGCTTTTAAATTACTATGTCAGGTTAAATTCATCTAGTTTTAAGGAACAAAATAAATAGTACGTTTCATCACTACACTAAGGCCTTGTTCTCCCTATTGCTCTGTACAAACCCTGTCTGACATTCCTGGCAGATTTGTTACGGACTGAAAGGAATATGAAGAACAGAGATACAACCTGTTCTTCTGAATCAGTGTGAAACCCCTACATTAATGCCACAGTTCCAATTTTCCCCTAAAATACTCTGACTTTGCTCAGTAAACTTCAATGGAGTTATACCTGATGTACTTCAGCACCTGAGAGATGAAGTGCCATTTCTGAGCAATTCATAGTACAGGTTCAGTACTGCAAACCTCACACTTTCCAATCCAGTCTTATTTTACATACTGCTGAATACCACATTTCATCACCCAACTACTAATAAGCCACAAAGAATCGCCTGCTATCACATTGTTTTCAAAATGTAAAAAGAAATTATTCTAAATCTGGCCTTTCTTTGTATGCCTTTCCTTTAGTCAAAGCTCATATACAGATGATATGAAAGCTCACTATGCTATCCTTCCAGACTGCATTACCCGTGGGTATGTACAAAGGAAAAGTACTTCAGTATGAAAAATGAAGGCAATATTCAGTAGGAATCATCTCTGAATCTCAATTAACTTGGCTTCTGAAGGATTACAGAGCAAAAATCAGTTTTTATTTTATTTACTTATTTATTGCCTACAGTTAGCGTGTGCTGTTCCAGGATGCCCTGGAACTGCTGTCAATAAGAAATGAAAAAACTATTTGTATGAGGTTCTTTTAGGCAAAAATGTGCATGTTGGGGCAGACTTTTTTACCAAAAAGATGGTCACACTGGCAAATTAATCTTTTACCTTTCTGAATGATCAGTCAACCCATAAAAATATTTAGGAGAAACTGATAACTTGATTATATCCATTCATATTCTTCCCATCCCTGACACTGCTATAAGCCTAGTTTCCATTTCTTCAGACAGACCATTAATCAGAGTGACTCATGATCATATTTGCAGAAATCACACAATTACTTAGGTGTAGATTTATTCAAGGAATGAACCCCTCATTAAAAATGCATAAGGCTCTAAAAATACAACAGACAACATCGCTAACAATTTTATGCATGATATCAATTTGATATGGCATGGAACAACCTTGTAAAGAAGATTCACTGCTGATTGGGTTTAGACACCTTTTTACCACCAGGTTTGTAAATAGGCCTGGATGCAGTACCAGCACACATGACACAGTGCCAGCAGCTTTTTGTTTTCATTCTTTGCTTGATGAAATTTAAAGATTACAGCAATAACTCTAAAATGCAAAGTGACAAAAGCCACATGGAAGCAATATAAATTGTTATGTACAATGTGCTAAACAGATCTGAACTCACTTACTTGAACACCCTACCAAACTTTTGAAATACTGCTTGGAGTGGGAAGACCACATGATAAACAGTGCATGTTCTGTTGTTGTCCTGTTGATCCATCCCCATCCTCACTGTTAAGTCTTTCAGTTCTTTGGTTGTCTCTGTGAATCCCTGTATGCCTTTTTACAAAGTTGAAGGCAGGGATTTTTCAGGCTCAATTTATCATTCACTAGAATGTGAGGCATCATATCTTTCCTAAGAATTTATAGCTGGATGACTAATAACTTTTTGGTTTTCAATGGCCAGTTCAACTCACCCAAGATAGGAACATCAGTAAGTTATGAACACTTGAAAGCTGGATACAAAACTTCAAAAATGAGTTGATGGCTTCAGTCCATTTCTTAGTAGACCACTGTTCTCAGCAAACTCCATCACAATAGACATTAATAACTCAGATTAGACTGGGCTAGCAAAATTATTTCCCTTTAGATAGTCTTCCTAAGATCACACTTCAAAGGCATACAACACTCATTCTATAGATTTGACAGAATAAATGGTTCAGGTTTCATGGAAGTCCTATGAAGATGTGGTCTTTCATCATCTTATAAACACTGGGGTTTTTCAGGAGCAATACTTTTCAAAGCTAGGAAGCTAAAGTAAATGTCTTAATCTTTTTAATCCTGATGTTATCTTTCTGTCTGAAGGCATAATTATGAAAAGATTTCCATGGCCATGCCAATAGTCAGACATTATTTCTTTGACTAACTAGGTATGTAATATATTCAATGTTTATACTGCCTGTGCTTAAAATCTACAGTATTGCATGTATTCTTAGAGGTGGCTAAACACTTGTGCAGTATTCAAATCCTGTACAGTCCTTTACAGAGTTCTACCCAAATTATTTTATGTTAACTGTCTTATGCTTAACCATAACTACTAACCAGGTTAACTAAACCTGGTAGGTAACATACTGAATTTTGGCTCGCACTACAATTAGTAAATGGCACTTAGATCTAGGAGACATGGGTTGTGCTCCTGATTCTACTTTTGATTCTGTGATTTTGGACAATATTTCTTAATGTTTAGTATGCATGAGTGACATAATTACAGATATCTAACTGCATGTGTAGGCCTTAACTTTAAGGGGCAGTGGGCTCAGCTGGCTGTGAGTTCTTCTAATTGTAGATGGTCTTTTCAGCGGAATTGTGTTGCCCCAGAAACTTTCTCACTATATCCCATCAGAGCTAAAGTAGTCAGTAAGGAAAATAAAATGTCCTGGAGCATCAAGGAGAAATAGTCTAATCAAAGGGGAGCTGTAAAAATACAGGCAGGATGCTTACAAAGTTTAGATTTTTATCAGCAATTGCACCCTTAAAAGATGCATGATTTCAGCTAATTTAATAATTTCAGTGCATTTTCTAATATGTCTAGCTTTTCAAAATCTTTTGCCAATGTTTCTTTTGGAATCTGTTCAGTTTTAAGGATGAAGAATTAGACTTCTATTTCTTTTTATTACACATGAAAACTTGCCTGATATACCTTTTGTTCTTCAAAGAGGCTAAGAATAGTCACTTTTTTCTTCCTTCAGTCTCATTCACCAGATAAAATGTTTTGCAGAAAACTAGCATGAAATCTAAAGAAGCACAAAGTTGTCCATAGTGCAGGTATTAAGGGCTTATGTGCAAAAGAGCTTGACAACTTTTCCCATGTCTCCTACATACACTGCTTATTTGTACATGGCTTATCAGGAAACCAAGCTTTCTGACGGTGCCTGAAGTTCTGCTGCTGAAGACCGGCAACATCTGACAGCAACCAAGCTGACAGATCCTTTGCTCAGAGTGTAAGACACAGCTTCCCAGCAGAACAATGTAGGTATCTGGTTCCAAAGTTAGCCTAGGATTCTCCCCACCTCAGCACAACACTTTAGCTTGACCCTCTGCTGTGAAGTAGGAGATTTGATTCCATCCAGGAAATGCAGGAATTGAGCCTACATATTGATTGCCGGAGAACGCTTTAACTGCAAAGCTTTTCTGCAAAAAGCAGGCAGCAACTTGTTCTCCCTTACTGTATGCGGAACAGAAGACTTTTTGCACTCATGCCCCTGGCTGTAGTGGCATGGAAATCCAGGAAAAAGGTGGTTTATTGGATACAACCTTCTATTTGGCACTCCCTATTTGCTGTTTTAGCCATTCCCTGCTTAAAATATCCACTGCTGCAAGCCCCATTCTTCAGCATCCACGTGTACCCATTCACTGTACTTCAGCTTTTGTATGAATTGTGTTCTTGAATCCGGGCCACTACATCTTCAGTGCTGTAACACTGACTGCCATGGCAGGTAAGTCCCTCTGGGGATTTATGCTTATGCAATTGCATTGACTGTATTTGTGTGTTTCTCCCTTTTCACCCCAATAGTTTTTCAGTTCACTGACTAGTTTCAACCATATTTCATGGAAAGGCAGCCATCTTAAAAATATCTGTATATACACCACTTGTACCAGTGATCGAGCAGAGGATCAAGCAGATGATGAAGCAGAGGAGAGAGAGCTTATAAACATCCCAAGTAAACACTATGGTGCCACATGAGATGTGATAGATGGCGGAGAACCTAAAGTGGATGAAGTTCCTCCTTCTCCCTCCTGTTTCCCCCAGCATACTAACGATGGGAAAGCTTCACTTGGATTTCACATTTTCTTAGACACCAAAATCAATCATCCATGGGATATAAATCTGCATGAAGCCAAGATTCTTTAGTTTCCTGTACTCAGAACACTACTAACACCCTATTCTTGATCATACTTTCACACCAGAACATCAGAAGTGGCCATCACGTAGGTAAAAGGAATAATAGTCAACAGATAGTTTATGGGAAGGATTTTGTTCTCTGTGCTCACACACTGTCAATCCACAGCCAGATTCCTACTAATGAAGTTATTCACCAGGTATTTTTCACTCTCTAAGAGTGTACAGGACACTCACACATTCACACTTTAAGAGATTAAAGGGTTGTATTTGTTATTCCACAGTTAACTGTAGTGGTTTGTTTGGATAGAACAGAACCAATCCTGATGCAACCTGTTTTCACAGTGGGTAAAAAAGGTTCCCAAACTTGTAGTGAATGACTTTAAAATGCCTCACTGTATATTTTCTCTTTTTCTATCTCAGGGCTAGTGAAGCAGGATGTTTTGGCATACAGCTGGAAGGATAATGCCCAACACTTGTACCTTTGTGCTCTGGAACCTTAAAACAGGTATTCTAAAAAGACGTATGCAGTTTATAATCCCAGAGATTATCGGAGTGATCAGAAAATACATACTGAGAAAAGTTGTAGCATATATAACAGCAGCTTCTGTTTTTTCTCCACAAAAGAAGTAGACCTGTTTCTGAAGTCAAGAGTAAGATCAGAATGGGATTTCTGACAGCAAAAAGTGAAAGAATGTTACCTAGTTCCCACAGGAAAAAAAAGAAAAAAAGAAAAAAAGAAAATTAAAACATAAGAAGCCAGGGTAAGAAATACTGGAGAAACAAAGATGCAACATTTAAGTTTGTTGCAGGCATCTTTTGATTTATAGATTTTTGAGGCCAGATGTATGGTAGAGGATGAACAAAGAGGACCCTGAGGAATGAAGGAGTTGTCTGGAAGTCATGCAGCTATCCCTAGAAGTCCAGGGGCTTGACTAGAGCTCTGCTTTTTAGGTTGGCCAGATGTATAAATTAATGAAAGGAAAAACTGAAGCAACAGATACAGTTAATGTAAACCCTAACAAGCTGTTTTACAAATAAACTGAAAATTTACTTTCAGCCTTGAGTGATGGAAATAACAAATTTATAAAGAATGATGCTTCGTCATTGTCCTGCTTTGCTCATGAATGTGTGTAGAAATTATGTACTCTACCTCAGATTCACATGAAATATCTTCGTTTGATTTTCTCAGCCATGAAAATAAATACATATTGAAAAGAAATATAGTGTTTATTTTCAGTACTTGGGATAGTTTCACCTTCATGCAGTAGCTGGTACCACACAGGAACTCATCACTGTATCACTGTAAAGACAGGAAACCAGGCCTTAAAATGTCCCAATTCTATTATTGCTTCTATATCTAGGAGCAAAGAGTTGAAATAGTCCAAAACTGGGCCATGAAAAGAGTAAACAATTAATCACTACAGCTGATCAGGGTCCCAGTGCTTCAAATAATTTTCTGGCTTGCTTATTTAGTGTGACCAGCACATGCCTCTGTGCTTCAGTCCCTGTATGTACAACAGGTATACATTCCTATACTGGAATGGTGGCATCAAATATAAGAGGGACAATTAAGCCATCGGCTATTAGACGTAATGGTGTATGGGTCCATATGAATGACTCAGATCAGCAGTCCTTGAGTCACTTTGATCCTGGTGTAACACCACCAGACACTCTACCATCATGTTTTGCTCTCCCTGTCAGCTTCAGTTGTAACCTCCTACACCTAGAGCAAAATTGGGAGATCTTACAGGCAGCACATTGGTTATGAGCAGGGGCTGGAAACAATTGCCTTAGGCAGTAGTCACACCTTTTTCAACATGCATGCTGAGAATCACTTGTGGTCTGCAGGTAAAACAGCAAGAGCAGATGTGTGACTAGGTACTATTCTTTAATGCTGGGTTACTACTGAAAAAAATTTTATGTTATTTTTTCCAAACCTCCTTCCAAAGGAGTTCTGTCTGCCATATTTGCTGGAAGGAAAGACAGCAGGTCTACCAGCCTTTGATAACCAAGTGTCCTACTGAGAGGATGGGAAGAAGGGAGAACAACCTGTTTTCCATATCTGTTTCATCAATTTACAGTCACTGCTGCAGGATAAAAAGCTGTCCGCTTTCTGTATCAGGCATCTTTCACACATAAGTTGTTCCAAAGCTAAAGTCAGGAACCACAAAATGGAGGAAAAGATGCAGAGGCAGGATTTCAGACTCATGAGTTTAAGGTGGAAAGTTTGAACCCCACTACATTTATACCCTGGTTTGGGGGCCCCACGGTAAAGCTCTGCCAAGGGAAGCTCTGGCTCCCTCAGGAGAGAAGCAGCTCCCTTCACCAAGAGCCCTCACCTCAGCATTGCTGAAGAAGCCCAGTTTCTTCTCGAGATCTGCTGTATAACACTGAGGTCATCTTACCTCAGCTCTCCATCTAAAACAACACAGGAATAACAGTACTACTGTAATCACAAGGGTAGCAGAAAGAACAGGCACTGTGAAGCATCCAGATCCTATGTAATCATATAGAGAAAGGAGGGGAATAAATTTTGGCTTTTGTTGTCAAAAAATGGAGGGCAGCAGAATGCTTCGTCTAAATTTTTAGGAAAACAACATAAAGGAAAACAAAGAGTCTTTCCCATGTCACAGCTAGACAAGCTCAAACTTGGTAAAAATGTCAACCTGTGTAAAAATCAACCACATCTTTTCTCTATTACAATTTCACAGTGAAGCAAATTATGTGAGCAATGACCTCACTGAAAAACACACCTGTTGACAGTTGAATATATAGCCTTTAAGCTTTCAGTTTTAAATAGTTTGTTACCACTCTGCCATGTTTTTCACCTTTTGAGGGGGGAGGGGGCACATGTTTCCAAAAAAGATACGACTGAGGTACTGGAGGTGAGAGTCAGCTGAGCTCAGCTGAACTCGTGGAGAAACAATCCCCTGGTGGGTGTCACAGCATGACTGAAAAATACCACTGGTCTTATGGCTCAAATATAGCTTCTCAGCATGCCTTTCTGCCTGTGCATACTAACGTACCAGACCCAATTTTTTCATGCCAGAAGCCCATAGGTCACCCAACAGCTATTTTCAAATTCTCTGCATGGGCTGGAGTGTGGCCACTGAAGTCATGAGTTAATCGTTGGAGGGAAAAAAAAGTAAGGGAAGATTTTATTCAGAGAGTTTTAGGCTGAACAATAAATGTTTGGGAGAAAGTATTTCTAAATACTTTAAAATGACCATCTTACATGGTTTTCATTTTCTGTGCTGTGCCACTATGATTAGATATAACTTCACGGAATTCAGTGAAAATTAAACCAGAAATTTATCCCATTGTAACAGATCTTGTGATTCTCATAGGCAACTATCCAATGTTTTGAGCAGATTTGATGTCTGAGTTTATTTTGTCATTCAATACAGGATGACCTTGGCTACCAGATAACAGGGGATCTTGCCTACTTAGTAGAGCTGGCAAAAGGCACATAAAGGCACTGGAATATATGTAGCACATATGAACTATAACTAAATCATGCATGGCACAACTTTAAGAAACAACACTGGTGTTCTGTAATCTTTCATTATTAATGAGGGGGTTTATTTCTTCTATGGGGTCAGAAAAAATGGCATACAAAGCCTCTGTCTCTATGAAGTGTATAAATCTAAATGAAGTTTCCCTGATGCACTGAGATTACAAGTCAGGAAAAAAATGAAGAAAACAGGCTACTAACATAATGGAAAAGTAAAACCTAGGCCGACAAGGAAAATGGAGAGTGTAACTCTTGGCAGTATTTGAGAAGCCACCTAGAAAGATGGTGTAGAACTTGGTCTAGCAGAAGACACTTGGCTGCACCACCATGCTGGCCCTGCAAAGGCACATATCACTTCTCAGTTCCACCATAATAGGCACAAAAGTACACAACTGGATAAATGTGGCCTATACATATAAGAAAATTATGCAACAACAGGGGAAACAATCCATTTTGTGAAAGGAAGCATTTCTCTTCCTGTTACGCTTCTCCACATTATTTGTCCTGTAAGACTATTACCTGAATAAGTGCACTTGAGCATCCCATGGACTACATTTATGAAGGGAAAATAAGTCTTTCAGATCTCATCCCAGATACAGGGGAAAAAGGGTACAGCAGGCAGTATGTGACCTGGTTTCTGAGCGTAGAATGGGGGATAATAACTCAGAGACACCACAGCCTTTACAACCCACATTGTTATCGCTGAAGAAACGGTTTCTGATCATTCAACTTTTGCTACAGCTTCTCTGAGCCCAGTGAGATCCAAATGGGTCCCAATATGATCTTTTATAATCTGAAAGGCTAAGTACAAGCTCCAGAGCTGCTGATGGTATTATCTGACAGAGCTGCAGAAACTTGATTTCAGAGAAGAGTGCATAATGTAACCAACTGTTTTCCTGTGCTCTATTTTCTAGATGGAAAGATTTTTCAAGCTTAAGACAAATAGGGAAGGGAAGTGTTTATTACATCCAAGAGAGAAAACCCCTTTTCTGTCAGATGTTCTTTATACTTGTATGCACATATTGCCCAAAAATTAAAGGGAAAAAATATTATTTAAGATGCAGTATAACCAATATGATTTGTTTCCCTTCCTTATGATTTGTTGTCAATACTGGGGAAACTTGAAGTAGGTACAAAAATCAAGTTAATTTTAACAATGCTGTATTTAAAGTGAAGCTGCTATAGCCAGTGGTAGCACAGCAGTATACCACACACAAGCTGGTTTTAAGGGATATAACTCCACTGATTCCAGTGACTCCAGTGAGCGAGCTATCACATTCTTATAGGCCCAAACTCTCCTCTTTGTAAACCGAGTATCTTCCAAACTCCAGGTCCAGTTCCATGAAGGTTGATGCATACATATAAATTAAATACCTGAATAAGTATTTGCAGGAGTAAAGCCTAAGATGTAGCCTACATGAAGTTTAACATAATGTTGTTATGAGAGGTCTAATTTGCACCCAAAATGACATTGTGGTCAGCATCTTTAAAATGCCTCTTTCAAACAGCCTAGACTTTGATAGTGGTTAAAGCCCACTTGTAGAGTGAAAGGGGACATTTTCCATGAAGAGCAGATGTTTAACAAAAACATTCTTTTAAATTCCATTCCTATACAAACCTTACTTTGCAGGACGCTTAGCTACGCACATACAAACATGGAGCTTTTTTTTCCAGCTTGCTCTTAAAGAATGGCATAGTCACAGGTTTAACTTCCACTCTTAGACCGACACAAATTGCTTTATCATTACTATTTTATTTTTACAATCATTCCAACCTAAAATTTCCTCTCAGCAGTGTGGCTTTTTATTAGCCTTTTGAAAACATCGGGTCAGAAAATTCAAACTATAAAGCAGCCATTACTTGATTATTGATGCTAACCCTTTGATAGGTCTGGGGAAGTCAGGTATATTATGTCTGGGCCTTTGAACATTTTTCCTTTTCATTTCAGCAAGCAATAACATCAGAGACATCAAGCTAATCCTTTCAGTTTCTAATCAGTGTTGCGGATACATTTGTTTCGGAGACTGAGCCTCTCTGCAGCTATTGAGAATTTCAAGTTGAAACGTTAATGATTATAAAAATGTCACTGAGATGACATAGTGCCCCTTTCTGCTGCCTACAGTTTTGCAGGAAAACAAAGTTACTGGAAGTAGCACTTGTTCATTCGCAGAGGCAATCAGCACTGGTGCAGGCACGTTCCGCAGCAGAGCAGGGAATCTTGGCATACAGGGGGATTTCCTGAGCTAGGCAAACCCTCGGGGAGCGCAGAGACCCGCCAGGAGCTGGCAGTTCTGGCGAGGGAGGGCGTGCAGGGAGGACGCCTCTCGGAAGGAGGGGCATTCCAATGGCCAAGTGGGAGGCTTGAAGTACACATAACCCAGCAACCGGGCACCGTTCTGTGACCTTTGGCACAGGTCAAGAGCACTCATCCTACCTGACCCTCAAGGCAGAATGGTGGGCGCTCATCTGAGAGCAAAGGCTGCAACTCTGGCTGGGGGGTCTGCACCATCCACCCCCGCAGCGGCCAATGCTTCCACCCAGATGGAGCTGCTGAAGGGAGAGGCTGCAGAACAGACCTCAGACTTGCAGTAAGTGCCTGGGCCTTTCTCCTGGGGCAGGGCCAGGCAGCAGACCTGCCTGCAAAAGGTGTGCCCAGGTGGGGGACTTCCTGCAGCAGGTGGCTGAGCCACAGGAGGCGGTGAGAAGGCCACGTCACATCAGGGAGGCTGAGAAGGAGTGAGATAGCTGGTTCCTAGAGCAGTCTGAGTGGACCCACAGCCCATGGCCAAACAGCCAAAAACTCCCCCACTGGCACACACAGAAGGGAGGGGGACCAATAATGCAGAAGAATGGATGGCTGCAACAGCAAGAACCAGGAGGAAGAGACTTCCCCCAAAGCCTAAGGTGCCCTTGCAGAACCGCTTCACTGCTCTGCAGACTGAAGAGGAAAGACCCATCACACCAGGAGAGATGCTGGAGCTGAGTAAGGCAGCCCGATCTGCTCCCCATATAACAACCAGCACAACTAAGAAAAGGCAATGGGTGACAGTAGTAGGCAACTCCCTTCTGAGATGTATAGAGACACCCATTTGCCAACCTGATGCACTCTCTAGAGAGGTGCGTTGCTTACCAGGGGCTCTTATCAGGGATGTCACTGAGAGACTACCAAGCCTCGTACAGTCCAGTGACTGTTATCCCCTGCTGTTGTTTCACGTGGCACCAGTGGTACAGCCAGGAGCAGCCTGAGGAGCATCAAGAAGGAGTACAGAGCCCTGGGAGCGGTGGTAAGGGACTCTGGAGTGCAGGTAGCTTTTTCACCAATCCTCCCGGTCAAAAAGAAGGGGTTTGAAAGGGCCAGTCTGAATCTGGTGAATCAACAAATGGTTACAGGACTGGTGCCACAGCCAGAGGTTTGGTTACTTAGACCATGGGACTCGCTTTGAGAAACCTGGTCTGCTGGGGGCTGATGAGGTCCATCTGTCAGAGAAGGGGAAGAGCATCTTCAGCCATAGGCTCACGAAGCTGGTGAAGAGGGCTTTAAACTAAAGTTGCCAGGGGAGGGGAACCTCAGTCCATCCCACTCCTACCAGTTTGATGCCAGTGTCAGCAATAGATGCCCAGAGCCTGGAGAAGGATCACAGGGCAGCAGGAGAGCACCTGAAAAGGAGTACAGAGGAATTCCAGCCACTCCAGCCAGTAACTCAGCTTCGTCGAGGGCCCAACTTAAATGCCTCTATGCAAATGAACATAGCATGGGGAACAAACAAGAGGAGTTACAGACGTGTGCACACCTGCAGGGCTATGATGGTACTGGCATCATGGAGATGTAGTGAGATGGCTTGTATGACTGGAGTGTTGGAATGGAAGGACACAGGCTCTTTAGGAAGGACAGGCAGGGGAGATGAGGAGGGGGTGTCGCCCTCGATGTCAATGATCAGATGGAGTGCATGGAGCTCTGCATGGGGATGGATGAGGAGCTGACCGAGAGCTCATGGGTCAGGATTAAAGGGAGGGCAGGGACAGGTTTCAAAGTTAAATGCAGAGTTATGGAAATGTAGATCCCAAAACCCATTATAAAATCCAGCATTTTCATCTGTAATCTGTGTTGCTAAAAATATTTTTTTTTGAAAGTTTTATTAATCACCTCAGCCATCAAAACCAGCAGCAAAACTTTCTTTACAATTCTAATACAAATTAATAGAGGGAACGCCTGCAAGGACTTGTTAAGGTGATTTATATCCATCCAGCAAAACCAATATCGCACCATCACACTTTTTTATAAAAAATTGCCATGCACCACTATGCGACCTAGAAGAATGTCCAGCAAAAGCTGAAAAAATAGTGAGGGTTATCTGCCATATCACAGCTCATTTTGATATATCAAGATTGGTTAAATTCTTAAACTAAATCTCATGCTTCAGAGTTTAGAAACTTTTAAAAGTTTCTAACAGCATTAATTGATATACTTCTAAATAACCAAGTCCTCTTCGTATCATTCATTTCATTATATTTCGTGAACCAGTGGTGTTGAAACTCATTATTTATGAAAGTGCAAGTCACATACAATTCTATTAAAATCAATGGGCATTGGTGTTTCATTCCCTTCCACTCTACGCTATACACACTGTACAGCAGAAACTGTTTTCATTTTGCCTCTTCTCTTTCTAGATGGGTGGTGTGTTCATTTGGTCACCAGATTTGGACTTTCCCATCATGTCTATAAAAAGACTTCAGACTTCTTCAGACTTTTAATGGTTGGACTGGATGATCTTAAAGGTCTTTTCCAACCTAAACGGTTCTATGATTCTATGATTCTCAACAGAATACTCGTTTTTATTTCCCAGCTTTTCTTGCAGTAATTGCAAATGAATATGGGTGCACAAATCTGAGAATCATATTGATTCTGTGCGGTGACGTTTGTCATTGGCAGAAGTTTGCTGTGGATCTAATCACAAGTTCTTCTTCTCTAAGTAGAGGCAGGGCCCATTTCCCAAGCCTCCTTGGAAAAGCACAAGACACACAGGCTGGATCTTTCTGGATTCATGCTTGGATCTCTCACTTTTCTGACTTAAACACAGACCTTGTATTTCTCCTGAGGTGGCTACTGTTGGATAGCTTTTTATGCCAGTACCTTGTTCCTGCATTCCTGAAACAGTATATTTCAATTAGGTAAATATATGCATATATTGACCAACTTTGTTCCTAGACCGTTTTGAGGATATTATTTACAGCCTTTCATTGTTTCAGCTTATGAATTCCAGCCTTTTAAAATATTTGCCTTTTTTTGATTAATACGGAATTTCAGTATTAACATGTAGTTTATTCTTTTCTAAACACAGAAAAACTTCTTCAACAATCTCTATTAACTAAAGTTTCCAAAATAATGTTTACTTTCTCATCTTTGCAGTGAAATTAAAAGCCAGTACTAACACAAGCGATAGTTTGCCAATAAATGCAAACTACTTTGGCCTTTCCTGGTCCTTCTAAGACAGCTGACTCCTAGAATAAATGACAGTAGCATTTTCAAAGATGCTAAATTATTCTGATCCTACTGAAGCAGATACTGTCTGGCATGAAGGATCCTGGAACTGGTGAATCTGAACAGACAGGAATAACTGAGTGAGCAGAATTCACTGTTAAAACTGTGATAAAGAGCTTAAGATAAAAGGAGAGATTTATATTGAAATAGAAGCTTACAGTAGCAGATCAGTTTAATTTACTCTGCCACATAGTAAGCAAAAAGGCATGTAAAAGGTGGGTAGACAGATTTGACTTGTAAATCAATATTCTGTTGATCTCTGGCCACAAAACAATACATCTCTGCAGTGCAGGGCAAAAGTAAAGGGGAATTTAATGTCAAATCAGTTAACCACAATCTGAAATTGAAAAAGCATGCAGTATTGATAATGACTGTTAGCACAAGTTCCTCTTATTAAGTGATATCATCCAGTTCATTCATTGCAATGTATTAATTACACAGTGCAGTCAGCTTGATCTCCTAGGCTAATCAACTGCAGCAGTGTCTCCACCATTCTGTTTAGTGCTACATTTTCTTAGCTCAGTGTGAACTTCTTAGAGAAAATTAATTTCAGCTATCTACTATAAGCTCTCTTTATCTACACAACTCACATTTTGGAGGGAACACAACTGTTCGTGAAATAACTGTAGGCACAATACCATCGTTATGTTAATCTACTTCAAAATTCCATTTGGAAACCATCTTTATTTGTCATGTCTCCAGACAACAATCAGTAGACTTTAAAACACGTATACATTCAGTGTTTTGTTTTGTTGTTTGGTTTGGTTTTTTTTTTTTTTTAACAAAAAAGGTGTGCAGCAAAGGGGAGGATAGTAAAAAGGGGAAAAGGGGAGGAAACAGGTAATTAAGCTCTTCCAAGAGCAGGATATTTTTTCAGGACCAGATATGGACACAGCATGTATATTAAATTGATAATGGCAACTATTAAAAAAACACTATGAAATGGTACTAAAAGAATAACTGTTTGAAATTATAGCAATATTCCAATACACTAACATTATTCTTACTTCTGGGTATCCCCTCAAGTAGTTGAAAACTGATCCCTCATTTAACAAAATTCACACCTAGCCAGTTCTCTCCTGATCCTTTGTAGTTTTACCACAAATTGCTCACATGACTAGTTCAAGTACTTTTTTTGTTCCATATCAGAGCACAAACAAGACTTCTCAGTATTCCTCATGAAACGGGGGGAGACAAACAGATACACTGACCACCTTGGACTGGGATTTATCCCACTTAATTTCAGGCAGCTACCTGAGCTACCTGATCAAGTATCACTGAGGTTCCAATACAACCATGAGACACGGGGTCGCCTCCCCATGCAGCCATAAATCAGACCTCATGATATCAGTTCAGTGCAAGGGAGACCCTCTCTAGAGCCACATCCACTTGGATGAATTTGGAACAAAACACCTTCACTGCATCACAGCCACTGCTCTAAACCTAAGCCAGGTAACATCAAGACTCTTGAGGAGGTGGGACACCTCAGGAGATGTCTGCTGTGAAGCTAGTCACTCAAGGCTGTCCCTGTAAACACATAGAAAAGGGCATATTTTAGGGTGTGGTTCATCTGTTCTATTTTAGCTGCCTACTTTAGGATGAGGCAAGCTAAATCTCAGAAGCTCCTGCTTCTCTCCACTGACTACAAAAGCAGGTTCAACAAACAACTTAGGTGTAAACAGCTGTATAAGAAATATGTATTTGGTCAGATAAAGGCACTGCCTCCTCCTTTCACCACCTCCTCATGTGTCATCCTGCACCTGACTGCAACTTCTCAAGAGAAGTTTTTCCCTATCATGTCCTCTTCTTTTTATTAAAGGACCAGTTATTTAACTGCCACCTTTGTCATTACTGATCCTTAACACCTCTTGAAATAGACAGGACAGGGGAAAAAAAAATATTATTTCACACTGGCTAGGAATTCAGGAAGACTTTTTGTATCAGTTAAATGTGTTTCATGTTTCAAAACTCCTCCAGATGCATCAGTTAGATGAGTCTTTAGAGATTAATGAAAAGTTCTTAACCCACAACTAACTTGTTGTTTACATATATAATCCATTTTGAGGAATAAACGTGAAACAGAGCCACAGATAGGATACTTGAAATTTGCAGTGGAAGACCACTGGAAAGGAAAAAAAAGAAAACAGACAATGTAAGCACATAAAAGGGCAGTACTGTCAATTAGAAATCATTTTTTAATGCACAATGCTTTCAATGTAAATAAAAGAGTCACACGACAAAGGCATACTGGATCAGCTAGTAAAGAGGATATGTACATATATGTAGCTTCATGGAGAGAGGTGGAGAAAAAGGATTGTTGAGCTTTCATCATGATCTGCCATTATTAAGTGGACAGAATTATTTTAAGATACTTACCAATTTTGGCAAAACTCTTCCTGAATGAATCACTGCACTAGAAATCAGGGAAGAACTATTTAATCAAGGTCACTAGCCCAAATGCAGGTAAAACCCCAAATCAGTAATTTCTAAACTGAAGCATATTGATTAGCCAAAAATGAAGTTAATTAGTTGTGAATTAATTACTACTGAAATGAAATTAATGCTACTGAGTGCCTGCAAGACAGGAATATTCTTAAGTACATCTTGCTAGCACAGTGATAACATGAGCCTATTCCCACTTCAGAGGCACTTACAGCTGAGCTCTGCAGGGCATCCTTTTTTTACCCAGTTGCCTTCATCAAAGGAGATGCTGAATGTATGAATACCTCCTCCAAAGTGCCAGAGAAAATGTTACCGGGTGGGTTCTGGAGTCAAAGAGTGACAGAATTAATGAGAGAGACAGAAAAATGCATTAGACAAGTAATCAGGTTACTCAGCCAGCTCTCAGCAGAGACAATGCCAAATGAACTGTTTTACACCAACTCTTGGGTGGATAGTCTGTAGTGATTAGCTCATCAGTGGTTACAGGCAACGTAGTCTTCAAAGCAGCTACACCCATACCTCTGCCAAAGGGACTTTTGAGTCAGACATACACAGGGGATGATCTGGTCACAGAAGAAACAGCCAGAACAAACAGTTCAAATTAAAAACCTTGTCCAACATTTCAGTTTTAGACTAAATCTCATTGTTTTTATTACTTCCAGTTTTTTTCCTTTGGGGTCACACTGTGAGCTGAAGACATCAAAAAATGTGGATGGTTCAAATGTTCAATAAAACTAAATGATGGACAGTAGATTTCTGTTCTCCCAACTGCGTACCAAACTATTAAAACATTTGGGGTTAGATTCTAGGCTGCTGTAAATCTGAATAGCTCTACTTAATCCCATAGAGGTGTACCCACTTACACCTGTAAAACAATCTGACCTTCTTCAGTGATGAGAGTTTGCCTGCATATCATTCAGGTCAGAAGCACTTGCCTGTATTTTCTTGGTTTCTGCCTTTTAATGGCTGCACTTTGCCCTTTTAGCCAGAGGGAGTTAGCAAATGAACTCAGAGAAATATTTTTTTTTTTTTTTAATATGAATCATGTTTATGTCCCATCAGTCCAGCAACACTTCCTTTTACACTAATGGGCCATTAAAATCTGTGTTAGAGGATCACTAATCTTTCAAGAGGTTAGCACATAGCTCATCCAATTCTAACACTTCCATGACAGAAGTGGGAATTTGGGAACAAAGCATTTTTTATTAAGAAGAGAAGGAAATGCACATGCAAAGAGAAATGCATTGTCAAGACTTGGGAGTGCCCATGTTGTTATTTCAGATATTTATACTGGAATAAAAGCTTTCACTCTGACCCCATTCTTTCCACTGTTTTGCCCTGCAATGACATCAGTCTTCTGACATGATTACAGTCTTAAAAATGCACAGTATTATAAGGTCAAAGATGGGGCAGAGAAGCAAATGTTAATAGCAGTGACCCATCACAACAGCACCTTGTAAGAGGCATCTGCTGTGTATCTGCCAGTCAATGGGCATGCACAGAGGGAGGCCCACTTTGGCAGAATCAGAAAAGCCCAGGTCATCAAGTGATGCCTGGCAGACTTAGGTAGCAAAGCTAGTGCTCAGACACTGCAGCCTGAGTCTTAGCCACCAGGGAGAAAAATCTCTCTAGTGCAAACACAAAGCTCAGAGAGGTTATACAGTCCAAGTGTCCAACAAGGGGAATGCACGTGCCTTCAGCAGTTACAGCAGCGTGCAGTGAGAAAATTGAATCCTCTGCAGAGATAAATGTGGAATGCACCCTTGCCTTCAGCAGAAGAAAGGGAGTTTTGGTCTCCTGACCTCTCTTTGTGTTAACACCTGTTTGTGCCCTCAGTGACCTCAGCACACATATTTATCAACAGCCAGTGAAAAGCCAGCCTCCAGGTCACAGCATCCCACATCAAGTCATAGGCACTGAAACCTTCTTTCTCAATAGCAATCATTGCTGCTTCAGCTACATCTCATCCTTTGAGATGGACCTTTACATTCTAGCCCATCTGTGAGACTAACTGGAATTATTCACAATATACAAAAGGGTTTGGGACACCCAGCCATGCAGCACATAATATAAGAAAATTGAAAATCAAATAGGCTTACCAACAACTCCCTGCTCTCTTCAGTAACCTGTCAGCACCGCTACACTGCAGCGACAGCAACAGGAAATAATGGGATGCTGTCTGCTCTGTGCAGTGCTGGGACCCAATAAAATAGTACTTCCTTTGTGGTACCAGAGAAGCTACCTAGACCACAGAGATGAATTCTCTAAAGGGCCTGCAAAACATTAGAAGCCTCTTTCTGAGACATTTGGAAAAACACCGAAAAATAATTTAGTGATCTCCTGCTGCCTGTAGCTGACACACAACTTGGTGAGCTCTGCAGACCTACGTAGAACAGAAGCATCTGTATGTTTCCTGCAACTGCTATTGCAGCCTGCCTGTACCACTGTAGAAAAGTAACAAAACACACACTGAATAGGAAAATTGACTGTGGTGGTTATGGAGATTAATGTATTATACATGGTATTCTCCCATAAACTTTCATCTCACACATTATCCCTTAGTAGATCATGGTTTTCGCAGTGGTCCAGTCATTACTCAAAGTTCTTTGTAAAATCACGTCCAGTAATCTGCTCTGATTAGCATATCAAGAGTGTTCAAAATAGGAATGGTTTTGACTGGATGGTGAGCTCTCCTCCTCAGTTCCCAAACTACCTGAGTGCAACTTATTGCAGACACTCATCAGTAGTAACTGGATCCCAAAACTCTCTGTAATTTTATGGCACGGACTGATTTATGCAGAAGCAAAATAAACCTCTTTCTGTTATAGAATAGAGACAAAAAACATCACTTCAAAAGCTCCTGCATGCACTTTCTATATGGGCATGGCAGTGAACAGTGAGGTAGAAAGGAGCATCTGTCCTGCTGCCATCTCTCAGTTTTGATGGGTAAGGAAATTCGAAATACAAGAACAGTAAATAGATCAAAAGTCCCAGAAACTCATGAAGAAGAAAGGATGAGAAGATTTATCTCGGAGAAAGAAAGAAGCAAGATGGGGTTATAATAAAGCCTATAAAATCAAAGTGGGATAAAAGAGGGTGGATTATGCTTTCTGGTTCAGAGAACAGTGTCTTCAAACCTGTGGAGAGCACATCTTTCCTCACCGTGCAGCCAGGACACCCGAGAGAAGAGACCAGGGCTTCAGAGACCCCTTTTTATCCGTGTGTAGGACATAGCAACAGCACACTGCCTCCACCTCCAAGTAAAACCACAAGTCATTCTTTCTGCAAAGGGACATTAAATGAATACACATTCATATTGGGAACCAGTCCTTTGAAGTAGTTGCCCAGTTGCTGTGGCTACATTATATTGCTGCTGAACAGCTCTAGTGAATCTTTGCCAGGTGCCCAAAACAAGGAAAAGAATTTGAAAAAAGCACCAACAAAATAAAATAAAATAAACCTTCAACACTGAGCAGGTGCCAAAGCATTTTTTCTATCTTTTCATAAGAGACAAACAAGACTACTTTGCAAACAGAAACACCTTCCGTTTCTTGGTTTCTGCAAAAATATTCTCCACAAAGCAAGCAGAAACTTCAGCCATTTCTTATCAGTAACTGGAGCTGGCTAAATCATTCAAAGAACACCTGTTTTAAAAGCATCCTACACCATACTGTAGATTTCAGTGAAAAAAGTATTAAAAAATTCAGTAACAGCTAGATGTCTAAGACATTATAAAGCTAAGGAGAAACCTATGAGGGGAGACAACTGGCTGCGGTTTAATACTGTAGTTAATTTTGTCAAACCAGCTGGCCACTTTGTTTGACACACATTCTACTAGATATTGAGGCACAGCCTTCCCAGCATTCAGATGAATATAGTTCTGATAAGTATCAAAGGATTATTTAAGTGTATTTAACTCTAGCTGGCATTACTGTTGGAAGACTTTATGTTCACTGCATCCCTATGACTGCAACAATGATAAATCATTTGACTATCTGTTCCTCATTAAGCAATGGTTCAAATGCTATTCTTGCTCCTAGACTTCAAACACTACCAAAAATTTTAGGAAATTAATGCCAAAAAACCTTTAAAAATGGGATGGGGGGGATGGAGGAGGGGGAAGCAACCTAGGTGTAATCTGTCTAGAATAAAGACAGATGTGGTGACAGATGTGGTGAGCGGGTAACAGTTTACAGTATCAATTGTCTGTCAAGTGTAAATCTATATGCGCTATGTTCAGACTGCAGTTAAGGAAATTTAAGATTAACTATTAAGAATACACTTGTAACTGCAAGAGTAGCTTTTAGTGAAATATAAGCATCAAGAGACCCTCTTTCCTCCCCACAAAGAAAGAAATCATGACCCTTATATTACATTTGAGATGGTTTAGAATGCCTAAAGCAGTTTTTCTGTGAATTCAGCAAATGGACTAAAGGAGACCCACAGCTGCTTCAAGCCCAGACATCACTATTTACTCACCTACCTCACCTATTGGGACTGTTGCGGAAGAGGCTGGGCCTGTATTTGATGTACTGGCACAATACAGAAAATATTCCAGTTTACAAAAAGTCATTAGATGTTTATCAGAAGCATGTGACAAGCAGACTTGAGATGCATGCAATAAATTAGCAGTCATTACATATGAATGGAGTTAAAGCCAGAACAAACTATATGATCACCCAATTCAACCTCCTATATAATGCTTCCTATAATTCTTCTTCCAATTATTTACCTGAAAGAAACACATCCACCAAGAAAGCATCCAGACTAATATCCAAAAAGACGAAGAACCCACCACTCCTCATGGCAGTTTGCCCCAGCCACTCACCTCTTCTGTGGTCAGAAACACAAACCTTTAAATGAAGCTGTCTTTCATTCACAGCCTCTGGTTCTTGCCTCTTCCCTGAATCACTGATGTTGATCATCCTCTGAAGGTGCTTCCTTGTCACTGTTTGTTTTGAAACCATGAGTTACATCCTGTCATCACCTGCTTAACTCCTGCCACGTGTTTGAAATTGGAATTTAACAGTGAACACAGGTGTTCAGTTTTGCTCAAGAGCAAGCCACTGGGAGACAGACCTTCAGAGCTCTGGGCAAACGCACCATCAGGGCTCCCTGAGGGAAGGAGCTCTGAAATCCTTAAGCTGTGACCAGCAGCGCTGAAGGCTGTGCCTGGAGTTTTGTTTGTGTGGCTCCCTAAGACTGGGCAACTGCTGCACTACCAGTCAGTTGCCCGAATCAAGGCTGTTCTGTGGAACTCATCACTTGACAAATACTTAGGTGTTTCTACTGAAACCAAACAGCATAAGGCTTCAGCCGTGTTCCACAGTGTACAAGTTGAAGCTTTTCTTCTTTGCCAGCATTGGCTCAAAGCTTCTTGGCAGCAAGTAAATTCAGTTTGGCATTTTCCCCAAAGACAAAAGACTGGAGCCAAACAACAGTCAGAGTAGCAATGGAAGGAGAATGAGAGAGAAGGGACGAAGCCGAGACAGAATCAAGGACAGAAACCTGGAGAGCCATACTCACTGCTTTGGACGTGGAGGAGCAGATGAATATGGTGATATCAGAAAATTCTCCTTTCAGGAAGCATTACAACTCCAAGGCCTTTCCAACAGTAAGAAAAGGAAGGTGGTTAACGATTTTCATAGCTCTGGCACAAGTTAAGTAAACAGTTGTGCCATGGCTCTTATCCCACCCATGGCTGACAACTGCTGTAAGCTACTACCTACTTTGACTGTATTCAGAGGTACTCCTAGCAATTGAAACGTGTATGGTGTTGATGTTCACCCCAAAGAAGAATCCATACAGGGCTCCAAGCTGTGTCCCACTGGAATATAAAGACAGGCCCTTGCCCTAGGAAAGTTTCAAACACAAAAACAGATTAATTACTTCCCAGGTCTTCCCAAGCCTGAAAAGAAACTCTGAGGTCATCAGATGTATCCCCTCCTATTACAAACATCAGAAAACACTTTTCATATTTGAGGACCATCTCTGGACCAAAAGCAGTTTTGTTCCTTCTCTTTCTCCCCCAATATATTTATATATAGCACTCCCAGGTCCTCTAATCTCTTGTTTTACTGGAATAAAAAATATGCTGGTTTAGTAACTTAAAAATTTTGCTGTCTCTGCTGAAGTACTTCCCTCAGTGACTCCTACTATCTTTTTTGTCTTATTCAGTTTATTCTGTGATCAATTTACATATGATAGTCAATCTCCTTCTCAGCTGCTTGAACCTGTGGTTCACTTTTGCAAAGAATACACCAGGTAGTATATGATACTGTACGGTTACAAAAAAAGAAGACACACTGCCCTTGAGCACCATGCAATGTCATTCAGAGAGATAATAAAAACAAATGGGAACCTACCTTCTCCACAAAATGAGAGTTGTTTTAAAATTAATCTGTGATGAAGTTTCAGTCATATCAACTCAAGCACACTCACACTTCCCAGTTTTGACTTTGCCAGCTAACTTTTCTAGTGACTCTTTACATGCTGGGTCACTGATAAGACTAAAGTCATCTCAACTTAGTAGGTGTGCACACAGATGAAGTACATAGGGGCATACTGACTGTGGTGAGGGATGTTAATAATAGTATGCATTCATAAAAAGAACACAAAGCATTGTGGCTCTCTAGCCTAACTTCTAAAGGTGCCACCTAATGGCAAAAACATCCAGAGCAGAAAATCTTCCTGTAGATCTCCCAAGAACAACATTCTTCTCTTTCCTTTTTCTTGAATTACAGGAATAAAATGACCCCATGACAATAAAGGTTTCAAAGAAGTAAAAAGCTGCATAAGTGAATTTTCCAAAAGAAACTAAGATGCCTAAATTTCACATAATTTCATTTGAAACGATCTTCCTGTTATCTTTTGAAAAATCTTACCCATTATCAGTCTACCCAAAGCTGTACAGCAAGGAAATACCTGAACTGTTCCTTAACTTAGGCCTCAAATATAAACTATTTTTCACACCGTGAAGAGAGATACTGCTCTTAAAGTAATCCACTAGCTTTCCTGTGAATTCTCTCACTTTTATAAGGGAGCCCAACTGGCAGAGTACATATGTTCCTGTTGAAGATGTCCCTTATGGGACATCTGCTCTCTCTAGTTGACGTTACCTCCGCTGTCACAAGATCTATACACTATCTCAGTAACCTGTGTGTGTAGTTACACAGAATTTTTTGTTACTATTAAGCCAGACAGGTGGCTACAAAAAAAACCCTGAAGTTAATTACTCATTTTCTATTTTTATAACTTGTGGTTCTGACTCACCTGCCCCCAAAAGCAAAGGCCCTTAGGCTAAAGCCCAAGGGACTTCTACAAGCTGCTGCCAGTTTATACCCACTGCAGACTGGACATATGCCTTGCACATCCTTTGTCTGGAACAGGTTCTTTGATTTGAAGAGACACAGGAAAGGGTTTCCTGGAAACAACACACACTCTCTGCACTCCTTTTTCTTGCTATGAATAAACAAAAGGCTTGCTAAAGAGCAGTAGCATGATGCAACTAAGGAAAACATCTTCGCTTCAAATGGAAAAAATTATTTCCTGTGGTGGACACCAAGCGCTCTCATTTGTGTTATGTTCTGCAGGAAAACACTGACTGTGCCTAGACTTGAACATTATATAGGAAGAACTCTGACTTTCAAAATAACTCCTTTATTAAGACTGATTAAATCCTGAGAAGTTATTTTAAACACTTTGGCCAGAGAGGCAAAATTATTTGAGACTAGGTCATGTTTTTGAGAAGCAGATGCCTGCTGGAGCTGACTAAACCTCATTCATTTCTTCAGCAAGACCTAGAGCAAGCTAAAGGGGACACAACACCTTGTGCCACAGATGAAGAAGAGGAAAGAAATCACAGACCCATCCTTGGCTGGAGCCATCCTGCTTCCTCAGCCTGGGAGAAAGCCCACAGGGAAGTTGGGTCTCACCTGGCTGTGGATCACTTGATGAATGCCCAGTACCACACAGAGAATGTTCTGAGTGCAGGAACTTCAGCTGTGTCACATTAAGGTATGGGACACTTGACAACACCAGTACTTGTCTAGAACAGCAAATCCTAAAATCAATCACGTGCTTCCAGGCACACAAGATGTCTGGTATCTAATTTCCACTGAGACACCACAGTACTGGTGGCGTACTGAGTTTGGACACTCAAAACATACCAAGGAGTTCCTTAATTTTAGTTTGTCACGTCAGTAATCTTTCAGTTACCACAGGCACATTAGACAGCTATGAACAGAAAGCAAAGGGTTTGATCCATCCTGACCTGATGTCCTTGAATTGTTCTGTATTGGGGCACCTCCTGCTCCGGGTAAAACCCCTACAAAGATCCCTATTAACTAGCAGCTGCACGCAAAGAAATATTGCAAAGGGGAGCGACACCACTGTCACCGAACCTTCAGGAAGAGCAGTCCCCCACCTTTCTGTAAACACGAAGTCTATAAAGGGCTTCAGGCCTTAAAAGCCAGGCCTTACTACAACATGTCTTTTACAATAGCAAAACTCTGAGTTACTAGATAAAACAGTACAAGAATAGAGGGGATATAAACAACCCTTACCTCCCATCAATAACATCCTTTCCTCCAGGGTTCTCTCAGCTCAGCAGCTTCCCCTCTTGCAACAACTGACACAGTTGGCCATCTTCAAAACCCACAGAGAATATGTCTTTCCTCCCATCATGTCTGAGGTCTAGCTCCATGCTTAATGTTTGTCCCCTCTGCAAGCTCTCCATCACCGTTATATTGCCTGAAGAGGGAAAGTGGCTTCCCAGGGCTCCTGCAGATTGTGCTAACTGAGCGTGATGCCCTGACCATGCTCAGTTGCTCTCGGGGAAGAACTTCTCCCACCTGGGACTTCATCTGGTTTGGAGAGCAGCATCCAGGACCAGGTAAATGAGTAGATTTCCTCTCTTTCCCCTAGCTACATCCTGGAAAAAAAAAAAAAAAATGAAAAAAGGAGAGTGGCAGTGAAGCAATGTATTGGGTTTACATAGCAAGGTGTGGGCAGTGGGGGAGCTGCAGGGGCCTCTGTGTGGAGAGGCTGGGGCTGCCCGGTGCCACAGAGAAACGGTCCCAGCTGGCTCCAACAGACCCACTGCAGGGCACAGCTGAGCCCGCAGCCAAGATGGCGTTACCTCTGGGAAAACGTGTTTAAACTGCATGGTGGTGTGAGGAGAAAAAGTGTGAGAAACAACTGTATGATGAGCAGGGTCAGAGAAGAAAGGGGTGGAGAAGGTGCTCCAGGGTGCTCCAGGTGCTGGAGTGGAGATTCCTCTGCAGTCCAGAGAGACACCACGGTGGAGCTGATATCCACACTGAAGCTCAGGGAGAGACCACGGTGGAGCAGGTATTCTGCATCACTTTTTGAAGGCTGCATATGCAGGGTAATTGTAGCAAATTCTGAGCAGCCACTTCTTTTAATGGAGTTAAGTGTTTTGCATTGGTCAATGGTTTTCATTAAGACCAGCTCTAGTTCAGCATAAAACAGGCAAAGTGTTAGCCTGAACCATAACAGAAACAGATAGAATAACTAAAGATGGCATAAGTATGTATGACAAAGGGTCCCTTATATCGCTCACAGTCTGCTGGGATGATACACGTCACTGAACTTCACCCTTCCATGCTTATAGCTGAGTTATGCTCAACACTCACTTCATAGACAGTAGAGAAAAAAAAGCTCTTCTAAGATATGATTCATTTCATCCTAAAACAATGTCTGAAGCAGGTCAAATGAATGATCCCTAAAAGCACCTGTTTCTCTCCATTGGCTAAAAAGGAAGCCTAACTCAGAAGGTGAGAAATTTGCCTTGCACGTACTGAAAAGAGATAAGGTGAGTCTCAACTCTAACGACTGCTTGGTCCATTCTGTGCTGGTTTACCAGTACTTCTAACAGATGTATAATGCAATACATTCAGCATCTCTAGTACAACCCACAAAATGAGCATTTGTACTACACTAGGTCATAAAAGGTGTGGTCCACTGAAATGTTTTGCAAAAACGAAACAGACTTCAGAGTTTATCATGTGACTCACAAACACTCAATGGCCTGTGAAGAAGACCTGCACACCTATTGAGGCATTTAGTACAAGTAGGATATTAAAATATGAAAATATTGATCAGTAAGGGAAAATACATTCAGAAGTCAAACAAGGACTGAGTAACCCCAGCTTGGTACCGCAGAAATACAAGACATCAGCTTCGCAGACAGTACCACAATTGAAACTGAGTGATCAGGCATTCCTAATGTGATTAAGTGACCCGAGTTCACGGTTTTTGAAAAGTAATTGAGTTGAGTCAAAACATGATTTGAGTGGTTTTGGTACCTTATGCATCACAGGTCAGTAAATCATCACTCATGAGAGGTACCTTAACCCTGAACTGTATGGGATTTGAATCGGGTTTCAACTCTGAGGAAGGACTTTGTTTCAAAATGAATTCAAAACTCTCTGCACTGTTTCCGTCCTTAGAATCTACCATGACCTGGGGAAGTTACCAAGATATTATTAAGATACCAGCATTGTCTTATCATCATTTACTTAGATTTATGATTTTCTAAGAATTTCATAGACTCATAGAACCATAGAATACCAAGTTGGAAGGGACTTCAAGGATCATCTGGTCCGAACTTTCTTGGCAAAAGCACAGTCTAGACAAGATGGCCCAGCACCCTGTCCAGCTGAATCTTAAAATTGTCCAATGTTGGGGAATCCACCACTTCCCTGGGGAGATTATTCCAATGGCTCATTGTTCTCATTGTGAAAATTTGAATTTTTTTTTAAAAAAAACACTTTATAATAAATTATTGGGAAAAATCTTTAGTAAATTTTGGGTTTGATGCAATATATGGTATTATTTAAATCAAAAAATTCCAAATAGGAAAAATATGCATCTGTATGTGAATCTATAGGGAATTCCATGGCTAATGGATGTTTTCTAGGAGAAAACAGGTAGGGCAGTGAAATGTTTTCCTTTGATGGCCTCAGGTGAGTGTTGCCAGAGACAGAGCACAGAATGTCCCAGCTGTGCACTTGACAACAAACAACCTCATGGTGAGGTCTGCATGGAGCCCATGTAACCACAGGCTGACCTCTGCCTCCCACCTCATCCCACTGACCCAAGGACATGGCTCTTGGCTCACACCCCACGTGTTTTCACACTGCTCTGTGATTGGCTGGTTTCCATGTTTTGAAAGCATCATACCCACATGATCTCAGAGCAGCCTCTAATTGCCTCCCCACTTCCTTCCCGTAAGGAAGACACAGGTACACTTTCTATAAGTTTCTCTCTAAAGATATCTGTATTTTTACCTATAGACATGTGTAAAGACCTAGAAATTGAATGCAATAAAGACAATAAGGAAAAGGCCCAGGAGGTTTCCCCAAAAAGACCACACAAAGCAGAAGAACCATCCAATGGCTGATGAATGAGAAGATTTTATTTCAAGATCAGTTTCAGAGCGAGAGGGAGGGTGGCACGGAGCTCCCCTTGTCCACGGCTGTGGGGAGCCTCCAGCTGCCTGTGGGACCATGGGGCAGTGCAGACTGGGGCTGCGTGTGCTTCCTTGTCCTTAGGTCAATGGCTTTGTCGAAAGCCGCCGAAATCTCTGGCTGAGTGGCTGCAGAGGGAGGGGACGGGAGCGCGCCATGGTCTGGTCCTGTCCCTGTCTGGGCCTGTGGCTGTAAAAAGCAGGAAAACAAGCCAAGGGGCAGCCAGCCTGGCTCAGCATGGGCAACCCCTGCCCGGGGCTCTACCAGGCTCTAAACACCTTAACTTTGTGTCAGTGTCCATGCAGGAGGTAGCAAATCTCCCTGACTGTGGCCGAGGACAGGACTGCACCATGGTCTGGTCCTGTCCCTGTCTGGGCCTGCGGCTGTAAAAGGCAGGAAAACAAGCCAAGGGGCAGCCAGCCTGGCTCAGCATGGGCAACCCCTGCCCAGGGCTCTGCCAGGCTCTAAACACCTTAACTTTGTGTCAGCGTCCCTGCAGAAGGTCACGAATCTCCCTGACTGTGGCCGAAGACAGGACTGTGCTATGGTCTGGTCTGGTCCTGTCCCTGTCTGGGCCTGCAGCTGTAAAAGGCAGGAAAACAAGCCAAGGGGCAGCCAGCCTGGCTCAGCAACCCCTGCCCGGGGCTCTGCCAGGCTCTAAACACCTTAACTTTGTGTCAGCATCCCTGCAGAAGGTCGTGAATCTCCCTGACTGTGGCCGAGGACAGGACTGCGCCATGGTCTGGTCCTGTCCTTGCGTGAGCCTCCGGCCCTGGAAGACAAAGGAGGAGCAGCCGCCATCTGTTGCGCCATGGGCAACCCCTGCCTCCCTGCCTGGGCCCTGCAGCCCTGCCCGCCCCTCCCTGCCCTCCTCCCTGCCCTCTCGCCTCGGCCCTCGCTCACCCGCCCGCTCGCCTCCAGTCTGGGCCGGCTCACCGCGCAGCCCCTTCTACACCCGTCCTGGGCGGCCATGTCACCAGCCCCTGTGACATGGCCGCCACCAACGTTCTGCCCGCTGTGACACCACCACCGCAGCCTGGGGGGAGCCAGGGCTGACGGAAGGCCCAGCTCTGGGCCGCCCAGGGAGAAAGTGCCATCGCTCTTCAGCCTTGTTACATGCAGCGGGATGGACAAACCCCATACCTCCAGCACACTGGGAAAACAGCCAACATGGCGAGCCCGCTGTCACTCCTGCCTGTGTGGGGACAGCCTCTCACTTCGGGCTGCGGTCACCTCACAGCCCCTCAGCGTCCTGTCCCGCCCCACCTCCCCTGGGCCTCCTCCTTGCTGTCAGGGCCAGGGCAGGGCGAGGTGGAGCTCAGCATGAGGGCGCAGACAAGTAAACGTGGTGTCTAAACACCCGGGAGCTGTTCAGGGGTTTAACACACTGACCTAGCGCCACTTGGGCTGTCTTACAGCCCAGTACCCTATGGATACACGTGAAGCTGGCAGACAGGACACGGGACCTGGGAACAATGCCCTGAATGCTCATTTTAGTCCCAGCTGTAACACCTAGAAGTCCGCTGGCTCCATGCAGGGACAGCTGGCTCGCCCCCGGCTGCGGGAGCAGGGCTCCGGTGTCTGGAAGCAGGCTCCGCAGTGTCCCTGCAGGTGCTGCGAGGGGCCTCGCCCGGCCTGCAGCCGCTGCAGCAGGGCAGGGCAGGGCTGGCGTGGACGCCGCACCGCGCTGCTCTGCTCTGCCTGGGGGTCTCAGGCACCCCACGGCCTCCCAAATGGCACTGGGTACTCATCTGCTAGGAGCAGAACACCCTGTACAGATCAATTCATGTGCTTGAAGTGAGGTCAGTAGTGCACTTCAGATATCCTAAGGGTCCTGATCCAAAAAGGCCGCTTCAGAGACCTCCCATGGATCCTGTGTCATACATGGCAGCTCTGTGTGGACGTCTTGGGGAGTCTGCAATATGGTTCTACATAAATGTTTAGACTTTTTGAACGCTTTCCTACATTTAGACTTCTAAATTTGGTTGTAAATAATATGCTGCTGACAGGTGTCACGAGAGACTTGATTCTGTGCTCTGGTGGTTGCGACCATCTGAACTGTTTCGGAACGGTGTCAGAATGGGGTGAACCCACTCCTGGAAGTGCTGGTTTCCTGTGGTACTTTAGCACTAGCTATGACCCTGTATTCTCCGAGTAGAGCATTTTATCTCACAAGTTATAAGTGTATGAATGGATGTTGAATTGCTTATTACAGAATTCCTGTATTTTAGTAAATCCTGAAAACAGAGTGACTGTATTGGATTATATTCAGTATGGATCGTATTCAGTTAAAGGACAATGACAAAATGTTGTTCAGTACACAGTCCTACAAATTGGTTTTTTGCATGGTACTCATCCCTATCCAAAGCTAGTGTACCTGTTTTCTTCTTTGGTATTTCTGTGATGACTGTCAAAATTATACAACTTCATAGACTTTATAATCACCTTACAAGGTAAGACAGTACTAATTTTAGTCCCAGGGACAGATGGGATCTTTAGGCACAGAAAGTTAAAAGTGTCTGCAAATTTGGGGTGCCCAGTCTGAGAATCTTAAGGACTGGTTTTGCAGGTCTCCTAACACAGTATTTTCACTCATCTTACACTGACTTGGATTTTGTAACATTTTTTTACCAACAAAATCCTTAAGGACTGGTATTTGTCTCCTTTCACCACAGGCAATTACACTACAGATACATTTATAGAGATTTCTGTCTCTATAGATAGGTAGACAATTAAGTCAGTGGAGAGTAATCAGTACTTCTATGGCAGATGACCCCTTCAATTAAGATAAATAGCAACATTAAATGTTCCTGTTTCTCTCCATTGACTGTAACAGGAGTCTAATGTAACCAGTCCTAAGAAGAAAGGATGCCTCTTTAGCATCACAGCCTGGTGGTTGTGAAGCAAATTTCGTTCCCTCACTGCATGAACTTTTCCACTTCCCAAAGCTTTGATCCTGTAGGCTACCGTTTCACACACTCACACAAGAGAAGGAAGTTCTGAATGTCACCAGGGCTATTTATGAAGTCTGCATGAGATATTTGTTGGATGACACATACAAACAGTAGCCTCAAAAGCCTTTTTTTTTTTTTGTAATTTATCATTCTGTATTCTGCCCTAACATGACTCTGAGTACCAAATAGTAAAAATACATCAGTACCATCTTTATAGCTCTCCTGGGTTCTTGTACCGTGATGCAACACCCTTTATTAGGATAAAATCTGAGCAGGAAGGGAACATGTCACGACTTTAATATGAACAGATTTCCTCTCTGCTTTATTCTGAAAAACTGTGCTTTCACACAGCAGCAAGGTGAATGGAAAGGTCAATAAAAATAAGCAATAGATTGCTTCTCAGACTTGCCAAAGCTACTGTTCTCCCCTTATCATGCCCTTGCCTTAAGAGAACTTTCCAGGAACCTATTCCAGGTTTTCGAAGCCAGATTCCACACACAGAGATTTAACAGAAAATGTAAGGTGTATGTCAATGTGTTTTAGCTAGTACCTTTGGTCCCAGAAGATTTGACTTTTTTTTCTATGATCTCTTTTCAAACATCACCATTTCGATTATCTAAATCCAAGTTCCTTAGATTGTCTTACACATGTCAAACAAACACTTTTTTTTTTTTCCCCCAGTATATATAATATGTTATTCCTCAGGCACCAAGCAAGTCTAGGACCCCTTCTTCCTTTTACATGGCACAGAGTATGTTACTGTTCATGGTGCAGGTCTTACCTGTTCCCACCTCTCCCATGTATCTTGGCAGAGAGGTCCCTGCATAGCCTGCTTCCCTGCTGCCTGGCATCTGTTCCCTTGCACAGGCACATCAGGCTAGCAATCACAGTCTGTACCCTCTAGCAAAAGAAAGCCTCATCCCAAACAGCATTTAAGCTAAATACAAAAGAGATTTAGAGATGGTGCATAGGAAATAATATCATTCCCATATTACAGAAGTCCACTTTTTTAATGCACCCTACTTGGGCGCATCTTGACATGGGTCACAAAAATTTCTTGTGAAACCCATTAGGTGCTAAAGCCTTCTGTCCTGGAGTGAGCCACTTTGCAACATTTCCAATTAAGATCTTACCATCTAATTAATGTACAACATCAGTAGCACAAAATAGTCCTCTTCACCATCATTACAAACACTTTGTGACCAATTACTTGCAATTCATTTCATGCAGGCTTATGAGAGGATGTTGGCAGATATATTTGGTAGTCGACCTTGATATGGAGGCTGAAGACACCAAAAATGATGGGAAGGAACGGGGGAAAGGGGAATAGAGAGATAAGCATCAAGTGAGAAAGAAAGGTGTGAAAACAGGTAGTATGTAAACCAAGGAAGAAATTAGGGTCATTCTTTTTTCATACCCTTGCCCCACAAATGCATTTCCTTCTTTGTAGGACAATGTAAGACAGTCCATGAAAAGCTTCTAGCAATAGAAATAATTAATAATTTCTACTTTCCTAGTATCTAGTTCCCTATTATTCACTGTTCCACCCTATTCCCTACTGAGCTGGCACATCACTGCAGGCCAGAATTATATAGGCAATCAGAAAGATTGTATTGTCCCTCTATTCATTAAACTCTTTTGGGATACTTAAATTCTCTTTCATTGAGTTTCTTACTCTTTCCTGCCAGAAGGTTCTAACTTATTAAGGGGAAAACCAAGACAGCACAATGCTAATTCATTGCATTAGTAAGTGTCATCCAAATATCATTTCTTCTTCTCTAGCAATTAATCTGTGCCACTGAAATACTCCTGAAAGTTTTTCTCCCGGTTTTAATATAAGTAGTGTTTGAAAGGGCACTACTATATAACAAAAGAAATACCTGATTAACACCCAGTGGTGTATTGCAGTGTCCCAGTTTCCAGTAAGGAATTAATCCTGTTGTTCCTACTGCTTCTGTGTTATCTGGCACCATGAATAACTATCCTTCTGTAAAGTGACTGTTCTGACTAATCAGAATTCTCCAGTCAACAATTTTGGTTAAGTAAGTAAATCTATAGATATCGTGACCTCTTTTTAATATGTTCAATAATTTCAACAGTATTTCCAGATTCATATGTTGTGTAGAAATCAGCTTTGTGGTTATAAAGACTGCAAGAGGAAGGCAGACTTTCCTGTGACTCTCATTTCCATTTCTCCAGAGCAAACTGTTTGCTCAGTGGCATTGTAAAGAACGTAAGTGATGAAGGTCAGGTGAGATGGAGAGGAGAGAATGCAACTGATTAGTTCTGGCATCGTGGCTTCCAATGCAAAGCTTTTTTAAGAAGATCCAACTGGTTTCATTTCACTATAGAAATAAGATGTTTTTGCCTTTTGATCTATATTATTGGCTGAGAAAGCATAAATGACCACAGAGCTATATGTATTCTATCTTACTCTTCAATATTTCATTTCAGAGTAATATCTTTGTTAGTTTTTCAGCATTACTGAAAATCCCCCAAAAACATCTGAAATGGATATTGTTGGTTTTCTTTATTTGTTTAGTTGCTTAGAATTTGACTAATTCGTTAGTCATACATCTTGCTAGAGCACTATCACAGATTTTTAAAGCAAGCAGTTCTACCTGACACAATACCAATGCTAAGAAAACCATCTCACTGGAAGTCATTCAATATTTGGTCAGAGTGATTTCAGTTATTGGGATGCATTCATTCTGATGATGACTTCTTTGTAAATACAACCTGGAGAGCAACTTTGCAGAAAAAAAGCAAAACAGAAATCAAGTTTCTTAGTTAATCAAAGGGCTAAGCTTCTACTAAGGAAGGGACTGGGATCAGCTGATGAAATAAGCCGGCATTCACAGAACTTACTCAGCTCTAACGTCTCTGTAATGTCTCTCCCACCATCTCACAGCTGGATCCAGTGCCCATCACTGAGGTTCAAGGTACGGCATTAATTAATTTGTGTTTTCACAGTCCTTATTGCAAGCACTCTGTCTTTCATTAACAGCTCTTCTAACTCAGCATTGACATAGTTTCTGCTCTTATATACATGGTTAAGGTATCTCATAAGCTTTACAAATCTTGATGGGTCTTTTCAGGAATCCAGTAACACGTGGTGTCCTTCAAGGGTCTGTACTGGGGATACTGGTGGATGAAAAATTGGACATGAGCTGGCAATGTGCACTCATGGCCCAGAAAGCCAACCGTACCCTGGGCTGCATCAAAAGCAGCATGGCCAGCAGGTCAAGGGAGGTGATTCTGCCCCTCTACTCTGCTCTGGTGAGACCCCACCTGCAGTGCTGCGTCCAGCTCTGGGGCCCTCAGCACAAGAAGGACACGGACCTGTTGGAGCGGGTCCAGAGGAGGGCCACAAAAATAATCTGAGGGCTGGAGCACCTCTCCTACAAGATCAGCCTCAGAGAATTGGGGTTGTTCAGCCAGGAGAACAGAAGGCTCAGGGGAGACCTTATTGTGGCCCTTCAATACATAAAAAGGAGCTTATAAGAAAGATGCAGAGAGGCTTTTTACCAAGGCCTGTAGTGACAGGCCAAGGGGCAATGGTTTTAAACTGAAAAGAGGGTAGGTTTAGATTGGACCTAAAGATGAAATGTCCTATGATGAGGGTGGTGAGACACTGGAACAGGTTGCCCAGAGAGATGCCCTTTCACTGGAAATGTTGAAAGTCAGGTTGGACGGGGCTTTGAGCAACCTGATCTAGTGAAAGATGTCCCTGCCCATGGCAGGGGGATTGGACTAGATGGTTTTTGAAGGTCCCTTCCAACCCAAATCATCCTATGATTCTATGACATGAAATCTAGGGCTTGATCACGTTTTATGGATGCAGCTGTGCAATGCAAAGCACAGTGTGTCAGTGCTAACCTGGCCTGTCTTTGAGCACATGGGATGTGACCACATCTCTATGTGGAGATCCATTGTATTGGGTCTGTCTGAGATGGAGTTCATCTTCCCAATAGCAGCCCTCAGAATGCTGTGCTTTTTGTTGTTAGCTAGAAGGGTGTTGATAACACACGAGTGTTTTGGCTACTGCTGAGCAGTGCTCGCACAGCATAAAGGCTGTCTCTCCGACTTTTCCCCCCCACCTCACGAGTAGGCTGGGGGTGGGCAAGATCTCGGGAGGGGACATAGCTAGGAGAGCTGACCCAAACTGACCAAAGGGATATTCCATACCATATGACGTTGTCTCAGCAATAAAAGCTAAGAGAAAGGAGGAGGAAGGGGGAACATTGGTTATTTATGTTTGTCTTCCGGAGCAACTGCTATGTGTACCGAAGCCCTGCTTCCCAGGAAGTGGCTGGACATTGCCTGCTGATGAGTAGTAGTGAATAAAATCTTTGTTCCCGTTTTTTTGCTTCCGCTCACAGCCTTTGCTTTTGCTTTTTTTTTTTTAATTAAACTGCCTTTATCTTGACCCACAAGGATTTTGGTTTTTTTTTTAATTTTTTCCATCTCATTTTCTCCCCACCTGTCCTGCTGAGAAGGGAAGTGATAGAGCGACTTGGTGGCACCTGGCATCCAGCCACGGTCAAACCCAACTCATTCATTTAGAACTTTTAGTACAAAATTGTACATAATGCTGTCTAGCTTCCTCTCAGAAGATGTAAATGTCACTGCTGCCACAGGCGGAATGGATTTAGTCTTGAAAGTCCTAAGCAATAGTTTCTAGAGAAAGCCTATGCTTTCTTGGATGCTCAAACTAGGAGTCCTTCTGCTCATCTCAGTGTGAGGGTTTGACCTGGCAGAAGTGGGAAGTTTTGAGGACACACATTCTGAACCAAGTTTCACACAAAGTTAAAAAAAGTTCCAGAATATGAAAGGGAAAGGTTAGAGCTGTGCCTACTACAGAAATCTGGATTACTGTTCATACTGTAATAACTCTTTCAGTAACAAAATAGAACTCTGGCCCTTCCATTGATATTTGAGCTTTGGTTACCACTAGGCAAAACCCATGGACATTCCAGGTCCTGCCCGGAACTTACTTGCCTATCTCAGACAAAGTGAAGCAGCTTCACTAAAGTAGCTGGTTGAGTGCCCTATCCAGGAATACCTCTAATAGGTAAGCAACTGCTACAGTTCCCTCACATGGAGGAATAAACTGAAGCTGGAAGTGTTTTACACATGCCAGATGAGTACAATAATCTCATAATCATTGAATAAAAGTATGTTGAGCAGTTCTTCAGTCATGTTTTGTGAGAGAAATTTGAGTGAGGCACTTAACTTCAGGAGATGTTTTAAGATTTTAAGTCCATTTCTTCAGTGCGGAGAAAGTTTCCTAAATCCTTGGGGAAGAAGGGTATAGTTTAAAACACACTCCCCTCTTTAGGGGAGCGGAAATCACATTCTTGCTTTCCATAGGCAGGTTCCTGATCAGATAGGCTTTTGCAGATCCCTTTTCCACCAATCACTACATCTGAGTATTGATCTTCAATGGAGATCTACCAAATATATGGAAAATACAAACATGGCAACTGAAATTCATAACTACTGGAGTCACAGACTGAATAGAGACATTGGTTCACAGCTGTTCACAATTTTCCTGTCACTTCTCCCTTCTGCCCCACAGATGCCAACCAACCTTTCCTTTCACACAGTCTGTTTTTTCTCTGGTATACAAATTATATCCACATCAAGTGTTCCTAGCTGGAATTTAGCTTGATATTTGCTGTGTTTCTCCTAGAGAAAGGCTTGTTCCTCTGAAAGCTTGTCTGCTTTTAGCTGTATACATACATACGTATATACACACAAGCTAGGCAAATAAAAATATTGCTTATTCCCACAAACTTTGTTTCTCTTTTGTATGAGTATCCATATACCTAATCTAGGATTTTGCTAAGTATTCCTGTGCAAAAATGTATGTGCTGCATCCTCTTTTTGCTAGAGAATTGAAACAAAGGCTATATTACTTTACGCAGTGGTGTTTCCAGATCATGGTTCTCAGAGTGATTAATTTTCAAGCTGACCCCGTATCAGGGTGTATTTTTGTTTCCTTGGAGTTCTGGTTTCTGCACAAAGGGAAACTGTGGTGCAGACAGGAACCCTCTGTGCTCTGGATGCTCTGTGGATTTAGCATGAGGGTGACTGTCCTGGTTTCGGCTGGGATAGAGTTAATTTTCTTCCTAGTAGCAGGCACAGTGCTGTGTTTTGGATTTAGTAGGAGAAGAATGTTGATAACACACTGATGGTTTAGTTGTTGCTAAGTACTGCTTATGCTAGTCAAGGACTTTTCAGCTTCCCATGCTCTGCCAGGTACACAAGAAACTGGGAGGGGGCACAGCCAGAACAGTGGATCCAAACTGACCAAAGGGCTATTCCATACCATATGACATCATGCTCAGTATATAAACTGGGGGGGGTTGGCCAGGGAGCAGCAATCACTGCTCGGGAACTGTCTGGGTATCGGTCGTCGGGTGGTGAGCAATTGCATTGTGCATCACTTGCTTTGTATATCATTATTATTATTATCATTATTATACTGTTACTATTAGCATTACTATTTTACTTTATTTCAATTATTAAACTGTTCTTATCTCAACCCAGGAGTGTTTCTCACTCTTACTCCTCCGATTCTCTCCCCCATCCCATCGGGGTAGGGGGAGTGAGCGAGCGGCTGCGTGGTGCTTAGTTGCTGGCTGGGGCCATGGCTGGACCCATGAATTTATACATTGACATAGTTTTGTTTTCTGTTTTGTTCTCAAATAATTTCCTACTAAGTCCCAGGATTTGATCTGTTGGGTTCTTCTGTTTGTTTGGTTGGTTGTTTTGCCATCTGGTAGGTACTGAGCACATTTTTTCATTGATCTATCTCTCATAACCTCAAGTCTCACTCATGTAGCATTAATGGTCACCTCGGAGCCTGTCATTTTGTACACGAAGCTGACAGTCTTTCTCCTCACATGCAGCACTTGACATTTATCTAGACTGAATTTCATCTTTCATTTTATTGCTCACTCAGTCTCATAAGTTCCCTATGTAGTTTTTCATAGTGATCTCCTGTCTTTTTTATTTTGAATCACTTCATATCACCAACAGACTTTATCACCTCAGAGCTCACTCTCTTTTCCAGGTCACTTATGAATATGCTGTCTGGAGAACAAATGTATGCTGTATAGAGAAGAGCTCTTAGTGGAAGGCACTGTGAACGCTTCAACACTTTGACTTTAGTACAAAAGCATCCACCTGAGAATTTTGTGGTAGAAGTGCCTGTCAAATGCTAATGGATGGACGACTTTGCAAGCCCTCATTTGGATGTTCCCTATGGAGACAGGTGCAGCAGACTGCAACAATCCAGGCAAGAGAAAGGGTTTCCAGATAGACACATCAGAGGAGATAAGGAAATAGTAATTCCCACATAATGTGGGAAGGATTGATCAATATTATGACTGCGTACAGCTATATTTAAATGCTGTGCCCATAATTTGTTAGGGTTAGGAAGATTCTCTGGCCACTACTCTAAAGGCCAGAGTCATATGCATTGCCATCTTGTTCCAGATGTTTGTTTGAAAGTAGGTTTTTCCATTCTTTGAACTGTTTTCATTGGGGATTAGTTTGGGTTTGGTGTTGTTATCCTGCTATCCCATTGCTTTAAATCAGGTAATACAAATCTGGAAGTAAAATGCATGTGTCATACTGAAATGGAGTTATTATTGCATGGAATTATTATAAAAGGGCATCTTCCTTATCATCAGGGAGATGAAATGTCTTTGAAAAGAAATCAGTCATCAGCTAAATGTGTAATTCAAAGCAGAGCTGCACCAGCTAACAGGGCAAACGTAAACTTTGTCTCTGTAAGCAAGACAGTAGCAAATAAGAAGGTGATTTTTCCTCTCTGTCTGGAGATGACAGGACTACTCAGGAAAGACCACTAATGTCTTCATTTAAAAACATATGCTGGAAAATTGGAAGGTATCAGAGGTCACAAGAATGTTATGAAAACCTACATCATAGTAAAAGAAGAAACTCATGTTAAAAAAAAAAAAGACTAAGAAGTAATTTGAAAATGACAATATGCAGAATCTAAAAAAAATCAAAACTAGAATTGATGCTTGAAGTGAAATAATTGACTGTTGGGTCAGATGGATGTGATGGATTCTATTACTTCAGATATTTCAGTTGTGAGTAGGTATTTTTGTACAAGGACAATCTAACTGAAAGAGAAGTTACATTCCTGTTATGCAAGCTGTTTTGTAGTTGATACTGCCTTTGTCATGCTTTGGGCTTTAAAATGTACAAATATATAAACTCAGCTTCAGACATAGGAGTAATTGTATACAAACTAACGTTTATGGAGAGAAGTTCAACTGGTCAGAATATATATTGATTAAAATTATTTTTAGCAGCAAAAAGATAATTATACTGCATATACGGGCTCTATAAAGTGGCAAGGTATTCACAGTCCTTTGTTTCTACGTCTCTGTGGTCAAACTGCAAAATCATCTTCTCATAATAGCGTGAAGCTCTCTACCCATTTCAATCACCTGTTTGAGAAATGGTTGCACATTAGTATGAGCCTTTATGCCAGAATTTTAATATCTAAGAATAATTTTCTGCACAGTGTTAACTGTCAGGTATACTCCAAGTCAGAAATACCTTGGGCACAACAGAGAAGCAATGATTAGTGGGGCTTTCTTACTTCTGCTCTCAACTCAAGCACTAGTATTTTCATCTTCTGATCAGATGGCAAGATACAGTTGTTACTGAAGAACTAGATTTGAAGGACTGCAATTGGTCTTAGTGTAATGACTTATCTAATTAGTAACTGAGAACTTCATCTCCTATTATCCTTTACTTTTTCAGTATTCCATAGACATAAATAATCCTCTTCCTGATGGCTGAGTTTGAACCCAGCAGTCCCAGAACCAACACTGCAGTATCTTTCCCAGTGATCTGATGTAAAAGACTTGTTCCACCTAAATGCTTTATCATTGTAGCTTTAAATATTTTGGTACAATTTCATAATTTTATAATTAGTCCATTAACTCTTGTGTTGTATGATATATTTCTCTTGAGAAGACTTTTATCCCGAGGGATTTTGATATTTGTGTTAATAGAACAGAAGCATTATGCGTAAGTTTTTCCTTGATCTTTAGAATTTCACTGAGAAGTGCCATTTGGGAATGCATTGATTAGTTTTAATCACAGAGTTGGATCATTAAATAACATGTATCTAGCATAAACAATTATTTTACCCCTTGACTATTTTATGCAGGTCTTGAATAAAGAATAATTTCACACTAAAAAATAATTAGGACACCAAAGGTAATGTATTTACCACACAAAGACAACTGACTACATTTTTCATTGCTGCTATTAGTACCTGCAACAACACTTCAGCTCTTATTTTTGCTTGTGAGTTTTAATGTATGTAATATCTACTGTGCTAGGTCATCACCATGGCTCTCCTTTTGATACCACAAAGCAATCATGCACATGATTAAAGCTCTGTGCTTCATGCTTCAGGACATCCAAGGGCTTTCACTGTTACACGTATTACAGTACTACGTTTCAGTGATTCCATTTACTTGCAGGCTTAGGTGTTGCCAAATCACAGCCTTTTTTCCTATATGCAATAAATATTGACATCCTCTGTCAGTTATTCCCAACAAGTCATGCAGCTAGTAGTAGTAAAAATAAGATCCAAAATACATATAACAATGTGATTCCATGGGAGAATATTGGTGTTTAAAAAACACCCCTCAAGCTCAGTGTGCATCAATAAACAGAATGAAATTTCCATGTGATTTGCTAGGAAACAATTTAAGTCACAATTTTCAGGGAGGTTTATTTTTATGATGAGGGTAAACTTGATTAAAGAAAGTAACTCTGTGATTAAAAGTGCTTAAAAATGACTGATTGGATGTTTTGCCCCAGAATCCGTGCTGTGGAGTGGTGTCTTAGTGAAGCACTATGAATGAATTCAGTTTTCTAGAGGTAGGTATCTGGTGCCATTTGAAATGCCTTTGGTATCGTGCTAGGCCTTCACATGCTACTGCAGAAGGGCACAGCTCTTCTACAAGTCCTGAATGGTACCAGTCAGCACCAATGGATTCTCTAGAACATCTCCAATCTTACATTTTGATAACTGAATCATACCACATATGGTCCAAATAATTAAAAAATATGGTGTGACATCCAGAGCACCTTCTGCATCACTACCATTTCTGTGCTGCTGAGCTGTTAAGAGCATGAGGTCAGCTGAGTGCCAAGGAGAGCCTCACACCTCTTCGACAAACTCCTCCAGCCTTTGTAGCCCTGCCTGCTCCCAGGCGTACAGAAGAGATGCTCCATTGATTACTCTGTCAATGGGGCAAGGTGCAGCTTTGGGAGTTAAAGAATCACACAGAATGATCCAACCCATAGAATCATAGAATAGTTTGGGTTGGAAGGAACCTTCAAAGACCATCTAGTCCAATCCCCCTGCCATGGGCAGAGACATCTTTCACTAGATCAGGTTGCTCAAAACCCCATCCAACCTGATTTTCAACATTTCCAATGACGGGGCATCCACAACTTTTCTGGGCAACCTGTTCCAGTGTCTCACCACCCTCATCATAGGACATTTCATCTTTAGGTCCAATCTAAACCTACCCTCTTTTCAGTTTAAAACCATTGCCCCTTGGCCTGTCACTACAGGCCTTGGTAAAAAGCCTCTCTGCATCTTTCTTATAAGCTCCTTTTTATGTATTGAAGGGCCACAATAAGGTCTCCCCTGAGCCTTCTGTTCTCCTGGCTGAACAACCCCAATTCTCTGAGGCTGATCTCGTAGGAGAGGTGCTCCAGCCCTCAGATTATTTTTGTGGCCCTCCTCTGGACCCGCTCCAACAGGTCCGTGTCCTTCTTGTGCTGAGGGCTCCAGAGCTGGACGCAGCACTGCAGGTGGGGTCTCACCAGAGCAGAGTAGAGGGGCAGAATCACCTCCCTTGACCTGCTGGCCATGCTGCTTTTGATGCAGCCCAGGGTACGGTTGGCTTTCTGGGCCATGAGTGCACATTGCCAGCTCATGTCCAGCTTTTCATCCACCAGTATCCCCAAGTCCTTCTCCTCGGGGCTGCTCTCAATCCCTTCATCCCTACAGCCTGTATTGATACTGGGGGGTTGCCCCGACCCAGGTGCAGGACCTTGCATTTGGCCTTGGCATGTACTGGACTGCAGAGAAAATGCTCTGCTGCCATCACTGCTCGCTAGTGATTATGCTTAACAAGAGAGCAAACTAGATAGATGAACTGAAAAAAAATGGACACAGTTAAATAGATGGTAACAAGCTATAGCGATATTTTAATTTAAAAATGCCTAGAAAATAAACTATTGGACTTAGATATTTACTTGTCTTCATTGTTCATCTTACTATTTTTTTTTTCATAATTTTGTAATATATATTGGCTCAGTATAAAGATTATGTATCTGCAAAACACTGTGCATCACCTGATTACCTGTTCATGAACTTGGAAAAGGATAATTTTTTCTCCTCACTGGAAGTCTTTTGGATTTGAAAAGATAATAGTTAAAATTCTGTACATGCTCTCTCTTCCCTTTCTGCAGCAGTGGCAATGAAGAAATTGTTCTGTAAAACACCTTCCACTATTTAAGAAACTTGTCTTTTGCACTTCACTTGATAACTTTTCCTTTCCTATGTAATCCTTGTTCTTTTGCTTGTAAAGCATGATAATGTAAAATTATTCAAGTAATTACAAAAACAGCATCTTTATTTTCTACGTCCTGTCTTATTTTTGTATTTTAGAGGTAATAGGGTACCTTTTTAAATATAGCTAAGTTAATGGATAAAATCTGTAGTAACTTATGTTATGAACTACATTTGATATGTTTCTGGGAAATGCTTTAGCCACGATGTTGTTGCAAAAAAGGAAAGCTAGTACTTCCTCTTCTCCTTTTGTATGAATACAGTGATCATTGGGTTTGATGCTGTGCATGACTCTGTAGGTCCTCTTGAGATGAGCTAAAGGCACCCCCACTGGGCTGGGCCACTTACGAGTATGGATTGTGGGAATGCCTGCTTTCTGGAAAGGGTTTCTTAATGAGTTGGAAGCCAAATCTTTCAGCACCCACAGAAGATTGACGTGTGTCTGGTCTTGCCCAGGATGAGAACACAAAGCATCTGCCAAACCCTACTGTTAAGACAGATGGGATTAGGGTCTGCATTTCTGCACTTGAATGTCTAAACTCCACCCAACCCTGGGGAGGTGTCCAAATCTTTCGTAGATTTGAGCATTAATATTCCCATATATCAGTTCCAACTGAAAAATGATCAGATTCTTCTCTTAGAACCCCCATATTCCATCAGAACCCCCTGAAACCAGTGGCCAAAAATTGTGCATGGGGTACAATACTGGCCTGATGCAATTCATAAAAAATGACAACAGGGATGGATTTCTGACAGCAGTGAGGCAGCCCAAAAGCTTGGATCTTGACAGTGACATCAATCAACCATGAAAAAAATGGAAGTTACCGGTTTTTACCACATAGCAAATCTAAAAGAGCACCTGGTAGATTTTCAGAGGAATTTGGAGTTGGCGTAGCTCTTTGCAAATAATCCATTTTTAGTCACTACAACTTTTTTTTTTTTGGTGGAATAGCACTCTAAATACATTTTCAAAACCTTCATATTCTTTAAGACAACTATATTAGTTCAACCTTTTAAAATTTACTTTTTTCTTAGCCAATTGCAGACAGCAGACCTCTAGCAAATCTATTGACTGCACCTTTGGTTTAGGCTGGTGCTATTTGTTGATGCTCAGTCAAGACAGGTAGAAAAATATTCAGCATCATTCATGAATTTTGATAATTCCCATTTAATACGCAGCATCTTAAATCCAATGCATAAGAAAGTGAGAAAAACAACTAAAATGAATAGACAAATCACCTGGCCCAATCTCTAAGAATAAACAATGATAAAGTTTCAAAAATATCTTGAAAGTCTACTGAAACATGGCTTTTTATATGCCACTGTATAAAGGCCTTTGCATACTTACGGTAACATAAAACAATAATAACTTACAAACTACAATGAAAAAATGCACTGTGGCATTATAGGTTGTAATCGTAAATGTTAAAATTCATACTTTCTCTTCACATAACAGTACCATATATATCTGAAGAAGAAGAAGTATTTATTTATACTATTTTTTAACATTTTTCTTAGTAGACATTGCTCAAAATTATTTTTTTCTTCATTTATTTTTCACCCCAATATTTTCTGGGGTTTTTGTTGGGTTTTTTTAATGTTGGTTTACACCATCGGTGTTATAATATTCTGAGAAGTTGGGACACAGAGCAAAGCACTATTAAAACCTTTTAGTAAGATTTCCCTCTTTTATGCCACAGTGACTCATTAGCATTCCCATTCAGCAAAACAATTAAGTGGGTGCCTAAACTTAGGCTTGTAAGGGGCTTCAATTTGAAGATGGATGCTGCAGAGTTTAAAATAAAGCTCAAGACATTTTTCAGATTCGGGGCCTCATTAGTTTCACCATATTTGAGGTATGCTGTATCAAAGCGCCACACAAGAGCACCCAGCAGCAGTGTAATCACAGCCACCTGAGAAGTCTGTAAATAATGGCAATGCTTTTTATTAGTCCAAATAGTATAGCTGGAAAAGTAGGAAAGATGAAGAAGGGCCTTTACATACAATCCTTTACGACTTGCCAGTGTTGCAGAATTTCTGCCTCCCTTGAGTGGGTAAGTAGTGAGAAAACTAAAGGTGACTTGGATATCATTTAATGGGATGGAAGCTCCTACAGCCCAGGAGCTAATGTTAGCTGAGTAATATGTATGAATTCCTTTTACAAGCGACATTTGGCTTTTCTTTGCCTATGCAGAAAGTTTCAAAATTTGTACTATAAAATTGTCTTATGCTTCTTGTAGAATTTATACTACTATGAATGCAATTTTGCATTCAATGATAAGATGCTTTGCAACTGAGGTAATTTGTAAGATCTGTTATAAAGCTACAAACAGAAACAGATTTTAGTATCTTTCCTATTTCTGTTTTGCTGCAAATAAAGTGAATTTTGCCATCTCTAACCTTTGGTAGTGTCTTCCTGCTGTCATCCATAAAGCAAAGACAGCTGCACAGGACAGTTCCATATTCTCTAACAATACAGATTACCAATTCATTGTATAAAAGACTGAAAAATAACCCCCAACAACTAACAAGTCACAATAAACCCTAGCAGCAAGATGAGCTTTGGAAAAATCTCACTTACACATTAAGGACTGGGATTGTAACTATTTATACATCATCTATCTTGACTTCTAAGAGACACCTGTGTACTGAATCTGAGGGAGAGCACAATTAACATTATTAAATTGCACATTGTTGAAGCTTTATATGATACATAGGCAACTTTATAAAAAATTGTTGAACGTAGAGGACTAGAATTTAAAAGTCTTCTAGGCACTAGCTCTTCTACTGATGTGCCTTCTCATCCATTTATCACCTTTGAAGTTGCATGTACCAGCCCTTAAAGTGGCTGTCCTGAACTCTGCCTAACTCACAGAGCCCTGAGAATTTAATAAATAATATATCCAAAGTAGATTCCTATCTTTGGATAGCAAGTGTTTGATAGATGAATATGACTTGATTAGGAAAGGACTAGAGCACACGAGGCTAAGAATTAGGTGCCCCAATACCTTTAAAAATCTGTCCCCTGCAGTATATGTGTATTTAAATTCAGATACTTGCTTATATACTGTCTGAGACTGGGACAGTGATGGTTTTGCTAAGCATGGCAATGCCATTTCCAAAAAACCCAGTCATGCTAAACTGTATAGAAGGAGGGAGTAAGGAACCTCTACTTCATGAACAGCAATTCAGTTTTAGTTTCTTACATTGTTCTATTTTTCATTATACATCCCATTTGATACTAAATCTGAGCTACTTCTAAATAGAAATATTTTCTAAAAGACTGGTTCCATCCACTAAGTTTTTTATCCCATTTCAGGGCAGGAGTTGGGTCTAACTATCTTCTGCAGTCCTTTTGCCCTATTTTTTTGGACGCCTACCCTGTCTTCAAAGAATTTTCACTTCAGTTTTGCATACTAATAGCAGATGAATTGATTCATGAACTAAATCAACCATCTGACTCAAAAGAGAGCCAAATTCTTCACCCTTTTAAATCTTGAATAAAAAACTAAGTGTGCGGCAAATTTCTCCATGGAAAATACTGCAAAAGCTATGTTGTGAGAAAGAAGGAAAGAACATTTATGTTCAGTGGGTCTTCCAGAGTTTGCAATGACATCCTCTTTCTGTGCTAGTGGGAAAAGCTTGAGATGATACTATATATTAAATTTTGAAGAGTTCCTGCTGGATCATGCTGCTGCTCTGTGACTTATCAATCAAGAACACAATAGGTCATAATTTTTAAGAAATTGTCATGATGGGAGAACTTCTCACTTTGGTATTTATTAATGGCTTTTCTTCTGAATATGGAAGCATGCATATACATTTAATATTCTTTGCTCCAATTCAAACTGTTTCACTATTTGCTCAATTCAGACACGAATAAGGGCAGAAATAAATGTAATCCCAAAGTCCCAAAACCAGGTATCAATTCACTGTAACTAAAACTGGAACACACTGCAGATCTTATAACTTCCAGTCTGATTACTAGACTATTAGGCACAATTTCCCATTATGTAATTAATTTAATCTTGCTTCGTATTTCCCAAAAAGAGAGTAAGAACATTTTTGACAAAGAGCATTTCACATTTACACATACTAGGAATTACCATAGGAATGAATCACACTATGATTAGGATTAGGTTTTGTCTAAAGCTCCAGGCACAGCAGATAAAAGGCTGTAGTTGTAATACTTGCTGCTATGCAATATGAAAGATTTATTTCATGCCACAATAGTCCTTACCTCTTACACAATAAGCACCATCTCCTGATCATACTGCCTCACCCTCCTATAGCCATGAAATAATTTAACACAGCGGTATTCTCTTGTCCCCATCATTCTGTGGGATTATACCCTGTGTAATTCCAATTAATTGTTCTTTTGGTTTGGGTTTGGTTTAGAATCTGTTTTAAACCTTGATATTCTCATTACTCATGAATCATCCAGTGCTTTCTGTTTGCTCCTGAATTCTTAGCTTCAGTATATTGGGTGGCAATGAGTTACACTGGTAGCTCCCTTTCCTATGTACTTTTTTTTAGTATCAGCTTTATTGTTCACACGTCTGCAGCTATGCTTGCTTTGGCATCTCTGAAAGTCCTGCATATTTGGAGTCAAACTCTGAAAATTCTCACCAGAGCATGAGATTAGGAATCTACAGGTTGGGGACTGAATAAATTATACACATGAGCATTATATTCTTCTCCTGTACATAATAATGCTACAAGCATAAGAGAGAAAGTAGCTTATTAATGTCATCTGAAGTCTAAGAGTTTCAAGAGATAGTCCAATCTCGTATCATATTCTAGTCCTCTTTTATGTTGAACAGACTGTCTTCTCTGATGTAATGCTGCCAATCTGCCCTTTCCATTTTCTCTTACGGCCAGACTAATTTTTATGTATTTCATGCCCTTTGGGTCTAAATCTGCTTAGTAGTACTCAGAAGCCAAGTTTCTAGGTGCCTTTGAAATGCTAGAGAAGAGAAAGCTGGACAGATTGTCCAGGGTTCCATTTACCTTGTATCTATTTTAAAAGAACATTAAATCAAAGATTTAAAGCACCCTTGTTAATTACTACTTGCTATAGTTAATTATAGGACAAGATGGCAAAGTAGCCTACTGAGTCATTTGGATAGACCTTGCAAAGATTTGATCTTCTGCGATGCTATGTCTTGAATTTCAAGTTGAACAGAAAATTCAAATCTATGATCTGCATTAGTTAAACACTGCAGCCTTTGGGTTCAGGACTAATACCTGTGTACACAGGATAATCATCTCCAGCCTTCTAAGAATTTTGTGAATGCTAACTAGTTACTGTTTATATAACTTTTCAGAAACACACAGTGCTATGCGACTGGCCAGTTATAGGATAGAAGACCCAATAGCTACAGTATGGGTTATGGAAACAGAGAATTTAATTCCCTACTTTATCACATACTCTCTGTGTGATACAAAGCAAGTTATCTCATCTCAGTAATGGCATCTGTACTGAACCTAAGCTGCCTGGTCACAGCAATGTCACATGCTCATATACTCTGGAGACCTGGTTCCAGGCATCTACCTTGTCCTTGTAAGCAACCAGAATGAGGACTTACTAAAAATCCCACCTTCCTTGTAAATGGTAAATCAGTCCCTTCTAAGATGAATCTTGGGCTCTCTTGCATGCACGATATTAGTCCTGTGACGTCACTGCAAAGGCAGGCAAGAAATACGAAAATGGCCAGACACCTGCTGCTGGGGTGGATCTGCTGTCACTGCAGATAAAGGTGCCTTTGGATGCACTTTACAATGCGGAAGGTACTAGAGATTTTCCTACTGTGTGCAGCAGCTGGCTTACCCTAAACCTGTCCCGTGGTGGAGTCACCATCCCTGGAAGCGTTCAAAAAATGGGTAGACGTGGCACTTTGGGACATGGTTTAGTCTAGTCTACCCTTGATTGGTTTAGTGTGGACTTGGTAGTGTAGGTTAATGGTTGGACTGGATGATCTTAAAGGTCTTTTCCAACCTAAACAGTTCTATGATTCTATGATTCTATAACATGGTCAATTGGTGAATCTGCTTTCAAAAAACAGTGTACACGGACCCTATGTTTTCCAGTTCTCCTTCTGCAAAACGACGGCGGATTATAATTAATAATGCCTAACAGAGGTGTTACGGAGATGAACGTGTTTTGAAAATGGCTCAGATACTATTTTAGATGGGGACTATAAGTATATGTTACTGATTGTAATTGCATCAGTTCCATGTAGTATATTACATAAAATACACTAAAGGCATGATAATTCATTATTATTTTTAGTACTAATAAAAAATAACTATAGACAATTATCTGTAAATATCAATATTTGCATAATGATCCAAGAGGAAATCTAATACTTCTGAAATGCATCCAGATGGTGTCATTTCTAAAACATTCAGATAATAATCCTTATAGTTGGTAGAATCAGATCTCCAGCTTCTATATGTATGTTCTCCAGTACTTACAACCCTAAAAACATAAACACCAAAATCATAATCTTGATTACAAAAAGAATATACTAAACTGTCTTTTTGCATTCACTTGGACAGCTGGGGTCCAGCTGGGTTCATCCATGAAAGCCTTTCCATATGCAAAAAGATTAGGTCTTAGAGTAATAAAAGATGAATCACTGATAATTCCATGAACTAAAGACAGGAGAGGATGGCTACAAGGTCTTAATGTTAAGTTGGTGATGGGCATCTGGCTGATCAGATAATAAATCCACAAAAACAAAGTTTGCAAGGCCCTGCTCTTTAGCAAATATTTAATTTATCAATGTTAACCTTACATAGGGGCCTATTACTAATCACATTAGTTCAACTGACTATGAACTAGCCACACAATTTTGGCTAAGGGAATGGTAATGCACTGTGCTGAATATGGTTGCTCTATTATCCAAGGATTAATTGCCTAATTGACAGAACACTGAAAAGAGCAAAAAACCCATCCTTTTGGTTTGGTTGGGATTTGGATTAAATACTAAAAATATATGTATTGAAGAAATGGGTTATATATGATTTTGTTTTGGTCCATAATTAAATTGAATTTTGTATTTCTTCCTCTGTAGATCACTGCTGATATTTTATAGCAGGATACCAAAGAACTACTTTTATTCTATGTTTTTTAGAGCAGAGCTCATTTTGCAGCAGACGACACATGAAGAAAGAGCTGGACCATGTAAAGGCAATCAAATATAACCACAACACAGGAGTTTTCAGTTGTCTAGGGATAGCTTTTTTCCTTTAATCTAAAGTAAGTGATATACATTATGAGCCTTCTAATGAAGATGAAAACATAACGATCCCCAGTATAAAACCAAGTTGCTTTTCAATTACATTAAAGCTCATTATAAATTCATCTCTTCTACAACATGTTTTACAGAAATCAAAAAGCTTCATGAGAAAGCTTTATGGGAACATGATGATGGCACAGTGTTCTGATTCTGAATCACATCCTTTTCTTTAATGAATCAAATATAGAGTGGAAAATACGAAGTAAAATACCGAGAAAAAATTAAGGCACTAAAAATAAGTTCAGCTAAGTACTAAATAGGAGTAAAATGAATCAAACCTTTAAATGTCATCTTATTAAGTAGCTGAATGCCATGCAACAACTGCCTTAACCAAAAAGAGTAGAGAAAATATCAGAAAGGGCAAGCATGGAGATCTCAATATTTGGAAAGCTTGCCCTTTGTACCTTTTACACTGCAAACGTGAGGGATGAAGGGGCAACACTCAAAGGCTAAGAATACAGTCTCTCAGCACATAAAGAGCAAAGGGATAATGAGAATGCAAAAGATGACAGCACTTGGATAAAAGCCAGTCATACAAAGATATCAGCACAGAATAATAGAAGAGACTGGCAGACATCCCAAATCAATTAAGGAAGATTACTACAGCATAGGCCAATATACTTGCCTTCAGAAAGCCTAAGATGTGTATAACAAAGTTCCAGCATAGCTACAAAAAAGGGAATAAAATGTGAATTTGGGGATGTAGGAGGAAAATTAAGGCAATGTTAACTATAAATCAAAGGAAGCCACAAATGTATTGTGATTTCATTAAATCTGTTTGACACCTCAGTATGACCTACACAGGGTCTCAAATCACTGATTGTAGACTGTACCTAAGACAGTAATTCAGTGGGTGTGGAACATACTGAGACACTTCATCCTGCAACCAGGTAGACTGTCACTTGAGGTTCAGTACTCCTGGAAAGATACAAATTGGTCTAAGCTCCCAAGACCTTAATCTAGTCAAAGTGTGAGGTATTCTTACCAAACCAGGCATGTCTAACATGATGGATTTCCATTTTTTAAATGAATAATGTTTAATGGAGACTAACAAAAAAAACCTACAAATAAACTCCTGCTCATAAATCAGTTCTGGTTGTAAATAAGCACAAGGCCATTTCCATCACTCCCTCAGGAAGGGAAAAATTATCACCTTGGGTACCTTAAAACTCAGGATGAAAGTGAAGTAACCCATAAATGCTGTGCATGGTAGTTCAATATACGTTAATAATTGGTTATTTGGGCTACAGCTAATAATCACTTACTTGGACTACAGCTGATGGCTGGCAATCACATTGAGACTGTATCTGAAAATACACATCAATTGACAGGAAGTAAAGCTATTAAAATCATCTACTGTTCAACTTTTATGAATAACAAACTAACATTCCTGATTCAGTTCTTTAAACCACAGCTCCTTCCACTGCAATTACGGACTGAATTCCAAGCTAAGAAAGTACATCTTCCTTGGATTCAATTTCTTCATGTTCTCAAATATGTAATATAAGAACAGTGCTTCTCATTTTTCATCTAAATATATGTTTACACTATTTAAAGTCTAACAGACTTAGAAGGGAATTGTCAGGCAAACAGAAATTGTCCCTTATGCTTAATTTGCTTTTTCTTCTGTGCCTTCTGCAACAGAATTTAGAAGAATGCATTATTATTCCTTCTGTAGCGAGCTATTATCCTTATTTTGTTTATGAAAACACTAAGAAAATACGATACAAAAATGGTCAGACTGTAAATCATAGATTGGCTACCTCCCTCACAGTCACAAAGCTAGGTTACTGGACCTGAGTTCCTTTTCATCACTGACTAGATCTGACGATGAACATAAAATAGGGTCTCTCTCTTCTGCAAATATATTAGAAGACAGTGTGTGTGTGCAGGTGCGTACACAAATTACTCTAACAGTAAATAACCAGTACTGTGTGGATAGGTAGAAGTGTCAGCTGTAAGAATACAGTCAAGATAAGCACGTAACTTCCCATACAGAATCTTACACCAACACCGTTTTCAATTACTTAAATAAATTCATTCTCTGTTAAAACTGTGAGGCTTCATCAGAAAACATTGTTTAAATGCTTTCGTAAAATCTGCAGTAAACCTCTTTTATCTCTTTTTATCCAAGAAAGAGCCTGACCATTTTGCCCTCTACAAATTGTTCTTTTCAGATCTCAGTGACTCAGCTGATTTTGTTCCAGATTAGTTTACTTTGAGAACTGACTGAAGACCACAGCAGCAGATTCTGTAGTCCTGAAGTTTTAAGCAAGGATATGTCTTTCATAGGTAAATGTTTGTAGGTTTCTTTATTGGAGTCTTTTTAGATTTGCACCACCACCATGATGCGCTCAGTCTAAAACAGCTGTCTGTTTATAGCAGTCAGTGTGTGGCATGTCACTTTTTGGACATGTGGATTTGCACAGGGTAAATTCAGATGTCAGACTGCTAAAGAAAATTCATTCCCACTTCCACTGACTTTTGATATAGGGCAGCTGCCATTATAGCCATACAAACAGCAGATCTCTCCAAAACATCTAACACAGTGAGTAATCCCACAGTCCTTATTTAAACTGAGGGTGGGGAATGCTGTAATGCAAATATGCCTAATCATGTGCTGAACTGGTCAGTGTTAATGGAATGACTAAAAAGTTCATGGTCCATTTCTCCTCTCCCTTCCCAAGCAAATTTGCAACAGCAATAGACATACAATTGTAATGCCTGGATATCTACTTTGGCTGCAGATGATGCAACTCTTCTGAAAATCATGTTTCCAAAATTAGTAGGCAATTTTGGAAACACAGGTCTAAATCCGTTTTCTGGTGTCCTGCAGTAAACTAAATCAAGTCAGGCTTAGAATTCATGTCTCCAAAGCCCATTTCCAATATGTTAGATGTTAATGCCCTGCCTAGGAAGGTCACCAAATTCTCATACACTGTTCAGTGGGTTCATAACAGCTAATAAGAAACTACATGATCTACCCCTGCTTAATGGAAGTTTCCATTGCGATACAGCCAGAGTGAGCCTACAGCAGAGCCTCTAATGCCTGATCCTGCTGACTTCCACCATCGTGGGCAGCTTCTGAGCAAGCAAAGTGCAGATGAAAGGAAGTTAGGAAGGGAAGGAAATGATAGCTAATGCTGTTTGGTGAGACTGAAATACTTCTTGTTGCTCATACAATATCCCTAGGACTGACACCAGGAGGACACATGAAAGATGCCTTGTAAGTTTAATGTAAACTGTGTCTGAGGAACAGTGAATGAAGAGGTACAATCACCTCCTGCCAGACACTGCAGTCCCTGACATGTTTTAAGTGACAATATCGCAGAAACAGTTTTTAGTGCTTAGTCAAGGCCCTTTTCCTCATACACAAGTCTGTAACATCAACATGCAAAGTCATTGCCCTACGTGCAATGGTACAGTGCAGCTTTGCCAGGAAGAATCAGGGAGAAAATTTTATTAGACATTTTAGCTTAATGAGTTAAACACTGACTTGGACTGCCATTTGTTACCTGGTAGTTTTGTGTGATGTGACATTGGACAAATAATTTTAACCTGTGTTTTCCCTATCTCTACCGTGTAAATGTTAACAAACACCTAGCTAGCTTCCAGAGAAAGGCTCTGATGATTGGGCCATTTTTGTAAAAACTTTTGAAAATGCAATGTCCTTACTCACTCCAGAGGAATGCTGAACAAAGGACCAGAGCTGAGGCACACACAGGCTTACAGGGCTGCCATGCAAGCTCTGTTGCCTGCCACAGAACCAAGAAAGGCTAAAAGTTTCTCAGGGAGAGCTGGTAAAACCACCTATTATTAATTTGCCCTCCTTTCCTACTATAAGACTCTCTTTTCAAACTTTAACTGTTTGAACTGAAATGCAACATTCCCAGTGCCTGCCTCAGGCTCATGTCTTTTCATTGCCAGAGAATAACTATTATACTGCTATTAAGATTACCATGCCAAGCTTTCAAAAGGCATTCTGTGCAACCTTAATTTGGTCCCTTGTGCATATCTATTATGAAGCCAACTAACAAATAACATGATTGGAGACTATTTTTTTCTCAGAGCGTCTCTGCCTCATTCAGCGCCCAAAATGGAAGTCATCGCAGAAGGCAGGATTCACCTGCCCTGCCTTCAGATATCTGCAGCCCTGATGTCTACACCTGAACTAGTTAGTCACTTTGGGCTTCCCTTAGCATCACTGAAAAAAGAAACAGGCACTTCCAGGGTGCAACTCAGCTTATTCTTAGATAAGACATCTAAAACACATGAACCCTGTTCAAAAACTGCCAATTTTTGTCTATGTTACAGACATATCTATGGTTAGATGCAGGATTTTATTTGGCAGAATATATACTGTGGTGCGTTGACACTGGCTGGATGCCAAGTGCCCACCAAAGCCGCTCTACCACTCCCCTCCTCAGCTGGACAGGGGAAAGAAAATATAATGAAAGGCTCATGGGTTGGGATAAGGACAGGAGGAGAACATTCACCAATTACCATCATGGGCAAAACAGACTTAACTTGGGGAAAATCAGTTTAATTTAATACCAGTCAAATCACAGTAGGATAATGAGAAATAAAAACAAAATCTTAAAACACCTTCCCCCCACCCCTCCCTTCTTCCCAGGTTCAACTTCACTCCCAGTTTTCTCTACCTCCTCCCCCTGAGTGGCACAGGGGGACAGGGAATGGGGGTTGTGGTCAGTTCACCACACGTTGTCTCTGCCGCTCCTTCCTCCTCAGGGAAGGACTCCTCACGCTCTTCCTCTGCTCCAGCATGGACTCCTCTCTCTCCACGCGTCCACAGCTCCTGCCAGGAGCCTGCTCCAGCGCGGGCTTCCCATGGGGTCACAGCCTCCTTCGGGCACATCCACCTGCTCTGGCGTGGGGTCCTCCCCGGGCTGCAGGTGGATATCTGCTCCACCGTGGACCTCCATGGGTGCAGGGGCACAGCCTGCCTCACCATGGTCTGCACCACAGGCTGCGAGGGAATCTCTGCTCCGGTGCCTGGAGCACCTCCTCCCCTCCTTCTTCACTGACCTTGGTGTCTGCAGGGCTGTTGCTCTCACATATTCTCATTCCTCTCTCCAGCTGCAATTGCACCAGTTTTTTTTTCCCCCTTCTTAAATACATTATCCCAGAGGCGCTCCCAGTGTCACTGATGGGCTCGGCCTTGGCCAGCAGTGGGTGCATCTTGGAGCCAGCTGGCATTGGCTCTATCGGACACGGGGGAAGCTTCTAGCAGCTTCTCACAGAAGCCACCCCTGTAGCCCCCCTGCTACCAAAACCTTGCCATGCAAACCCAATACATATACCAGGCATTTAATTTGGGTGCTACAGTGTAGTACGACATCATCCCCTTTCTCAAATGGGATCTGAGTGCAGAAAGGTTAAGGTAGATAGTTTCCACTGGTTTTAGATACTAAGATTTATAATGCTTAGCATTATATAGTACTACACATATTCAAGAAACAACTTCTGTTAACTTCAAATATAATTATGTGTGCTCTGCACTTCTTCAAGTCAGACCCTACTGTCTCCAGCTGGGCATCCAGAAAATGAGAAACATAGCACTAGAGACCAGCTGTGAGAAGTCTGGTTTACGTCATCTGTGTAGCAACACAAACAGGCGGGTGTAGAAACCCTTTCACGACACTCAGCTCCCTTAGGGATTCAGTTTTCTTTCCCATCCACCTCCTGCCCCACTCACTTCATAACTTTCAACTCTGGAACAAATGAAGTAAAGGTTCTACAGACTATCTCCCTTTGTACTGTAAAATCATGATTCATCTCCTCCATTATGTGTACTGAATCCTCTGAAAAAACTAGTTTGCACACCTAATAATTAAAGTGTATGTCCTACATATGTAAAAGGAGGCTGAATTAAGGTTCACAAAGCATTTTATTTCTGCAATTTTCTAATTCCTGATTGCTGTGATTGTTCAGGTTGAAATTCATCTGGTGTCTGCATCAGATTTAGCCTTCTAAGTTTTGTTTACCCTTCTAAGTTTTGTTTTCTAAGTCTAAGTTTAGAGCAGATTATTCCTACACTTGTTAATACAGTACATCAGTACTTTGAAATGCCCACAATGACTGTAGGTGTGCACAAATCTTTCTTTTGTTTGTCTTTTTTCAGTGCATGTTTTTACCTTGTTCTGCTGTTCCAGAGGTTCTCTGGAGAGACCTTGGTATTTAATTTAGAAAGCACTTCTGAATGAAAATGGAGCTAGATGAATGACAAAATATATTTTATTGTACATGCCACTTCCTAGGAATGCATTGAATTAGTATGCTTTGTTGGGTTCTCCCCCAGGAGGCTGATTTAGTCTAATGATAGTGCAAGGTCATTAGCACAGTATCAGCATAAATTCTGCTTAACCAATGCCAGGTGGTTAACTAGTTTATGTTAATGTGTTGTGTGCACAAAACTGTGAACTCAACTCCTCCATATGACAATGTGATCCGAAGAAAGAGTTGGGCAGCCTGAATGTATTCCCACTAATTTGGAACCAGAGATAAATCATTCTCACTGCTACCCCTAAGATAAGCTGAAGACTCTCATGCATTGCCATCTAAAGCGGATTGAAAAGAATTTTTTCTTAACAAGCTGATTTACAAACCACATATATTTAAAAGAAACAAATTAAAATATGCTTAATGTACTTTCTCCAATACTTACAAATCAACTCCATTTGAAAATCTGGCTGCTTATATACTGTACTCTGTTGTATATGGGTTCTATTTTCAATATCATGTACAATTACCTTCCCTGAAAAAAATGAACTATAAGCACAGAGTACATTTTAAGTTATACAAGGCTGAGCGCACGGTTCTGCATCTGGGTCAGGGCAACCCCCCCGTATCAATACAGGCTGGGGGATGAAGGGATTGAGAGCAGCCCCGAGGAGAAGGACTTGGAGATACTGGTGGATGAAAAATTGGACATGAGCTGGCAATGTGCACTCATGGCCCAGAAAGCCAACCGTACCCTGGGCTGCAGGTCGAGGGAGGTGATTCTGCCCCTCTACTCTGCTCTGGTGAGACCCCACCTGCAGTGCTGCGTCCAGCTCTGGGGTCCTCAGCACAAGAAGGACATGGACCTGCTGGAGCGGGTCCAGAGGAGGGCCACAAAAATGATCCGAGGGCTGGAGCACCTCTCCTACGAGGCCAGGCTGAGAGAGTTGGGGTTGTTCAGCCAGAAGAACAGAAGGCTCAGGGGAGAACTTATTGCGGCCCTTCAATACATAAAAAGGAGCTTATAAGAAAGATGCAGAGAGGCTTTTTACCAAGGCCTGTAGTGACAGGCCAAGGGGCAATGGTTTTAAACTGAAAAGAGGGTAGGTTTAGATTGGACCTAAGGATGAAATGTCCTATGATGAGGGTGGTGAGACACTGGAACAGGTTGCCCAGAAAAGTTGTGGATGCCCCATCATTGGAAATGTTGAAAATCAGGTTGGATGGGGCTTTGAGCAACCTGATCTAGTGAAAGATGTCCCTGCCCATGGCAGGGGGATCGGACTAGATGGTCTTTGAAGGTCCATTCCAACCCAAACCATTGTATAATTTTATGATTCTATGATACAAGCTTTGGGAGGCAGAGTTTTGAGCCTCAGTGTTTTGCATTTCTGACCCTTAGGTTCTGGACTTTTCCACTTAACAGTGTCCAGTTATTGATTCTCAAATTACTGAAAAGGCCTCATTTTGCTATACCTGTGAAATATAAGCATGTCAAGAGGAAGTATGACAAGTTTGCTTTCCAAGCACAAAACCACACACAGTACTAAGATGGTCAGCAATGGAAAAGTGGTTCTCCATTGTGCGTTGTACATTTTTTACTGCAAGCCAGAAATTTCCTTATTTGTAAAATGGTGTTGGAAAATTTTTGAGTGGGAAAGAAGAACAGAAAAAAATGAGGCTGAGGTTTTTGGATAATTGATTTAGTAAGTATCTGCATTGCACATGTGCAAGCAGACCTCAAAGAGGAATGATATTACCCATGAAGAAAAGAAAAAAAAAAAAAAGTGCAGTCATGGCTCAGCAGTTTTGAAACACTGTTGACAAGATGAGTAAGTGGTGTTCTGTAAAACGGAAGACAAAGGATGAAAGGCAAGCTGTAACTCAGGAGGATGCAACTCAGAAGGAGAAGGAAAAATTTTACATAACTAGAAGGTTCAGTCCTTATAAAATCCTGAAAATATTACAATAAACTTCTGATGATCTAGATGGCTGAATAGAAGATTTTGTATAGGACGCATGTATATGATGGCTGCTCAGAACTTCAACTCTCAGGAAGTTGAAGGGGAATCTTTAATCAACAAAGGAAGACATTCGATCTCTTACATATCTTCTTAACTGAGCACTAACTGCAAAATACTAGATGACAAGAAGTTCATGTGCCATCTTTGTGGTGCCAAGACACAGGTTACTGCTCTGAGGGTTCAGCATCGAGGTGCATTTCAGTCTTTACAACATTGCTCAGATGATACGTTCACAAGTTGTTCACAAGATAATAATTTACAGAATTTGGGAGTGTTCCCATGCTGAAAATGTGCTGGAGAAGGAAAATGCTCAAATTAAGAGAAGGAAAATGCTTCCTGTTCTAGAGGAGAGAACACAGAATAGTACAGAGGAAATATCTGGGCAGGATAACTCACAGAGGAACCTACAGCATACTGTTCTCTGTCTTACTAAAACTGGATGCTTTATTTCTTAAGTAGTAGCTACAATGTACAGACAGAAAACATGAATTATCATAAGAAATTTCAGTCTGAAACCTCTGATCCTAGAGATCTCAGGCTACCAGTAATAAAACATTCCTAGAATTTCTCTAAAATTCTAGGTCACAGTTTTCTAACTCAAGTATATTATATCCAAGACAAACAAAATCTGACCTCATTTTGACAGGTGCAAAGGAATTGATCACAGGAATAACAAGAGTGGTTGGGTAGAAGTTACTGTGGCCTGAGGACAGCTGTTTTGCAAAGTTCAGAGCAGTAGGTTCAGATTACTTGTATCCAAGTATTTTAAGATCCTGATAAACCGTTACTGTTCATACACAGTACAAGATCCAGAGGGGAAAAAATAGTCCTTAATCACTTGAGTTACTTAACATTGATGGTGGGCAATTCTCTGTCTCAAGATACTGTTAAATTGAGTTTCTTCCTATTCTAAAATCAAGTTTTGATCCTTTTTTTCTAAAAGATACCATGCTAACTCTTGAGAAATCAAAGCAGGAGGTCAGAGAGCAAAACACTTTGGCTTATTTATGCAAGACGTCAAACTATATCAGGTCAGAAAGGTCTGTTCTATCCTTTATGAACCTGGGAACTGGGATACAGAAGAAATGTACTCTTTTTTGAAGGTATAATTTTCTTATTAAGAAAAACTTATGAGAAAGCATAGCCCATTATTTTTAAACCTGAATTTAACTCTAAATGCTTGTTCTACTGGTATCAATGGGGGAAAAAATCCTACTTAGCCTCAGGGGGCAACATTTCTTCTTTCATTGTGATTTATATTCATTTTTTGAAAGCATGACTCTGAATATTGCATGCACACTCTATGTCAATTGGCCCTGTCACTAGGTACCAGTGGGAGAGTCTGAGTGATATAGCAGTTTCTCAAAATGTAATAAATGAATGTGTTCAGCTTGGGACATCCTTTTCTTCTCCCTCCCTATGTGTGTGTCAGTGGTGCAATATTTGTCTCTTAACACTTGCAGTGGAGAACTAGCCAAAAGTTACATGCAGCCAGCAAAAGTCATTTAAGAGTTGGGAAGGGAAGCAGGTGTATGTTGAAAGGGAGAAGGGTACAGCATCCTGTAGCAGTGAAGACACAAGAGGGAAAACCAGAAGACTGAATAAATCAAAGCTGCCTGCAACTGTTCTCAAGAATGAGCCAGACAAGCCAGCACGCACAGCTGGCTGCTGGAGGAGGACGAACAGCAGCACCAGTTGCAGGTCTGTGGCCCAGATCTAATGCTCAGAGTGTTTTAACATGAGTTCCCATGAAACAATGCCAAGTTTGTAGTGATATCAGGCAGCAGCGCTTGGGCTTGTGTTTGATAATCTCAACACCTAAAGTGATCGGTTTCACTGGGGATTTTCTCTGCATGTTGTTGAACTGCTGCCTGTAACTCAGTAAATCTGGGCCACGGATCACTGTGCTGCACTTTTCTTGGTGTCTTGGAGCCTCTGGGGTATGGTGATTATCTTAGCAACACATGACTCTGTCCCTCTTTTCTAATTCCAGACATATAATGGCTTTAGTCTACCTTTTCCTTGCATTCTTTTGGTCTGCCATCATGGTTACATTCATTTAATTAAGACGTGTATTTTAGCAATTGTGAGATGTTTCTCCATCCTACTGTATGCACCTCTGCTCATTCTCAAATCATTCACAGATTATAAACTGGGGGATGGGGTCATTGCCATCACTTGCCTGTCCTCCTGTATAACAGAAATCACAGTGCTGCCCTGAATTAATCCCTGGAGGTACTTTTTTTAAGTTGTCATTTTCCAATAATCTGCAGAACCACTTAGAAATTTCATCTGTGGCTTGTACTACAGTACATATGAACATGCTTTTCTCTGTCACCTTTACAAACCTTTTCAAAGTGATCAATAGACCCCAAGAGTTCCTAAGTACAGTTTGAAACCACTTGACTGGTTTGAGGAAAACATCAAATCTTGCCTTTCAAATTTTCAGTGATGAAGAATATACAACTTTGATACTTTCATGGCTTCCCACACTGAAAAGTATGCCTTTTATTTCTAATCTTAATCTGTACCACTCCAACTTTCTCCTTGATATGTCATTGTCCACTAGACAGAATACTCTTCTAGAATCAATATCCTACCTCTGCGAGGTAGCTGTGACACCTCTGAGTTTCTCCTTAACAAGCTAAATGACTCGTGATTTTTAAGCTTCACCTGAATGGCATGTCTCTCAACCTCTAACCAATCCTGTGGTTTTCCTCTCAGTGTTTTTCATTTTATCATGGTCCTTTTTCAGACTATATTCACAGAAACTTGATGCAGCAGCCTAATAATAACAGAAGAAAGCATAATGCCCCTACTCTAACTGATATTCCCCTCTATAAATAAATAAATATCCAAGGATCCCAGTGATAATGCACAAAGATCTTGGGTTTTGCTACTCAATCACCATATTTCCAATGTTCTGAGGGGTGGACACACAGCACATCTGTACCCATGGACAAAGTGTATGACACTAGAGCATCTCCCAGCCAAAAACAGAGAAGGCTATAACCCATTGACTTCCTTGATAATCCACCCCCATAATTTTTTCTGCATCAGTGCTTTCTAGGATTAACTACTTTATCCAGTAACTCTAAATGTATTTGTTCCCTATGCTCTCTCTATAGTCAGTGGAGAGAAAATGGACCTTCCAGAAAACAATTTATCCCATCCCAGCACAACTGCCTAAAACTGCTGGGCTACAGTGCCCTCTGATGGGTGTCCAATTCTCTCCACAAACAATGAGAACCGATGTGACTGGCTTAGACCAGGCACTTTCAGAAGACTAAAATGAGGTGGGTGCCACAGGCACTAGGTAGTGCTGCCATTGGCTATTTTAAACCATAAGCTATGCCAGGATTCAGCTTTACAGTTCTACCCCATATCTACATGTCTATCTCCATGTAACACCATTACTATAAATCAGCCTATTAATCCCCCAAGGTTTTTGTCATCTGCAAATGTCATGAGTAATGACTGCATTTTTCCCAGGCCATTGTTGGAAATGCAAATCAACACAGAAGCAAAAATTAGCTTAAGTGGGTCTCTCTTGCAAAGAATCCATTTAATAATGTTTTCCTTTTTATTAAACATTTTTAAACTTGTCATTTAATGAGTTTTGAAAACATTTAGTATGCATGACTTTCATTTCATATGATTTAAATTGTGTGATACCAAGTCAAATGCCTTATGAAAGCTGTAATTTGATGCTATTCTGTTTGTCAACCAGATTTCCAAGTTAGCATGATAAGATTTTCCAGGTTGATTAGCATTAATGATATTATTTTTCTTTTGATTTGTATTAATTGAGCCTCATATGAACTGTTACATTATTTTATCAGGATCTCAGTCAGGTTGACAGATTTGTAATTACCTAGGTCATCACACTTCTACATCAGTAAGTTTTTTATTTTTATGCAGTAACCATGATTTGCTGTAGGTCTTCATATAGAAATCATCTGATGTTTTAAATTATCCCAAATCCTTAGAATACAGATTAGCCAATGTACTAGAATGATCTCCAGAAAGTGAAGATCCAGTGATCTGCTTATAGAACTGTCTGAGCATAATCCAAACTTCTCAGCCTTTCACATGGGGTTCTGTGACACCTTATTGTAAAGATACTGTTTTGTTTTGTAGTGTGTTTAGTGCTTTTTAAAGTGAATTCAGAAGGTGTAGCAACAGTCATTGAAATGCAGGCTTTTTTACAAAGGTCTACCAATGCATGCCAGTCTTGCTGCTCTATCCCAAAATCTTTCTGTACACCTGCACATCAAATGGAAAAATCTGGGATTTTTTGATACTGGGACTAAAATAAATATCTGATAATTGATAGAGCTAGGCCTCTGTTTGGAACTCCACAGTAATATTCCCTGGCTGTTTTCTGACCTGAGAAAAAGACTCATCCCTTCTGCTACAAAAATATTTTTGGCTTTAGAACAAAGATGGCAGCATTCCATGCTTTGCACAGGGAGGAACAGAAATGTACCGTGAGTGTGTGACAGGAGTTACACACAGTTCCTCTTGATCAAAGCCATTGGTGGTGCAATCCACTTGCCTGTTTTCATGACACTCTGATTTATGAGGCCCCATGCTGTTTTGCTTGAGAGTTCTCTAAGCAGCAAGTACGTCTGCTGCAGAAACAGGGATTTTATCTTATGTGCCACAGCAGTATGTACTCTTTTTAAAACGAAAAAACAAAAAATGCAGAGAAAACCTCAGTTCTGTGCCCTGGTCTGCTTGAGGAAGTTTAAACTTAGTCTGTATCAAGTCAGGGAGTACATCAGCCAAACAGCTGTGGAGTGTTTTAGGCCGAAGCCTGTTTCCACTCTTGTGTCAAAGCTAGACCTGTGCAGCCTGGGAGGCATCGGGCCAGAAAGACACCACATAACTCTAGCTCCAGACCCAGCTCTTGAGAAGATGTATGAAGTTTATATGAGAAAATGTATAGGGGTAAAGCTGGGCACAGAAAGAGGAACAGCCTTGGAAACTGTGCCCTTTCTTGACTGAATTCTCTAACTGCTCAGATACCATCAAAACAGCTTTTGTCTGACTTCTGGGTGGAGGATAATCTGTCCTTCCTTCCCCTCCTCCCCCAGCACCTTAAAACAGCCACTGCACGCCTCCACAGGGAAGCAACTACGGGTTCTAGCTCCCTAAGTCTGAGAGAGAACGAGGGCCTGAGGGCACTGAGAAAGGAAAGACTTCAACAAGGGGTTGCAGTAAAGGTCAGGGTATTGACCACCTCCTTTTATCCTAAAAGGTGCCTGTACTCAGAAGAGAGCTAGGTAGAAGCAATCCTATTGATGCCTTCTGCCAGTTCCTTGTAATTGGAAAGAGGCAGTCACATTGACTGGATGAACAGAAGACATCTTCAGAGCTCCCTCTATCTTCATTTGCTGTATGTCCTCCATTTGACCTTCTGCTTCTGTTAGGATGATTGGCTTGGCCACGTTCCCTCTGTTTGCCCAGTTTCTCCCTGGAAATGGGCACCTAAAATACAGGCACATCTGCTCACAAATGAAGCACTGTTGGAGCCTTTCCATGATCTACCACATGGGAGCAGGATTAGGTTCACTGTCGGTTTGGGGGAACATCAAAAGGATAAAGAACCATGAATTATGCGTAACAGAACTGCACCCCACTGGTTCCTTAAGACATACAAGATGTTTCAGTCCCATTGTCATCCTAACGTGCTCTTGGAGAAAATGTTTCATAAAGGCAGAGGCAGTCCTCCGAGTGTCCGATATTCCCGATAACACCGCTGTACCGACATTCTTTTTGTACTAGTGAGGTGGTGTTTCATGTCGTTAAAGGTCCGGCAGCATGTTACAATTTGTTAGAGTGGCTAAGACTATATGAAATGCCTTAAGAAATAAACTGAGTAGGTAAGAAGTTATTAGAGAACTGTTAAAACCTGCTAGCTTTTTGTACGCCTTCAATTATTTTCCTTGCAGCTAATGGAAGGGGGGAAAAAAAGAAAGAAAAGAGTATTAAAACAGCAATCTAATCACAGTCCTCACATACCTTTGGTTTAGACCTAAACTCTTCCAAGCAATAATACAATCTTTTAATACCAGACCCAACTTAATGAGGCTCTAAATTAGCAGGAATTAACTTTTTATGAAAAGCTCTGGACGGGGCTTGGCATGACGGAAGAGCCCGTATATTTCTCCCAGGGACAACTGCGGGTTTTCTTCAGCCACCGCGTTTTTCACCAGTTGTCCCACGCAGCCTCCTCGCCCGCCCTGGTGCAGCTCAGCGATTCGAGCCCCTCCAGCCCAGGGCACAACCTGCTGCGGCCCGAGGTGGCGGACACGCGGGTGCGCGGCCCCTCTGCTGGCGGGGAGCCCGGGGCACCCGGCTGCCCCCCGGGCCCTCCCGCCGGAGCCCCGCGCTCCCGGCTGGGCAGGCTCCCGCCGCCGCGGGGCCGGCCCCCCTCGCACCACCCCTCCTGCCCGGGCTGCAGACGGCGCGGCCGGCAGCTGAGGGAGGGCGCGGGCACGGCTCCCTGCCTCCCCCCGCCGGCCGCTGCCGCCCGCCTCCCTCCCTGCCTGCCTGCCTCCCCGCCGGGCCGCCCCTTCCCCGGGCCGCCTCTCCCCCCGGCCCCGCCGCGGAGCGCGGGGCGCTCCCGCCGCTCCAGACGCCAGCGGCGGCTCCTGCCGAGCGGAGCGAGCGGCGCGGCTGCGGCAGCGGCAGCCCCCCGCCTGCGACGCGGGGCACGGCGCTGCCGGCCGAGGGGCGGGGGCGGCCGGCCGGCCCGACCCAGCCCGGGGCTTTCTCACCTTTGCCGCGTTTGGCCGGCCCCAGAGGCGCAGCAGAAAGTTCGGCGTGCAGGAAGTTTGGGGGCAGCTGGGAGAGTAACTGCGACTGCTCTTTCGGGTGGTGTGGGTTTTTTTTTGGTTTTGGAGAGGGTTTGTGCCTTTTTTTTCCCTCTGCATGCAACTCCCCCAAACAGTCAAGCAACCCGCAACAACAACAAACACAAAGGCCGGGAGAGGGGAGAGGACACGAGCGAGGGAAGCACCCTTGGTGGGGAGAGCCGGCTTTCTTTGCAGAGACACGGTCCCGTTCACAGCGGATCCCAATGCAACTGCTCATCCTCCTCCTCCTCTACGCTGTCGTCTGTGCGAACTTTTGCAGCCGTCAGGGCACCACTGCCCCAGCCCAGGGCGGATCTATAAAAGCCTTGCGGTCCTCGAATATCAGGCGAGATGGTAAGTGTCCCTCTGTCTTCTTTATTCCCAAGGGCTGCATTTGCAGAGGAAGCCCCGAGCCCGGAGCGCGCCCCGGGGACTGCCGCCCCCCCTTCCCCGGGAGCGGGGGAGCCACGTCCCCAGAGGCCGGCGGGGTCAGCCGGGGCGCGGCAGCCGGTCCCCGGAGGCCGGCGGGGGTCAGCCCGGCGGCGTGCGGCCAGGTGGCGGGAGGGAGCTGCGGGCGGAGGGGGCGGCTCTGCCCGGCGGCTGCTCCTCCGGGCGGTCGCAAGGCTTCCCCGTCCCCTCCGGCCTGCGGGCGGCACCTCGCCCGGCCCCGGCTGCCGCGGAGGGCCCCGCCCGGCGCCCCTCGGCACCCCCGGTCCGTGTGTCCCCCCGGTCCGTGTGTCCCCCCGGTCCGTGTGTCCCCGCCGTCCGTGTGTCCCCCCGGTCCGTGTGTCCCCCCGTGTGCCGACGCCGGGGCCCCGCTGGGGCCGTGTGGGGCGGGCGAGGCGGGCACGCGGGCAGCGGCCCTTGGGCCTCAGGGCGGGGCGCGGGCGGCGCCGCCGTCGCCTGAGGGGAGCTCGGCGGGAGCGCGGCCCCTCTCCAGGCCCCGCTGCGGCCTTTCGGCCCGTGTGGCTCCCGTAGCGGCCCTCGGGGTGCCGGGCTCCCAGCGGAGGGCTGCCTTGGCGGGAGGGTCTGGCCCCAGGGCTCCGCAGTGCCCCGCGAGGACTGGCCTCGGCCCCTGCGCCGGCCGCAGCGGGGAGCCCAGTGATGGCGAGCACCAAGCAGGGCGGCTGCGGCCTTTCGGACACGGCCCGCCTGGTAGGGAGGGTGGTTTCGGTCTTAGTGTTTGAACTCTGGCGTGTTTCCCGCTGCGAGCCGCCGGCAGAGGATATCCTCGACAGCTGAGGAGCTGTCGAGGGTCTGCAGTGCAGCTGCGTGGAACGCAAGTGCCTCAAGCGAGCTGTCAGCCATGTGCTGCGGCCCCGTGGTGAATGAATGCGGAGGCTGCATAAAAACAGCACCACTGAAATTCACCTTTGGAATCCACTTGTTCGTGATTAAAGATAAAGAAAACCAGGTCTTTTCGTTTGGGAAGGATGATGAGCTTCTCACTGGGGAACAGCCTGTTGCGTTCCAACTTCATGCAGGAGGACCTGCTTTTGCACGTCGCAGTGTACCTTCTTGCGGAGCAAAATGTAAGATGTTCTCCCTGAAAATGAACAGAGTTAAGTTCTGCAAGTTAACGTCTTTTAGTTGCCAGAATTTATATATTTTATAAACCCTTTTTAAAAACCCGGTCACTTGAGCCGTTTCCAAGATTGTACTCTGTATTTGCCAGTGTTTATTTTTCAGCATGCATACAATGTGTGTAATGGGTATACAGTTTTGTTTCAACTTTGGAGCCATATTGAACTTAGTAGTATGCCTTTCCTAGTGACTGAAAGAAGGCATAGAGAAGGTGAAAAGGCTTTTTCTTAGAACTGAGGTAGCGAGTTTGGAAACAAGACAGAATTGCAGCTCCTTCTGTCTCAGAAGTCAGATTTAATCTAAGAATAAATGTATGTGTTTGTAATAAAAGCATCCATCCGTTATTTCTGTTTCATCCTTTAAAACTATTGTGTAGTGTATTAAGCTTCATGACTTGTTAGCCTGCCATCTTAAACTCATAGAAGAACTGAGACCATCTCTGAACTAAGCTAAGCCAGCTTCCTCCCAAGTCAAACTCCAAACAAGGTTTTTTCATGGAAAACTGCAGTGATTTACTTAGAACTTCAGAATGTGTTTTACTCTGATCTTCTCTGTAGAGTCAGTGAAGAAATCAGTAACCCCGAATATAAATAAAGTTTTCAGCTTACTGGCAGTGTGACGGGTGTTTTACTCCACAAAAGTCTTCCTGTGGTGAAATTGCTTCTTGGAGTGATGAAGAGAACAAGCCTATGTGAAATCATTAGTTAATTCCTCTTTTCCTAGTTGTCGTCATTTAATGTTGTGATTAATCTTTGTACCTTTAAAATTACCTTCCACAGCTTGTAGTGGCTCAAACTTTCTGGGTACTGGGGTGGACTGGTACTGGGGCTGTTTGAAAGCGACAGATCTATATGAAGTGACATGCTGCCTGTGACCCTCCCTGGGTCATATGCTAGTCAGACCTGCAGCCTACAGACGCAGGCTGAAACACACCCACGCCGAAGTCAGACATCTCTGCAGTCCTTTAGCTGATGTTATCCATGTACTGAGGAGGTAACACATTTTTAGGAAGACCGCATGCAGACCCCTACCACGCTGCAGCCTTGCTCTCTCCTTGTGCTTGGGAATTCTCTTGCTTTTTCTCTGCAAAGGACGGTATGTTCTGGTATGGCCGGTGGAGCTGGACATCAGGTCACATGGTCTAAAGCACATGAGCTGCTGATGGGCCTGATTTTACTCAAATGAACCAAACTGTTGCTTGAGTTTGTTGACTAAAGGTCTGTATTTGTGCAGCCAAAGGTTATGAGCTGTATTCCAAATGTTGCATGCATGTGACGAGCTCACAAGCAAAGTGTTTAGACCATAGTTGGCTGTAGGCCACTAGAAGTATTTCTGTCTTTCATAATTTTCAGTGGTGTTTGTGTCTTGTTTTGGTCTGAAGCGCTGATACGGAATAGCATTAAAGACATGTGGGTTGCATTGCTGAGTGAGACAGTATTTTTTGCTTTGTAAATATTTGCAGACATGATAATGGGGAATAGGATCTAAGAGCACACAATACACTGGGGGTAATATGTTCCAACAGTCTCTCTCAAAACGCACAGCAGGGATAAAAACTAATTTAATAATATGTCCTGGGTTGATGATCATAATTATTATGTTGTGGAATTAAGAGAGATACTGAAGGGGAAGCAAGGTCTGTTCAGCTCTTTAAAAAAATATTGTACCTTGGCAAGTCCAAGACCACCTGCACATTTTAGTAAAAAAGAAAACAATCCTTTGGATTCCAGTTTTCTGTTACCTCTGAGCAGGATTAACTGGTGATACTGCATACACAGAGCTTTAATATTGAGGCCTGGTCTTGCTTCTGGCCAACACAAACCTTTGCACTGTGCGTGATTTGAGATTGTCTTTCTTCTTTTAGGCTAGAAGAGGTTGGCTTGTTTGTAATTGCTGCTACTTAAGACTGAGGTTGCTCTGGGAAGAAATCTATAGATGAGATGAAGGGCAGCACATACCAGAAAAGTGCTATTTAATGACTACCAAACCTAACCGGACTGCACTTCCTGCTGAAGTTACTAAGAATATAAATAACCTGCTTACAAGACATCCTCTTGTCCTAGTGGAAGGACAGGCATTGATGACTCAGATGTCCAGTGTAGCACTAATCAATTTTTAAAGTAGTCTGGAGATGCCAGTTACATTTATAGGATATGTAGTGGTATTTACTTAAAGTGTTCATTAATGCCATTACCTGTTAAATCCTTTGAAGTTTGTCAGAATAACACACAGAGGGCTTCCAGATGCTTCCATTGTTCTCTTTGCCTCAGTTTCCCACTTTGCAGTATGCAAGTTTTGTTTCTGCTATTTTGGTTGTTTATGTGTACTTGGAGATGAAAAGTGGAGATGAAAAGTGCTGAGTAGTATTTACCGTATGGTGTCTAACTGAAACATCAGTTGCTCGTTCTTAGCTGTTACTGAACAAACATCTGTGTGAATGCTCAGTCTAGGAAAGTATGCCTAGTCTGTGTGCTCAGACTAAGCATCACTATACATATTTTAAACTTTAAAATACAAAGTTGAAAGAAAAGGCAGAACATGCAACATAGTGTCAAATCATTTCAGTATGTAAACAACTGAAAGCCATAGAATTAGTATCTTCTGATGTATATTTGAAACCATAACATCAGACGACTTGAGATAAGTTTCTGGGCTCTTATGGTTTTCATTTTGAATACAAAAAATCAGGAATTTCCAAACTTGAGTTTGCTTGTGCACCACCAAAATACAAAGATAAATTGTACTTTACCATTCTGGGGAACTGGCAACAGCTTTTGGCTTTTTGATGGCCTGTCCAAAGGGATGTGGGTCATTAACTCTACCCTCCCCTTCCCTGTGTTGGCCTGTGCCTAAGCACCAGGAAAAGCATCTGATGATTTGGGCAGTATTCTCTCACGAAATAGGTGTTAACTTTCTGCTCTTGGGAAAAGACATAATTGGGTTTTTTTTCATACCACGCTGAAATGGCTCTTGTATCACTAGTGGTATAGGAAGCTCAGTTTTGGAATGCACTTACTGAGTTCTTTTATATTAGGCTTGCGTATGTGTTTTTTTAAAGGACTCTGCTAACATAAAATTGTGTCAACTGGAAAATAGCTAAAATAAATTTGTTTTTATAAGCTTTATTTTCCTGATTGTTTTTTTAGGTTTTGTAAAAAAAAAAAAAATGTGTATTTCAGGCTTCATCAGATTTAAAAAAAACCACCTTAGTAGTTTACCTGTAGTAATGCACTTTGGTCTACAATTGTTTAACTTTGATGATGTCTCTTATCTTTATAATTAACTGTTTGGACTGAAGCATCAAAGGATGTTGCATGAGAATTCCAAGCCTGACTCAGCAGCAAGCAGCATGGAGGAAGTCTCCAAAGGAGCTTTGAAACATATTTTATCAGGCAGATGTATATCGTATAGTGGAAGTCACTTCACTTACAAACTCTCCAGCCAGTCTCTCAACGCTTCTTGTTTCTTTTTTTTTTAAATGTATTTGTATAAAATGTAATTAGGCCAGCCAATTCTTAAAAGGCTTGCAGAGAAAACTTGATAATTTTATTGCTTTGATTCTTGGAAACTGAACACTGCTGAAAATTCTAAAATAATGTTTTTTTTCATTGTGATCCCACAGAGAGGTGGTGTTTTATAAAACATCCTTGGAATAGGCATAAATAGGAAACTCACAGGGAATCATTAGTGCAATAACATTCTTCATGTCCTTAACTTTGAGCATCTTTATAATTCGATTAAAGTCAAGGGGCTGAGTCCTACAGGATTGTGCGATAACAAAGCTGGAATAGCTTACATGTAAGTGAGACAATGCTGAGTAAAACTAACTATATCTTACGATGAAGCAAGAGTACAAGTATTTGCAAAATTTGTTAAATATTCTGTTAAAATAAAAAAAAACCCATATGTATCATAGGCATGAATAATATGTACATGTATACACAGAATAAATATATATTGTATCTTTTACATATTATCTAGTGTAGGATATTGTATATGCACATATATAATACATAAATCAGAGGACGCAAGTGCAGGAAAATGAGAATAAACACACTTAATATAATTGTTTCCAAATTAGCATTAAAATCATAAAAATATTGTACCCAGGGAATATTTTTTAGAATACTAAAAAGAAACTCCCAGGTTTAATGTAACTTTTTGAAGTCCTAGTTGAACAATGAACTGTTAGACAAATACTTGAGCCTGACTTTTCGAGGTAGTTAAGATCCTCTTTACATGATATTGTTAGCTATGTGATTTATGGAATTTGGGTTGAAAGCAACAGTTATGTTTAAAAATGTTTGTCAGTTTTCCAGGTTGCGAGTGGAAGTTCTGAAAGTAATTTACATGTTATTAAAATTTTTATTAAGTAAAAAGGAATTTATAGGGAAGAGGATTATTGAAGGCAGAAATTCTTTCAACAAATAATATACAAATTCACTACATTACATTTCTGGCTCTCTTTTAGACTGTGTGTAAATATTACATAAAAGGAACAGATCTGCAAAATGTTATTTATACAGCAAGAAACTCCTTTGGGGAACAGTAAATTAGAAGGAGAGGGAATGGCTTTCATTTCTTACCTCTAATAATAGTATATATACAAAAGGTGCAGCAGAAGTTTGGATGTTTTATACTCCAGTCTTTTCATATGGATAGTCTTGCTTAAATTAAAATGTATCTGCAGCAAATTACAGACTGATCTCTTTAACAGCAAATAAAATATCTTACAGGACTATCTCTGAACACAGGAGAAATAGGCAGCTGCCTGCAATATCAGAGGCCAAAATGACTTCAAAATGTCCATCTCCTTGTTGCCTCCGGAGCAATAATGATCACCTCCGGAGGTTCCTTCCAGCCTCAACCATTCTGTAACGGGATCTACTGCAGCTGATGGAGGGGTGGCGATGGGTGGAACACATCCTACCTCAGAAGCAGTGGTTGCCTTCCCCGTCCTGTCCGTTCCGCTTTCCCTCTTTCCCACTCTTACCCCTTTTCCCATAGGGAGCAGTAGCAGGATCATGAAGTCTGGTTCTCCCACAGCTCTGGGCCCAGTTGTGTCCTTTCTCCTTGCTTTCCTCCTCCATTCCTCATGTAGCAACATCCAGTTTTGCCTATCCAGCTGAGAAACCTTGAGTTAACTCTCAATGTTCATAGCGTGTTCCCCACCCTAGAGAAGGGCTGTCTGCCCCTGCCTGCTCTGGCTTTTGTGGACCTGCAGGGATTTGACACTAGGATATTAAATGAGTCCTAAGGAATACCATGAAGGCTCTGTATTGGTGTTCTCTGTAGTAAGAATTCGCCCGCTAATGCAGGAAAATTGAGTAGTGCTCCTTTTAGTTAGTTGATTAAAGCTGTATTCAAGAATTGCCTCCAAAAATCCTGCTATTATATTTATGAGGTTGATTATACTACATTTTGGATAAAAGAGACCACTTATATCACTGCTTCTGGTGAGGATCTCTTGGCTAAAATACTGAATTGTGTTAGGTTACTTGGCAGTTTGTTTCAAATTAATTTCCTGTTTACAAAGCTAAGGAAATATCCTGTTTACAATGTCAAACTGGCTATATTTTCTTTTGGGAGTTTGGGTTTGGCTCTAATATTTTTGGTAGTGAAGAAATCCTACATGATCTCAAGCTTCCTATTGTACTTGAGTAATCTTCGTTTCATGCTTCCTTTTTGATCTGTGTCCCACGCTGCGAAGGCCAAGATCCCATATTTCTGCTTTGGCAGTCAGAGCTCTGCAGACTTGGAGATGGTGCAGGAGGACACACTTACCTTCTGGACAAACTTCCTGCCAATGTATTTTAGCCCTGCTGCGCATTGTGACTTGATGATGTTAGGCTCTGTAGAAATATTTATTAAACATTAGGTCCATGAAAAACTTGAAAAGTAGCTGTCTTGTTCTTTGTTGCACTGAAATCAATGACAAAAATTCCATCAGCTCTTACTGCAGCAGGGTCTGGCTCACAGTTTACATGAATTAATACAGGATATAAGAAAAGGCTTAGGAATTCGGTGATGAGTTTGTTATAGAATTACGGAATCATTTACGTTGGAAAAGACCTTTAAGATCATCAAGTCCAACCGTAAACCTAAGACTGACATGTCCACCACTAAACCATGTCCTTAAACAACACATCTGCACGTCTTTTAAATACCTCCAGGGATGGGGACTCAACCATTTCCCTGGACAGCCTGTTCCAATGCTTGAGAACACTTTCAATGAAGAAGTATTTCCTGATATCCAATCTAAACCTCCCCTGGAGCAACTTGAGGCCATTTCCTCTTGTCCCATCGCTTGTTACTTGGGAGAAGAGACCAACGCCCACCTCACTACACCCTCCTTTCAGGTAGTTGTAGAGAGCGATAAGGTCTCCCCTCAGCCTCCTTTTCTCCAGGCTAAACAACCCCAGTTCCCTCAGCCGCTCCTCATAAGGCCTGTGCTCCAGACCCTTCACCAGCTTTGTTGCCCTTCTCTGAACACGCTCCAGCACCTCAATGTCTTTCTTGTACCGAGGGGCTAAGCTTTACAATACTCACAGTTAAGGTATTCTGTTAGCGTCCATGCACTGAAAAAAAACCCAAATCAGGGTAACTGATGTAGTCACAGATTGTGTAGCAAAAGTTCAGAGCAAAACCTCATGGGTTCAATGTATCGAGCTGCGTTTTCTCCTATACTGACAATCTTCTGTGTCATCCACAGGGTATGCTACAATAGACTTTAGCTGCACTACATTCCTAAACAAGAGATTAAGGAAACCTGTCAGTATTTTTCAATATCTTGCATTGTTTCTGTTTGTTTTTTAGTTTTAAAGAGGCTCCAAGTGTAACATGGGTGGGATTTTGTTATTGTTTCTTCTTGGATCAGTTGCAGAAGATTGTTCTCATAGTTGTATTTCTAATCTAACGTGACTCACAGTAAAAGTGGATTGAGGATAAAGCAGAGACCCAGACTGGTTAGAGAGAAGGAATAAAAATAGTTACACAGAATGTTGATTACCAGAAGTACTCTGGAATTTGGAAACCTTTATGTACCATTGTGCCCTTAATTCTTCAACCAGGAATTTGCTTGAAAGATAAATCCTTTGCTTTAGCAAACCAGTGACAGATGTGTTGCATGAAAATGGCAAGTAGGTGGTAATAATGCCTTTAGATTCTGTGTGCAAATGGACCAACAGAGCTTCTTAATCCCAATGTCTCAGCAGAGATAAACACTGATAGGAATGATTTCACTAACACATCCAGATGTCAGTATAAGGGTTTAAGACCTTATCACAGAAGCCTACAGAGAATTGCTACTTTGAAATCAATAGAAAGCCCCAAAGTTAGGGTACTTTTTCTTTTCCTGGATCAGGTTGTAAGCCTGTTCTCTTGCTGCTGTAAGTTGCCTTCACGATGCTGTGTTAGGTTGCTGAATGTTTGGAAGTCAGCACAGGGGGATGCTGGTTTGCTTCACTGCTGTCCATATGGTGTGACCTGGGGCTCCCAAACCCCCATGCCTGCATGTATTGCCATTGTTCTGGTAGGGTGGCTATGTAGTTGTGAGAAAGGGAAAGATGTTCTTTGCTCCTTCCATCCTCATAATGGCAGAGGACAGTTGCCTGGGTAGACCTGGTTTTATTTTTGTTTCTAATTAACATTTGTCAGCCAGGAGAGCTTAATGACATGGTATGCGTTTCTCACCGATTCCCATCGTTCATTAGATCTTGGAAAGTGGAAGCCAAAGTTAACCTCTTCTTCTAAGCAAGAGATAAAATTCTTGCATCATATAGTAGCAATGTGGCTGCTCCTAGTATATATGTGTTCTGCTTTTACGTAATTAGCACCTCCAAAGTCAGTTCTCTGATGGTGCACACCACTTTTACTGCACAGTGCACTGAGAGTATCTTGAGTGGTGCCTCTGAGAAATGGACGCAGAGACAACCCCACCTTTGCATTACCCTTGAGTGATGCCGAGGTGTCTTGGGTCTGTCCTTAGACCTGCATGGCAGAGCCAGGTTTTGATGTTACATCGCCATCCCCATACATACAGCCTGCCTCCCAACAGACTTCAAGACATGAGTAATTCCCTTGGCCAGATGTCAACATGGAAACAAGCATCACTCCAGAAAAGCAACTTGTTTGCACCACAGAGGAACCTCATGCCATGCTCTAGTGCACATCTGAGGACTGGTCCTGGACCTGTGTTGTTCCCACAGTGGCAAGCAGAGGAGGATGAGAAATGGGCCAGTGTGGCTGTTCAGCCTGCTCTTTTCCCAGTCCCCTAACTGGTCACAGCACATGTAGTAGGCCTTCACTGGGCAGTGCTCATGCATCTGATGACATTTTTCTGTGGACAGTAACACTATATGGTAATACCTTCTGTTTCACTGTAGGGGTCAAGCCCTGGCAGCTTGGAGAGGCAGAAGTGCCACTCATAGCAGTCATTACATGTGGGCAAAGACTGGAGATCCTTACCAGGGTGCAGCCATCCTTCAAATGCTGTGGCTTTGCTGCCTGTGCTGTCCCACCTCCTGTCTACTTTCCTGCTCAGAGTTGCCATCGTTTCTGCAGGCTCAGAGCTGTGTGACATACTGAGGTAAAATAACAGGGCGCGTGGACAACCATTTTTGACGAACAGAGACTCATACAAAGCAACAGTGTGATGTCCTGCATAGAAATCAAATATCTTGGCTCTCACGTGTTTGCCTGAAAATAACTCCTGTGGCGTGGGAGTTAAATAGCAGTCTCCCATCCAAAGAAACCCCAGAACAAAACAGGGAAAGCTGTCATCCTGTTTTTGTTTCTTTGCACGCTCCTTGGAGTTGGTTTCATCTAGTGCATAAGGAAATAGAGGAAGGCCATGAAGAAGAAATCATGATGACTTGATATGTCAGTTCAGTTTATTTTTTTGAAGAATGACTTTAAAGGCTTTTTTATCAATACATGCAGGATATTTTTCAAGGCTTGCAGGTGCTACCTTTTATTTTTGTACAAGGATCTTGTCTCAGGATTTCTCTCCACAGCCTTACAATGACAATGCCGTTCCCTGATGCCACTGCTATGCTTTGTGCCATCATTAACTTTTACGGGACCTAAAGTCAAGCCTTGTCAGGCAGACTGCTTTTCAGCTTACCTTAGGCAAGCCATTAAGGAAAAAAAGTGTCACCTGGGTTTTTTTTAGCAGAAGAGAGACAGAGACAGAATGTATTCCTATATATGCTTTTGCAATGAAGTGATTGCAAATTTAAGTACACATCGTTGTAGTTTTGACAGTGTATTTCTAGCACTTCATTTCAAGAAGGTCTTCAAAGTTGATTGACCAAACCAGAACAGAAATACCCAGAGCTGCCTTGTTTCTTTCTAGAGAGGATAGCCAGCCTGGTCACCTAATGTGGCTTCTGCTTCCCTTCTCTTTCTGTGGGTAGGAGACAAGCGTTTCCTTTACTTATTTATTATAAATCAGTAGTGTCAATTTTTTATTTTTATTTTACATTTACTGTGGCTAAAGCAAAGGCTAAACTTAAGAGACAAACCAGCATGAACTTCACAGTATTATCATTATTTTGTTGGCTTGAAGCTTTTGCCAGTTTAAAATTTCTTAGAATTACCAGATAAAATAGAGGATCCGATGCCAGCGTGTGAATCCAGGCAGTTCTGTAAATTGGTTTTGACAGAGGTTCTTACCCGTGCAGCAGCAGCTGGCACAGCTTTTCAGAGAGCGTGAGTGAGCTGCTGAAAGAGCTGACTAGAAGAAATCCAGGGAGTTCCCACAGCTGAACTTCTGTAAGAAAGCTACATGCCACATCCAAGAGACAGTGTGCTTACTTATGATGGATACTGAGAAAGAGTTCATACCCGTGATGATTGCTGAATGATTTCACATGGTGTGCCCATTTTTTTTCCTGCACATATGCACCATTTCTGTTAAAAAGTTGGTAAATTTTGACTTCTCGATGCTGACATCTGAGGCTGATGCTGACTACTGAAGTACCTGCTCCATGTCTTGCTGATGGACATGGAAGGGCATCGCCTTGTTCCAGTGTGTGCTGGATGGGGGTCCCTCCTGCCTCCTCCCCTCTGCCTGAAGAACAGAAGCCACAGCTTAGCCTGTCCCAGCAAACAATCTGATATATTGCCAAATGTGACTTTTTGCAGTTTCTCCATGTGGTACTGCAGCTTTTGCTAAGAGAAACAGATGATGTGTTCAGTCTCTGTATTCCTGACTGAGCTGCATGGAAGAGCCAGTCCATGTGCACCTCATGTGAGGCATATCTTCTGTGTCATTTTGTGTCAATGTGTGCCATTTTCACTTCCTGCAGAAGATGGACGCTGGGTGTAGATCCTGTCCTCACCTTACTCCCAAGACTGGGAATAATGTGGTTTTAAATATTGTGTGATTGTGCTCAAATTTGTACAAAAATAATTTACTGTAATTGTGACCTTATTAATGTAGTGTGATTTCAGCTGCTCTTCACCTCTTACTAATGACTGGTAAATAAAATGCTAATCTATCTGGTGTTCAGATGACTTAATTAGCACCTAATTTCCGCACTACACTGAATCTAATCTGACCATTTTTAGACATCTTTGCTGAGAGGAATCAAACTGTAATGAAGCTGTTAATGCTACTGTAGTTTGAGTGAGGTCCTTGTTTCCAGTATTAACTGGTATTACTAGATTCATACTCTATGGATTCATATTTGACTTTGAGAATAGAAGAGAAGGAATAGAACTGGTTGAACTATGTAGAAAACAATTACGGCTTTTCTCCCCTGTGGCTGGCCAGGAAGAAAGGAATATTGAAGAAAACCTGAGGGGCAGCATCTTCATGTGTGCTTTCCTCTAGATCTGGTAGCTGGAGACCATTCTGTATGCAAAGAACTGTATGCTTGAGGAATCTTGAGAGAAAACAGTTTCTAGCATTGTGTCTCATAAATCCATCATGATCACTCAGTACACACTGGGGCAGCAGCTGATACCATCTAACTTTAAGCATGTAAATTATGAGTTATTCTTTTATAAGCTGTGTTATCCTCTAGTGGTTACTGTCTCTCCCTGTGATTATTCTGGCAACTTGAAAACTCATATGTAATAACTACAGTTCAGGAAGCTTCGGTTGCCCTCCCTGTGCGGAAATCCTCTGCCGCAAAGGTGGTTCAGGCTTGCATTCATGCTGCCACTGATGGGGGTGTTAAGTGGAGGTCTTGTGGCTTCTTTGGACAGGTTTCTCGTTTCCAGTGCTCTCAAGGATCTAGTTTTGAGAGCATAACCATATTCTGTAACCTTTTCCTGCATCCTCTTTTTCTAAGAGAGAAACAGTGGTGCCTGGTCTGTGTGATTCTGTGTGTGCATGTATCTGTGTGTGTAGCAGCTAGTCTATCTATGGAAAAGTAATCAAATGCCTTGCAGTATTACTTGATTCTAGTGTAATTATCTGTGTTTCCATAGAGCATTCTAAAGATAATATGCAGCCTCTATGCTGTAACATTTGTGTTTCCTTCCTTCTGCTCTTCTGCCAGAATAATTTCAGAATAATCCTTTTCTACTTGCGTCTGCTTTGAAAAGAATCCCTGCTATGGACCAAATGACATTATCAGCCAGTGAGAAGGTTTCTGTGTCACTTATAGTTAGGATTTCTCTCCGGTAAGTGCAAAGTGTTATAAATTTATTTAGTTCCACTATCCCTGGTTGTATGCATGGGATCTAAGCTGATGCTCATCTCAGATTATGTGGGACCTAACTCCAATTCATGTGTCCAAATGATACAATTTTGTTAACAGGCCCTACGTATCTTCTATATAAACTCTATACACGACTTTTTATTGTTCTGATAGACATGGAAGAGCAGATCACGCTTTTTTGCTTCTACAGTTTTGGAGCTGTCTGGACATAAAACTTTTATACTGCAGTAATAAATGTGTTGTTCTCATCTATAATCGTGTTCTATATTTCAATGCAAATCTTTCTAATCCTATGTTGTTTTGAAGAATTGATGTCATATGATCTTGATGAAATTAATAGCATTGTGAAGGTCTATTTACTTTTTGTATTGCTTACATCTATTGCATTGCAAACTGAATGCTGGTGGGGCTGCTTTGCTCGGAGACTATTCTGCAGAAGTCTTCATAAAATCTGCAAATTTTTCTATGTGATTAGTTTTTGAGGGAGTTTTTTCTTAGATGTAGGGCTCAGTTGTGTAAGAAAAGCATTTTTAATCAAAAATGCATGCTTTCTAGTTTGAAAAAGAAACCCATTTGAAATCATGACAGCTTATTTGAAGATGTGAGCAAAATGTAATACTTTGCAAGATATAACGTGTGGTATTGGATAACTGTAAAATGCTGTTTCATTGAGAGCTGTCAAATTCTACTACATGAAATATTGCTGTTTTCTTAATTATGTATGGAATTGAAGAACTATTTTTATCTCTTGAGGTCGGCTCAAGTTTTGCAACCATACCACAGTAGGATGTAGTTCATTAAATACCTGTATTTTCTATATTTACAGTAGATTGAATGCTGGTATTGGCATTTTTTTCAAAATCTGAGACTTCAATTGCTGCTGTACAGAAATTTAACTTTCATTGTTCTTGGTTTCAATTTACCTGGAAGTGTACAGTGAATATTCTTTTTTTCATTTTGTTTAGTTCACTTAAAATTGAGAAATCAGTTTTGGCTTACCAAAACCCACAAAACAAACAGAACACAAACAGAATGATTCGTTTTCTCTTTCAGTCCATAAGTAAAAAACAACTACAAGTGTATGAAGTCATCATTGCAGAGAAAAACAAAATACAAATAGGAACATACCTGCACAGGTGCTTTCAAAAAGATTTAAATTTTCACTTCATTTTATTTTGGAGCCCGTGAATCATTTCAGAAATATGGCTGCTATTGTGTGAATAGGAACAATGGGACTTCATTAATAGGCAGTATTTCCTTTATTTACCAAGTCAGACTTGAATGCAAAACATGTTATGGTACTTATTTTTCTGATGCTTTCAACACAATTAAGGTAATTTTATTTAACTAAGAGCTATTTAAAATGCTGGAATATGCACATTTTAATTGAATTTTTATTTCTATCCAAATGCAGCTTGATGCAAATCTCAGTCAAAACAATCATTTTCTTTATTATGAATATGTTTTCTGACATCTTAAAAAAATCATAAAATTCAGGATATGCAATAAATATATGGTGACACAAAGTAGCTTTGAATATTATTAGATGTAGTTAATCTTCCTGGGGAGCAGAAAGAATTACCTGATCTTGTGCTAAGTTATATTTATTTACAGACTAATATGTTCTTATTGTTTGTGTCTTTAAATATTCTTTTGAAACAAAGAAGTCTGAAAAGTAAAAATGAAAACTCAGATTAAAATTAAAGATATAAAACTAGGTTTCCCACTAGTAGCTTTAAATCCCAGCTGAAATCTCAGATGTGGATCAATCCGTCTTCCCAACTCCACAGTAGATCAGAAAACATCATGAAACCAGTCTCTTTATCTCAGGTCCTGGATGCAGGCCTTTGAAAAGTGTGTGTGTATATGTACATACGTACATCTGTATGTACGTACTGTTTGCCTTGTGCTTAAGGGATTCTTTTACATTTAGATTCAGTCTACCTTATTGTGTGTTTAAATGAGGCAGAAATGTAACTGATAGAGAAAAAAGTTCATTTTACCAAACTTTGGTGGTTTGAAAAATGGGGCATTTGTTAAAGCTTCCCTTATAATTGAGGGGGAGAGAAAAGCACTTGCAGAAAACCATTCATCCCATTTGTTTTAGATGTCTGGCTTCAGGTGGGATGAATTACCTTCTGCATGTGCCTTGTTTTTGCACTCAATACAGAGCAAGTCTGGGGCCACTAGGTCAGAGCATAGCAAGCTCAGAGAAGTACCTAAAAATACTCCAGTTTTTATCGCTGTCTGAGAAATGTGAGTTGGGTCTTCTTGCTCTCTTCAAATTGCTGCATCTTTAGGATGAGATTAAAGATTTCTTTAGAGTGATGAACAATGGCATTATACTAGTTATTTCTGACTAGCAAGTGATATCAGTATGTCACTCTGGGAGTGTAAGCTTCAAGAATAACATTCTCTACCACTGCTTGTGGAAGTTTTACACTGCTGTTGGAATAAGAGCAGGTTTAAGATTAGATTTGGCTTCCCTTTTTTTTCAGGAGCACAGGCGGTTATTAAATAGACTTAGACCAGCACATATTTGTGCAATATCTTGGGTAGCATTTTTTATATGTACACAGGTCAACTGAGATTATGTACCACCCCTGCCAGCTGTTTTAGACCTCATAATGGCACTAGGCTCTGACTCATGGAGAATGAATTTGTCACAGTTTTCTCGCAGGGACTGAAATCACTGCCTGTAAGGAAGCAGCTCTCGGCAACGCCTGGTTGAAGGTACACAGTCATGAAAGTTGAGTCAGAGGTTGCTGCAGAGTTGGAAGCACTAGGGGGAAAAGGGGTTGGTTGAATGTCAACTCCCAAACTGCCAAGAACATCATTAATCTTATTGTGGTAGCGTTCCTAGGAAGATACCTTTGGGTGCGGGCTGGCTATATGAACGTGTAAGTGCAAACATTAATCTGCACTTTTTGAGCCCATTACCTGTCTACTTTCTGAATCTTTGCAGTTGTGTTCATCTCACTGCTCAGCTGAAGCCTCTTTCCCTTCTCCCTCTCTTGCCGCATCCTGACTGAACCCAGACATAATGCTGACTGAGAGACCTGTGCCTGCAGATCTCCTCCCTGGCCCTGTAGCTGTAGTGCATGTGGTCGCTGACTTCTACATGTCTTCCAGCACCTCAAACTGCGTAATGGGAGATGTTAGATGGCTGTATACCAGTCACATATTGTAAGATACTGTTTTCCCCTGTTGATCAGCAGATGTAAAAGCAAAGAAAAAATAATCCGACACGTATTTAGAATGTTTTAAAATGTATTTTCTTGCTTAAAATAAACCTATCTAAATGCAGATATAAAATGTCTAAATTTTACTGTGTTAAGGCCTAAACTTTATTTAATATATTGAATTCAAATAAAATGTAATTCTTTGGACAGCAGAGGTAATGCAACCTGATCTCTTAAGGCTTTGTACCTCATTGGTAGGCTGTGCTGTGAAATGTGAGCTGCATTTGAAACTCTTCCCAGTGTTAAGGCATACAGTAATGTTCTCCCTCTGGATTGCCAGCAGACCAATGAGGATGAGGCTCATGCTGCTTCCCTACTCCCAGGGAGGCATTAATACAGTCTCTCTCCTCTCTGTTTCCCTGCCTGTCTTCAGAAAACTAACAGAAGTATAATACCTTTGAGGCTTTTATCCTCAATTTAGCCAACAGGTTTAATAGTTATTAGCGAAGCTCACAAATGGGAATAAAGGCATAGAGCAAATTCACACTGGTGATGTTATTGAGTGCTGAAGTATTGAAAAATAGATTTTGTGTATACCTAGAAGTCCATTTATGGAAGCACTACAACATGGAATCAGGCCTAATTGCTGCCAAGCTCTCATCCCACTGGAGCGTGGGATAAAGCCAGCAGTAACTTCAATGGGAATAGAGTATTGAGAGCTTTCAGAAATCCCTATCCAGTCATATTTTTATTTGTCAGAGAGTTATGAGTATTTCATATAGTAGAATGTAAATACATAAAGGAAGAAAGTCAGAGTCATAGGAAGTAGGTAATTTCTCTTCTTGAAAAAGAAGAGAAAAGGAATATCTCTTCTTGAAAATTGTAATAGTCAGAAGAAGTCAATGAAAGCAAGAGTCCTGAGAGATTCTGTGCCATTAAGAATGGACATAAGGTGTGTATATCTAACTTGCCAGTAAGGTAGTTAATGTGTAATTCCTGTCTGAAAGTAGAACATATGCATAACACATATCCTAGATATGTGTTATGAGATCACAGACTGCATGGGAGAAGTAGAGAGGTAAATCACATTTTGGATATTACACCGGGATTTATATCTCTGTAGGAACACCATGAGTCTATAAGGTTTGTTTAGCATTATGGAATGGCTCTGAATCCAAAACAATTGCAACTAGAAACTGAGTATTTTCTGGACATCCAAATACTGTTACTGGTTCACACATACTGCATTTACAATACAAATAAAACACCATAGCTCAGTGTGCACCATTTCGTCCTTTTCAAGAAAAGATCCCAGCACATTCCTATGCAGCCCTTTACATCATTTCCTTCCAACCACTGGTGTTAAAAAAAGTATTTGCAAGCTTGGACTTTTGTGCCCACAAGTAACTTGTAGTTTAAATGGTATAATTATTAATCAGTTTTCTTTTTAAAGTTAATCTTGAAAAGCTTTAGATTCTGATACACTGAAAATCCAAACCTGAGGAAATGCAGACATGTCCAGTGGGGACTTTAAGTCTTGCTTCTTTGGCTTACAGGTGTGAGGCATCTTTTATTTCGGTAAACAAACTGCACAAAAAATGATGTAAGAGCTAGTGAATATAAATGCAGAGGTGAGAGGGTGTATAAATAACACAGTACAGAAAAGCTCAGATGGGATTCTTTCTTTGACCCTCTTTGAGAATAGATGATGGAACCCAATTTAACTGAAAACCGGTGTTTCTGTAGAGGTCTTGTAAGGATTTATCTACACAATAAATTCACTTGTGAAAGTTCAAGTGGTAGAAGTCCTGATTTAGAATATTTCTAAAGGGTATTTGATTGCATCTAATGTGAGACAAATGGTTTAATAAGTTTAGAGCAATGCTAAAACACTTCTGGATTTGACCATAGGCCCTGGAAGATAATGACATTGTTACCATTGTTTCCAGTGTGCAGAACTTGGCCCTGAATGAAATTGAATAGAAACTATCATTAAATGAACTGAATGTTTCTAGGGCTATGAATCCAAATAGAATTTTAAAAATCTATAATCAAAAAGATGTTTTCTTTTGTTGTCTAATATTTTATTTTATGTTACATATTGATAAACTGACCCTTGCTAATAGGCAGATGTTCCAAGTTGGTTTGTTTCCTGTTCCCTTCTGGAATGCAGAACTAGCATGCTGGTGTCGAGTTTTAGCACATGAATGCTATACTGCTGTACAAGCTGTGGCAGCATATTAACAGTGGTTAAAAACTAACAGAGAGGACACATAAATTAGGGTTTGGGTGCTAAGTTATTAAAATGCTTTTCTGAGTGACAGTAAGTTGTTTTGTGAGCTGTGAACCAGCAAAGATTGGTTTCTTAAGGGTTTTTAATCTCTATGGTGAGAGCCAGTATGGATTATCTGATGCCTGATAAGAGTGCTCCCATTCTGCAACTTTGTTCTGAGTGGTGTCATTAACAGAATTCATTTTTCTAGCTGGCCTCCTGTTTTCTCTTAACTTGTAGAAATACTATATCTTGCAACCTCTCTTCCTATCTTAGATTGGTTCCAATTAGCTCCAAGGTTAAAAATCCAGTAGTGGGGATTGACAAGCAGACATGTAGACTTAGTGTGTTCACATAGGAAACCAACTCTAAAACTCTGTTTGCTTGTAAATGTGCTGACTCGATATAAGATCACTTTGTATATTGAATGTTATTGTGCATGCTTCACGTACAGTCTAAGTATTAAATTATAGCTCACCAAGTACAAGTCTCACATTCTTAAAAATACTACAACAGTTTGATGAAAAATGTATATGAAGAATATATATGAAGAATTTATGTGCAAACAGTTTAAAGGCCAGTCTCATGCCTGTATAAAGGACTAGCTCTGTCTATTTACCATGGTCCTTTGCAGATAGTGGAGATAATGTTGGTATCTTTGAAATATCAGGCATATGCAACCCATTTGGGGTGGTTAAAGCTTTGAACCTCTTGGATTTTATGTTGGCTTAAGTGGACGAAAGTAGGCAAGACCATTTGACTCTCATGATTTACTGGGTATTAAATACTTAGCAGAATTCTCCATCAGAGTGTGTCCCACCTGCCAACACCCATTTTTGAACCTCTTCTTTTCAAGAGCCTTACTTTTTGGCCCTGAATCAAGGCAACACTCAAACATGTACTTCCATCCCACTGACTCCAGTAGCATTAAGCTTCTTTGTGTCCATGCATGTACATTGTAAACAAAGGTCTGGTTGCAAAAGTTATATGAACCAGTTGCCTAAAGGTGAAAATCTGCTTCCAAGACACACTGTCAAATCTTCATACTTGGGAGATCACAGAGTGTGCTGCTACGTGCCAGCAACTGGAGCTAAGGGGGCTCTTGGCAAAAGTTTTGTGTGGCTGCAGGGTGGAACATGACCGATATCTGCATTTGTTCAGAAAAACCTAATATGTTTGGCATTATTAATCTTTGGGGTTTTTTTTTCTATTGAGAGGTGCATTGTGATCTAAGAATGAATAAGGCTAACATAAATTGTACAATAAAAGAAGCATGAATACTTTTTTAGGGTGGAAAGACTTTGAGGAATCTTTCTCTTACACTGAGGCCTACTTACGCTCCATCTGTATATTATCATTATTCCCATTGTGGTTGCTGATCACCGTGTGGATGTTGAGTTGAAAGACTGATCTCACCATCTGTCTCAGCTCTGAACGAAGGCTCCATTTTTTGAGTCTTCAAGACCTTTCTCTTTTTTCATGCCACTGTAGCTTGAATGATTTCAGCAGAAGTAAGATGCTACAGAGGAATGGCCTGATACGTTAGGCCTGTAATGCTGACAGTGGCCTTTCAAAGAATGCCATTGTGGTGGACTTAAACGGTATTTTTATAAATACAGGTTTATTTATCCCAGGGTAGTTACTCTGCAAGAGGAATTCCTGCAGAACTTGTAAGCAAGTTTTAGACCAGAAGAAACCACTAGATTTGGTCTGGCATTCTTCATTAAGCAGACCATAATGTTTCTCCACATGATTACTTCATTGTAGTGACACATTTCCGATTAGAGCAAATTTTTGTTTCATTACTTAAAAATCCTAAACACTTGAACTTGCTAGAATCCGTTGTTAAGTTATTCCACTGGTTCAGAGTTTAATTTGATCTCATTTTAAGTCTGAATTTGTCTAGACTTGTCTTTGAACTGTAGCAGCTTGCTGTGCCTCAAAAATAAATATTTGCAATAATGGCAATGGGAACAGAAGATGTGTACTGGCTGAGAAAATTTTCAATATGTGAATTTACTCTACTGTGAAAGATTACTCGCAGCTTTTTAAGGCAATAAGCCAAGCTTGTTTTTTATGTCAGTTTTATACAGCTTTGTCACCTATGTGGCTGACGAGAATTCAGATTTTTCAAGATAACTTTGTACTTTATTAATAAACTTTAAAATATGATGTAACATGAAATCAAATACCCCTGCTATACCTATGTGAGGTATATATCCCAGGATGATTTCCAGACTCAGAGCAGCGTATGATCTGCTGGTGAGAAGCATAATCATAACACAGCTACTTCGCCAAAAGTACATACTTCGCTTTATATCTTGGACCCTCCAGTGAAGGTTGTTAACTATGAACAAAATTTTTCCTCTTGCCACTTTGCTGGGTCTGTTCCTTTCCATTTGGGAGAACTGTGGAATGATCTATTTTCCAGCTGGTAAAAGGGGTACCTGTATCTCCTGTCTTCCATCTGCTAAGGTGTGCTGTGTTCCCTCCAACTTCTGCTCCCCTCTGTCCTCCTTACTGCTGAAGAAAATCTCACATAAAACTTTGGAAGTGTGGACCTTTATGATTCATGCTTATCAGTCTCCAGAAACCTGGATTGCTGTGGGACAGTAGCAGATCTACTGTTGTTTAAGCCATGGGTTCTGGAGGACATGATTTTATGTGTAAAGCCTTTTTTCCTTTTCTCCTATCATGAACAGAACTCTGTAAGTTTATTTTGGGGAGTATCTGCATAGGACCTCTCTCTCCAGTGTGGTCATCCTCCGGGTTTGGTGTGCCTTCATGAGTCATGGTTAGCCCCACGTGTAACCACTCTGTGAGCCATTGGCTCTTGCTTAACAGAAGCTTGGGGTTGTGGTATAGAATCATAGGATCATAGAATCTTTCAGGTTGGAAGAGACCTTTAAGATCATCAAGTCCAACTATTAACCTAACACTACCAAGTCCACCACTAAACCAATTAAGGGTAGAGTAATAATTAATTTCATGTTTCCCGGCTTGGTGGCTGCATTATTTTTTAATGAAAGTAAAACTAGGAATCATTAAGGTTGGAAAGGAACTCTAAGATCATCAGTGCAACCATCAGCCCAACACCACCATGTCCACTAAACCATGTCCCAGAGTGCTACGTCTACACGTTTTTTGAATGCTTCCAGGGATGGTGACTCCACCACCTCTCTGGGCAGCCTGTTCCAATGCTTGACCACCCTTTCCGTGAAGAAATTCTTCCTACTATCCAATCTAAACCTCCCCTGGCGCAGCTTGATCCCATTTCCTCTCGTCCTATCGCTAACTACTTGGGAGAAGAGCCCAACACCCACCTCACTACAACCTCCTTTCAGGGAGTTGTAGAGAGCGATAAGGTCTCCCCTCAGCCTCCTCTTCTCCAGACTAAACAACCCCAGTTCCCTCAGCCGCTCCTCATAAACCTGTGCTCTAGACCCTTCACCAGCTTTGTTGCCCTTCTCTGGACACGCTCCAGCACCTCAATGTCTTTCTTGTAGTGAGGGGCCCAAAACTGGACACAGTATTCCAGGTGTGGCCTCACCAGTGCCGAGTACAGGGGGACGATCACTTCCCTAGTCCTGCTGGCCACCCGATTCTTGATACAAGCCAGGATGTTGTTCTTGAAGAAGGACATTATGAACTTAACTGGAAATTGTATTAATGTATTGTTTTAATGAAGCTTTCAAAGAACAAGAAAATACTTCAGAAAGGTTGAGACTCCTGCAGATTCTGGGAAGAGTGAATATCAAATAGTTTCTCAAAAAAAGAGTAGATTGTGGAGGTGGCAAGCTTTCTGGTGGGAGAGTATTTCCAGTGTTGCCTAACATGCCAGTGACATGGTGAAGCTTTTGGCAGAGAACTGTCTGTATGCAATGTTAAATATGCTGGAAAATACTAGCATGTGTTATCAATTAGTGGTTACAGGAGAAATGCTGATAACATAATATGCCAGAAAGGATGAAAAATAGAAAGTGAGATCATCTTGTTTACAGGGAGATTAAGTGGAATGCAGACTTGCAGAGGGTTCAAAGGCACATACATGCATGGGTGTTCCCTGAAGCTGCATTACAGCTGGTTTGTTTTTTTTTTTTGTCCTCGTTGAAGAATGTCCCACTGAAGTGGAGCAGAGTTGGTGACACCTTTGGATTCATCTCATTTAATCATTAAAGCAGTGTCTGTGTGAAGCTGGTCATCTGGGTTCTGTCTGTAGGCAATGAACAATGACAGGCTCATCCCGACAAGGCTTTACCCCACTTCAGACTCATGTTAAGGCAAGGTGATATTAATCCCCTCTGATCTCCTATTTTTTTTGGCTAACCTTCTGACTGTCCTGTAGGACTGGTTTTGCACAACAGCAGTTTGCATCTCCTTAACTATTAGCATTTCAGAGCACGCTAGCTGTTTCTTAATTTCCATTCAGTGAAAAACTTTGGTTAGGGCATTTCCTTGATCGATGACTTGTCTTCTTCTTGTTTTCCTTATTTTATTTGCCCTAGTCCCTGGGGAGTGTATATTAGTTGACATTACTTTTTCTACTTTATTTCTGTCTTTTTGTAAATTAATATGCTAGGTCATGTGTTGCTCTGAAGAGCTTGTAGCACTTCCTAAATGTTGCACAACTGGGACCAAAAATGGCCAAGATGGAGGAGAGCATGGAAAAGTGAAAGCTACCACGAGCTGTCAATTTCTGTGTTTGTGTCTTGTTGCTAGAGAGAAGTTAATAAACTTAATATATCATAGAAAAGTCTGAGAAAGGACAGAGAGTAGAGGCTGCATGAGAAATGAAGAAGAAATGGGAATCAAAAATATTTACTGAGAGCCTGCTTCCCCCCAAAAAAATAAGATTAATGAGATTAAATTTGCCTTTCCTTGTAATTTAGCAGAAGTGACTCCAGTGCCTTAACTTGCACAGCACAGGCCAGAGAAAATCATGCAGCAAAAGTGGGTTAATGTGAGCGGTAGCTGAGGCTGCACAGTGGAATGCAGGGACTCCAGTAGGTATGATCATGAGTGACCTCACTGCTTTTTTCCTTTAAAAGTTCTGGCTCCTCGTCGTGCAGTCTGGCAGCTTCCTCAAATAGATGATATTTTTTGTGTGGCAATGGGTAAGTATATGAGAGACAGGTATTGTGAAATAAAATTTGGTATTGTGAAATAAAATTTATCTGTGTTTGGTGCAATGCTTACTTGAGGTTAAACCAACAGTGAAGCTGCCTGGAAAAACTATAATGTCTTCTTTGTATATTAGCATAAAATTAAGCTTTCTGTGTATGTCACGTGTATTTTAGAAATATTTTGAGAGAGTTTAAAAAAGTCTAGTGTCATTTTTTATGTATTCCCAGTTGCAAAACCAACAGCATTAAGCTGAATGAATAATAGGCAGGGGAAAAATGAAACACCATCATCACTTTCCATAATTCATTATTGTCATTTCATTAATCAGATGAATCAGTTGAGAAATGTCAACTGGACAGTTCTCTTCTGTTTTAATGTTGTCATGCAGATACTGAAATATAAGATAGGAGTGAAGCAGTGGACAAAGCACATGTCAATATAATGTTTAGACTTCAACATCATGGATTTTTTCTTTTTTAATATTACATATTTATACAAAAGCTGATCTTAGAAATTTTATAGATGTCTTGGGAAAAAATGAACCAGTTCTATTTTCTGTATTGTTATGCACTATAAATAGGTTGGACTAATTTATGAGTTATAGTAAATAAGTTAATGACCCTTTTCATTGATAAAGCATAAAGAAGTTGTACTAATAATAACTAAGCAAATAAACAGGAGTGGTTTTTGAGACCACATGATGAAAAGAGCAACCCTTGGATTAGGCAGTTCAGCAACTGGAGCCTTTTTTTACTTAATATCATCATCATCATCATCATCATCATCATCATCATCATCATCATCATGGTTTTTTGTTTTGTGTTTTTTTTCTTCCAACTGTCTCTAATTTAGGTGTCCCTTTTACTACATTCAGTTTATCTCTGCCCTTGTCGTCACTGTCCTCATGCATTCTTTGTGTCCATTCCTCACCCACTCCTGTGTTTCTCTTTCCTTTACTTCCTCACAAGAGCTACATTGCAATGTCAATGGATGAAACAGAGTTGGATAAAAGTAAGTCTTTTATCTTTTTTTCCCAAGGAGAATGAACTGACCTTTCATTTAGAGGTGTCTTAGTTGCTGGTCTACTACCATTCTGTAGTATGGATATATTTCTTTCCAAGTACTAATGGTAATAGCAAGTGGCAACATTGTGCAGAAGGTCCCAGAGGTCAGCAGGCAATGAGCTGGGGAGGGAGGAACAGCCTGTGCTGCAGCTGGGCTTGGCAAGAGAGAAGCAGCATCGGGAACAGAGCAGGAGCGTAGGGGAGCTCCTTTACATACAGTGCACAGGAGATGTATGTTAGACCTGTCTATCAGCAGCTTGAGATGCCAGCTCCAGTCATTGTCAGGGCTGGGGGGATCTCTGCTGGCCAGAGGATTTGCTTCTACCCCCTGTTTCGTACAGTCTAATACTTGTGTGCTAGGAAATTTCACTGAAGGTAGGTTTGGTTTCAAATACTCCAAGTTCACTAAGTGGCTGCTGCAGCAACACTCGTTCTGTGAGTGATAGATGTGCCTTTTGACATCAGTCAGTGACACTGCAGCCATTCAATTCTCTTCTTTCCTTTTGCATACAGGAGGGGAAATTTCAGTGTCTCAGGGATGAATGCGAACATTTCTCTGTCTTATCCTTATTGATTTCCTGTTATAACTTGTGGCATAATAGTGATAATAGCTTGAGCACACTGTTTTTCTGAGCAATAAACCATGTGATAAACTACTGGTCCTTTTGTCTCTTAATTTGCCCTGTTGGCAGTCACATTAAGCCTTTTTACATAGCACAGTGATAGTTTTATTACTTTGTTCAATTAAAACAGCAGACAACCTGAATGAAGGATGGAGGTACTAATGTAGTTCACATCTGATGCCCAGCAAATCTGATGTCCAGAACTGGATATTGATTCTTCCACACACAGCATCAGCTTTGGGTCTGTGCTTGGTCATTCCAGCCCTTGTGACTACAGAGGAAACCCAGACATTTAATTTAGACTGGATAGGTAGCTTCAGATGGCTCATCCCAGCAAGTGAGCCCATTTCTCCTTGACTGCAGGGACTGCATTTGTGTCTACCCAATGTAATTTTGGACTACCTTGATTATGCATTGCCGCCAGCGTAAGTACAGAGCTCAGGATAGGTGGGTAGGCTTGCTCAAGGAGCTGGGTAAATGCTTTGGTAGTTAGTTCATCCTAAGTTTTATGCTGCTGCACCTGTACTGTTAAGCTACCAGATTTAGGTAGTTTAAAGATAATGCAGTGGTTTCCATGAACTGCTGTTGCTGCAGACCGTAGTATGGTCACGTCGACGTTCTTCAGTCTCTGAGATGACATCCATCTGGAAAATACTGCATATGCAATATCTCATCTCTGGAAGTTTGTGACACCTGGCTTGTATCCATATAAACTTAATATCGTGTCTTTGTACTTTGTAAAAGCTGAGTAGAATTGGCTATGTCATCAGTTATTCCATCTCAGCCTCAAGGCTGTACTGTTTTAATATGGTATTTTAATACAGAGGTTTTTTTTTAAAATGTCGGGTCGCTGTACTAGAAGCTGTAACAGCTACCTTTTTGTATAAGTTCCTAAAGAAATAGGGTTTTTAATAAATATTTTTCTTTTGGGTTTGTTAAATGAGACCAATTGATGATATGTAGCATATTTCATGTTTAAGACATATAAAACATTGCCCAATTAGTTGCCTCAAACTGGTTGCAAGTTGGTGACTGCAGGACGAGAACGGAGGCCAAATGCCTTGCCCAGGGCCATAAAAGGGGTCAGTGCCTAATACAAAGTAGTTCCTGGCTTTCCTGCTGCAGTCTCTTGCATGCAGAGAGGTTATTTTCAGTTGTGCAAAGGCTGCAATAACAGAAGTGTTGGACAAAAGAATATAAAAATCAGAGGAAATCTAGAGACACTTTCTCTGCTACACTCTTCCAACTTTCAGTAATCAATACTATAGAGACTTGCTAAACCATAGTTTGCATCCAAAGCATCATATTTTACTGCTTGTGATGAATCCATCCTCTACAAATGTCTAATCCTTTTTTGAACTCTTAAACCATTAGCCTCTTCTATATCCTGCAACAGGGAGCTCCATGAGGTAATTACATGCTGTATGGAAACTATTTCATTTTGCTGGCTGTAAATGTGCTGCTTGTATTCCACAATAGCCATTTTCTTCACTGGAATGCAGCTTCCATCCTGTCCCTGTGCAGAGGGTGTGAGGTGTTGGAGAGCAGGGCTTGGGGTGCCTGGCTGTGCTTGTGCACATGGTGACCATCCTTCTGCCTCTCATAGGCCAAATGGTACACGACTGGAGTGGCTGGTCTCGCTACTTGAGATTCCCTGGCTATAAGAAAGTAAAGGAATATCCTTTTCATTTTAATGTCAACCTAACCATTTCTTGGCCTGCTTGCTTTCAGCAGAAAAAGCTGTCAGTGGCACTTTTGCTCACTTTCTGGAAAGAAACTATTCAATGAAGTGTCTGACCTTCTCCACAACCTCTGTGTTGCAAACATGCCGTTCCCTTTTCAGGCTAGGAATGAAAAAGCATTTAATCCTTAAAACCATCAGACAGTTATTTCAGTTAGTTTTAATTAACCCCCCCTAAACCTACTTACTCCTGCTAATTAAGAAAGAGAAAATTAAAATCACATATAAACAATCTTTAATACACAACCAATTGTACTTTTTATGGTGGATAGCGATAGTACACAAGTTGAGGATTAATATCCGTTGAGATCTGAATAGTTTCTATTGTTTCTTTTTAATACCAGATTATGGTGTGTGTGTCTGGTATTGTGTTTTAATGCTGGACTGGTTTCTTTCCTTTAGCCGCCACGAGAGAAACAAGCGGGGAGGGGGCTGCGTTCTTTGTTAAACCCACTGTGACTTTGGTGCGTACCGCAGAGCCGATGCAGGTCCTTGTGTCCTAATGGATCCCTCCAGCAGGAGATGGACCTTGCAAATACGGCAGTGTCATCTCTGCAGGACAGTGGCTTCCCAGGTCTGCCAGCATTGCTCCGAATTGCTCAACAGCACTAAAATAAAATTTTCAAGGTCTTTCCTTGTTGTTCACTTTCTAGGTGGAGTTCCCTTTTGTCTGAGGATGACATTTTTCCTCATTCCTCTTGATTGCTCATTGGAGACCTTCCCCCATGCCTTCCCACAGCAGCTACACACAATAGCGTGTCTATGCAGCTCAGCTCGTGCTTTTCAGGATACAAGATTTCCCTTTTCTGTCCTCCTTACAGAAATGGGAGGGAAGGTGGCAGGTGCTTCATCTCTTTACTCTGCCGCGCAGCTAGCCAGCTGTTTGTGGAGAACATTTCACCTTTTGAAAAGATCTAACAGTGGAGGGAAAAATGTCATCATGAGACCTTTCAAGTGTTTTTGGACCACCACTGGGCTAACAGATGAGGATCTACAATTCTATAGGTATAAAATGCCTGCTGAAAACTCATGTAACTTTTAATAGAAAATAAGAAAAAAATGTATGTCATATTTGGACCATAGTCTACACTAAAAAGGTGCATACCTGTTGTATTTCATATGTGATAGGTCAAAACACTAATAGAAAGTTTAACACTGTCTAATAAATCCTATGGCTTTTTAGGGTAATTCCTCTTAAACTCCTAACTTTTCTATAAATCCTAGATGTGGAATACCTTTTCTGTAGGACTCCTCTCCTACAGCCTGGCTTGCTTTGTAGTATTTTTGTTATGGTGCACTGATTATCCACGGTGCTACTTCATGGCACATCCCCCAGTGACTTTTTCCCTACCCCAAAGACTAAATTCTGCCTTAAGATGATGATTCTTAATGAGATAATTGATGATCTTGTCCTGGGATGGAGCTTGGCCTCAGGAGGTACTGCTTTGTCAAGCTCCCAGCTGGGAGGAGCAGCTTGGGTGTTGGCGAGGGATGGCTCCACACCCACCAGAAATAGCAGCAAAGGCCCAGGAATGTTGTTTGTGTCTGTAAAACTCCTTGTGCTTAAGACACACAGGGCCACCCTGGAAGAAGTAAACCAGATAAACAAAATAGCTAACTCCTGCTGTGCCTTGGGAAGCCAAGATGCTTCAGCGGCTTCTGTTGCCTCACTGAGGACCTGGGAATTAAGGCAGCGTGTTCCTTGAGGCAGCGTGGGGAGGCAGGGAAGGGTTGGGACTGTCCAAGATGCCAGATTTTGTGGTTGTGACCATCTCTCTGCACTGGGAGCCAGGGGGATGTGATGAACCACTCGTCCTCCTCCTGACCACCCAAACAGAGGTGGGCACCCAAGTGCATGGGGAGCAGTGGGGTGCGTCGGCACCGCTCCTCTCCTCTGCAGCATCTCAGGAATAGCAGAGTCTTGCTGTAGTCGTGTGCTGTGGAGTAAAACCTCTTGTTTTTCTTTTTTGGCATGAAGCATTGAAGTACAGAAGGTTGTTTATACAGGTAAGGCCCTGAATAATTTATATTTTATGCTGGAAATAAAGTATGCCAGCATTGTTTGAGCATTTGTGTCCTACCGCCGATAACAGTAACTGTCGCTGCTGTTTCTTTCCCTGCAGTGCTGAAGGGGTTGGGATTTTCTGGTGCCAAACCATGCAATTCAGGCAGACTTTCTGTCTGTCACAACAGTAGTCTTTTTCTTGTGCCCAAACAATGTTTGACATGACCAAACTTCATTTATATATTCAAGTTTTTATGAAGTGGCATCTTTGAAGAAAACTGTTTTGAGTGTCTCAAGACATTGAATCACTGCAGACAGCAGCCATGCACTCCAGCAAGGGAGTCTGCCAGTCCTTCATTTCCAGCACAACATTCAGAGAAATGCTGGTGCAGCGAGTGAAATGCAGCTGTTCAAGGAGATGCGCCCAGGAGGCTGCTAGCTACGTCGCAGCATTCAAAGCTTCCCCGGTGATGGTACTTTATCTTTCTTGTGCAGTAATACAGCAGAGCTAAAAAATGACTGCATAACTGCGTGTCAGGTGATTTTTTTGTTTGTTTTGTTTTTTCTTCTGGATACAAATTAAGCAGCATAAATTTGTCTTCTCAGAGTAATAAAGGGCCTGTGATAGTTTAAATTTACAGCTTGAAGAATTTTAATGGAAAGCAAATACTGCAGTAACCTGATCTCTAAAGGAGGAATCCTTCACACTGACTTCCCTCATTTTCTGCTTTTTTACCTAGGTGAGGTTATTTTTCCTTAGTCCTAGTTCATGTACAGATTTGAATCTGCTTTTAAAAGAGCAGTGAAGCAGTCTTGAACACCTCCTCCTGCCTCCTTGTTGATTTTAGTACTAACTTTTCAGTCAGTTTCACTTAAGTATATGGCATTTTCTGTAATCAGAAGTGCTCTCTAAACCTTAGCTCGATCACTTTTCTTGCATGGCTGCAACGAAGGTGGGGAATCATTTCAGAAACAAAAATGAAGGTAAAAAGTCTCCTGGCCAATATGCAGGTCATAGAAAGCCTGTGACTGCTAGAGTTCAGGTTGGTGTCAGAGCAGGGCTTTGATGTCAGGAGTACTACACTCATGTGTTGAGCATGAGATCTACACAGCTGACCCTTGTCTTACACTTTGCAGTAGCTAAACCTGCTCCTCATGCATTTGCAGCGCAGAGCTGCGGCCTCTCTGCCTTGCTAGGACTCTGTTGGTCAAATGCAGCTTGATCTGCAGTCTCTGCACCTAGCTCTCCCTGCTCAAGGACTAAGCAGAGAGGCTCTAGGGTTGTGCTGCAGTTGCCCTCTCTTCATACAAGACACCTTCCCCAGCAGCAGTTTTGCTCCATAAGCAAAGCCCTCCCCTTCTGCAAGCTATCAGGTGGCAACTTGCAATTAGCATCTCTTTTGCGACCCAGAAACACCAGGTTCATTCACATCCGTGATCTGTATGTTTTTATAAAAGAAACAAACAAAAAGGAATAATGCAGCTCTCCCTGGATAATAATTTTCTCCTACTTGTTCGAGTCCCAACTTGTGTAAGGAGAAAACATCAGAATAACTGAAAAGTGTTCAAAAGCAGCATTCTTGAAGTGTTATTTGAGTCAGAACTACCTTATATATGTGGAATATACTTTGCCTTTAGATATTTTTTTTCGGCAAGTTTTATAACTTAAAATAAAGTGATTAATTAAACAAAAGAACTTTGCAATTAATGGCTTGATCTGTTTATTTCTGATAGCTGCTTTCAAGGTTTTAGAACTGCAGTGCTCATCCTCTCACCCTGTGGTTTTATTCACAAGATGAAATTAGAAAGCATCTGTCTCTGAAGCTTTTTGGTCTGTTTTTTTCCTCAACTCTTAGTTGGTTTCAACTTGGAATGAATTATTCAGTGAACCAAAAATATTTAAATAAACTGTCAAGAAAGATAGATTATCTCTGTATTTGCAGAAGAGACTAGTGCTATCAGAATCTGTTTTAGCACTTCTTATTCTAGGTGCTTAACCAGTGTCTTCCATTTAACTTGTGACTAATAAACCACTTTAGGTATTTGACTTGTTTTAACACTTTGACAACAAGCATGTACTGTTTCAATTATTTGGTGTAAGTAAAACAGTATTAATATTTTATGTTTTAATAGATACAATTATTTTCAATTTGACTTTAAATAGGTTTATTAGAGACAGATGCATTCAAATGCAATAGCATCACTTAAACAAATAGTGCTTAGGTTTTATTTGGTCTCTTCTTAATTGATCCTTACCCACCTGTAGTTGGCCAAGAGGCATTCTGGAGAGCCAGGGTCCATCAATTTCTGTTTTTTAGGCCACAGACAGCTGAAGCTTGTGCAGAGGCATGAGATCCCTAAGCACTCATTCAGTTGCCAGTGATCTTTTTTTTCACCAAGCAGGCTTTTTTATTTAGATCTGGTCTTCACTGGAGACTTTCCTAGAATGAGATTAGGGGGGCAATAGATGGAAACCATGTGTTCTTGGCTGTCTGCCCCATGCATGTCCATGTTACCATCTCCTGCATTATTTGCAGTATCCACACATAACTTCAGCCAACCTTTATGAGGCTTTAAAATTGTTCTGTTTCAGGGATTCTGTAGCAACTTCACTTTTTCTTATGGCACATGAAAACTACTCCTCTGAAACTATGTATTCTACAAAGTCGTCTGCATGAGTGCTTGTTCAAGGTAGCTTTTTACCCTTTCTTCTGCATTTGTGGGCATAGAAAAGAGAGTTTCTCTGTCTTGTGGTCTACATTCTGGATGCCCCCATGTCTTTTGCCATTTCTTCCTCTTTTGTTTTGTACTATGTGGCATTCTTTCTTCTGCAATACGTTGCTGAGGAGCCCAGATGTTTGTCAGGAATGGTTGTGTTGTCAGAGTCCCTGCAAAACAGCTGAGCTGGGAAAACAATAGTTGAATAAGTTGGATGGGTTGAGCAAACATTTAATGAGGATCAAGGGAGCAGAGGAGTGAGGCTATAAGGAGCTCCTAAAGTACTGCATTTCCCCTCTGGCTCTCATCTCCATAGCTTTGCTTGGTACAAAAGAGCTGAAGCTGTCTGCCTTCTAGCATTTGAACAGAGCAAATTATAGCAGCTGATTCTTATCCCTGACACAGTCTGCGTATGCTCTCCTGTCAGCATAGAAGTGCCACAAACATGCTGCAGTGGAGCAAGGAGAGCAATCCCCTGACACAGGAACAACACAGGCCAGGAATCCAGTAGCTTTGTCACATCCCCACCACAGACCCCACCATGAAATTCAGAGTGCGAGCTCCCATTCACTACTACGGGAATTCCTGACCTCAGCTGAAGCCAGGGTTTGGCCTGAACTGATGCAGACCATTTTTAGAATCATAGAATCATAGCATGCTTTGGGTTGGAAGGGACCTTTAGAGGCCATCTAGCCCAACCCCCCTGCAGTGAGCAGGGACAGCTTTAACCAGATCAGGTTGCTCAGAGCCCCGTCCAACCTCACCTTGAATGTTGCCAGGGATGGGGCCTCCACTGCCTCTCTGGGCAACCTGTTCCAGTGCTTCACCACCCTCATTGTAAAAAATTTCTTTCTTATGTCTAGTCTAAATCTATTCTTCTTTAGTTTAAATCCATTATTCCTTGTCCTGTCACAACGGGCCTTGCTAAAAAGATTGCCCCAATCCTTCCTATAGGCCCCCTTTAAGTACTGAAAGGACTTTATTTTAGCTTTGTTTTGGCAGCTGTTTTGGAGCTTGCAATTGTCTTGAACTAGGAAAGAAGGTACATGAAAAATGACACACTGGTTGGAATTTATGTCATCCAACTTTATTCATTTAAAAGTAAACACATCCCATTCCAAGATGCAGAGCGTGAATTTGCCAGGGCAGCCTCTCTTTGCTGGCTACAGAAAAAGCCTTGAGGTGACAGAGTTTCCTCTGCTTTAGATCACTATACTTGGATGAACCCCACCTTGGGTAACATAACATGTATTTATTTTCTACTTCTTTGGAGGAGAGAGGAGAGAAAATTTACTCTGTGGGTTCAAGCTGGTACCTGTCTTGGACTCGGTGGGCAGAGAGGGCAGGAGTGGTCCGTTCCCCTCTGGGAGAGTTTTGGGCCAGAGGTGGTTGCATGACACAAACCAGACAGTTCAGTCTTTCTGATCAGAAAGCATCAGCAACCAAGTTAAGTGTCAGCTTCACCTTCTTTTTCTGGAATTTGTTACTTAGAAATCCTGGGTCTTTGCAACAGCCTGCATTCCTCTCTATCTCTATGTTGACTTCATTGTGGCTTTTCTTGTTGAGAAACTTTATTGATGATCTTTCCGTTTCCAAACCTATGAGCAAACAGTGGCCAAAATATCTGTGTCAAATCTTGTTTAGCCGCAAAACTGCCAGCTTTCTCATCCTGGTTGATCTGGAAGCTCCAACGTTTCCACCTCTGTCATACGTCCCGGCTGCCACGCCGGCTGCTGAGGTCTCTGCTGGGGTCTGTGCCAGACCCAAACCTCGCTGGTGGTTGGCAGCTTCTCCTCTGACACATGGAGCCAATCTCTGCCTCCAGACTCAAGCCCAGCGAGACTGAGAATGAGGAGAGCTCAGCTCAAGGGCAAGGGGTGAATTTCCTTTGCCTGGAGGAGGTTTTTTGGGATTTTTTTTACAAGCAGCATACCACTTGCATCTTTCAGTCCCTGGATGATACCGGATAGTTGCAGTAAGTGAAACTACAGAAGTGGCCAGAGTTACGAGAAGCCTGTATAAAGCAAAACAGTATCGAGTTGTGGTACTTTGCCAGAATGCGTTAGGCACAGATTTTATAAAGCCTTCTTGTCTGCTAAGCCGATGTAAAAGATGAAAGGGGGGGTGACTGCAAGGTCAGGTACCAGGCTGGAGGTTTATTCCAGCTGAGAGGCAGCAATTACAGCCTGTCTGTAGGCAGAAAGGAGTGCCAGGCCATTCAAAAGCTTTATGAACAACCTCAGCTTGTTCTCAGAAGAATATATGTTAAGACTTCTGTTTATTTTTCATTACGTTCATGAAATGAGAGATTCATCACATCTCAGTAAATAGTTGTAGCAAGTAGAGTGTCTTTGGGTCTTCTTGCTTAAATATATAGAGCTAAATATGTATATAGAATCATAGAATCATAGAATCGTTTAGGTTGGAAAAGACCTTTAAGATCATCCAGTCCAACCATTAACCTAACATTACCAAGTCCACACTAAACCAATCAAGGGTAGACTAGACTAAACCATTCCCAAAGTGCCACGTCTACCCGTTTTTTGAATGCTTCCAGGGATGGTGACTCCACCACCTCTCTGGGCAGCCTGTTCCAATGCTTGACCACCCTTTCCGTGAAGAAATTCTTCCTAATTTCCAACCTAAACCTCCCCTGGCGCAGCTTGAGCCCATTTCCTCTTGTCCTATTGCTAACTACTTGGGAGAAGAGCCCAGCACCCACCTCACTACAACCTCCTTTCAGGGAGTTGTAGAGAGCGATAAGGTCTCCCCTCAGCCTCCTCTTCCCCAGACTAAACAACCCCAGTTCCCTCAGCCGCTCCTCATAAGACTTGTGCTCCAGACTCTTCCCCAGCTTTGTTGCCCTTCTCTGAACACTCTGAACACATATATACAGATATAAGAAAGCTGGCACTGATGCAAGGCACTTTCCAGTCCTCTGATAACCTGATCATTGGGCTCTCTCTCAGCCTGAGATGGCTGTGCTAGTCTTACAGGCCTCTTCTTTCACACTTAGGGTCAAGTAAGTGACCTTTATTCATATGAACAACTCTTACTGTAAGGGAGTGGCCTCCTTGACATCATGTGAACTGAGAGTATTTGGAGGAAACAACAGAGGAAACTGCAGGATTGTATTGGTGCCATTGACATCCATTACCTACAGTACAAAAATACTGGTGTTGGTAGCAGACTGGATCAGGGGTCATAGTCCGTTGTTCAGACATTTTTTCACGTTAGCAGTTGGGAGAGGAAACATTGCAGAGAGGAGACACAGTAAAGCAACCTTGGATAAACAGGGAACAGTGAAACTGACTTGAGGTGTAAGGGTCACTTTTGAGGACCATGCACTCCCTTTTTGTTGAGTGGCTGGTGTACCCCACCTCCCTCCATGGCTTTCCTTAACGTAGTTATGGAGTGGTTGCTGAATGACCCATGTTTCTAAGAAGTCAGAGCTGCAAATGCTCCTGTAGGGCTGGTCCATTCCTCATGGAGTGGCCCAAGTGATTGCTCTGGGACACCCACCAGCCAGCCCTAGGTGTCTGCTGTGCTTTGGGGTCCCTTTGTGATGGGTGCCAGATCACTCTCCTGGTCAGACTGGGATCCGTCTGTCTCTGGAGATTATAAAATTAAGCATCTAGCCTAGGGAAAACTTCTGTAAACTTCCTCCACACTCAATGGAAAGAGCTACCTGCCTCTGTAGGGCAGTTCATCCACTCGTACAGGTGGTACCTCTGGTAGGTGGTGTGAACTGTCACTGGGCATTTCTGGTGCTCTGGTGACAGCAAGGGAAGCTTCAGCTTGATTTCATAGGACTAGGGCTGGGTCTCAATTCTCTGTAAAATGACAAGAATAAAGCTGGGTTCTGGCAAGGATGTGAGAGTATGGCTGTATGGGTGGTGTAGAGCAATGATTTAGATACTTCCTTGCACAGCCATATTTAAGAGCTGCTGGTTCCAGAGGTACATAAACAGGTTCCTTTCCTTTGGATTTCACCAAGTGCTAAGTGAACCAATGTTAAAACATATTCAGTTTTCTTTCATTTTTGAACACCGGTAAGATTTTCATTGTTTAAGGAATTAAATGTTTAAAAGATTTTATTTGTAACTTAGTCTGTTAATAAGGAAGGGGGAGAGATGTTATCGTTAAGTTTTGTTTGCTTCAAGATCTTTTTGTCCCATTTTTATATAGGAAATATTCAAAAGTGCCTTACTATTTTTGTAGTAACTATTAATGTTACTTTAATGGTTAGCTGTGCACAAGAAGAAATTGCACCTACTGTGCAAAATTGTTATTCTGAAGCAAAATCCCAGTGTACTTAGTAACTAATTTGTGGAATTTACACATTTAGAAGGCTGTTTATTTACATGTTATTTTATAAAAAGAAATATTTCCCACTTACTAGAATAAAAAACCCCTAACTTGTTTTTATCATGAGGAAAAGAGGAGTTAAAGGTTATAAATATACATTTATAGCAAAGCTATGTTAGATATGGGGTAGTAAAAATTGACTGTCTTATTGGAGTCTGAAATTCTATAGCTGCATGTAAAAATGTGTGCTAGAACTTGGATATCTGGCTAATGCAGTGGATTTTCAAAAGCATTGTGATTGTTCAAAAAATCTAAATGTTTGAAATATTTTAAATATCTGCATTATATTATAGTGGAAATAACTTGCATTTTATAACTGAGACTCTGCCAATGTCTCCTCTGCAAGTGTTCTGTTTTACATTCCCAAACACATGCCAGACTTCAACCACAATACCAATGTTCTTTTATCCTTAACATGTAGTCACGCTATTCAAATATGTACATAACTTTTAAAAATGAGCTAGCTTGTGCCATAGCTTTTGACACTTCAGACAGAGTACCCATCTCAGTCAGCATTTAGGCAGTAGACTGTAAATAAGGTGAGACCTTTTTGTTCTCTCATAGTGTAGATTTAGCCATTATAAGGCAAAAGATGCCAGACATAGACTGGAAATCAAAATATGGTTCCATATTAATTGCCTGTGAGTTCTTTCTCCTTCCTCATCAAAAACTTCAGGAGGCTTGAATTCCTGATATGAGTTCCTCTTTCTCATCTTAAACTGATAATTATGGGGGAATCAGGGGAGCGCTAGTTCTGTAATAATAGTTTGCTCTAAATTTTATGCAGATGGCAAATAAAACCCAGAGGAGGTTTGAAGCTGGTAAATACTAGGTCTGAATAAGAAAAGTGGAAGAGTCTGATGGCTGCTTGGAAAAGAACATTTTAAACCTCTGCTTCCCCTACAACTTCCATTGGAATTCTTATTGGCCAATTCTCTGTGCAATGTTATTAATGAGAGCTATTTTGGGGACTGTTGGAGGATTTTCTTCTCTCATTAGTATAAAACAATGCCATATGATGTGGTAATAGCCCTCTTGTAGCACAGACCTGAATCTTCTGTTGCAATAGTAATCCCTTGCCTTACAGGAGTTCTGTGAGGATACGTGCATTAAAGATTTTACAATACTATGGTAGTGCTGGGCACAGGAATACCATGGATACGTGCTTACAGAAACCTATTGGGGCTGAAATTTCAGGTCAGGATGTTCTTGTTCAGTTGTTGCTCTTATATGGACTATGTTCCTGCACAGATATTATTATAAAATGCATTAAATACATAATTAGATATTCAGCTTTTTGGTGGATTTGGAGGTGGTGGGATTTTGTCCTTTTGAAGAAGTTGAGTCCATCTGGGTTGTACAGCAAGTAGCTTGGAGGCATTCATATCCCTGGGCTAGGATTCTCTTACTTTTTCCTCATTCTTAATATACTAAAAGGGATTTTGTATAGATCAACTTACTCTGAAGGTGGTGGGTTTCTTTCTGAATATCCATAGTCAGTTTTTAAAAGGCCATTCCTATGCACCCACTAACATGTTTTTCTTTCTTCTGGAGCAGGGTGATTTTTGTCTTCTCTACTGGGAATATGGGGCACTCCTGGTACAAAGGCAGGGTGAGCCAAAATTCTCAGACCACACTCCTATCCCTCACCCAGTCATTTAGAAAACCTCATCAGGGATAAGTTTCTTAGGATTGAATTAATAGCAAATGGAATCCAGTTTGGCTTGTAGGAAGCCTCACACAAAGCAAATATTTTCTGGGCTGTTCCTACTTTTTCCTGCCAGAATATCTGCTGAATCCACCAAAATTAGTCTCTTTACCAGGCCTCCATGCTTTGTTTGATGTCAGATCTTCTAAAGAGAAAGTTAAAATTTATTTTCCTGTAGTTTTGTATAATGACCTAACTACAACAGTCCTTTAAAAACAAATAACGGTGTTTGGTGCCAAGAGTAAATGTACCTTTTAGGTTGAGATAATCTCAGTGCCTGGCATATGGGGTATTGTCGCTGTGTAACAGAGTGCATTGCAACAGGCCCAGGCTGGTTTTATGCCATCAAAGTAACTTGACTGATACATTCATCTGCAAGGTTTTGGTGTGAACTAAGCAAATTATAGTAGAAGGTCATGAAATCCAGCAGCTGTAAGTTAGGCTTCTGTTTGAAGCTTGAGAGCAGATGAAGCAGTTGAAGCAAGCAAAAGCATTCCTATGTTGTAGTTTCTCATGTCATTGATCTTAGTTTAGCTGGTAATTGCTTTTAATGCACTGAAGATCCCCTCATTTTTTTCTTCAGTCTCATATAATGTTCAATATTACAGTGTTCATCTCCCAAAATTTCACTGGTACTTTTGCGGGGCATCGTAGCTGAGCATCGTATTGAACTAGTATATCATTTCCTCATTGATGATATTTTTTAGAAAGTGAAGCTGTTATGTGAAAGAAGGTAATTCGGTTTTCTCTGATCACAATCACAAAACATTTAGCAATTTTAAAAATGTCTTGAAACCAATAGAAATTATGGCTTTTATTTTAGAAGAAGCTTTTGCAATGTTAAAGGGACAATGCCAGCTTGAAGTCTCTGTTTCAGTAAGGTGGTTCACCTTTTACTGCTGGTAGCAATACACGTTTTAATCCTGTAGGAATGTGGTTTGTAAGTTGGTTACATTCTGCAAATAGACTGAAGGAATCAAAGAAAAGGATCAGTCCCCAGTCACAGGTCTGGTCACTGGTTCCTGCACAGGAGAATAATGTTTCTGTGCTCATGTTCCTGCTACAATAGAGAGAAGGTCAATAGGGTGCAAAATTTCTCAATAAGAAAAAGTAAAAGCTGTTTTGCTGAAGTGTGTGAAACAAGCTGACAGGAAAATGTACCCAGGTTTTATTAGACCTCCTCAACTTCAAATATACCTACAAACAGACCTTCTAGTTTTACTATGCCAACTGACTGCTTCTGGGCTCTGATTTGTATACTACATGACATGTCTGGAGGAGTTACAAGCTCTTGAAATGCGAATGGTTTGGTCTTTGTTATGTGTGTATGTATTGAGGGGTGGAGGTAATGAAATTGCAGGTTGACCTTTCGATGTAGCAGCCCTAGCAATTGCTGCTATAATAATCATCCTCCTTTCAATTCCATGGGAGAATGGAAATTACAGTTCTACAGATTGCTTCTAATTTTATGTGTGAGCTTGTTTAGAGCCATGTATCACTAAAGAGTGTGTTGTCTCCTCATTGTGGCTTTTAAACAGCCTGTACCATGCCATGCCCACTGTATTTGATGGTGTATAAAGCTGGATGCAGCCTGACCAGATCAAGCCATCATCACATGTGCATCCTTGCATCAGCCAAACCGAGTTGCTCCACTCCTCTGCCCACAACAAGAGGTGGTGGTGAACACTGCTGCTTTTCCCAGTGGGGATGAGCACTGGCCAGGTATGGAGTGGGGCTGCCTTCTGTAAGGATTGTTCCCTACCACCCTCAAAAGCACTGTGGTGACCTGAAATTAATTAGCTGTTGCTGACATGATGTGGCTCTGTGTTGTTCAAAGGCACGATGGTACCTTTAGGGGCACAGGTATCTTTAGGAACAGTTTCTGACCTGGCGTGGTTTTGATTTGGTTTAGTTTGGTTTGGTTTGATTGGGTTTTTGTGTTTGTTTGGTTTTCATGTTTGGAGTATGGAGAGAGGGTGTGCTGGTTGGTTATGGTGACAAGAGAAGTCGGTGTCCCTCTGTGGCACTAATTCAAGAGATACCTTTTATGCACATACCGGGTTTAATGTCTTAGCACCTTGCCTGAATCAGTGAACTGGTCTTCTCCAGAGGTGTATAACCTCAGTGAGCACAATCCAGGGCTTTTTGCAAAGTCCTTATTCAAGCAATAGCCCCATGACCTTTCTGTGAACTTTTTGCCCAAGTGAAGTTGTGTTAAAACAGCATAATGACTCCAGGAAGGGTCAGAGCGCCGGTGGGCACGCATGGGGGGCAACGGGGTTGAAGGAGGGCTTGGGGCTGTGCTGTGACTGGGACTGCACTGTATGAAAACGTGAAGGCAGAATCTTTAATGTGATGGGATTAGGGAACAGAAGGATGTGAGTGGATTTTAGGAGGGGTCAAAGATGGGGTCAGAGAGTCAGCCATGGGAGACAACTTCCAGCAGAAGTTAGCAGTAGGATAGAAAAAAAGTAATGAATATTTTATAAGATTGAAAGTTATGGGAGTGGTGCTGCATCATGGGCAAGGCATAGCAGTGCTGACGTTACCATGTGCTTCACCTCAGAGGCCTCAACCTGAATGATTATGGGCATTGAATTATCTTTGTGCTCCTAGAATTGATCGCAGCGGATCCAGGAGATAGCGTATTTGGATGGTATCAGGAGAAAGGTTGCATCGCTACCCATGCATGTTGCCAGTTTAAATACAGGCAAAAGCAGTTAGTCAACTTTTGCGGGGTTTTTTTTTTTTTAAGTTTCAGGTTATTTTTCTTCTCTCAGCTTCTCACAGTGTTCATCTATCTATATCCACCTTAAGACTCCTGAATTCAAAAGAGCAGAAGTGGGCTTTGTGTCCCTGGTATGTAATGAGCGTGTTTGTAACAGAGATGGCCATTTCTAAGAGGAATCCTAGGGAATAGTTCTTCCCATACCCTAAAAAAACAAAAGCAAATTCATACCAAAAAAAAAAAAGGAATGTACAGAGGGATGTACAGGAGTCAGAAGATCAGAGTGAAATTTGGCTCCAGTGACATTACTGGTAAAACTTTTTGGATTACCACGGAGCCAGGGTTGCAGCTTTGGATTTCATTTCCATCACTGCCATTAAATGTGCTGCCAGTTCCCCCTGTGTAAAATGAACACCGTGACACTTTCCCATCATTGTACCGTGCTGCAGGGGTCACTGGAAGGAAAGTCCACACTAAATCTGGGTACTTACTTGGTTTACAAAGTATTGTTTTATTACTGGCTTATCATGGGGTAGAAAGTGTGGGGAGGTTTCCCAGCTGTTTCCAGACACCTCCTGTGTACGCTCTCCCCTTCCTGACAGCTGAGGCCACGTCACCCTGTCTGCCATACCGGTTGTCCTGCCAAACAAGACCGATAGCCACAAAGTGCTCAACATCTTCAGTGTGTGGCATTAATTCCCCATCTGTCTGGCATCTTGCAGCTTTTAGAGATGGGAAGCTTCCCCGCAGGGTAGAAAATATTCCCTGGAGCTGTGGATCCTAGGGGATTAGGGGGGCTAATATGAGACCCCTAGCTGGAGAGGTTATTTACATCTCAGGCAGGCCTTTTGATTTGTTACAGAAATGCATGGTTTTTGAAGTGGCTTTTCTGATGTAGCTTGTCTTCATTTATGTTGTTCTAAGTTATTGTCCCTCAAAGTTTTTGAAGCAGCTGTTTATCATTGTGGAAATATATCTCCAGTTGAGAAGAGCAGATGGGAGCCTCACTTCAGACTTCATGGGGAATTAGCTTTGTGAACCTGTCTTATAAGCAAGCTGGATTTAGGACCTGGAGTTTTCCTTTGCTTTGGAAACAATATTGTGCGTTCAGCTGGAGTACTACCCTGTCTAGAAGGAGTAAGGCTAGCACAGTAATTTCTATACATGGGTGTGGTTATCATACAGTGGGTGCATAGAATCTGTGCATCAAATACATTTTCTCTGATTTTCAGTGACCAACATGTTCTCTCTTGCGTCAGTTAAGTTACTAACTACATTTTAATATGAATTCTGATGTCTCTTCTGCCTAATATTGTGTATGTCTATGCATATAGGTATATTTGCAGATATCTGTGAAAAATTGCATTATAATTTTGCATTGATAAAGGACATAGTAAAGTAAAATTAACCTGGAAAATTGACTTGAGAGGGCAGGAGACTGCTAGTAAAAGTTATTAACAGTCTATTGGTAGAGAAAAAATTTATGCCTCTTCTTATTTATAGGATTCTTGCTATTTACAGGATTCAGTTAAAGCACTAGTGGTGCTTAAACAACATGATGTGTCAAAGAGGAGAGTACATAAGGAAGGAACATGCAGGACTGGAAGAGGCTTGCCAGATTGGCAGCTCTGTCCCTGCAGTCTCCCTGCATGCGTGGTTGCACTGCAGGGTGGCTGCAGCTGTGCACATGCCAGAGAAGCTGGGCATCGCACCTGGGCAGGGAGGCGGCGCCCTCGCACCTGGAGCGGGAAGGTGGGGAATTAGGTGGCATAGGACCGTGATACTAGGAACAAGGCATTTCATCACTAATGCTGTTAGGAGGCATTTGTGGAGATGCGCTTGTGCAGAGTGATCTTGGCAGCTGGGTCCATTCTGTGCTATTCCAGAGAGGGCCGCCCCCCGTCCCTCCACCTTAAAGACCACCCGCTCCTCTAACAGCGTCTGCCTATCTTCACCCACCCTACACAAGCACCTGCCTTCCCCACCACCCCAGGGCAGCAGCAACCTACTCCTACCTTTTCCCTACTTAGGTAGGCTTCTCACCCCACTGGCAACCAAGGATTACTCCCTCCCTCCCCCAGAAATAGCAACCTCTTCCCATCTGCTCCCTCTGAGCCAGCCAGCAGAGCCCGGAGGCCCGCGAGCCAGCGCGGGAGGAGGCGTTTGGCTGCTCAGCCAGCCATTCTTTGTGCTGCCCAGGGAAAAGGCAGCAGGATGAATGGAGGCACTGGGTTTGACTCGCCGGCTGCCAACTGGGCCATGCTGCTTTAGCACATTCCAGCCATGAATAGTGTAAAATGATATACCAGGAGTACAGATGTGGTTTGCTCGCTGGCGCTTTGCTTCCCAACATTCCTGGTACATGCAGCATGGACATCACTCCTTTATTCTTTCCCTTTGATTGAAAAATGATGAATAAGGGATAACTGCTTTTCTGCTGTGTAGGGACTTGGGTCAATTCTCTTTCTCAGCTGAAGAACAGAGGTTGTGGTACAACTTCCAGGCAGTTAGAAATGCACAGTAATGCCTGTCTGTAAAGGCATCTGCTACTCTACTTGTGTAGACTGCTTGTGTATATGCAAGCATGTATGCATTTTTTGCTGTTGTGCTCCTAAAATGCCATGTATTTTCACACTGTAGGAAGCAAAGTGTGAGGATACTAGGAAAAACAGAATCAGAGTCACAGAATCACAGAATAGTTGAGGTCAGAAGGCACCTCTGGAGATCATCTAGTCCAACCTCCCTGCTCAAAGCAGGGTCAACTAAGCAGGTTTCCCAGGGCTATGCCCAGCTGGATTTTTAGTATCTCCAAGAATAAGACTCCACAACCTCTGTGAGCAATTTGTTCCAGTGTTTGACCATCCTTAAGAATAAAAACCATTTTTTATTATGTTTAAGTGACCTTCCATGCATTTCAACTTGTGCCCATTGCCTCTTTTACTCTCTCACAGCCTCTCCTCATATGACAGATGCTTCAAAACTTTAATCATCTTTGTGGCCCTTTGCTGCACTGTCTCCAATATGTCCGTGTCTCCCTTGTACTAAGAAGCCCAGAACTGGACACGGCACTCAAGGTGTGGCCTCACCAGTTCTGAGCAGAGGGGAAAGGTCACCTCCCTAGACCTGCGGGCAATGCAACCCAGGAGGCTGTTGGCCTTCTTTGCCACAGGGACACATTTCTGGCTCATGTTCAACTTGGTGTTCACCAGAACCCCCTTGTCTGCAGAGCTGCTTTCATAGAATCATAGAATCGTTTAGGTTGGAAAAGACCTTTAAGATCATCCAGTCCAACCATTATTTTTTTTTTCCCCCCAAAATGTAAAGGGGTTATTTTATTATTGATTCAGAGGTTAGACAAGGCACCATTGGATCTAAAAAGAAATGCAAAAAACCCAATTAAGTGTTATTTTTGCAGTCAATTAAGAAAGTCTCTTTTGCATTTCTTCAGAATTGTGCGAATTCCAGCTTGGCCAAGATAACAGAAAAGCCACCCCATTACCAAGTAAGGCAGGCTTGGACTAGAGCCGCAGCCCCTCTGTTCAGCAGCAGAGAACAAGTCTATGGGGCCGGATGGGATCCACCTGAGAGTATTGAGGGAGCTGGCAGAGGAGCTTGCAAAGCCACTTTCCATCATCTATCAGCAGTCCTGGTTAACAGGGGAGGTCCCTGATGAGTGGAGGCTTGCCAGCGTGACGCCCATCTACAAGAAGGGCCGGAAGGAGGATCTGGGGAACTACAGGCCTGTCAGCCTGACCTCAGTGCCAGGAAAGATTATGGAGCGGTTCATATTGAGTGCGCACAACAGGCATGTGCAGGTCAACCAGGGGATCAGGCCCAGTCAGCATGGGTTCATGAAAGGCAGGTCCTGCTCGACCAACCTGATCTCCTTCTATGACCTGGTGACCTGCCTGGTGGATTTCCAGCTGGTTGATCCCAGCCTATCCTGGTGCTTGGGGTTATTCCTTTGCAGGTGCAAGACTTGGCATTTCCCTTTGTTGAACTTCATGAGGTCCTTGTCAGCCTGTTTCTCCGTCCTCTTGAGGTCCCTCTGAATGGCAGCACACCCATCTGGTATATCAGCCACTCCTCCCAATTTTGTATCATCTGCAAACTTGCTGAGGGTGCACTCCATCCCATTGTCCACGTAATTAATGAGGATGCTAAACAGTATTTAATAGGTCTCAGTATCAACCTATGGGGTGCACCACTAGTGACTGGCCTTCCAGCTGCATTTCATGCCACTGACCACAACACTCTGAGCCTGACAGTTTTCAGTCCATCTTGCTTTCCACTTATCTAGTCTATACTTCGTAAGTTTGTCAATACAAAATGCAATGAATACCTCAGTTGTTTCCATGTCCTTTGTCACCAGGTCCCCATTCCCATTCAGCAGCAGGCTTGCATTTTCCCTAGTCTTCCTTTTGCTGCAGATACACTTGTGGAAGCTCTTGTTGTTGCCCATCACATCCCTCACCAGATTAAACTCCAGATGGGCTTTGGTTTTCCCAACCCCATCCCTGCATGCTCATACTGTTTCTACATTTCTCCTGTCCCTGCTTCCACCTCTTGTATGCTTCTTTTTTATGTTTGAGTTCAGTCAGCAGCTCCTTACTCATCCATGAAGGCTGCCTGCCACCCATGCTTGACTTCCTGCTTTTAGGGATGGACTAATCTTGAGCTTGGAGGAGGTGATGCTTGAAAATCAACCAGCTCTTGGACCCCTCTTTGCTCCAGGATGGTATCCCATAGGGTTCTTCCAAACAGATCCCCAAACAGGCCAAAGTCTGCTTTCTTGGAAGGCCAGGGCTGTGATCCTACTGTTTGCCTTGTTCCATCCTCTCAGGAACCTGAACTCCGCTATTCTGTGGTCCTGCAGCCACGGCTGCCCCCAGCCTTCACATCCCTTATCAGTCCTTCCTTGTTTATGAATATTAGGTCCAGCAGAGCTGGACACAACTGGAAAAGCCTCAAACACGGGAGTTTTAAAGCCTACCTGTGAAATGAGTTAAACTTTCTTGAGCCATTGGTAGCTTTTATTTATTATATTCATTTTTTTTTCTCTCTTGAATGAAAGTTCACATTGCCGTTCCCCACAAATCTTGGTCCAGGAAGTTTGTACTGTGACCTGCTCTGCTTTTGTAGGTGCCATTGTATGATCACTCCTTCTCTGATCCACTGTTATCCTATAATTCTATGCAGTGGCAGAGCCACAATATAGTTACTCCTGGCCAAAATTTTTAAGAACATTTGGAGACAATGGAGCTTTGAATGTGGAACATGCAAGCACCATTCTTTCTGAAAAGCCTTTTTAAAGACATGCCAAAATTAAGGACATAATGAAAATAGTATTTTTGTTCCCTCACATTTCAGGGAGGTTAGGTTGGTTCTGTTGACTTTTGTGTGTGCTTGTCATGCAGATCTCATTCTGGTCTTTTACCTGTAATAGAATGGGCATATGCCGCCTTGAAATTTGGCTTTGGGAAGAGGCGTTGGTACAGAAATGCCTCAAGTCTTGTGTCTGATGTTGCTTTTACCAGGTTTAGTTCCACTTTCTTTCCTAGAGCTGCATTCTCTGCCAAGGACAAGTTGGTGCTTGGCTTTTAGGTTTTTCAGAAAATGCTGGTGGTGATATAATCAGTTCCTTACTGTCAGTGTGTCAATTCTCAGTTGGCTAGCACAGTAATAGATTAAAAACTTAAGTGGGTGGAAAACCAGCTTTAATTAATTAAGATGGCTCATAATTATTTCTAATGTTACTGTTCTCTGAGGACATAGATAGTCACCCATGAATATGCTGCATTAGTTTGAAAAAGACTAATTTCTCCAAAATGGAAAGAAGTTTTTATATAAAAAGTTAACCAGTAACAGCCTATTTAGATATTTCTGTATATTCCTTTTATCACAAGTGGGTGTTGTTAGCATGGTACATAAATGATGGGTTTCACTAAATAACATAATCCAGCCTTTTTCTGCATCTGCCTGAATTCAGGGATCTCAGTTGAGTGGCCTAGGTGTAGCTGGGGACAATATTTGCCCCAGGATACATTCAGGTAAGTAAATTTTTTATTGATAAGAAGCTGTGTAGACCATAGTGCAACACTAAACGTTTATTTTATTCAGTATCATCCCTTTTCCCCAGGGCATTTTTATAACTATCCAAACTTTTGATCACAGTCTTTGTACATGATCAAATTCACTTTCTGTCTCTAGAGGCTACAGAGACTAAAAATCTGATATCTCTTAGAAAATTAAGCTTCAGCATTTATCTTTAGTTATCTCTTTCTAGATCTGTGGCACTCCCTTTGGTGAGTACTTGCCAGGAATGCTTTTCATGGGTATTTATAGCACTATTTCATTTGTAAACTAAATCTTTTTTGATAGACTTTGGCTTTTGGGCTCATTTTTATTCCATATCTCTATTTGGGTCATACAAGACCTCTGACATGCAGTAATCCACTGGAATGAGAGAAGAAGGTTCAGTTTACTGTAGGTTTACACAAGGCTTGGGGCTTTATGCAAGTTTTGGGATATAATTCAAACAACTTTTTTCAGTGTCATTATTGTTCAAGCCTTCCAGATCTTTCATAATGTATTCTGGTAATTCTTGGCTTCATAATATATTGATCATATAAATTATCTGACTAAGCAAACCATCAGGATGAAAATGAAGATTAAGTGCGTGAAATATTGGAAGTGCGTCAGTGGGAATGTTTCTTTAAGCTGTGTATGTAGATCATAAGTCTCAAAACAGGAGGAGAAAGAAATAACTGACAGCTCATCTATCTATGCATACTCCCTTGTGTCAAGGCCTCTGATCCAGAACATTGGGTTGCTCAGATAATAGTTTTAGTCAACAAAGGCTGACCAGTAAGGGAGTTCAAAGTTTGTTTTGTAAGTTGTGTTGTCCTTTTGATGATCTGCTTTCTGTTGTGTACATGATGCCTGATGTGACTTTCCAAATGTGGGCAATTTCCCAGCACTAGTTACTTGGAAATGTTCTTATCTTGAAGAAATAAATAGGAATGTTAGATGTTGCTTGTACATCATACCTGAGGACCTCCCCCTGTCCATCCTACTGACCAAGACTATATCCCTCTCTCACCCAAAAGCAAGCATATGCTTTCTCGCTTTCCTGTGAGAAAATATCAGCAAATGTATAAGAGTCCACTACATAACTGCAAATTTATCTTCTTTCAGAGTCCTAAGCTTTAGTCAAAGTAATGACTTCACAAAATTCCTAGTGTTTGTCATCCCATTTCTATGTAGTTGTAAGCCCTGGGAAGTCTCTCTAGCTGATAGCCTCATCCCATTCATTTGGCCTTTTTTTTTAATTTTATTTTTCACCTCTTGACTTGAATTTGAGCAGATCTAGGCCAAAAAGATTGTTTTACATGGTAATTTGGTAAATAACGCTACTTAATAACCTGAATAACTTAAGGGGTGAAAGAGGTGAGCCTGTTTTTTGTTTTCTTCCTTCAGCTGATTCATGTTGTTTTTCATTCCTCTTTCCCTATTTCATTATCCTCCCTTCTTCATTTCTGAACTTGCGATAGTTACAATAAATATGCAAAAAAGAGCCCCTCATTGCAAATGCTGCTGAGATTGCAGCTGTCTTAGAAATACCTGTGGTAACTTTCAAGCAGCTGCAATATTCGGCATGCTGTGCTGTGCTCTGTGTTATGATAGCTACCCTGCTATCAATACTGAGATAGGTAATTTAAAGATAGCTCAAATATGGTCCCTTGAACTCTAGTGACTGGAGTGTTGACTGTGAATAAGTACTCTGATTACACTGTGAATAAGTATTCTATATAATATATGGGGTATACCCAATGAGATAATGGAAAATGGAAAAGGAAGACTGCTTTTCTTGGTTTGCAAGTATTCAGTTTGAATGCAGGAAATGAAAAAGGTGAGGACGATTATGGGAGGGAGGGGCAGGACACCATCATGATAAGGATCACTGTGCTTGTTTCTTCTTGTGATAGGGCAGCATTAAAATTCTGAGCATCACAGCAGCACGCGTGGCATTGGTGCCTTCCAGGAGCAAGCAAATACAATTTAACAGCGCCTACATTTGTCAGCAGATCGTGCCGTTGGGAAGGAAGGGGGAGTCCACATGAAAGCTATTTGCATTTCTGCACTGTCTTAGGGTTCCAGAATAGCGTATTGTCCGCAATTATTTCCTTTAGAGTCGATCCAGTGAACTTTCCTCCACTTTTGCCATCCCACATCTGTTTTGTTAGACAGCTGTAACTGGTTTAGAGTCATCATAATAAAAAAGAAACCTTTTTTTCTTTCAAAGCAATCTGTAGTTTGGCAGGGAATGAAATGGCCACTTCAGCACTGGTGACAGAAAAGTCTGCCTTTAATTGACAGAAATAGCTTTCTCCAGAATCTCGTTCAGGCACAGTATCTGAGAATATGTATGCCCTGGAATACCCTGGGGGTTAGCATGCAGCATAGAAATACCATTTAATCTTTTATACTTCGTAGTTGTCTTTTCTGTGTTTCTCTGTGAATTCTCCTCCCTCTTCTGCTGTAATACTTCATTCAAGTTCATGTATTGCTATGCTGCAATGCTGTATTGCAATTTCTCTTTCTTTCCTTAATCTTTTGCAATAAAGCACTTGATTTTTTTTAGAAATTATTTGAGTTTCTCTGCTAGTATTTTTTCCGGGACTATTTTCTCCTATTATGAACAAAAACTCTGTGGAATAGGGTGCTTTTACAAACCAAGAAATTCCAGAGGCTCACATCTGACCTGCAGCAACTTCAGGTCTACTGAAATAACTTTGGGGAGCAAAATGTTACTTGACGAAGTAAACAGAGTCAGCACAGACACTGAATGCTCTCTTCCTACTCTCAAACCAATGCAGAAAACAGAGGCAAAACACATTTCACCATTTTTGTCATTCATCGTGAAATATTTTTCAAACCTCTAGTGCCTTCTGAAGCTGCACTCAGCCCTTAGTAAGAGACAGCGTGGAGTCACCTCTGGGCAGTGAGGATGGCAAATTTCTGCAGCAATCTTCCTCTACAGCCATTCTTCCTCCTTCTCTTTTTTCCACAAGTTAACATCAAATTATTCAGCAGGGAATTTACAAGCCATAAAACTGCGTTATTCAGTTATGAAGTAACAACCTCATCACCATGACTGGAGCAAGTGCTCATAAAAGCCAGAGTCAGATTTATAAGCAGAGGAATTGCCAGCTATGTCTAACATATGGTTCACAGTGACAGACTTGCCGGTTTCTGTCACCCAATAAGGTAAAATTCTGGTTAGGTATATTGTCAATAGTCTTTCTTTGTAAATGATTAAGCAGGTTAAAAACAAAGTCAGGCATTTCATATGGACCACTTAGGTTGGGGAGAAAGCATTGTTCCCTTGGATGTGTTTTTCTACATTGCAAAGGAACTTTGAGGTTCTTTGTAGTTTTTCCTGAAAACAGCCCTGATGCAGAAAGTTGCTATTCTTTCATGTCACACTGGTCACTGTCCCATGGGTAGTTTAACAATTTTCTCCTCTTTTGACACTCCTTCAACACAACACCCAAGTGGTATGTTCACACTGTGGGTATAGTAGAGGAGTAGCGACTCGGCTGGTCTGCCTTTGAAAGGGCCAGATGCACATTGCTTTGCTTTTTGGGTAATTGTTGTCTCTATTTTTTGAAAGACAGAGGCCACATTTCCCTTTTTCTGTTTCTTCAGGAGCTCACCAGATCTACACGATCTTTCAAAACTAATTACCAGTGGCTCAGAAAGTTCATTTATTCCCCTCTCACTTGAGGCTGTATTTCATAGCATGTATTAGTGGCCTGCAAAATATTAATGAAGACATTAAGCTGTTTTTTTCCTTGCAGGAGTATGAAAAAGGGTGAAAGACACTGAGATCCCATATATCACCCACACATATATATAGCTGGAGAGTAATCACACTGATTATTTTTAATATTTTAGGAACTGCTCTGAGGCAGAAAAATTGTTAGTCTGGAGCCCATTATTATGAACAAGCTGTAACAGAGATGTTGAGAGGTCTTTCACATTACTTCAGAACAGCTGTTGCCCATTAACCGTGCCAGGACCCTCTAATATTGCAGAAGGTTTTAAAAGGCATTTAAAGATCATTAAAAGATTAGGCATTTAAAGATCATTTAGAAGGCGTTGAAACTCACCTGCATGACCCTGGAGACCTTGCTAGGTCCATGGCTGTCTGCATGGATACTTCTTCTGTTTTACACATTAGCCCTATACTGTTTCAGTAGTCATGAAATTATGATGTCTGTAATTTAAAACATTGAGACTTCATGTTAATATTGGTATAATTCCTATCATTACATCTGGTTACATGAAATCCCTTAGCTCATGGAGGAGTGGGATGTTGTCTCATTCTTTGCTGAAGTGATGATCTGGTGACGCAAGTCAGCAGCAGTTTAGACAGAGACCGTATCCATATCTGCTCCTGTTTACTGTGATTTCCCGTCTGTTTATTCTCTATTATTTGCAATTATTTATCTCAAAATTAAGGAAATACAAATTTGGCTGTGCCGATTTTGTAACAATGTTGTTCAAAGTCCAATTCCAGACCATTACGAAAATCATGTAATTGTGAGCGTAACATTGTACAGCACAAGATTACAAACAAGAATATTTCCAGGAAAAACACTCAATACGTAATGAACTTAGCAAAGTTAATAGTTCCTGACATTAATGTTTGGCTGAAGGTCAGAGTGACATGAGTCTGGTTTGAGTGAGGGATGTTTTGTGTTTCGTCAGACGCCTGGTGTGGCACCAGCACGTTGATGCTGCTTGTGTGTTTGTGTACTGCTAATAATTTAATTCTGAGGTTGCACAGAGCGTTGCAGTGTGGGAGTGATGCTGAATTATGTTTCAAAATGAAACAAGATGTGGAACATAAAAGGGGGAGTGGAAGCAACTCTTCAGCAGGGGGCTTCAGAGGCGGGAGCTGCGAGACAAGGACAGGGCAGTGCTCTGTACTTCTCAGGAGCGTTGTGAGACCATTGCCCATGGTCACTTGGAAGTCGTCTGGGTATTTGTTTTGTACTCCTCTTGATGAATGCTTGAAAAAAATGGCACAACAGTCTCTTCTTCTAACTGCTTCTAACCTTCCCTCCAAGGAATGCCTTTTGAATAGTGATCTCACAAAGATGCTTTAACACATAAAAGTTATGGTATTTAAAAAAAAAAAAAAAAAAAGAACAACTGTGTGAAAACATATTAAGGCAGTGACATGCGTAAAAAATATCATGTTAAGTCAAAAACATTCCTTACCAATTCAACATGAAAATGTGGTGATATTTGAAGGAGCTGAAACATTACTTTGATGCTTAGGAGTATCCCGTAAGTGCTATGATAGCCCTGGAAACAAGAAAATGTTGCTGAACATCTGAAGAGAAATGGCAAGCTGTACACCTTTCATTGTACATTATAACTTAGCAATTTTTATTTAAGAAAGGATGACAAAGTCTTTTGTAACCCTGTTGGGCAGTATTATCACTCAGTGGTTCCAAATTACTCCAGTAGTCTGTGTGGGCTTTGTGATTATTAATCATTGATTAGGATTAATTAGGATTGTACAATTCCATAGATATCGTAGCACTCCAGCGAAGGGCAGAATAAATACATAAGGAGGTCGTTGGCGCAAAGCGGATCTGTGGCAGGTACATGGCGGGCATTTGCAAGGGTGGAAGCTAAAGCTTGTTGCCTTTTGTACAAATTAATGAATGTGGTGTGGGCATGGGCCCTGCTGGGTGTGAGTATAATAAAGGGTAATGATGCATGCTATTAGAAACTGAAATTAATTAAGCATAGACAGACTTCTATGTCTGCTGCAGCAGACTGCTGTGGGCTTGGGTGTGCCCTGTCCTGTGGGGTGCGTGTGATCTTCCTGAGCCACACCAGCATCGGTGGGACTGCAGGGAAGGCTGCAGGCACTACCAGCAGACCCTCTTTCCAAGAAAATTGGCAGGATCCTTGGAACTGGGAGCTCAAATTCCTCTTTCCCCCATCCAAAATTCCAGGTAGATGCTGAACACATATCTCACTAATTCAAGCATTTGGCTCTGTCATTAATTTTTTAAAATGTTTATGGCATATGTTTATGGCATTTGTTTATTTTTGTTAGTCTCTCAAAGCACTTACCTAAAAGATGATTCTATGGTATAAATTTTCTATTGATTTTGTTGTGGCCTCCATTTCAAATAAGACAATTCCTACTTATTTCTTCCTGTAAAAATTGCTCAGAAGTCAGTTTTATGCTGGCACATCAGAAAATGAGACCAGTTGTACTTCAGAACAACACTTCAAAGATTTTATTGATTTTTGTTTTTTCAGAGGAATGTTTCATCAAGGGCTTTCACTGAAGTTCTTTCTTCAACACTTCTTGTGATATACAGCGCTCTAAAAAGGCAAAATGTTGTCTTCTTAAGTGATTGACCTTCTAGGACAAAGACATCAGTGACTGAAGAGTTTCAAAACCAGAATAAGTTGAGACTGAAATATATTAGCTAGTAATGCAGATTTTTCTGCTTATAGCATTTAGAAGTACACCCTTGCAGGGAGCAAAATATAAAAGCAGTTTTCAGTTAAAGATGTCTTCTCCGAGAGTATCTGTGTTCACCTTCTCTTTTCTCTGTATGTGTGGATGTGTGCACATTTTAATCAATTTTAATAGAGAAATCTGAATGTCATGATGTGATAAGCATTCCATGTTGGTCCTATTTTTTAAAAACAAAACTCAGGTAATTATTTTGTGAGATTATTTTATCAGGTGTAATTAATATAATGTGTAAATTTTATACAAAATTACACTCATGAGTATGTGGAAGTGCTCTCAGTGTCCTATGTGTTTATGGGTAGAGAGAAGGGTGGGAGGGAGCAAAGAAGGTTGAGAGGAACAAACGGTGTACTGTGAGATACAAGATAAAGGTTTTACTGTGAGTCTTTCAGGGTCTGGCTGTATTACTAGAGATGAGCCATGACACAGCTATGCACTTTTCCCAGAGGAGTGCTGATAAACCCTTGTGTCACACCAAAGCAGAGGGGGTCCATGGTAGAGATGGATCAGGGAAGCTCCTTGAGAAACATTTATAGTGCTCTTAAAAAAAATCTGTAGGATTATTAATCATATCCATCTGCCTTTAAAGCTAGAGTCAATTCACTACCATGGCCTGGAGTTTATGCTTTTAATTCTGTGCTTGGAGTGAGAGCTCACATGCTGACCACCCTGCCTCTGGGGAGGACCGGCAGCCGCCGCTGCTCAGCACGCTCCAGGGCTGGCACACCACCGCCCATGCAGTGGGATGTGTTTTGGGAGGAAGGATCGGCTCAGCTCAGCTCCACCCACAGTCCCATTGAGCAGCCTTAGGAATAGCATCTCTTACGAAGACCTCATTCATCTCTCTTTTTTTTTTTTTTAAGATTAATGACTGTGCTACACTTTGACAGCTTGAGATGAGTTTTTCCAAGATGGATATCTGTCCTAAGCCATACTATTTTAATTATTTTGTTTGGGAAAATGGTGACCAGAAAATTTCAGGCATTTCTGGGAATAAAACAGGGGAAGAAAATGTTTGTTTTCTGATCTTGATAAATGTGTTGACTTTGTTTGAGTGGCTGTAATTCCTCTATGTTTTGATGGAGACCTGAAATTTGTCAGGGGATGGTTGGTGGAGGGGATGAGAGATTGAATTTACGGTAAGAAAGTGCTTTTTGATGTGCTCCTCCTACATTTGTCTGAGTGAGAAGTTGTGTGTTTGTCCATGCTCAGTGGATACTCCACGGAGCTCCTGCGAGTGCAGCCACATGGAGCATGTCCTGGTGGAGGCTGAAGAAGACTTTCCCTGCGGTTGCACCAGAGCCTCCATGGACCAGCCCAGGGAATATAGGGTAGCGTGTGCTTTCCATGACATCCCTGCTGACTGAGTGGTGTAGCAGGTTGCCGATTTGTGTAAAGGAGGCAGCATATTGACCAGTGCACACGAGGAGGAAGGGACTGCTCAGGAGGGAGACCTACACTCTGCTCCTCCATCTCAAAGCATCTCAAAGGGTGATGTGCATCCTGGTTTCAGGTATGTTGTCTCTGGCACATCAGCTGGAGTGTGCATCCATACATTGTTGGCTACTGCAGCACTGGGGGTCTCTGGTTCACGCCTCTCAGATTCCTGACTCCTGGGTTGTACCCACAATACCCAAACTTGGCAGCATAAAGTTGGAAATCACATTCCTGACATTAAACCCAGCCAGCAGTGGTCACTATCAGCAGGGGTCTTCTTTTCGTGTGTGCCCCGTTTGGATCTGTTTCTGACCTGTGTAAGTGCTTAGTGATTTTATCTGCAGCTGGATGTTCGAGGGCGAGGCAACTGATATACAGCCCTGGAGAGACATTTTAGATGAACTAGGCACTTTGTCTCATGAAACTGAAATGTATGCAGATGGCGTTTTTTCTTACATAAAGGGTGGTCACATGGTGTGGGGGCTGGCAGTCCCATTCATCCTTGTTAAAAAAGGGACAATCAGCCAAGGTTTGTTGTGGTCCCACAGCAGCACCAAATGGTGGCAGGGGAAAAAAAAAAATCAATTCCTACTCTTTTTAACCTTTTTTCCTCTTAAGCTGTGCTGGTTTGGGGAGGGTTTGGGTAAGGAACAAGGAGAAAGAAATACCTGCAATATCCAAACTTGCGCTAATAGCTGAGAACAAGCAGTCAAACCTTCTGGTTTTTGAAAAGGAGGCAGAAACAACACATTTCTACAAAATCAGGTGAAGTTGTCAGTATTGTCAAATCTTGCAGCCTGTAACAGCTAACGTCAAGTCTGTAGGAGGCATGAGCGCTGTGTTTCTGATTTCAAGTTAGCCGAGGGGTAGAAAAGAAGGCAAAACATGGGGTCTTGTCCAGAAGAAAAGGAAGAATAGTGAATCTTTCAAAAATATTTTCCCCCACAGTTAGGAGGGACCAAAGTGCTCCCAAGCCAGTTTAGCTCTCTGCCTCTCAGTAAAAATTAATACAAACCATTCGCTTCAAGTCATGTACGAGAAGTCCCCGTTAACTCCAGAGCGGGCAGCGTATTGACCGCAGGGCAGGCAGACCAGGAGGCTGATCCCTTTTTTCTTAAATCCGACTTGTTGTCATAGAGGCAATGTTAAATTCCAGGAGCTGGTTAAAACTTGTGGCAGGCAGTCCCCAAGATCCTCAGCGCTGTTGGTGAGACCTGGTACCGTCACTGTCGTTGTCTGGACCGAGATACCCAGCTATGGCAAGGGACACTGCAGTTAGGAAGTCACCACAGGTTGTTGGACCTTGCCCAAGTGTGAGCAGGTCCTCAGTGGACGGGGGCAGGTGGTCTCCAGAGTCCCTGGCAAGAAGCTGGAGAAAGGAATAGCACCATACCCTTGCCTGCTGGCTCCTACTCCAAGGTGGGCATTAGCATACCAAAGGATGGGCCTCCTAAAGTGAGACAATTCAGCTGTCCCTGCCAGCAGATAAGCATCTTAATTAATCCTGAATCCACTGAATGTAAATGGAGCCTGTGTCACAGGTTTAGTGAGACATCTTACTTTCAGGCAGCTAAAGACATGACCCTCTTCAGCATGTTCATGTCTGTGCTGGTTTTGGCTGGGATAGAGTTAATTTTTTCCACAGTAGGTTGTGTGGGGCTATGGTTTGGATTTGTGCTGGAAATGGTGTTGATAATACAGAGATGTTTTAGTACTGCTGAGCAGTGCTTACACAGAGGCAAAGCCTTTTCTGCTTCTCACCTCAACCCACCAGCGAGTAGGCTGGGGGTGCACAAGAAGTTGGGAGGGGACACAGCTGGGACAGCTGACCCCAACTGACCAAAGGGATATTCCATACCATATGATGTCATGCTTGGCATATAAAGCTACGGGAAGAACCCAGCCCATGAGTTTTCTCACTTTTACTCTTCTGATTCTCTCCCCCATCGCATTGGGAGGGAGGGAGGGGGCAGCTGTGTGGTGCTTAGCTGCCAGCTGGGGTTAAACCACAACACCATCCCAATCCTGAATTTGTTCAGGTCACATTCCCCAAAGAAAAAACAGTCTTATCCTCTGCCATCAATACAGTTGGGCATCTTCTTTGTCCTGACAGCTGCATGAATGAATAAGAAGAGAACATTACCCCAAGCAGATGGAGTCCAACACAAGCAATGGCAGGCTAAATTTACAGACTGTTGAGAGCAGCCCTGCAGAGAAGGACTTGGGGGTACTGGTGGATGAAAAGCTGGACGCAAGCCAATGAGGTGCGCTTGCAGCCCAGAAGGCCAACCACATCCTGGGCTGCATCAAAAGCAGCGTGGCCAGCAGGTCAAGGGAGGTGATTCTGCCCCTCTGCTCTGCTCAGACCTCACCTGCAGTGCTGTGTCCAGTTCTGGGGCCCTCAGCACAGGAAGGACATGGACCTGTTGGATCAGGTCCAGAGGAGGGCCACAAAAATGATCTGAGGGCTGGAGCACCTCTCCTATGAAGAAAGGCTGAGAGAGTTGGGGTTGTTCAGCCTGGAGAAGAGAAGGCTCAGGGGATACTTTATTGTGGCCCTTCAATATATATGGGGGGCTTATAAGACGGAGAGAGACTTTTACCGAGGCCTGTAGTGACAGGGCAAGGGGCAATGGTTTTAAACTGAAAGAGGGTGGATTTAGATTGGATGTAAGAAAGAAATTTTTTACAATGAGGGTGGTGAGATGCTGGAATAGGTTGCCTATAGAAGTTGTGGATGCCCCATCATTGGAAGTGTTCGAGGTCAGGTTGAATGGGGCTTTGAGCAACCTGATCTAGTGAAAGATGTCCCTGCCCATGGCAGGGGGATCGGACTAGATGATCTTTGTGGGTCCTTTCCAACCCAAACTCTTCTATGATTCTAAAAGAAGTTAGCATGATAACCAGCAGCTGGAGTGACCCGACCAGTTTAAGTTTTCATAGGTATTATATGCAGGAAAATGTAAGGAAGTATAAATAAGCTCCTCAGGGGCTGATAGGAAGGTGCCTCTTTGAAAGTTAGATATCAAACTAACTATGGTGGTCATAGACTGCAGGTCATAGGTCATGATGACTATAGTCATCAACAGTTTGATAGCATGTAAGAAATTATGACTGAGCCATAATAAATTATACATGCTTTGAAAGTCAGGACAAGTATCTTATATTTGATGTGGCAGAGCAGAGTGGGTCAGTAAGTGACATATAGACATGGTCATATGGTCAAAGGCATATGCCTTGGAAATTATTTCTGCAGGAGGTTTCGGGATGGATATGAATGGTGCACAAGTCCATGTGATACAGGTAGAGATGACAGCTTAGGCTGCATTTCAGCTGTACAGATGGCTGTGAAAGTCTGTATCCTGTTATCCAGAGAGAATCGATATGGCTTATGCATGGCATAACAAATACAGGATCTGGAGTGAGAAAATGCTGCCAGCACTATAGGCCAGAGACATGGTAACAGGACCACAGTAAATGAGATGGAAGGGACTACCTGTTTCTTTTTTCTCCATGTCAGTATATATTTTGTCATAGACATCTGACTTTAGTGGATACAGCGAAGCTCAGCATTTGTCAGCTATTAATTGAAGTGAATTATCCCAGGTTCGGAGTAAGCTTTGATGTCTCGCTACCTGGCAGTGACAGTTTCTTAATGGCTGCTCTTGGGTTACGTGAAAAAGTACACAGAGAAGCATGTGAACATTGTGAGAAGGTCAGGTTTGGTGATTTACTCCGTTTTCTTTCTGTTTAGTATTGCAGAATATCAGTGTTTTCAGTCCTCAGAAATGTGATGCTTGTACAAGGTTTGTGGCTGTCACATAGGTAAGGAGCTTGGGACTCTGTTAGCTTGGCACACTGTCGACTCTGCAACTTACTCCTGACCAAGGGAAAGCTGGCAAACAAGGAATTTCAGACTCTTGCCCCTGAAAACTATGAGCATGGCCTTTTAAAATAAATGATTGTCACATGTTTGGTTTTAAGGCACCTCTAAAGGACTTACATGAGTAATAAAACTTAAAGTCATTTTTATTAGAGTTCTACCTTTGGAACAAAGCAAGGCTTCTATAAAGGTCATATTTGTTCCTGAAATCAGAAAACCGAATCCCCTTCTTAGGGGTGTTTCTTACCTTGGAAAATCTTTTTCTTGTGCTGTAGCTCTTAATAATTCTTTTAAAGATGCTCTTTTTTTGCTGACTATAGTGTATCAGAGCTCTCTGACCTGAAGCCAACATACTGTTCAGCTCCACTATGGAGTCTTGTTTGCTTTGTGTGCATGTGGACGTGGGTGTGCAGGACCGCATACTTCCGCCAAGATGGCTTTGTCAGCTTAGTGTCCTGACCTGGGCTCTAGACCTCAGGACCCAGAGCAAACCAAATGAGTCGTGAGTGGCAGAGTGCCATCATGCCTTGGTCCATCGCAGGGCTGGCAGAACTATATGCAGGCCTTGCACAAGCAGGGCACAAGCTACAGTTACAGTATAGCCCATTACTTTGGGTTTTGACAACTGAATGCACACAACCTTATCTTTGCTAGGACAGATAATTCTGAGAGGGGAGGGAGTGAATTTTGCATATATTATTCATGCTTGTTAGAAAACAAAGAGAATGCTATGACGCTTGTCTTCTCCCAGGCGTTTAGGTCCTTGTGTAACTTCAGAGACGTGAGTGGTTGCACCAAGTGCTGTTGAGGGACTTCAGATCCCTTCTGCAAATGGCAGGAACTCTCTTCACCTCAGTCTCTGCCTGAAGGATAGATGAAGCCCTATGAATAGCTGCCTCTCAAGGTCAAAAATGCTGCTTATTAAATACAAACTTGTGAAAACATCTATTTAAAATAAAATATTTTCCATGCTGTATTTCTGACTAAGTGTGATCTGAATGTCTTCAGAATCTCAAGGAGTAGCTGCTGGGTCCCGTAGCAGTTTTCTCTGACTCACATTATAAAGCCAAGGTGCTGCTGTGAATGAAAAATCTACACGATCTCTGGAATTCTTCTTTTATAGGGTAAGAGAAAACTATCTCCCCTATAATTGAACTATACATATCTGTCTTCTAAATTGGAATTTATTGCTTTATTTATTTAAAATGGAAGGTTTGGAGGGAAAAAAAAAAAAACAAAAAACCCCAAACATTCCCCTGCTTATAGTAATGGACATTGCTGGTTTAAGACATTTTCTAGATTGCACAAACATTTGCAATGTTGCCACCAAACTGGCAGTTAGATTATTCATTCTCACCCTCCTTTCTTGACCTAATGTTGCAATTGTCTTTTTACAGTAAGGTGACCCTTCTTTTTTTCTAGATGTAGGTTCCATGTGAAGGGTACATTAAAACTGCCTATGACAGAAAGATTGGATAATATTGTGTTAGCAACTGTTTCTTCTATACGCATTGACCTTTTCCATCAACTGAATGAGCATTGACAAATGTGCTCCTTCAGTTGTTTAGGATTCAGAGTGGGATAAATTGATAAAATTGTTCATCTATTTTTCTATTTTTTCGATATGTGTGTACTTTCAAAGCAGGGTGTGGGAAATGTGGTTGGGATCCATAACGAATGGTGACAAGTAATAATCGTCATATCTGTCAAATGCGTAAATATGCTGTCAGCCTGGATAAAGCTGAAGAAAAGATGTTGACCACTTTGCTATATAATAATTTCTGGGAAAAGACAGGGTTAGAAATTAATACATCTGGGAGCTCCTTTCTCCGCATTCCTTTTCCATTCAGTATTTTGCTGATTTGAAAGATTGCTAGTTTAAATACCATGTACAGTCCCTGAGATCTGGTTACATCCTATTCAGCCAACAAGAGCTACTAATCCTTCTCAGAGTGCAGCTTTGACACAGCATTTGGAGAATTAAATTCATGTCTGAATTTAATGGAGAAAGAATGCCATTACTTTCTTGATGGCATTTTAATTATTTTTGCTCATTATCCCTAGAGGCATCTCGACAAAATCTGATTCATGAACATTTACTCCATATTGCTGCTGGAGTCAAGCTGGGAGACATCTTTGTGTTTAGTTATTAATATTTCCCTGTAAGCAGCCGAAGTGCCATACCTCTTTCCCATACATAGGTATTGGTTACCACAAATATATGTGTATAGACACACGTACATACATATACACATTTTATCAGTTATCTCCTGATATCTGATCTTCACATTTAAGGTTTAGAAAAGGGAATTTTGTCATCATCTGGTTCCCACAGATCTCCCCGATCCCTCTTATTAAGACACTCAGTCTGAAGCTGAGCGTGGGGCTGGCCTTCGAAAGTGCTCACCATGAGCTCTTGCCCTGGCTAAGGTCAGGTGCTTGCTGCTCCTGTTAGGTTGTTCTACCCATTCTGCCACTGTCTTACTGCATGATCTTGAACAGGTCAGTTAAATGCTGCAGGCGTAATGTCTTTGGGACCTGTTTGCTGGAGTGGTCTACAGGTCTCTGACAAATGCTGTGGGATAAGGTTAGTAAGGGGAAAGGCAGAGATAACAGAATAAAGTATAAATCAGCTCAGAAGTTGAGCAAGCAAGAGAGAGACAGTAGGAAACCAATCTTCATTTGTTCTGTTCACAGAACCGTTGTTTCTAACCTAATACATGTTGGCTTTGGGCTATAGCCTGTATCCTGCCGCAAGTCATAATGGATGTTCATGATGCTCCCTTCTGGTTTTATCATCTGTGAGCTGTTTGTCTGACAATAACGTATTTGCTGATTCTTGGATACATATCAAGATCTATTCCTTGCCCCATTTTTCTTCTTATTTCCTTTTTTGTTTTACGACATTGTGAGTATGACCTGTTGATTTGGGTTTGGTATGATTAGGTTATTGATTAGGTAGTTAACTGCTGCCCGTTATCCCAAAACTGCTCTGAAATGTCTTCAGTGAGCTTTTGAGAAGAGCTTTACTTCTTTTCCTCAAGCCATTTTATCCCTTCTTCAGCCATGGACTTTCTGAATGAGAATAGTCCTGCATCCCCCCAAGACCTGTCCGGGTAATACTGTAATGTGCATTAGCACCTTTAGGAACTAAGAGACCTGAATAGTAAGTCTGATTTTCTCTCCATCCCTTATCCCTTTTCCTTTATAATAGTATTCACCAGCTTTTGCATCAGTGAAGGATGTAAAACACAGGTAAACAACTTAATACTGGTCTAAGTTTTGTTTGCTACTAGATTGTTCTCTACAGAAATCCTTTCTCTTTGAGAAGTTATTTATCTCAGTACTCCATAAAGGTGGTTAATTGTCACAAAAATAATTTTTAATCACAATTGTTAATTTTTATTTCTGGAAATTTAGTATTATGCAAAGGCTTTGCTGAAGCAGACCACGTTGGAGAGAGTGCATCCGGGTTTGGATATTGAGACCTTGGGACCCTAATCAGTGCTGACTCTCTTTCTCTAATATAATTGCAATATCCAGACATGGAAAAGATCATAAAAAATGTTGCAGAAGAGCATGATTTTTATCAGAAAAATTATCTGAATCATTTGAATCCAGTCACAGAATGCAAATACTTGTAAGGCAATGCCACGCATACGATTTTCACATTTTGGTCATGGAGTTAAGACAACCAAAATAGCACTGCCCCTGGTTTCTTCCTAGCAGGAATGAATGTGTATTGCTGTCATGGTTTAGCCCCAGCCAGCAACTAAGCACCACGCAGCCGCTCGCTCACTCCCCCTACCCTGATGGGATGGGGGAGAGAATCGGAGGAGTAAGAGTGAGAAACACTCCTGGGTTGAGATAAGAACAGTTTAATAATTGAAATAAAGTAAAATAATAATGATAATAGTAACAAAATAATAATAATAATAATAATAATAACAACAACAACAATATACAAAGCAAGTGATGCACAATGCTCACCACCCGCCGACCAATACCCAGACAGTTCCCGAGCAGCGATCGCTGCTCCCCGGCCAACCCCCCCCAGTTTCTATACTGAGCATGATGCCATATGGTATGGAATAGCCCTTTGGTCAGCTTGGATCAACTGTTCTGGCTGTGCCCCCTCCCAGTTTCTTGTGCGCCTGGCAGAGCATGGGAAGCTGAAAAGTCCTTGACTAGCATAAGCAGTACTTAGCAACAACTAAAAACATCAGCGTGTTATCAACATTCTTCTCCTACTAAATCCAAAACACAGCACTGTGCCTGCTACTAGGAAGAAAATTAACTCTATCCCAGCCAAAACCAGGACAATTGCGTAAAACATTGCATCCTGAAGAGTAAGAAGTCCTTGCTCTTAGATTGTGCATAATGCTTACACAACATCAGTAATTTTTGGTAATATGAGTTATGTCTGCTGCTTTTCTTTCATTTCTTTGCCTGTATTTTGGTATTTTTTTTTAAAAGAAAACTTCGGAAGTTTTTTAAAGAAAAGCAGTTTCAGAGATTAATATAGGTTTTTAGCAACCACTTTCTAGTGGTAAACCCTCCACAAAAATGGGAAAAATGGTGAAATACAAGTGATTGATGATTAATGCTGGAGGAGTTTGTTCCTTTATGGCTTTGATGAAAAGGTCTATTGAAAACACAACTTTATAAATAATAATTGAATCTTTATATTCAAGTTCAGATGTCACTTTATACGAAAAGCTTCATCATTTTTTCTTCCTCCCTTTCTCCAACTACTTTTGCACTGATTTTGCCATAAATACAGCCCCATTTTTCACCATTTTTCTTTCAGAGGAATCAAAGTCAAAAGTCGATTGCATCCGTATTGTTGCCACTGCTGGAATGTATTTTTTTTTCAACATTTTAAGCGTGTGCTGCTACCTCTGAATGGACACAGATTGCTGAACAATAGTAAAATAATGCAGAGAAATCTTCAGTCTCTCAGTATATTGAAAATACTAGCTTTCTTCTGCCTTTAAAGATTAATAGTTTTGCTGGGACATGTTCAACTCCTTTGATGTTTAAATATTAGATGCTACAGCTCTTTCAGACAACATTAAACAGAAGGGATACTTCAGTTCAAATCTTGATGGTTGGCAAGATTGTCTCGCTAATATGTACACCAGCTGAAAGGACCTTGTGCACCTTTGCCTGATTCTCACACTAAAACACTGGGTCCAGAGAGTATGAGTGTATATTGCTTGCATTTTAAATGTGCTTCACAGTCATGGTTTTGGGTTTTTATTTGATTTTTTTTTGGCATCTTTTTTTGATTCTGTCACAAACCCAAGGGAGTCTTTGCATTGACTTCAGTAGCATTTGAACTGGGCACATAGGAGTCTGAAAAACACAGTTACTTTGCCAAGGAGTTGTTTTCCTTGATCTGTTTGGCCAGACATTGATTTTGGTCCCCCATGTGCTCTGAATGCAATTTGGAATTAATGTCTGCTTTTATTAGAGGGCAGCTTTTAAGGCAGGGAGCAGTGTCATGTCTTCCCTAAGCATTTTTATAGAACAGCAGCATCAGCTGCTAGAAGACCTTTGCAATCTGTGTATGTTAATTACTGCTAAAAAGTGCTCGGAATAAAGTAGGTATGATTCTATTTAATTCCATTTAAGTTTCCTTAAAAACTGGGGTCCAGCTCTGACATCTTATTTGCATGCAGGAAGGAAGCCCGTTGTTTAAGTCAGGAGTGTTTTGGCCCTTCTCCATCTACCTCAAAGCGTTTCACTTCCAGGAGACCATCTCTGGTCCCAGTAGTCTGGTGAGTGAATTTCATCTGCCCTTCCTGCACCCCCAAGTCCCTCATAAGAAGGAGTAGGGATCTCAAAAAATCCACTTCTAAATCTCACCAATGGGACTCAGCCACAAAGAAGAGAGGGCCAATGAAAATACTTTGTGCCCAAAGCCAATTCAGCCAGTCTAATTAAAGAATTTTACCTTTTCTTGCAAACTTTCGTTTCTACCCTCAGACCACATAGCATTTTTCTACTGGCAATCACTAGACATATAATTAGTAATGAATGTGCAGCAACTGTTGCTTTTTATATATTCTTCTATCACTTATCATTGTTGCAGTGATCTGTTTTTAATGCTTCTTCTCCACTTCTTTTCCTATCCTGCCACTTACCACGACAGCTTTTGCAGAAGGGCTTTGCGTAACCATATGGTGTCTAGCTCAGGAAACGCCTTGAATCCTGAGGACTACAAGTCACTGCCGTAATACATTTTAAGAGCAACAGCCATGTTATAAAGAGACATCTTGTCGCTGAAGGTGTCCCCAGGCAATTGTAGCATGCTCCTTTGCCAACCCCGGAGGAAGACTTCCAAGAAGCTGTGGGCACATATGTCCTAGATCTTACACTGCACAGCAGAAACTGGCACCAGGGATTTTTCTGAGCATTGTGTATCTATGGTTAAGTTAGGTGCAAAAACCTTGTGTAGACCTTTATATGTTTGAAGTGAGGGGGTAAATTGAGAAATGTGTTGCCTATCATTGTGACCAATGATACACAAACAGTCTGGTGGTTTTCTTTGTGTGTTTGTGGAAGGAGGCGGGGGGGGAAGAGAATGGTGGCTCACACAGCAGATGATGTGAATGATCAACATGTTAACTAGTGTAGCAAAATCCCATCTGTTTATATGGTTTACATCTTTCCCAACCATGAAAAAGGGATAGGGAGAAAAGAAGCACAGAAACAAAATCCAGCATGAATGAAAAATTGGAGCCCAATCCTGTTACTGATGAAAGTAATGCAGCTTCAAGGAGAATAAGATCATGTCCTAAGAGGGAGGCTACATGAACCTCTACAAATACCATCCTCCCCTAATTCTGCTTGGCAAGAACAGTAGGGGCTTTTCTCTCCAGATTTCTGTTTTTTCATTTGGAATGTGCTTAAGACCCTGGGTGTCTTCTGTAATAATCAATTCCCTTTTTAATGACAAGCAGGATCTAGAATAAAGAATATTAAAACAAGGCAGTCTTTCATAATAACTAATTGCAACTTGATTGTGGTATGAGTTTTTTCAGTTTCTGTGTGCTGGGTTTCTTTTATTCATGCTGGCAGTGGCAGTGAGGGGGATAATAAAACATTTTGAGATCCAAGCCTATTCTGATAATTGTATTACTTTGCAAAAATATGAACACACTTCCTGCTCACTTGTGCTGTGAGCAGATTCTGTGCAATAATAGTGCCCTGCCTGCCTTGCTTCTTTCTGTAGTTTCTGCAAATGAAGTAGCTGAAGTAGCTTTAATTCTGAATGAAGCAATGTTTATGGTTTCTTTAATCACTGTTTACTTCCAGTAAGAGAGCTTTTTCAAGTAATGGGCGTAAATCATATTCTTCTATCAAGCAGTTTAAACATTAAGAAAACTATGTAGAAAACTATTACAATTTAATCATAGATGTGCTCATTTGGGTGGGGGGGATCATGAGGCATGTGTGCAGAATCTTAGCTGTCTATGCAGATTTTCAAAAAATGGCTGTGAATATATAGTTCTGCATGCACAGAAGTTCAAACTATCAACCTTTTGACTTCTATCACAGTATGCAGTGCTCCATGGCATGCCTGATGAAAACCTGTTGTAATCTGCCAGAAAATGCCTATTAACTCTTACAGACATGGGATCAGGAGTAATTTGTGCTCAGTCAGTCTGTGTTTGGGACCTCCTGGATGTGGGCTGTGGCAGAACGTGGAGGGTAGAGCCCTGCAGAAGGTGCGGTGCTCCCAGGCACCTAAGAAGAGAGGCAGACGTTTTATGGAGTGCACTGGTGGAGTTCAGAAGTACAATTCGGCCAGAATTGTAGTACAAATATGATGCCTAAGTGGTATTTTGGAACTAGACCCAATTTGGGGTACAAAGAATATGAGTAATGACAAATGTATTGATTCTCCTCATAAAGCAATCCCGTGTCCAGTCCCTCTGAAATGTAAATTTTGTCTGAATCCCAAGATAATTTAGATTCCCTGGGTGATATCTATTCAGTACGTAGTTTCCTAGGACTACAGTCTGTTTCCCATTATATTTGTCAATACCTGCCATAACAGAGTCTTGGTCTTAGTCTGCTGGAAGTTACTGTATATTAACAATATTGCTGCTACTACAATGATGCTAATAATTTATAGCTCTAACATGTCTCTTGTCTTTTTGAGCAGCCGAGACACTTGAGCAGCCCTACTCTTATCTGCCACTGTTGAATTCGGAGAGTAATACTACCTTTAATGTCCTTCCACTAACCTTAGATATTTATGGTAACATCAAATGCTTTGATGGTCTTTGCCTCTTGCTCCTTTAGTTTCTGAGAGAAAATACAGTCTGCAGGTTTCCTCGTAATCAGCTGTATATTATGTTCTGGTAGGAAGTCATTCTCTGCAAACTTTTTTCCTCTCTAATAGTTGGTTTAGCTTGTGAGTTCTTGTCTTTTTGGTGGAGAAAAAAATTAATCCCTACATCCATGCTGTACATTCTCAACTAAGAAAATAAATCCTCAATATTTTAATTTCTCTTTTCATTGTTTATCTTGTTTCAAGCCTGCAGTTGGCTTGAATTTTTGTCCTTTAATATTCCTTTTAACAAAGTGCTGTTGCCAATGTGCTTTTTTTGGAACCAGCTAATCCAAACTTTTTCTTTTTTTTTAGCTGACTCCTTCTGCCCTTGGATTTCTTGGCTAATTGTTACAGTACACAAAGACTGATAATTCTGCATCTTGACATAAACAGCAACCTGTATTTGGAGAATGTGAAGAACTCGGCACATATCTAATTGATTCATAGGCTTTTAATGACTAGTTGGCATTTCTTTCAGGACTTGCTTCTTAAAAGCAGTCTTTGTATGGCCATATGGAAATATTTTCAGATGAGTCAAGGAGGGGAGGAAAAAAAAAGTCAAATACCATGCCCAGGAATCTGCTATTGACAGAATTTTAGGTGAATTTTGAATTAAGGGCCTGAAACTATCTACATGTTTATGTCAGTAACGCAATGTTAAAGGGATTACATTAGTTTTAAAAAATTCACAAATGGTATAGCATCTAAGTAATTTTATAAATGGTAAACTATGCATTTTAATGTCAAACTCTTACTTCAACATCTGTGTTCTAGCTCTGCGTGCAGTAGTGGAAATTTTGTTCAAAAGGTGTGCCCAAGAAAGGAGAACACATAACAGGAATTACGTTGCCTGGTGAAGGCATTGATCATTGCATTCTGGTAAAGGGCTGAGTGTTTTCCTTTGCTCTCTGGTAATGGCAGGGAGCTCAGAGGTCTTGCTCCTGCTGGCTGAAGAGCAGGTAGCTTCACTGCACGCTTGCTGCTCAGCCCCAGCTCCAGGACTGTAAATCCATTTTAGTCATCTGAACAAAACTGATTTGCACCAGTTGATGAGCTGATGTTCTCTTGAGTCATATGAGAGTCCCCAGTACAGGTGGGTGAGACTTTCAAGGGTGCCTTACTGACCCCAGCAAGTTATAACCCCACTAAAAATGTGAAAAGTAGTGAATGAAATTCACAAATTTGGCTGAATTCAGCCATTACTTTTATTTCCAGAAGACAATTCAGAAATGACAAAAAAAAATTGATATATTGTCTTTTAATATTTGTTTAGAAATACATGAAAATAAAATGTTTTCCTTTGGATCAAACAGCTCATCCCATAAATAGGAATCTTCCCCTCCCCAATTCAATCTGTGAATGAAAAACATCCATTATTTCTTCAACTTTAATTAATAGGTCAGAGAGGCACATCTTGAATTTTCCCTGATACCACTATGAGCTGATTTAGTTCAGTTTCTCATGAGTTCAGTGTATCACTGCATTTACTGCTCCTGCTCCTTCTCAGAGTCTGCATCCTGCTCTTAGAATTTTCTCTTCCCCTTTTCATCTGCTGCTCTGGTCAGATCCTCAGCTGGTGTATTCTGCAGAACAAACCACCCATAACCCAGGAGGAAGCAGTTAACAACCTGCTACACGACCTGGACACTCACAAGTCTATGGGGCCGGATGGGATCCACCTGAGAGTACTGAGGGAGCTTTATCATTTATCAGCAGTCCTGGTTAACAGAGGAGGTCCGAGATGACTGGAGGCTTGCCAATGTGATGCCCATCTACAGAAAGGGCCTGAGGAGGATCCAGGGAATTACAGGTCTGACAGCCTGACCTCGGTACTGGGGAGGATTATGGAGCGGTTCATCTTGAGTATGCTCAACAGGCATGTGCAGGTCAACCAGGGGATCAGGCCCAGCCAGCATGGCTTCATGAAAGGCAGGTCCTGCTTGACCAACCTGATCTCCTTCTATGGCCTCGTGACCCGCCTGGTGGATGAAGGAAAGGCTGTGGATGTCATCTACCTAGACTTTTAGTAAAGCCGTTAACACCATCTCCCACAGCATTCTCCTAGGGAAGCTGGCAGCTCATGGCTTGGACGGGCATTCTCTTTGCTGGGTAAAAAACTGGCTGGATAGCTGAGCCCAGAGAGTTGTAGTGAATGGAGTTAAGTCCAGTTGGTGACTGGTCACAAGCAGTGTTCCGAAGAGCTCAGTTTTGGGGCCAGTCTTGTTTAATATCTTTATTGATGATCTGGATGAGGGGATTGAGTGCACCCTCAGTAAGTTTGCAGATGACACCAAATTGGGCTGGAGTGTCAATCTGCTCGAGGGTAGGAAGGCTCTACGGAGGGATTTGAGCAGTCTGGATTGATGGGCCAAGGCCAACTGTATGAGGTTTAACAAGGCCAAGTGCCGGGTCCTGCACTTGGGTCACAACAACCCCATGCAACGCTACAGGCTTGGGGAAGAGTGGCTGGAAAGCTGCCTGGCTGAAAAGGACCTGGGGGTGTTGATTGACAGCGAGCTGAACATGAGCCAGCAGTGTGCCCAGGTGGCCAAGGCAGCCAACAGCATCCTGGCTTGTATCAGGAATAGCGTGGCCAGCAGGAGCAGGGAGGTGATTGTGCCCCTGTACTCGGCGCTGGTGAGGCCGCACCTGGAATACTGTGTCCAGTTTTGGGCCCCTCACTACAAGAAAGACATTGAGGTGCTGGAACGTGTTCAGAGAAGGGCAACAGAGCTGGTGAAGGGTCTGGAGAGCAAGTCTTAGAAGGAGTGGCTGAGGGAAGTGAGGTTGTTTAGCCTGGAGAAGAGGAGGCTGAGGGGAGACCTTATCGCTCTCTACAACTACCTGAAAGGAGGTTGTAGTGAGGTGGGAGTTGGTCTCTTCTCCCATGTGGTTAGCGATAGGACAAGAGGAAATGGGCTCAAGCTGTGCCAGGGGAGGTTTAGTTTGGAAATTAGGAAAAATTTCTTTACAGAAAGGGTGGTGAAGCATTGGAAGAGGCTTCCCAGAGAGGTGGTGGAGTCCCCATGCCTGGAAGTGTTCAAAAAACGGGTAGATGTGGCACTTGGGGACATGGTTTAGTGGGCATGGTGGTGTCGGGTTGATGGTTGGACTGGATGATCTTAAAGGTCATTTCCAACCTTAATGATTCTCTTCTCTTCTCTTCTCTTCTCTTCTCTTCTCTTCTCTTCTCTTCTCTTCTCTTCTCTTCTCTTCTCTTCTCTTCTCTTCTCTTCTCTTCTCTTCTCTTCTCTTCTCTTCTCTTCTCTTCTCTTCTAAATAGCTGTGATCACTGTAAGGATGCTGCTGATTTATGCAAGTGATCTGGTTCCAGGTTGTCTTACGGCTTTATGAAAATAGATTTGGCAAGCAAGCTTTGTCTGTAAATGTCTGATCTGAGTTTATTAGCATCCTAATATGCCTCAGACAAGTGTTTTTTAAGCATGTTTTGATTTTATTTCTTAGAATTTTATGTTTATTCTTTCTTTATTACTTAAATGCTGCATTGAAGAAACAAATTGTCCATTGAGATGGGTTTAGTGGAGCATTTGTTTCTTTCTTGACAGAATGGTTCTCTGCATCCATTAAAAAGTAGGAACAAAAAAGAAAGGCATTTTATTTAAAGCTTTATGTATGAAATAACCAAGTAAATGTGTATGAGGGTAGACTTGAATTGGCAGGTGGGGGATTACCAGTCCCTTAATTAAAGCAAATGAATCAGGAAGACTCACGGCTTTTACCTTGCAGCTGTGTATCAGACAAACCACCAGCAGGCTGCAACCTGCAGGTCTGCTGGGATTTCAGGTTTTCCTGTTGATTTTTGGGAACACTGCTGCTTTCTGCCAGTGCGTGCCAGTGCTGACCATACTGCACCCAGGCACAGAGGGAGGGAGGACTGCCTTCTCCTTGCCAAATATCTGCTGCACAAGTCTTTGTAGTGTTTGCTCATGTCAGTGTGGGTTTGAAAAGTAGGCACAGACCTGTAATTTGGAAAGGGAGCGTGGATGCAGGCAGCCCATGCCATAGCACGCCCCATGCCATCCATAGCCCATGTTGCTTTTGGGGAGCACCGCGAGGGCAACAGCTCCGAAACACTGCCGCACATCTTGTGCACTGAAAGGGCAAGGACTGCGTTAGCAAATCTGGCATGTGGGAAGGAGGTGGGGTGAAACCACTATGTGCAATTGCTCCAGTGCTCCTGCAGCTTCCCTGAGCTGGAGTCTGTTCCCCTCCCCTGTTGCTGTAGCTGAGTCCAGCTTCTCACCGGTCCCTGCAGCTGCCCAGCTTCAGCTGCAAGCAGAGAGGAGACATGGCTGAGCATGGAGCGAATCAGTATTTGCAATAGCTCATGAGGTTTACGATGCAGGAAGTCCGTTTTAGTAACAAATCAGAAGTGAAGGTTTGAGAAAGATGGAGCTGTTGTGAGATGCAGAGCACCCTGAGAATGCAAAAGAAAAAAAAGATAGCCACTTTCAATCAAGTAAATCAATACAGAGGCCAGCAACTGATAGGACAGTAGTGCAGAGCTATTGCTACTACTAATAAAACACTACTTACGCTACTCACAACCGATTTTAGTAACACACGGTGCAGCTGTTATTTACCAAAGATGTCAGTTATTTAATTATAGTTTATACTAGAAGATAGTCAAGGTCATAGTTGTGGTATTTTCTTAATTACAGTCTATGCTATAACAAACCCCAGAACATTTCACCCTAGGGAACCCAAAAATGGTTGTTGCCATTCCATCGTATGGAGTACTCGAGTGTCTGCTGTAAAGTAGGACTTCTGAAGTCTCTAAATCAAGAAAGGTTTAAAATTTTGTCCTTTGATGGACTGTTCTTCCATGGTTTCCATGAAAGAGACTGAGATAAACTCAGCAGGAATGACTGAAGCAGGTTGGAAGGGCAAACAACCAACAACAACAAAAAAAAAGTCTCTGAAATTCTTTCCAAAAAAACGAAACCAGAAAAATACAATTTTGACACCAAATTTGTCATTAATCCTGTTTTCATATCTGTTCTGCCAAGCTGAATTTTTTGCTTTTCTTTCTTGTGTCAAGCACATGAACTTTAACATTTTTCCTCTTTTGGGCAAGGGTTCAACCTGGCAAGAGTGAAGTGGTTTGTAACTGTTATTTTCTGAGCTTTAAATGCAATAAAAGAACATATATTATTCCTCATTTTTTGCTGGAAACTGACCAAGGCATAGTTTTAGGCAGTACTGTGGTGAATTTATTTTTCTTTTCTTGGTGGCGTACTTGGTAATATCTGGTTCAAGGTTGCTGAAGCTAATAAAAAAACCCTGGCATCATATATTCTGTTCTTGTAATGAGTAGAGATGGACTGATGCTATTTTTTTTTTTTTTTGTCTTACTGGACTGTAATACTAGATGCCATGAAGATATGCAGAGCTAACTGAGTAGAAGTCACTTGTTTGGGTAGTCCAAAGAGTGCCAAGGTAGCCTTCTGCATTTCAAGCATTAGTGTGGAAAAAAGATTTCTTAGGAAATGGTGCAGTATGTCCCTGTCTCCATTCAATAGCTCTGGTATGGGGTGTACTCAAAATTAAATGATATGAGAGTACTGTGTTTATTGGACTTTCTCACCCTTTTTATCTCAGTCACATAAGCCTCTTATTGGGCTCCTCTCCAGCCAAACAGCTGCTCGGAGCTGTTAAATAGTCGACGCGCAGCTGTGCCTTTCTAGTGGACAGGACCTCAGTGTGTGATGTTCATCTAGATGTGCAACATCAATACCACCACAGAGCTGGGGTGAGACAGAAGTGAAATAGTCCCCTTTGACTTCCCCAGCCAACACAGATGGAGGGTGGACCTTCTCACCACAGGGCTGCCCAGAGGCTGCAAGCCTTGGTGGCCTGGCATTGGTCTCCACGTGCTGGGTCCCACATTCTCCCAGGGACCTACTCTGGTCATGCCTGAGCCAAGCATCAAAGTCCCATCTGGTGTCCAGCCACATGCATACCACCATTGTGTGCTTCTCTGCTTTTTTGATACGCAATCTAGATCAAGAGGAGTAAGGCACAGCCTGAGATTTCTCCCTTAAATCTTCTGCCCTGACATCTACAGGCATTTCTCCACAGTATTTTGTTTTCAGCAAGGTAGAGGCAAACTGAGTTCGGTTGGTTCACCGTGCTTCTCTAGAAGCTTTAAGGTGAGAGGGTGCTGGTGCTATCTGCTGGTTAATGTTACGTTATTTCATGTGTCTTCTGAAAGCTGGAGGAGTGAAATGTGCTGCTTCATGTTCCTGCTGGCAAGATCTGGAGCCAAAGCTGGCTGAATTTATCATTTGAATTGCTCAATTCTTCTTCTGTCAAATGTTTCACTGAATCCACAGTCAAAGGACAACTTTGAATTTGGGCTTTACCTCCAGTGTGATTACACTGGGGACTCCAGTTTTCTGTTTAAAAGTGAGAGTTTACTGAAGGCCCATGAAACTGAAGGATTATTTAATTACTTTTTGATTTGCCAACAGCATATTCAGCTCTGTTCAGAACATAAAGGTATATAATGTCTGTTCCCCATGGAGTCGTAGCAGAGCCCTGAATATCGTTTCCTCCGAACAGGTTTCAATGTGTTTTCATCTGCTTGTGCAGTATCTGTTGTGGCTCTAACTTAAACTTAAGAGCAGGGAAACCTATTATGAAAGGTTTGAGAACATCTGCAGCAGAAGGTCCCAGTTCTGCTCTGATCACATGTTTTTCAGCTGAAATTGTGTGGGATGAAATGTTGTTTAATGGGTGAAATGGACAGAAAACCTTTCTCTCAGGAAGAAAACCTCCATGCACATCTTCATTTTATTGCAAACTAATTTGCTAGAAAAGGAGGAACTAACCTCCTGATTTGTTTTAATTATTGTTATTATTTGCAGTTTTCCCATCCCATTTAAGGAGCTTCCAGGTAAAGAACAAAACCTGGTTTTCTAAGGGCATTGCCTCATGAGGGCTTTGGAGTAGAAGTCTGGAAAGATATATTTAATTCTTCGTCCCATCACTGTTTTACTGAATGGTACATATATATATAATGTTTCTTTAGTTCTTCCATCCTTTATCTTGTAAACTGTAAACCTTTCAGAGAACAGGTTATCTCTCGCTTTGTTTCCATGGTGCACAACACAACGTTGATCAGAATTTCCAGACACCACAAAGTTAACGATGAACATGTTAGGATCACATAGACAGAGAGCAAAACCAATGTGACATCCACTGTTAAACAGAGAACTAATGCAATGGTCTTCTGACCTTGGAATTACCTTTACCTGTGCATGTCTTTACACTGCTTTTTTACATTTTTTGTCATTTATGTGACATTACACTTCACGTTGCCCCTCCGGTATTGGGCACTACAGTGAGGAAACAGTAAGAGAACAAAGTTTTGCACTAGATGGCTTGACTCATGCGGTAAGTATCACGAAATGACTGGTAAATTCCACGATTGGAACTAAAAACAACGTGATTCTCATCACTTGACGTCCTTACCCTCACTGCAGACCTGTGACCAGCCAGCCATACACGAAGCCCTGTACCACTGGGGCTGAGTGCAGGTGGGATGGCTGCAGCAAGGGCTGCATGGGGCAGCAGTACAAGTTGAGCTTGAATGGTTGCTTAGCTTGACAACTTCTTAGGCTCTTCTTTTTTTGTCAAACAGCCCCACATGACCTAGAAGGAATGTTTCTAATCACTTCCTCTTGGTAACCAGCCAAACAGCTGTTTTTCCAGAAAGGACTTGGGAAGCTGAGACGTGTAAATCGAGCCTTTGGAGCCAAGTCCATTTCCAGTTTTGGTTTCGGCTTACAGGGATCAGGACGTGACTGTGCTGGTGTGCGAGATTGTTGCTGCATGTGGCACAGCAGCTCCTGAGCTTGTGGGCTGTGCTGATGTACACCAGCATCATCTTCCCAGCCACTGGTCCTTATATGTTGGCAGTGTATGAGCTCTCCTGCTCTTTTCACCACATGTAGTTTCGTTCTTTGGTACAGGACTAAGGAAATCTCTAGATGATCCTTTGGTGCAAGGTCGTAACAATAAAAGAAGGCCACAGCCAAGAATTTTATGAGTGTGTCTGGAAACTTTGTTAAATTGCAGTATCTATCCACATGACAGGTCTGCAGCATTCTGATGCCAAACCTCCAGAGAAAATCCTAAGCACTTACAGGAAAGATCCTATGCACTTGAAGTACTCAGTACCTTCAGTATGTATGACTTTCCAGACTGGGGAAATGTTGTTTCTCAACATAGGGTTTTTATCTAAATGATGGAAAGCTGTCCCTGTGGCCCTACTTCTGTTCTGCCACCATGCTGGGAAAAGACCTCAATGTCTACTGCCCTCTTTGCTCCAGTGCTGTGGTTTCCAGCAGAAGAAAACTGAGGCATGGGGACAAAAAGGGAGCTGTGATGTGCTCTGGTCTAAACTGTCAGAGACCCAGGACAGCGTGCCTTGGAGTAGAAAGTAGAAATGCTGCTGGATTTTTACTTTGTGGCTAAGTCTTGGGTTCTGGTCCCTGCTCCAAGAACTGCTTATGCATTTTACCTCTAACCATTTCTTGGAAAATGGACAACCCATCTTTGAAGCAGCATCCAGAAACCATCCATCCCTTGAGAGGAGGCAGAAGTGGTCTGAATTCTCTCAAGCAAATAGAAGAATCACAACACAGGCTCCTATTTCCTTGGAACAGATTTAGCTGTTAGGCTACTACAGAAAAAGGAAAGGACTACCAACAATCATACTTTAATACAGTGAGATCTCCCTATGTTTTGGGTTTTTTTTAAAGATCTAGGTAACTTTAAGGTGCTTAGGTCTTTAATGCACCTGTCTTAAAGAGACTGAAATATTTCCACAAGCTTTTATTTTGTGCAATCAGTTGATATACGAACCCTAAGAGACTAAAAGCATGCCCATGGCAAACTCAGTCCAAGGAGACGATGTCTGCCAGAATACTATTGCCAGACTTTCCATTATAAGAAGTGACCTTTCACGCCCTTCCAGAGATTTCAGATCTTCAGTACTGACACAGAGGTTAAGGAAGCTCACGTTACAAGAGAAAATTGTCTTCATTTGTCTTTGAAACAGCTTCTCCTTTTACTGCCTAATATTCTAATGTACGACCTGCCACTCAGTAATTGCTTGTCCATCTCCTACAATATGTTTAGTGTGAGAAGCCTTTCCCCCTTTGACTGGATTTTCTCTTTCCTTTTATCCAGATTTTTTTTCTTTAAGGAAATTCCACATCTTTTTGAGTCTCAGGAGTGCTTGATTGAAACAGTTTCTAAAACAATATCTTAAAACAAATTATCCTTTAAGTCTTGAGCCATGCCAGACTTCTGAGGCAAAAAGTCCTTGCTTGGTCATAGAAATTTGAAAAATAATGAAGGGAAAATGAAAAAGGAGTATATTTTCATTGTACCAGGAGGATTTGAAGGAAGCTTCCCACAAAGGTCTGCTTATTTGAAGCCACTGCCTAAACAGGAAGATTTGGAGTGCCTAAGTCCCCAATGCACTAGTGCTTTGCAAAACAATGTGAGCCAAAGTCCAGTGTTGATATTCAGTTGTGTCTGTAATTGGTATCGTCTTGTCCAAGGCACTACACGAGTTTGTTATGTACCAGCCTTCTCATGGAGGTGTCGGTGCTCACTGCAAACTTCTGCTTCAGTTATCAAGTTTCCCTTAAGCTCTTTGCAGCACCAGTAGAGTCATTTTGCTCTTTATTTTTTTCTCACGGTTGCTCAAGGTTTTATGTATTTTTATTCTCATGATCATGGGGTTATTTGCATTAATCTTATTGCACATTATTAGAGCTACGCATTCTTGATATACACATTTTCCTTTTTCATACTTAATTATGGAATCCCAAGAGAAAAATACATTCAGTTTGCTGTTGGTTTAAGAATCCCACAGAGAGATGCATTGCAACACTACCACCCATGAATGAACTAGCAGTTAACAAAGTTTTTTATGTGTTGGCCTAACATATGTTACTTTTCCATAAACACTTTTGCTTTAATATAAGACATTCAGCATGTTCTTTCATGTAGTACAAAATCTCTATCAAGAAGTCAAATAAAGGCAAGTAATAGAAGTCACTGCAAAAAGCAAACATCACAAAGTTTGATATCCCCATAAAAATAAGTAAGGAGTTGTTTTCTTGGTATTCATCTGTGGAAGTCTGAGCAAGGCACCCACCAAAGGGGACAAAGGAGAGTCACAGCCTTTATCCCACCAAAATGCAGTCCATCCTGTTCTTCATTTTGGGACTGTTTCTTTAATACTGCATTCAAAATGCAGTTATGATGGTGACCGTTCCACAGTACAAATAATATTATTAAATGCAAATAAAGTAATGCTTATTATAGTGAGAAGCATTGTAACAGGCTGTCTCTATGAATTATATGCCTGGACTTACTTCTCAATTGCCCACAATATTCTCACGAGTGGTCTTTGCTGAGGTCCTGTTCAACTGAACATTGACCATGTAATGCCAAGGCTTGTGGGTTGCTCTGCACGGAACCACAGACAGACTATTAACTAGTCTGTTATAAAATGAATGATGGCTCTGAAATGAATTCTGATGGCTGGGGTTTTTTTTTGTTGTCTGACACCTTCTGTACTGATATTCTGCACTGGCTGATTTTGCTTCTACAGCTCAATTTTTCATTGCTTTGATATATCCTATATAGATATAAAATATATTATTCTAGCAAAGATCTCCACACAGCTCAGGGATTCAGAGGGAGCTGTGTGAGTGCATGTGAGGTCTGAATTTGGCTGAACATGGACACAGCATCTTTTGATATCGATTCAGTGACAGAACAGGTCATGCTTTGGATTTGAACTCTGATGATGCCTGGAGTATCTTTCATGCTCCTGATAAAAAGAAAGGGCCTGTTGATAAGAGAAGGAGCGGGTACCTGGAGCTGCTTCTTTGAAGTTCAGTGGCAAGCCAGCCAACCAAACTGAGAGTCTTTCATCAACTCCAGTGGGGTTGGGGTCCACTTAATTGCTCAGTTGCTGGGTGACAAGTAACACATAGGGTGGTGTTAAAATGCTGCTCTCTTATTTGGGTCTTGATCCAGCAAAATCCTTAAGTATGATCTTAACTACAAGTTAGTTTGTAGTCTCCTTGAAATAAATGGGACTATTGAAGTTGTGTAAAGCTGAAAGCATCCTGAAGTAATGCTTTGGACTAGATCCACTGGCACAGTATACTCTTACTTATGCATCCTTACACCAGAATGACTGTTTTCTCAGCTTAGTGCCTCCGTAAGAGACAATTTACAATTTTTAGCCTGGCCAAGGTTGTGCTATTCTTGTTGCATTACTGGCAATCCCAACCCTTTCCCTCCCTTGGTCTGCCTTTTTGGAGAACTGCTGGCGAATCATGGTGGGAGCAGATCTGACCTAGGTGTGTTAGGCTGCTGTCCTTAAAAAGACAAGAGATGTCTAAGACAGGTACTACTACATAGTAGTATTTTCTTCATTAGAGAGCAGAAATGTGATGTTGTGTTCACTGACTAGGGTTCATTTTATAGTTTATATTCACAAAAAAAAGTATCATTTTTTTAACAAGGTAAATGACCTTACAGTTTTATATTTTCCCAACAGCTGTGACCAGCTATGGAATACACTATATTGACCATGAACTCTGTCATCTTTTCCTCTGATTTACACAGAACCTTATGGATAACAAATAAAGATTCTCCTTATTGCAGGAGGGTGGAGGAATAAAAAAAAGCCAATGAGTATCTGAACAGGCTGCCATAAATACAGCTTGCTTGGCATGCCTGTCCCCGAGATGAACTGATTTGTGGCCTGGATTCAAAAATGTTTTACTGTTCTTTGCTTCTCACTCTGTGGATTCAGCTATTTAGATCAGGCTAATTTTCAGCTGAAGGAACTGAAGAGCTATTATTCTCCCCGAAGGTTATCTTGTTTGTTTGAAAATTGGTGGCAAACCATTGACCGCTGTATTTGTTTCAAAGAGAGCAGCCATGGGGGAGGAGGGTTATATCTGGAAAACTCCCACGTGCAAACTCCCAAGGTCCTTTACTGAAATAACAAATAGTTTCATGAGTGGTAAAATGAACTTCACATGGTTTCCAGCAACTCTCTCCTCAGCTGTAGCAGGGGATGAGCTCATCAGGTTTTGCTCTGTGGGATTTAAGAGGGTATATTTCTTGTCATAAAACATGTCAGAATATGGCATCATTTCAACCTCTACCACTGTATCAAAGCTGTTGAGGTTGGCCAACCAGGTCTACAAGGGGAAGAAAGACAGAAGCAAACTTATACACAGGACAACACCTTAGGAGGTGAGGCTAAAATTCCAGAAACCTTAGAAAAGTGGAGCTAAGTATTCTACATTATTGGTTAGGTCCTTAGACAAGGTCATTCTCTGAATTCTTGTTCTTTCTGAAGGAATTGACACTTAGGGACTCTCCTTGCTCAATGGATATCTGAGAACAGATGTCAGATTAGGTATTAGCAACCAGTAATTGCCTTTTGGGTTTTGGTTTCTTTTTTTTTTTTTTTAATTTTAGTGAAGGAATTCATTGTCTGTTGAATGATGATAATAAAAGCGAACTTCTTTTTTGTAGTACGTATGTCATGACTGACAGTAGCTTTAGCAAGAATGTGTCGATACATTGCTAAAGCTTGCAAGGAAATGCAGGCATCCAGAGCAAACGCAGGATTAAATTTGTGTTCTGAATCTTGCTGCTCATGCAGTATGGCATTAGGAGAACGTACCCTGGCTGGGAAGGAGAGACATTGGATGTGCTGGGCACCCACAGTGGGGAAAGTCTTGAGACAAGCACAGTTTTCTGAATATTGAGCTGAACTTCCCAGTTCCCAGTTTGACACCCAGCTGCTCTCCATGAAGTGGGCGGAAGGCAAGCATTTCTGAAAATGTAGGTGCTTTGAAACCTTAAATGGGAGCTTCTCTAACTTGGACAGCTGGGCTATCTTGTGTACCATTATGTTTAAAATTAGTGGTTGGGAAAGAATTAAGAAGAAAAGAAAAGAGAGATTAGTTCAGATAAATAAAATATAGAGCAAGCTGCTTCCCAGACAGTTGAGACTCTGCAGGGAATTGCCTCACTGCGAAGGATGTCTCCCAGCTTCCTTCCCACTCATCTTCCTTATGAGATAGTTTCCCTCCCCTAGTGCAAGGATATCTTTGTAGCTGCTGCCATCTAGAATATCCTCCTTCTGTGAATTGCTTAAATGCCCTTTTTGCCTTTTGACTTAACACCTACTTTTATTCACTGTGAAATGATTTTATACGCTTTTTAGTAAATGTGACAGGCAGTGTATTACCCACTGTCGTCTTTTTATTTACTCCCATAAAGCATTATGGAATACAGTTAGTATGTGACATTCAGGACACTGTATAGTACTGCATTGTATTGCATTGCAACATGGGACAGTTCAGTGCCTTGAAAGAGGCACTGCCTTTTCCTTTGCCTACATCTGTTCTCAAGTGGGGTTTTTTTCCTGACTTTCCCTCTGGCCAGTATCTGGTTTCCACGAGTTGCCCCAGTGTATCTGATGAGGACAATGCTTGTCTGCTTGGGAAGGTCTTGTCATTTTAGTCTCACATCTTAGTTGCTGCAAGAAGTACAGGAGTTGCTCATATCTCTTCAAGCTGTTTCCCAGATGCTTGATGATTCGTGAGGGGCCAACCTCCAGAGACCGAGTTTGGGTTGACTGTGTTCCCATGTCTGTCTAAACCAGGTAACTCTGCAAAATCCCACTGAAAATCCCCTTAGAATACTCTGCTGCTTTTGGTTCCAGTCCTGGCTACATCACTTCAGATTGTAATTTAGCATGTGGGGAGAGAGGTAAGACGGAATCACGCTGTTTCAGAGCTCCTGAAGTGTCTGCTCCAGTGTCAGGTGAAGGCTCTGAGTGGCTTTGCATTTCATCCCATGTGAGTTATAGAAACAGTATTTATGGCCATTCTTGTCAAACATACTTTCTTCCTTTGTGGAAAAGGCATATCTTATTCTATAATATTTTTATATCCCCTATTTTGCTATACTGAGCATTGTCTCCCCATGCTTCTCTCCAGCCTTTCCTCTATAATTACTTTATAATTACTGCATCTACCATGATAGAAATAACAAGTCACTGTGCTTTGATTTTTAAGCTTTTTAACACGTGCATCTTTATTTCTCCATTTACTTTTTCAACTTGGATAGTGCGGAACTGAGCCAGCCATTACATTTCAGCACTGATCTTGGTCAGCTGTGATTCACTTGCTGGCAGAGCACCCCAGTCTGCAGGATTCAGAGTTTAAGTTAAATGAAAAGCCATGACAGAGCCTATCTTCTTGGGGTACAAGAACACTGGTAACATACTTTCTCAGTGGTGTGCTGAGTAAAGGGCACAGATTTTTTGTTGGAGCTCATATATATGAGTACATTTAAAAGATACTGCTCCTAGCACTCTAATCTCAGTGGCTGACAACTCCAGAATAAAGCCTGTACTAGGACTGGCTGGGAAGAGGGAACCTTTCCCTCAAAAGCATCAACCACATTGAACCACACAGTGAAATGTGTGCTGATAGAGGGAATATGGCAAGAGTTTTCTGTCTGAGAAAGAAGAGCAAAGCACTCTCATGTATAGGATGAGTTCTGCCATGTTTTACTGCAGTAACTTTTGTTCTGACTTAGGGAATGGTTGTTTCATTCAAAAGTGCAGAATTGCTTTCATCAAAACTTTTATTTTTTTATCCCTTTTCTTGGACATTTTGGACATAGTGCTGTGAAATACTTTGTCCTCTTGGGAGTAGTGGGTGTTTTCAGAGTCCAAAGGTCCTCAGCATTTCAGTAGGAATTCAGTAGTGTTGGCTGGACATTTTGTTTCACTCCAGATTAGGGGAAAAAAACCAGTGGTGTCTGTCTTTTTTTTCCCCCCAGAAAAAAAGGAATAAAATAAAATAGAAAACAGACTTGAGTGTAGATGTTCCTGATGAAAATTGCAACAAAAGTGATAGGTGGGTGGTCTTTATTTTCACTGAATTGTCACTTTTCCAGTGCAAATAGTTTGGTCAAAACAGAACAAAACAAAACAAAACTGGCTAGATCTGCGCTTCATGAGCTATGGAGTCAGGGCTGCATTTGCTTAGAAAAGGTGGCTCAGGGTGTGAGAACACTTTATCATGAATGAATGCATCTTAGAAAGATGTCACAGATAGATCTTTGGAGATAGTTTTTACAGGAGACCTAGACTTTTATCTTCTAAGTTTCAGGTTGTTTGGAAGCTAGAATTATTACCCTGTCAGAAGGGTACAATGAACTGTTGACACACAACCACACTTTGCTTACAGCTATGTGCAGGGAGGTATTTACAGCCAGGAACCAGTGAAAAGCAACCTGAAAAATAGATGTACTTACCATGAAGTTTGTACCATTTCTCTGGGTTCCTGTTTTCCATGAGCATTTATGAAACAAATATATTTCTTTTATATAAAGAGCTTAGAAAGCTTCAGTCAACCATCAGATTTTATTTTAAGAGAGAAAACTTTGATTACTGTGTGTGACAGATGGCTGTGGCTGGTTGCTTACTTTTGGTTTTGTGTTTCCAACATTCATAGAGTGGCTTGGTGGGAGAAATTTGCTCTTCCTCAGTAGCCAAATTCAGGAGAAGGCACCAGTTTTATATTTCTGTTGCTTGTAGTGGAACTGGAGGTTGACCTGACATTCAGCAGCGTACTGGGGGTGATGTTCAGTTCAAGATCAGGACACCGGAGTTTAGGTGTTGACATGAAAGCAAGTGTCCAAGTTCATGTAGTAAGTAGAAGTTTGGTCAATGCAGTTGGGTGACTGACTCAGGACCTGTCCAGGTTTAGGTCCCGCTGGCTACGTTGAGAAGGGGCTCAGCATGCCCATGCGCAGGTGGCTCTGTGAGACAGCACAGCTTCCATGGGACTTTTGCTGGGGGCTGCTGGATATGCTGCTGGACCTCCCTGTCCTCGTGGAGGCCAGGCAGGAAACCGTACTATGTCTGAAATGGTATTAGAAATCTCTCTCTGAGGAACTGAACTGAGCCCTGGATGGGCTCCACCACATGGGAAACACAGATAGCTCTCTCACAGGTGGAGGCTCGGATCTGAGTGTCTTAACTGGGAACTTCTGATCCTTGAAATTTCACCACACTGAAGCTGTCAATGCACAAAAAAAGCATTGTTTGCAGTTCTTTGATGCTGGCAGCCAAATTCCAGTATCAGTAACAGCTGGACAATGCTAAGTGCATGGTGCAACTGAGAAGACATTTTGACTTTGAGAGAGCTGGGTCTTGCCACAGTTCCTGTTATCCTTGGAGCTAGGGATTTACAGCAGCTGAGGCTTTACCTCAGTATAAGTAAACTTTAAGAACAATTGAGTATTTGCTGCAGCAGAACTTGTGGAATTTTAATTAAGTAAAGACTTGTCTATTTGTCTTGAAGTTACGCAATAAGGCAGTTGGTGGGACAGTTTCTGACTTCAGTTACATCGGTGTAAGCGTGGAGTAGCTATTTGTGTTAATGATCCATTGACAGTAAATGATTCACACCATATAAATAAAATCAAAATGTGACTTAACACATGCTTCTGGGAGGAAATACTTAAGCACAATAAACAAACTTGGACTCACTCACAGGCACTTTCCTGCAGCTTTTTATTGCTGCTTTTGTTTAGAGGGCATCTCTCCCCAGAGCACCACATTTGGGAAGCAGGGCTCTTTACCTTTTTACTTCACTCTGTCTCACTTTGTTGTTCTCAAGCTTGCAGCTTTTATTAAAGTTTAAATTCTGTTTTAAAACTAAAATGGTGAGAAGGAAATTATATAATGGATATCAATGTAAAAGTAATGCTATATTTATCATAAAATAAAGAGTCTATATAGTTGAGTACTGTTGTTCTTATTGTTTATAGGGGGTTGAATTAAGAGAAAATACACTGTACTTCCTATTTAATAATAACTGCTCCTAGACCCAACTTTTATAGACTTTAAACGCAAATAATTTGTGCTGTGTTATAAACTGTTGTGTTTTTTGCCTTCCTGTAACTGGAACAACATACTAATTTCTACAAGTTGTGACTACTAACAGAGAGCAATCACCTCACAGACTTGTACCGAAAAGAAGAGACCATCAGCGTGGCAGGGAATGGCTGCATCCACAGTCCTCGCTTCCCCAGCAGTTACCCCAGGAACCTCCTGCTGACATGGCGGCTCCACTCCCCGGAGAGCACCAGGATCCAGCTGGCTTTTGATAATCAGTTTGGACTGGAGGAGCCTGAAAATGATATCTGCAGGTGAGTGGCAAGTGGAAGTTTGCAAGGGGCTCCTTAATACCACCTTTGAGCTTAAGGATGTGGCCACTGGCATGAGACTGCAAACCAAAACCTGGGTATCTCGGGCCGGGTCTAGGATGGCCCTGCTTGGAGGACAGACCTCCAAGGGTCCCTTCCAACCCAAATTGGTCTTTGAGTTTGTAAGTAAACTGAGCTGTCCGGGACCTGAAGCAGTTTTGGCAGGTTTTAGTCCTATAATATTTTAAGCACAAGGCACTTGTACGCTCAAATCCAGCTACCTGACCACTCAGGCACCGCTTCAATAGGATTTTGTCCTCTGTTACCTCTGTCATGTTTCAGCCAGGCAAAAAACATCTTTTTCAGTAGGTGGAAGGCTCTGGGAGGTGTGAGTGAATAGGTATGTGTTTATATTGGGGTGTGAGGGACAGATAAAAATGCATTGAAAAATATAACTATGTTCTTCAAATTATTTGGTTATCTTTATTGTTACTCTTGACTGGTACAGTTTCTTTTAAAACCTTTAAATATAGGTCCACAAACAGTGTACTCTACATACTGATATATCTAATAAAGTATACTCTACTATATCCCAGTTGCTTTGGTTTCCCCTTTTAAGCAAAAGTGACCATAAGTTCGTTTGATCTGGCTAATTAACCCAGGTAGATAAACTGCTCTGCATTAGCAGAGCACAGAGGCGAATCTTGCCAACATTCATGAAAACAGTAAATCCATGGAGTTTTTTGTTTGTATTTCTTTTATTCAGCTATCTGTTCTGCGGGAGAGAGCAGGCTCAGGATTCCCGTGCGCTCTGAAAGGCAGATTGCTGTGATGCTACTTACATAAACCGCTCAAGTCTCAGCTTCCAGCTCTCTGCCTGATCATGTTGTTACTTACACCTTATCTATGCAGAGAACTGGGTTGTTAGGATTTCTGCACACCCAGCCTCTGCTTATCTTATCTTCTTTGTCAGTTAATTTGCATTTATAGGGTTTGGCAGCTCTGAGGGGTTTCACAGGGTGGATTTTTTTTTTCTTCTTTTGCTTTGTTCATTTTCTACATACCAATAGAGAGAACCATTTGCTTTCCATTTAATAATAGAAGAATGAAGCCTGAAGCTGGCTCTCCTTCCCTGCGCCTTGATGGTCTTGGCAGCTGCTGCTCTGCTCTGGTGCTGTTGGAGATCAGCAGCGGAGTCAGTAATGGCAGTTACCTCCCAGCACTGCAAACGCTTTCCCAGATTGAGAGCCTAATGCATACAGAAGCGGCCTGTTAATATTTACATAGTGGATAAACTGTGGCTGACCTTAAACCACTGCAACTTTGAAACAGAGGGCTAATTTACTGTGGAAAAATAGATGAAGTATTCTCTGTCAAGAGCCATTAAAGGTGGTGGCACGGTGAGGGGAAGTCAAGCTGTTACCGGTAGTATGGGTTTGGACCTGTCTTGGAAGACAGTCTGCCTGCTTTCTCCAGAGCAGCTAGTTTAGGATGCAGAGAGAAGCAAAGACCTTCCATCATCCATAGTGTCTATAGAAGCTGGAGAAATGTCACATTCTTTTCTGCAATAAAGCTTTCCCTGGCGTTCCTGGAAGACCTTTATTTGCCATAGTATTACTTCTAGAGTGAGGAATTTCTTGGGCAGACAGCTCGTGATGGCTTTAAGCCTGTTAAGTACTGTGTGCATAGTTGGATTTTTTGCTAATGCTCAATATGTTTTTCAAAACTAGATCCTTTCTGCAACTCCAGTCCCTGACGATCCCTGCAGTGCTGCTTTAGAGAGACGGCTAGGAGTGTTTTAATTGAAATGAATGCTGAGAGCTGAGCATGTGCTTGAATGCTGTGCATATTGGACGAGTAATTCAGGACCACTGCACCTTCCCTTCCTTTTGTACTTGCTTTTGACCTTAGGCTTTTTTTCCAGAAATTTCTAGTGTTTTCTTTTAATTTTTCATTAATGCTAATTATTGTAATTTGCATGCTATTACCTGAACTGATTGAAATTCATTCAGGCTGAGGAATGAAGAGGTATACTTTAGCAAGGCTGTTTCAGAAGGACAGGAAATATTCAAGGATTTACAGAATTTTCTAGAAGTTCCTTTAGCATTTCCACAGGCACTTGATAAGAGATGATTCTGAAATGCAATTAAATGGATGCACAGAAACAACCAAGACTGCACCTACTTCCATGATCATTGCAGCAAAGCCTCTGCTGTTGAAAGCAAAAATAATCCCTGAAAGCCCATGGATTTGCCGCATTTTTGCTAGCGGTTAGTCTGGCTACCGGCCTCAAAAAGTAGAGGCTGGTCAGGGCAATTTTCACCAAAGCCTACAAGATCATCTTATGCTGAAAACTCTGCAACCCCTTAATGTTACGATCAGCGTTCAGTGGCTGTCGTGCTGCCCGGGGGACGGTGGTAGGTACTCACGCGGGCAGCGGGGAGCTCTGCCTGGGTACCACGTCCATCACCATGGGGCAGTGGGAGCAGAGGATGGTGGACAGAGCCTGAGACAAGTTTACCTCTGTCTGGAACTCAACTTTGTAGTGTTATAAAAAAATGCATGTTTCAGCAGAGTTTGGGCAGATTTAAGTGATTTGGTTGCGGCGAATCTGTTATTTTCTGTTCTGTGCAATTTGGGGTGGGTGAATATAAAAGCAGCAGTGCTGGTATTCTCAAGCCACACAGTACTTGTGTTTTTTTCACATGGGCTCTCAGCAGAAGAAGGGAAGCAGGTCTGTTATTTACAGAGCTATTCAGCTCCCACAACTGCGTAGGGAGGCGGGTGCCTGGCCCACAGACCCGGGGGTGGGGAGCAGCACATTTCTAGTAAGAATCAGTTAACAGTCTTAAACTCCCTCTTTGGAGGGAGCACATGCTTTGATAATAAAAACCTTTCTGGTAAAGACCTCCAAAGTTTTAGTGCTTAACTGTACTGTGGGGATGGCAGTTCTCCCCATCTCTCATTGCCTGCACTCAACCTGCCCCTCTTGTCAATCACCTGTGCCTTGCTGGCTGTAATTTATGGGGCCTAATTCTGCCTCCTCAGATATTGAGGGGCTGTTTTTCTCATAGACATAGTGAGATCAGGACTTTATTCTCTGCCTTCCTTATTCTCCAGCTCAAGAAATGAACTCAATAAATGACCCAAGCCAGCAAATACGCGGGCTGCGGCAGTAAGTGCTGTCACTGTGTGCTCTCGTCCCTGTGGTTTAGTGTCTGCTGCTCCTGGCAGAGCCTTCATTGGGCTGTGGCACAGGTGCCTGGTCAAGGTGTGACCTTGCACAGGGAAAGAAAGACGTGCTGTTGCTTGGCCCCTGGTGACAGCACCCAGGTGAAGAGCGGAGGAGTCCCTGCTGCGGCATGCAGAGTGCCAGCCTGCCCTTTTCTGGTTGAAAGCTTGATACGAGTCTTTCCAAACCATCTAGCAGGAGCACCATACCTCCTACAAAGGAGGTCCTAAAACGCACCTTTCAGCAGCATGCACCAATGCTGTGTCCCTCCAGCATCTCCCTTTGCTCCTGGCATGGCAGCAGCCCAGCTCCAGCCCTCTGACAGGCTCAGCAGGCAGGAGCCAGTGGCTGCTGCTGCAGGGAGTTAGGGGACCACCAGAAAGTGCACAAGGGCTTGCAGCTGCTCAGCTTGGGCAGCCTGCCTTAAATAATATTTTATCAAGTCTCTAAATTATTTATCTGCCACATGAAACACAGTGTGTATGTTTACTGTGTGCTAAGCACAGGCAAGTGCTTCTCTTTGCTATTTTAATTGGTAGAATTGCTATTTTTATTGGTAGAAAATACTGTCTGGCATGTTCCAAGCACCCAAAAATCCGCCATTTGAGCACTTAGGCAGTAGCTTGCGGCTTAGTGTATTTTGTGCTACACGAGCATGTCCACCATTTGTAATATTTAGTCTGATGTTTTGCAGTGGAGAATGGGGGACAGTTGTCTTTCTGTCTCCAGCTGTGCTCCTGTTTATTTGCCACCATCTTCTGTAACCAGAGTTAGCAAAAACTAATCCTTCAAACTGGTTCCCAGGTATGACTTTGTGGAAGTGGAGGATGTGTCAGAGACCAGTACGGTTATACGAGGACGGTGGTGTGGACACAAGGAAGTACCTCCAAGAATAACATCAAGAACAAATCAGATAAAGATAACCTTCAAATCTGATGACTACTTTGTGGCTAAACCTGGATTCAAGATTTGTTACTCCCTTGTGGTAAGTCATCTAGCTGTGTCATGGGTGAGAGACAGATTGTAGTGTAAAAGAGCATCAGTACTTGAAGACTGGATGGTGTAGCTAAATGCATTGGATCAAAACACTGATTGACTGAAAGTATTTTTCATTCCAGCAACTACATTAATACAGATCAAAGTATTTTTGACATCCTGTCATTAAATATAAAATAAAGTCCAGGCCAAGATTTACACTAGTAACATGTTTCAGAAGCACTAACACTTTCTGCACTGCGGCTGCACTGCCAGTGCTTTGACAGAAGCTGCAGAAATAGCAAAGCAATGGCTGCTCTATGAACTCCTTTTTTATGTTCATTTGAGGTCACATAAAAATACCTTGAAGGGTTATGGCTGTGATTCTGAGTTAAATGCGGAGTAGTTTATTCTACATGTGATAAAATTCTACATGCAAGACAATGTGCTAAGGCTCAGGCTGTGTTTTTAACCACGTGCAAACATACCTCTTTGTATATGCAGTGGCATTAGCAGTGTATCATGTACTGTTTCAATGAGATGAAAAGCTCTTTTTTATTTTGGTTTTGTCTTTAGGGAGCAGGAATGCTCATTACTTTAAGTAGATTTTGATAGAAATATGTATTCCTTTGTATTGTCCTGATTAATATTATAATGCTTTTGGTGCAGTGTAGCTCGAAAGAGGCAGATTTTGCAAACACTCAGGAAATGGTAAGCATTAATTTATTATACTGTCATCATTATATTTTCATATCCATCGCACTTCTTATTCCCTTTTTATTCAATCCACTGTTACTTAACAAGAATAAGACAGCCTGGAATAGCAATAATGTTAATGCTGTAACAGGAGACATTCACTGTTTGAGTCATTTCACTTCAACCTCTCAGCTTTGCATGCATGTATGCCTATGTAAGCTAAAAAGGGTCCATAAACAGGACATTGTCAAGACAGCTCTAAAGCTATAAAGATTGTGCTCCCTTGCGTTTAAATTGTTAGGCTTCTAGTGGAGTAAGGCATTGCACTGTGAGTAAATCTTGAGCTCTAATTTACTCTAATTTGAAGGTAATCTACTAAAACTAAAATTTAGGCAGAACAGTCTATGAAAGACCACTGGGCATAAAAATGAGACAGTGAAGCAGCCTCTCTTTACACTGCTCATATTTCAATGCAGCCACAAAAACTCTGCTGCATTTAGCAAGCTTTATTCCAGACCACGTACAGCTAGTCTGATAGTATTAAGCTTTCCCAAAATGAATGTTATCACTCAAAACACAGGACTCTCTGCACTAGAAAGCTCAAAAAAGGCTACTGTATTTATCTAATGTCAAAACTATGAGTAAACAGAGAATTTTACAGTCTAGCAAATCTATTCAGAGGAATACTCTCGAAGTGCACCCTCTGAATGAAATACTATTTAATTTCTGAGAAGAGGACTGTACAGGTGATTAGTGGCATTTGCGAGATGGGGATGATATGTACTTAGCTGGTCTTCAGATTCCAAACCGTCCAACCTAAAACCGCAGGATAAATATACAGCAGAGTCAGCCCTTATTCGATAGTCCCAACAGTTGCTTAGAGCTCAGTTCATAGATATGCTGAGCACTGCTGACCCCTGAAGGTTGAACTCATTGTGCGTTTCTAGACGGCAAACCAAGGAGCATTAATGAAGCATGTGAAAACATATGGTATTTTGTATCAGATGAAATGAAAGACCTTTGCATTGCTTTTTTTCTTTCCTTTGTAACCTTCTCCAAGACAAGGCTACTTCTGGGGGCTTTCTTGGAAAATGGTGTGCAAGATAATTTGCAAATCTTTAACTCCCTTTTTTTTTTCTTGAATTTGGAGTTTGGATCTGCATGGCAGTTGTTTATTTGTATACCAGAGTCTGATTGATAATTTTCCAGAGAAAATTGAAGCAAGCGATTTGGAGAGTTCCCTTGAGTTTATTGATCAGCTGCATCTCCTGAGTGTGGTGCCAGAATGGCTGGATGAATTTTTCCCCGTTACACATGCAGCCAAACAGCCTCACAGCCTTGCTCTCTGGCCTTCTCTTTTATGAATCTTCAAGGAAGTCAGTTAAGTTCACTTCATTTGATGCAGATCAAGTTTTTACTTAGTTCAGCACTCTGGATGAGGCACAAATGAGGCACCACAGAGCTTAGCAGAAACATACTTCATTATCTTCATGTGCTTGTGTTTTTGCATTAACTTTACATTTCAGTACCATTTAGAGAAACAAACAGGGATTATTTTTCTAGAGAAGACATAAATTAGACTTGTATCGATGAAAATCATGTTTGCCCTTGTAAAACAAGGCATGCAAAGTAAGCAGCCCATGTAAGATGGAGGGCCTCAGTCACACAGGATGGTTGGATTAAGAATTCAAGGTGACTCTGGAAAATTAGACTTGAAAAAATACAAGGATGATCTTTAACAGGACAAGGTTGAAAGCCATATGGATGTATGGGAGTAATTAACTGTCCCAGTATAAGATAAAGGACAATGGGCAAGGGAGCAGATCTGTGAAATAAAGTCTGAGCATCTGAACACAGCATTTAGCAACCTTTGCTTGCCATGCTGGCAAAGGCTCCCTCCACCTTCTTCCTCATCCTCCATCTCTCCCTGTGTCCTCTGCCTTTTGGCACCTCTGCCTCTGCCCTCCCCTCTGAGTCAGAGGGACTAGGAAGGCTGGAGGGGGAGCAGCAAGGGTGGTTTTGGAGAGAAGGGGCAGATCCAACATGTTGCTGCCTGTTGCCTGATCCGCTCTTCCCCCATGATGCCATCGGACTCCCTGGGGGTGGGAGCTCTAGGTGGAGCTGACTCCAGGAGCTGATTAGTGACTTGGGTGTGCCCCACCATTTATCCCAAGTTGAATAAGAGTCAAAAGTGTTGTAATGTGGCTGGAAAAAGTCACTCCTACTCTGTGCTGTCTGCGATGGTGCAGAAGTAGGCAAGTATGTGCAGCTGGTGGCTGGTGTCTATGGACACTTCACGCTCAAAGCCCCCAGTTGTAGCTGTGCAGATTGTTGGCTTAGCCTGAGTATCCACACAGAGAAATGTCTCCCTCGAAACTCTTTAAAAATTGTCTTTTCCTTCAAGCTTCACAGACCTAGAGCAAAAGTGGTCTGGAGCAAGCCCTGGACAGCCATTAGGCATGAGCCTCACTTAGCTGCAAATTTGTTTGAAATTCATCCATGCCATTATCACTTAAAGTGCTTATTTCTGAAACATTCCTATTTTTTTTTACTTTCCTTGATTGAGTTGCCTTAGAAACTTTAATTGGCAGCATAGAAGGCACTGAGGCATTCCAGTCTTTTTTTTGTCATGCATTATGTAATTTCTTACTCTAAGGACATAGTGTTTCACAACAAACAATGTAGAAATATGTGATACAGAGGAAGATAAGTCATCTTAGGTAACTTACACAGTTGTTGGAGGGGAGGTAGGCACTGTCAGGAGAGAGGCCCCTGGGTTGCACATCTTAAAGTAGGTGATGTGAATATTCCATATTGCCACAAATGTAAAATTTCATTCCACTGCTGCTTGCAGTGCAGTTACCTCAACTGAGGGATCTTGCATGTAGCAAGTAAGTATTCAGTAATTACTAAAAATACTACATCAATTATTTTGAGATGTAGGAATGTAAATTAAGTTATACTGTTACACATGGAAATAATCTTTGCTTGATTGAAGTAATTTTATACAATCCCCTTTTTCCTTCTGAAGTGAATTTTTTCTGATGTCCTAATTTGAGAAGGGAATGTTAACAAGCTTGATCCCCAAGTTTTACAAGTACATTGGCATGGACATTTACTAAAATTATCTAGGAACTCATTCAGGAATGTGTTCCAACAATAAAGGTGAATGTTTTGAATTAAAATTCCTGACCCTGCATCTAATTTCATTTTAATGAGATGACTAGAAAATGTTGGATTCCATTTGCTAATTAAAACCACTATTTTAAGTTTATTACAAAAGGCACGTATTTGTTATACGGTTATAACAGTAAATTGTTATTGCCTTACTAATTGTTTCATTAATCCTAAATGCAATCCGTATTTAGGAACTTCGACTAAAATCATTATTGGAAACAAGGGCTTCAAGAAAGCTTGGAACATATGTACGTGTATATGTACAAATATGCATATATACAAAGATGTAAGGTTAAAAAATGTTTATTTACATATACATCTTTTTAGATATATATTCAAATATATATATGCTTTTACCTATCTTTTCTTTTTAATACAATTCGTGACTAGGAAACATCACATGTCACTAAGAGCAATCTTTACTTCTTTGGGAATTGTAAACCAACAATGGTGGACATGTGGTGCTAAGCAGGAGAACATAAGTGCATTTGTACCAGGATAAACTTACGTTTATCAAAATGTGTATCAATGTGTTAGATCACAAGTAATTTTTGCTTGTTTGAAATGACATTTCTTGAATGAAGGAGCCATAAAGAGATTAATGGATTGGGGTGGGGGGAACTTTGGGTTTTGATCCATCATGTGGAATTTTACAGAGAACTCGCTTTCCACTAAACATCCAGTCACCACCACTCATATGATCAAAAAAAGAACATCGGTCACAAAGTGGGGAAAGACACCACAGGCTGTCTAATAAAATTTAATTGCTTGCCCATGCAAAAAATGTTGACCAGTCAAAGTTAGTTCAAATACTAGACTTAAACTCTTTGATACCTGTCTGTTAACATCTCAAGAAAACACCAGAAATTCAAAGCACAATCAGAAAATGAAAATAGGCAGAATAAGAACCTGGTCCTGATACTTGTACTCACAAACAATCACTCTGAATTAAGCAACTGGCTCCCTGCACTTTAGCAGATTCATTTGTGCAAGTAATGCAGCACCAGGCTGCAGGTTTTTTTTAAATAAGTCAATAAATAAACTTCCTTGTAAGAGTTAACATGATTGCAAAAAGATTCAACCACCAGTGTGAATACAGATCCACAAAGACCATAAAGCATGATTAATTCTTTATCAGTGGCCACAGAGCTGAATCCAGCCCAGGAGCTGCATGAGCTTTTGCTGCTGTGCTTCTGTTTTAGCTTGTCACTTTTTTCACAGAATAGACATTTCATTTCTGTCTCTAAGACAAAATATTCTGCCTGAAAACCCATATAATATATCTCATGTGACAACAGGCATGATAATGGTGCATGAATACCTTCCCTGCTTTTAGATAATCCACAGAAGGAATCCCAGTAAATTGCTGCGGGTACAGAATGAGAGGAATCGGGGGGGCAGTGGGGGGTGATGGGGTGGGCAGGGAATGTCTTGGTTAATAAAGTGGTGGAACATGAAATAAGTCTCGCAATGAAGAAGCAAGAACTTACATGTGGAAGCTTTATCAGTTGTTCTTCTGCTACTCTTTCTCTGATTTCAGTTTTGATTGCCTGTCTATGCTAGACAGCAAAGATTTTTTATAAATACTACCCATGTGCAAAACTCATAACAATCTATATGATGAAACTTCTATTTTCTAAGTTCTGGCAGAAAACTATTTTCTGTGGTTTTGCTCAAGGCATACCATCCTCATAAAATTATCAGCCAGAGGCTCATCTTTCAGGACAAAAGTAATTAAGTCCTTTCTAATTAGATAAAATTTGCTCAAAATCTTTAACATTCCTTCCCAACTTTACATAAGCAGAGAATTTAAGAGATTATCTATGCACTTTTTTTTTTTTTAACTTTGGAAGGTGTTAAAAAGTTTTAAAAAGCAACATAAAATGACAGCATCTTAAAAAGAGAGATTGTGCCTCAGTGCATCTTGAGACATGGAGCTTCTCAGAGTAATTTTATATGGGGAGGAGCAATGCTTTCCATTTAATGAAGATTCCTGAGAGTCCAGCAAGCCTCGATCTGCTGCTTAATTCATCTCACAGACCTAATCTGTCCTTCAGCAGGGTTTGATGAAGAAACAAACGTGGTGTAGTAGACAAGCCAAGCAGTGTGGTAGGCAGGCACCTTCCAGTTCTCCCAGCACTCAGAGCAGAACAAAAGATAGTGAAGGATACAACAGAAGCAAAACTGGGGGTCAGATAGCTCAGCAATCAGGAAGCTAACATACCTGGGTTGAGAATGCATGCCTGGGTGAGCCGTTTCACAGGCAGCATTGACTGCTCTGGGGGCAGCTGAAGTTCCTAATTGAAAGATTCATTCCAACATTTGCATCTAACCAAGACCTATTTCTCCTTCCAGGTCCTATCACACCTTCCAAAACCCCAAACCTTTACTGCCTACCTCCTATGTCTTGCCTGCCCCATCTCCTCTGATGGAAAACCTTGCAGGTTTTCAGGCCTGTGACCCACCAGCTGAATGCAGTGTTTGAGTCAGAGGGAGCCTGGGGGCTGTGGCCAAAGCTATGACCTGATGTGGCCCAAGAGTTGACAGTCACTTGTCCCAGGCTGCATCTTCTCCCATTTTTCCCTAGATTGTGGTCTAATGTAGTAATTCTGTTGGCAGGTCTCTTCTGAAGGTCTGATGCCTCTTCCATGTTTACTCCTATTGTCCCAGACACAAGGATTGGTCCCAATTCTTCTACTGTGTGACTCTCTGAATTTTAAATTTTGTTAGGAGTCTGCCTGTCTTGTGTCCTAATTTCTAAACCCATTTCTAAGTCAGATATGATATTGATAAGAGAGTGATGAACAAAAGTACGTTTCAGGGAGAAGAGGAATCACCTACCAGCTTGGCATCAGAGGATGCTACAAGTACTAGAGGGAAGGACTAATACAGGATCATCCAGGAATGGCAATGAAACAGTGGCAGCAGCAAAGGCAAGGGAGGAGAGTTATGTATAGTCCAAGTTCAGAAATGAGGTAACTGGGGGCAAGGCAATGTGAAAGAGGCAAGTCCACAGAGAGAGAGAAGGCAGCAGAAATGCCAAAAGGCAATGGTCAGAGAGGCAGAAGATGACCCAAACAACTAAAGATTCTTGAAAGCTGAAAGGAAAAATAAAAAAGCCAAAGGACAGAGAGGGTGTGACTGACAATATCAAACTTAGCAGATATATCATGAAAGATGAGGAAGAAGAAGCCTTCCATCTTCACCAGGAATATGTCCAAGTCTCACTTGTTCATTACAGTAGTTTCATTTGGACTGAAGAAAGGTGAATGGCAATTAAGGAAACATTTTTAACAAGGGAATGAAGAGAAGGAGGGATTTGTGTAAACCAGAGGAGTTGTGGCAGCATGGTCAGAAGGAAAGGATGCAGATGTGTTGGAGATTTTAAACAGTGGACCTGAAATAGGAAAAAACTGGGTCTAGGAGAGGAGGAAAGGCAGATGTGGATCAGGTAGAAAGGAGGGCAAAAGTAGGGCCATATCAGTACATCAGCCTTTTTTGGCAAAACCTCTGACTGCTCCTCAAGGAGCAGTAGGGCTGGGTTTGGGGATGTATCAAAAGTAAAAAGAGTCAGATGGGAACATGGGTGAGGAACTGAGTTATGGCCAGGGAAATTACAGACTTTCTGGCAAGGAAGATACCGAAACTAGAAGCAGCGGGACCCAGTAAGCACACAGAAGCTCCTGGAAGCTGTCAGACTTCAACTGATAAAACAATTGTTTTAATCAGAAAGGAAAATAGACCTCAGTGTCTGTGTTTTCCCAGCTGCAAGCATGTGTGCTCAGCAGTTTTGTTGTTTGAACAGCATGGTAGAGAACTGGCCATTTGCTCTCCTCTGTCCCTGATTTGTTGACAGCTCAGTTAAAGTGTGACTCCTTTGCAGGACGTTGTCATCAATCTGTCTTAACATAACAGCAATCCTGTTGAAGTCCAATTCCTGTTGAAAACACTACATCTTTAATCAAATAGTGCACTGTTTGAGAATTCGCCAAACTTATGGTGATGGCCAAGGACAAGAAAATGTAGCACTTCATATCTTCAAAGGATTATACAAACACAAGTGTGTTATTTTCAAATCCAGTATCATGTCCCAAATAGTTGACTCTAACAAGACTTAGAGGCATTGTTCATTTAGGACAGCTTTAGATTTTGAAGGACTGCATTTCCTGCTGGCAATACTTAACCTGTTTTAAGAATCCCTGAGGAAGTCAGTGACCCAAAGAGGAAATTCCTACTTTTCCAAGGTAAGTTAGAGATACAAAGACAAAACCAGAAAAAGACCATAATGTGCAGTACAAGAGGGTTACCCACGTTAGACAAAAAATCCCATAGTTTATTCTTTGTAGAAACTCGACAGCCTTATTCAGCATCAACATGATTTCTTGCAAAATACAGCAGAAGAAAATTGGAAGATGCAAATTCCAAGAAGCTTGCAACCATATTAGTGATGAGATCAAACAACTGCATAGCATGTAGGAATAGCAGATAAGGGCTGCAGGAATGTTGCAGTTGTTGGGAGGTATGTAATACTGGCAGAATAGTGACTTTGGTTTTTTTGATTAAATTAAGTGAACCCCAGTCTCATAGCAACTGGCCATGATCTTGCCACTGTACTTGACTAAGCGAGGGGATGTGTGAAGATTCATGGTGCATTGTCTGCCCCTTCAGCCTGCGTGCCTGTGTTGCTTCCCAGTTCATAATCAGTTTCTACTCCTGACATAGCTGGATACATAAAAAAATTCTATATGAAAGCTAATCTTTTCCCTGTTCTTCAAATGTCATTTAGAGTCAAGCAATCTCTGTTAAATAAAAATACAAGTAGTACACTCCAAGTAGACTTCCAGCGAGACAGAGTTCATGAATTACTGGTCAGTGGCAAAATTGTGCTATTGGACAAGTAGGAAATGAAACCCATCCCCAAACTTGTTGGAAAAAGCTTAAGTAACCATTGATAATTAGAGAAATAAATAATGATTCCTAGCAGTCTGGAAGTCTTGTGAATGACTGGTGGTTAAAAAAAGGATGGAGGATATTCAAGATATTTTCATATTAAAACTACTCTGGGAAAATCAATTAGTTTTAAAAAGGATTTATGATTTCAGGCTTTCTTTAGAGCTTGCAAGTCTTAAAATCAGTAATGCTACTTACCACATATGTTGGACAGCTTTTTCAGGTATCCATAAAGCAATTTTCTTAATTAACATTAGGCATGTATAGGTAGCAGAAAGTTAGGCTGGATCCAGCACTGAAAATTGTAATGCATGAAATTAAAGGTTACATTTTCTGTGCCATGATAAGCATAACCTGGGAGAGGGTAAAGGCGATCCTGTTCCCTGACTTTGCTTCCCATGTCTGTGTAACCAAACAGAAAATACCAATAGCTTGGGCATGGTATTTCGACACTGCAATAGGAACAGGCCAATAGCAGTCTCAATATAGTTCCTGTTAGAAAACATGGAAAGACCTTGTAGCTAATTTGGCTGCTTAGAGTTGACCATTAGGAGGGCACCAGAAGGAGAGGTGGGAAATACAGTAGCAAACTGGACATGCCACGACCACCCCATCAGTGCTGCTGGTAGATGTGTGTGCCTCTCTGTGTGTACACTAAAGAGGAAGGCTAAATCCAACCATTCTCACCTAAGTTCACTCTAAACCACACATCAGTGTGTATGAACATGAGGTGAGTTTACACTGGCAAACTTTTTAATGGCACTCATTAACCTGTCCATCACATGAGCTGTTTGGTTGAACAGTGGGACTATTTTAGATTGTTGACTTGAGGACATAATGCTGTCTCTGTAAATCCATGTTCTATCCTTTAATTCCACTTTAGCAACAGTTGAAGAGTGTTAGCATGTGGAATGATGATAATATATGAAGAACTTACCTTTTATTTTGGTTTGGTAACTCTGGAGGGTGTTTCATAGAAATCTAGTTAGAGATGACAAATTTGTAGGGGGAATAGAGATGCCATATTTGATTCTGTGAAAAGGTTAACTAGGCACTAAAGTTGTATTACAATGCTGCAAAGAGGTGTCAATTTACTCCTGGTGCCTCAGTGTGGCAAGGCTGGTCCCTCCTACCACCATGGCTGCAGTGGAAGAGGAAATGGCCTGTTCTTCCCAAGCCCTGTTCCTGTTGAGCAGCCTCTTCTTTAGATTTTCCATGAAAGCTGAAGGTGCAGCTTAACTTTAATGTGTGCCAACTGTGTTGGAGAAGAGTAGGAAGTCAGTCTGCTTTCAGGATTTTCTTCTGACAGACTTCCAGAGGAAGTGACTGGTGAATCGAAACATGCTAGACCTCCAACTTGCACCGAGGATCTTGTGAAAACCCATCCCAGCAGGTGTTGGTTGCAAGTTGCCTTTTAAATCAAAACAAGAATTGCGTGTCTTCACAGTCTTGTGGAGAGGTGGGCTCCTAGGCTCAACTTCACATATGGTATTCCACCAATACTATTTATCTGACCATGTGTCAATGTTATCTTACAAAGCCTGGCAGCACAATCCTGCTCTTGTACTCATCTAGCCCAAGTTTGGGTTGCAGGGTCTGTTTCATCCTTAGCACTGTTCAATGTTTTTGTCATTTTTGGCAAGCCAAGGAAAACAATACATTGTGTATAATACATGCTTAATTTTTTACAGAATAAATCTTTGCCTTGTTTGTTGCAACAGCTGTAACTGCTGGAAAATACTTACAGCCCTGGATCAAATGATACTGATTGTTTTAAGATTTCCGAGTCTAATTTAGGGGGGGGGGTTTAGGCTTTTTCTTGTTCAGTAATGTGTAATGCAGCAAAACATAGAATCTGATAATTTAACAATGTGAGGTCATTCAGCCCATTTTTTCTCTAAGGACAAGAATTTTCTGTATTGTAAATTTATTGGCTGTTCATCTGGTATAATTTTTAAATATAACAAGCATAGGAGCATACCTCACAGGAGATTAAACCATAGACTAATAAATCACTGTCAGAAAGACATTTTTGCTTTGATAATCAGTTTTAATTTTCCTTTTTTTAATGCCATACCCATTGCCTGAATTTGTATTCCTTCCTAATTTATGATAAAGAAGTCTGTTCTTTTTGTCGTGGGTGTTTATCTGCTTCAGATATTTGCAGAGTGCTCTCACACTTCTTTGCTTATTGCTTAGTCAAGCAATGATGTCCATATTTAGGTTTTAATCTTTCTCAAAAATTCAGGCTATCCAATCCCCACAGAGCTTTTTATGTTCTTTTCAAAACTTCCCCATGTTTTCCCAGCTTTTTATAATGTCTCTGTGTTAGCGAAGGAGCTGAAGCTGGTGGTTCAAGTGTCACGGGGTTGTGTATGGGTGGAGGGTCACCTGCCACGTACCCTGCTTAGGCAGGTCTGTATGGCAGTGGCCAGCTTGATTGCCCTAACACTGGGAATGTGTCTTTTAATGTGTTTTCCTCTGTCAGGTCAGTCTGTCTTCGAGCTCCCAAGTTTCCTAGGGTCCTCCCTCTGCTCAGCATGTAATTTAGGAACACATTAGGTTGCATTTTTCCAGGGTGAACTTTCCCCTTGCTGGGTTGTAATAATATTTGTGATTTTCCCACATCCTCGGTGAAGATGGCTGTGCCCACTGTTACATTGCCTGCAGGTTTGGACACAGCATGGTGCCCTTAAGGAGGGCACTGGCCTCGCAGCCACAGCTCCGGGCCAGACTCCACCACTGCCTGCCCTGATGCCTTCCCACATCCTCAGGTCTTCCCACCTCGAAGACAGGCACAACAAGCCTTTGTAAAATGCCACGAGATTAACTTCTGAAAGATGCTACAGAGGCACACTGTGTTGTTCCTGCTTGCAGTCTGGGACACTGTGCCAGCAGGGTGGGCTGTGTGGCCAAACTGAGACTGATGAACAAAGGGGTTTGTCTGCTACACTCTTTTATTTGGATGCTTGCTTTTTCTGTGCCTGCCAGACTTACCTGAGGTCCTCTCTAGTTTAAGAAATTGTATGGTTACAAAATGGAGAACAGCAATTTGAAACCAGGAAGATGAAACAGCAAAAATCAGCTTCAGACCATGCCAAGCCACTTCCAACTGGTTTGGTGGGTGGGAGAAGGCTGGTAGCTATTCTCATTCCTCCCCTCCTCCTTGGGCTGCATCATAACTGGAGCCCTTGGGATCTCTACACTTCCTTCACAATTCTTAGTCTTATTTTGAGTCTGCAGTTTCAGGCACAGGTCATCAGAGAAGGTCCTTCTTCCATGCTGGAGAAGCTGGTGTGCTTGCAGGCTGGGACTGTTCTTTGCTCAGCACATTGCTTCTAGCTTCAGTGACCTTCATGCTATACACCACATTTTCAGACAGTCATGGTGCTGTATAAATCTGATTTGTATTTTCTATGCATACATCATTATTAAATTTACAACCTTCTGTTTTTCTCTGAGCACTTGATAAAGTCCATGCATGTCTTCATAATAACACAGATGACAGATAGGTCACAGAGTGTTTCTGTTTTTCCCTTACACATGCATATTCACACACACAACTTTTATTAGTTGCAGGGTTCCTGTCACTTTAGACTTGATAGGATAAATCTTACCAGAAGATTTTGGGCTAAATGACACTTACATAAAATAAGCCCCTGCCTGGTGCTGAGCTTTGTGCTACTGAACTGAACACCTCCTCAAACCCAGTGCCTGGGTTGTTGCCATAATCCTTTGCCTACAACGCCCGCTCTATTTTTCAACCCACACATTTCTCTCCATGCTGAACTGATTTTGAACATACATGCCATGCCAAAAAAAAAATCTATTACATTTCCTATCTCTTGTAATACCAAGAAAAATGCAGTTCTGTTTTCCTTGATTGTCAGTTTGATGACCAGTCAGTGCTTAATTAGAGAAGGTCTGAGCCTGTAACTACACAGGGTCAGATTTTGGAACTCATCTGCAGCACTGGAAGCTAAAAATAACTTTTAGATCTGTGGAATTTGTGTATCTTGTTGGCAGATAATTCTCAGCAGAATCAAATAACATCCAATTTTTCTGTGACCCTTGACAACAGGGTTTTTTTTCATTTTAATAGTTTTTGGGGGGGAAATATTTTAATTGTACAAATTGATGTTTTGTGGCAGACAAAACTTATTTTCCAGGTCCCCTTCTTTTCTTAAGCTGCAGAGGCCTTTTTTTTAATAATACTTCTGATCTTGGCAGCTATAAAGATATAAAAATGCTTCCTTTTAATCAATATTTGTGTCCTGATGTATTTCTTTGTTGACGTGTGCTAAAACATACTCTAATGAAAGTTTCCCTCGGACTGTAGGAATTGGGCACCGTGTTGTCTCTTTGCATGGTCATGATTCTAGGCACCGTTGTCCAACCATTGGTCATGTAATGAAACATAAATACAAGCTCTTGCAGGATCAGACCCTCTAATAAAGAAGTCTGTGTATCCCAGATTGTCAGCAAAGACTTAAACAGGCTGGATGTGAGCCAAAGGATAGGTACAAGGTTGTCTGCACTCTTACATTCTTAGCATGGCTAGTTTGGGGCCAGCATGGGCCTTGGGCTGTTTCCAGTGTGCAGTCTGTTGTGGCCACTTTGTTTTGCAGGGTAATAGTTATGTCCTAGGACATAAGTCATACCATGTCTGATCAATCGCTACATCATTTTATTTACTAATACAGATACAGCCCAAAAGTTTGTACATGGAGGTCGGTCTTTCATTTTGTTGTCACTGCTTGACAGCACCGTGAGTGACAGAGTTAACAGCATCTGTGAGCCCTGGGGTTTAAAATTTGCAGACTCGTGCGTAATTTTAAAAGGCAATCTTATCTTTGAGAAAAAAAAATAAAAAGAACAAGCAAACCCCTAAACTTGGGAAAACAGCCTAGAAAGAATGAGGCTAATTTTCAACTGCTGTAAGGCAGGGTGAAACAACCACCTTTGGGCCACAAAAATTTGTCTCACACCCAGGTCTGGCCAATAAACTTGAAACAAAAGAATGCTTGGAAGAACCTGGACACTATGAGGACAGGTAGTCTGACTGCTCTGTATGGTTTGTATTGCATGCTGAAGAGGCTGCTAGTAATGGAAATAGGCTGCTGAAAACTTTGCTTTCTCTATAGGTGAACAGAAATTGGGAATACTGTGTAGGTACCCATATCGAAACCAAACAGAAAACAATTGCTGCTTTTACACATGAGGTGAAACTTTTGCACCTGACTGGAAATGAGATCCTTATTTCAAAATGTGCATGGTACTACATGTCTGTATTAGCTCTGAGCCGCCTGTCCTCTAGGCAGGCATGATGAACACAAGGTCTTATGTGCTTATGATCATGGTTAGCAAAGAACCTGGATATATCAGTCATATTCTTATTCATGCCTTCCACCCCTTTTTTGCATATGCATGAGTTTATACAGAAAAACTGGTATTACTAAGCTCTGAAGGGAGAAAAAAATAGAGCAGTCAAGGCAGATAATATAAGGCAGCAGAAAATAGGACGCTCTGCTCCCTATATATTTATCTCCATCAGAAATATGTGAATGTAAATATTCTGCTTTCCCACCTTAGCAGCAACTTTGTGTGCTGGCATTGCTAGCTCAGTGCTGGTTCACATACATTTTCCAGGTGCATTAAGAAATAGGTTAAAAGCAGAGAAAACACTTGCAATGCCAGCAGCTGAAATCTGGAGGCTTGCACGGCTGCTGGTCTTCTGGTGGTGCAGTGGCTGCCCAGGAGGGTTTGTCATCCTGAACAAAGATGGGCAGGGTGGCCAGGAGGGCTGTATTAAAACCAGCAGTAAAAACTAACAGGCTGTAGGTTTGGTACATTAAAAATGCTGTCTGCTGTTCAGGAAAGACTCAGAGTTTTTGAACCACAGATCAAAGTCTTTCTGCTGGAGGATGCAAGAGCGCTCTCCCTGTGTTTTCTCCCCATAAGCCTGCATTGCTGATGGAGATGGACAGCCTAAAAACCTGTCCTGCTCAGACCAGCACTGTGAAGCCAGGATGGCATGGGTTTGGTGCCACCTTGGTGTCTTCATAGATGGGGTATGAAGCTACCTCCTGCAATTTTTATTGAGACTGACATCACACCCAGGTAGGGTAAAACTAACTGGCTGTGCCTGTTGTTTGGAGAATACCCATCTTTGGTTTCCAAAGAAGCTGCCTGCACCCACAGACCTCACTCTCTTCTGAGCACGACTCTGTCCAGCACCTGTGGGAAGGTGCTGAAGACATGCAGATGTTCACACACCCCCACCGGTGAGGAGAGGCCCCACCTCTGCTCATGGTGCCCTGGGAGGCAGTGACTTGTGTTGGTGTGGTATCCCCTTGGTGATTTGTGGTGGTGTGGTATATCCCCTTGGTATGGGGAGAGCATCTCCCCACGCCCTGGGGGAGATCTCTGTGTGTGCAGGCATAAGTCACCCTGCATGCCATGCCACCATGTCATATTGCAGATTATTTTCATGTTTTTCTTCTTTGCTTAGCCCAAGCTCTTGGCACAAGTTCCTTTCTGACTCCTTGTGTGCCATCAAATAGTTTATGGCTTGCACCTTTTTCTCCATTTACATTCTTCTAAATGAAAGCTTATTTTTCTTTCCTGACTCTGCTTCTGACCTCTGGTAGTCCCAGCATATTTCTTTGGATTAAAACGTCTTTCTTTTTTTTTTCCTCCCAACTTTAATTTTTTTTTTCCCCAGCTTCGACTTCTGCAACATTTTCCAGCTCATTAGTATAAAACTGAAATAAACTGTTCCTCTTGATTTTCATTGCTTGAAAAATATTTAGCCTATTATAATTCTACAGACATCCTTAGTCTATTTGGTTATGCTTGTATTTAGTCAGAATTTAAATAAAATGTGTCACACACTAATTCTGACCCAGTACACACCTCCCTGGTCCTGAGATCATGGTCTCGCTTTGGTGTTTAGAAGGATTTCCCAGGCTGGTTTTTGGTAAGCTGATCCCAAAACTGATGATGTGGTTTAGTCAGATTGTTTACAAAAATGTGGCAAATGTAACCTGTTTTCTTTTTACCATTCATAGTGTTACTTATAATTGATATTTGTAAGAATAATGCATAGGAGAAATGAGAAGCATGACTGTTCCTAAGGTACTTGCATTTAGCTTTAACAGCAATGGCATTTTTTAGGAATAGATCTGGGGCTGGAAGTCCAGTCTGAATAGTTTTCTTTTCCTTAGTGTAGCTGTTTGATGAAAATCAAGTTAAAAGAAATTCCCAATAAGCAGTATCCCGTGCTGTTTGCAATAAATCAACTGCTTTTGATCCCATCAAAAACCTGGAAAAGCTAGGAGAGAATGGTTCTTGTATTCTTCAGAGATTATGTATTGTGCTATTTTTGTGATTATTGTTATCATCTTAGAAAGTTTGTATAGCAGTCCTTTTTTGTTGTCCTAGAAAACGCAATGCCTTCCAGTCAAAGCAGGAGGGTGAACAAATTGTTTTGCTTTGCATTATCTGTGAAACATAACACATGCTCCTGGTGCATGCTTACTGCAGAATTAAGCGGCATCCTCTGGGAGAGAGCTCAAAAACAAATGGATCCTTCACAAAAAATCAATAGGCTGGGATTGCTGCTCGGACAGCTAATGTCCCTTACCGGTACCTTTTTACATTGTGTCCTCAGCTTTGGAATTAAATCTGCTTAGGTCCATTAGAGTTTTTCATTATTATTATTATTCCTCCCATGTTTCTCCCAAATCACATCTGAAAATGTGAGCATGCATGTCAGAGCACTTAGCAGATCCTCCTAGTAGAACGATGGAAAACTTGGAATATTAAATGAAATTAGGCTCTATTTGTTAATGATTATTTTCCACTGATTATAGAACGTGTTTAAATCGATAAAAAATAGGTAGAAACCCAAGTGGAAAGAAGACAGAAAATTAATAGCTAGCTCCTAGGAGCTTTTCCTTCATTAATATTTTTCCTTCTACCCCTAGTACTGGGGCCTCTCAGTACATTCCTGTTTGGTATGAGTCACACCAAGAAGGAGGACCTGAAATAACCAGCTGTCACTGCCTTCTGTTGACTCTGAAAGACTTTTTTGCCCACCTGGACACTGCCGGGCGAGTGAAGTGTCAGCTTTTTCAGTTTTGCTCAGGGCAATTTCGCCTATTACCAGGGAGGCTGCTTCCAAAAACCTGTCAGTCAGCGTGGCAGAAGTTCACCAAAGTCCTCTCAAGGGCACCGGACTCTGACCTGAGAGTGAGGTTTTGGTTCCTGGGGTCACTCCTCCCAAGCTCTTTTCTACCTGGCAGCTCCCTGACACCATTTTGATGTGCAGCATCGCACTGACCAGGACCCCTCTTGATGTCAGCTCCCCACTGCCCTGGCAGAGCCAGCATGGGGCATGACAGGGGGACCAGCAAGCTCTGCAGAATGGGCCGACACCATGATCCAGGTGTGCTTAGACACTGAACCAAGGTGAGCAAGGAGCCCAGTTGCCTTCAGCACCCTCCACTGTCACTGCCAAGAGATGGGCACTGCAGACCATAAGGCACGAAGTCACTGCTGAAAGCAAGTCTCCCTTTCTATACAGCAGTAATATAAAGGGAGGAGGGAGCAGCTGCAGTCTTAGCTTAACGCACCTGGCTTGCATCCCTAGAGAGCGATAAGGTGAGCCAGGGCTTAGATGGAAATGGTGAATGCAGTGGAAGTCTATAACATCAATGGCAGGAGAGTGGCCAGGGCAACTGCACGCTCATTAGTCTGACCTAGAAAGTTTACGGGGCCCTTATCAGCAGAGAAGATGGTTAAAGATACAGGAAACTAGAAAAAAACCCCATGTCTCTCTATCAAAGGAGCTCACGCCAGACTGGAGGATAGTCTGGAGAGGAAGGAAATGCTGTATAGCAAATCTAATTGGACTTCAGAGGAGCATCTCACCTGGTGCTACGCAGGAAACCATAACTTATGCTGGAGGAGATGGCAATTAATAAAAGAGCCACGAGGCAGTCAAAGGGGAGACAGTGTCCTGGAATGCAAAAGGGAGTATCCAGCCAGGGAGAGCTCACTAATGGGAGTTTCTAAAGTGTTGGTCTTATGATCAGTTTTATTTTCGGGATTTTTTAGGAACCAGAGCACAACCTGTCAGAGTAGCATTTTAATGGCTTTTGCAGCACACACAGAGCTGAAGTGCATTGCTCATGAATGGCAAAATCAGAGTATTGGAGAGGAGAACTGAGTCACCTTCAGCATTGGAGAATTGATTTGCAGTGAAATGCAACAGCCCAAAAAGAGCAAAGAGGTCACTCATGTAGAGACTAATAACAAAAACATTTGCTCTTAAATGGCATCTCACAGGTTAGCAAACAGGGGAGGAGAAAGTTTCTGGGTATACTAGGCATAGGACCAATGAGGCAGTAGTTGCATCTTTTCTGGAGTACTTTGTACAGTTTTGGTCCCCATAGTATGGAGCAACCACATCTTTCTTGGACTGTGTTCAGGGAACAGGTACAGGACAGTTGGGGGAAAAGAGGACATTTCTTACTGAGAGCCAGGACAACTTGGCTTGCTTAGTGTAATAAAATGGATGCTGAGAGGAGATATAACATCTCTTCAGAAGTACTGCAGGAAGCAAACTCAGGAGAGGAAGAAAAGGACAAAGCTGGCACTTACATAAGTGCAATAAAGATAAATTTAGCTTGGAAACAGCCAACCAGTCTGAGGGTTTTGGAAGTGACAACCTGCAAGAGCCTTTCAAGTTTCGTGTCCCAGTGTTTAATTGCAGAAGTGAAATTTGCCATTCAGCTAAAAATGGCAAAGGAGGGATTGCAGAGTATTTACAATGAATGTTGGTTGACCTGTATTTTGTTTACAATTGCTTAACTGTAGTATGCACCAGAGTAACTATTAGCAAACAAAATCCCTTCTACTTGGAGATATAAGGACAGGCCTCTGTGACAAATAGAAAAATTAAAGGTAATGCACAATTTGCACAGCCCGCAGTGAAGTCCTGTGCACTCTCTTGTGGGTATGTGCATCAAACAGGGTGCTCATGGACAATGTAGTGTTAGACAACATCTGATTTTTCAAAGGCATAGCTATCGTCTCATTTGAGTAAGTATTATCTGACCTTTTAGAGATATCATTTAAATGTCAATGTCTTGGGCACTCTTATAATATGCACCCAGCAATGCATAATTCCAAAACTAGGTGAAGGATGAAGAGAAGTATTGACCAAACATAAATGTTATTAAATATATTTTTCTGCTTCAGTTTTACTTCAACTTTTCATAAATAAATGTATCAAACTGCAGTTAACTTAAATCATTATTACAGCCTTAAACTTTTGAAATTTTAAGTATCTTGTGCTTCCTGCTCAGTTAGAGCTAGTAAATGTGTCAGAACAAATCAAGAGTGATTTTATATGTCATTTTGCACCAGTATTAACTTAGTCATAAATGATAAGGTTGTAGCTACTGATATGTAGTGGCAATTGGGCTTCAGAAACTCAATTTACTCAATTTAAAGGGCAAGAATCATACTATCACATTTGGGATCAGACACTTTGGTAGCTGTCTGGCCTTTTGTTACTTACTTTCAAATACTGGTGTCATGGATGGCCTGCCTTTATGGTACTACACCAAAAAATAGAAAGGAAAATTCAATATGGTTAAAGTTATTTGTTCATTTCTTACCTGTTCCAGTAATAGTTGTTGTTAGTGGTAAAATATGCTTGTACTTCCAGTTTGAGTATTAGTGCCTTCAGATTACAGCCACCTGATTTTGTTAAATGCTTGCACTGCTAGATAAAAGAGCTTGTTAACATTGGGAACGGCCTCTTGTAGCTAACTACAGGTTGTTATCTGGAGAGACAAGGTTAAGGTACCTCTAACCTTCTTGAAACACACTGGCCTCCATTTAGTGTTTCATGATTTCCAGATTACAAATAATCATTGTTGCATGGTTTCCAAATTCAGGGTCTTTTATTTTAAAGCCTGGTCACCAGAACTGAACAGAGCAGTGGTTTGGCCTTTACTGTAGGTAAGAAGAATGCAGCCTCTGACTTCCTAGTGAGTATCCTGCTGTAGGAAAACGGGTATCTTTCAGCAGCCTTAGGACAAGTGGTAATAAATATCATTCTGATATGAAAATGAAACCTAGCAATGTGATGGATTGAAAGTGTAGTAAAAGAAAAAGATACTTCAAAGTGTACATCTCTATACATTTGTTTATCTTTAATAATAGAAAATGGAGTGTACTAAAATGCCACATGAGAAATTATAATTGGTCAGTGGAAGTGTACAAACTTGAGTATTTATCACAGCATTTTTTTAAATGGAACTATGACTTTTCTTTTGCCTCTTACTTACCTAACACTGTTGCTGTTACACAGCGTGTTCTGACGTTGGGTTTTATTTGCTCGAAATACCTGTTGCTTTGTGTAGAAAATGTCATATCTATAATTCAATGTTCAGAGAAAATATTGGTAGTATTGCTTGTTACAGGGAAAAAAAGCAAGACCTTATTTCCAGATTATTGTAATTTATTATTACTAACCACAAGTTTATCTGCTTATCAGCTACTTGTCTGCAAACAGCTCTGAATGCAATAGATGCATGTTGACTACTGTTCAAAAATAGCTATCATTGAGTGTCCTTTTATTAATTTAGATGTTAGGATAATTTCATCTCTTTTTCTTCCAAGTTATAACTTACCCTAGGTTTTCCTTACAGACCTTCCAGTGTCCTAGTCCCTAGTTCGTGTGTTCCAGTGAGGGATTCCAACTTCTTTTTGTTTCTGCCCTGGACCTCTTTGAACATGCCCCATTTCACCTCTGGTTTGTTTTTGCAGAATCTCCTTTGTGCCTCAGTACATCCCTTAGGCCTGTTCCTCTGCAAACTTCTAGAAGCTGCATCTCTGTTTTATAGTTTATAGCTATGGCATCTAAATACCATAAATGAGGTGACCACAGGCAAAGCCCAACACATTCATCTTCTCTGTGTTTGTTTTTCCTTAGTTTGTTTCTTTCTTCTGCTTTCTCATGTTTACTTGCCACAAGAACATGCCTGCATTTTTACCTTTCCCCCTTCACTTCTCTTCCACACCCATGACAAGGTCATAGTAGAGAAGGTTGCTCCTTCAGGAGAGGACCTTATTCAACTTGGTAGGCCCTAAATGTCAGTCTAGGATGCTGTCTGGGCTCTTCTTAACCACAACTCTTTTGTGAACCCTTCCTGCTCCCTGAAGTGAAGAGCATCACCTCAGCTTTTGTTAGCCATAGTTTATAGTTGTTTTGGCAGATAAACAATCTTTTACCAAACCTAATCCAATTACCCCAAGGACCTGCAGATTAGGAGAAAGAGTTCAGAGAGGAGCTTAATAGAGATACGGGGCTGCTTCTTTTCACTGAAGAGAGCTGCCAGTGTGTTGTGCCCATCTTGTGGCAGTTATTGCCTATCCCAGGCATCATGCCTCATAGATGTCAAGCACGAAGGTGACAAAAGATGGAACTACAGTGGTAAAGTATGTAAAAATGAAGAATCACAGAAATATTAGAAAGTGTTTCTTGCTTTTAATTTGAGGACCAGGCAGTAATTCAGCATGGCTGGGAGGACTCACATGTTTTGCCATATTTGTGGTAGAGTGAAGTGAGTCATGGACAACATGCTTCTCAAACTGGCAAGCTTCCCAGCCTCATCCCTTCTGTCTTCCTGATGCCTCCCTGTTCCTACTGACCCTGCCAAACGCCATGGCTTGAACCCAGCAAAGCCTGTGCTGCTGCAGGACATGGACCCCCAGGCTGCAAACAATCTTCCTCAGCAACCAGTGCTATCTGGCTCTGCAGTCTCATGTATCCTTGACAGCAGTGATTTTGCCTCTTGATCTCTACTTGTGAAAGCCCTAGGTGAAACACAGAGTATTCCCCATGACTCCTTGTCACTTATTGGAGATCAGTGGTGGGAGACAGGCTATAGACAAAGTCAGTGTGCAAAGGAGTGAGTAGCTTATCTTTGTCTGAAACAGAGCCAAGAACAATGTATCAATGTCCACATATATTTAACTCTAAGGACTGACTCAGGATTTGTCGTGCTGAGGTGTAATTTTAGAAGTTGAGATATGGAAGTCGTTTTTCTTCAATAAAAGTAGCTGCTGTCAGAAGGTGGTTGATAGCCCTGTTGCTTTGCCTGTATTTTTGCTGCTTGTAGAACAGTTAATGCGGTGCTTTGCTGAAGTCTCATATAATGTTGTTATGTCACCATGACACATATGTGAAAATAAAAGCACTGTTGTCAGGGTAATGTAGTCAAATTATTACCACCCTGTTTTTCCAGTATTCAGTTAAAAAAGATGAGGTTTTTTTATGTCTTAACTAAAAGTTTTAATGTCATTTTAAGTAATGGAGAAAACAATAGCCAAGTGATCATATGCAAATTCATATAAACAAGGTACTATAAATTGAATAGATAGCACTGAAAATAGATTTGTCCTTCAGGTTCTGCTAGCGACAATGGTGAGAAAGGAGGAGAGGGTTTTGTAATGATGAGAACCACTTTGATATTATTACTTGAAATAGCTACAAGCAGAAGCCATAGGTAATAATAATCTTCAAACTACAGAGGTTGAAAGCTCCAAGAAGCCAAGAATGACTGCAGCTGCCTTGAGTGGTGGTGGAACAAAGCCATATAGTTGTGAATAGTTTATGCAGATGAAATATAATCACAGAGTCAAAATGTGCAGTCATCAGGTTTGAGATCCAAGAAGCAGGTGGTACACGTCTATCTCAGGATTTTGGAGGGGTTCCCTGGCATCAACCATCTCAAAGAATCATAGACTAAAGAAACAGTTCTGATGTCTACAATTAGATAACACAAGGGGACCGTCACTTCAAACACAAAATTATTCCTTGTCTACAGTCTTCTCCAGACATTCAATGAGGCAGATTGTTCCTGTTTTAAAATAATGCCTCAGAACTCAATGCCACTTTTTTCTGGAAGTGCTAAATGGAAGCTAATGACAGGGAGGAAATGATTTCCAGGTTTTGCAACTGGCAACCACTACCAGAGGACCCATGAGCTTTTCAGAGCCATTTTTATGTACTTTAAAATCGTGGCTCGTCAAGAACTGGGCAACCAAACGTGTAGAGAATGTGGCCAAGGTAGCCCACTGCTCCTGAATTATTTATGACCTGATCATAGCATTTGCAGATCTCTTTACTGTTTATAAAAAAAACCCTGCATTAAAAATTTCACCACTAATGTTTTGCTTGTGTATTCCTAGAAGAAAATTACTTTAATTATTAATGTTTTAATAGCCCTGCCGTTTCAGTGGCCATTTAGTGACACTATAGTGTGATGGGTTTTCTTAACTTCTACTAATCTTAAGTACTGAGGAAATCACTAGTTTTGCTGCCGCAAATTTGAGAGAAAGGAACATTTTAAGGAAGAAGAAACAGTAACAATATTGAATAAACAATCTTGCGACTTGTGGGACATTTGAATATTTTTCTATAGCAAATGAAATACATTAAAATACCGTGTATATCAAGTCTGGATCTGAAAGCAGCTCTGTTCCTTCTTGACTAAAGGATAATTTTATTGATGAATTAGCAGATTATGTGATCAATTTTCTCTTTTGCATTCCTAAGAAATAACTCAATATATGCATATATGTATGGTCCAATGTAGGATTAAGCCTAGAGAGCATCCGCTGAGCAGCTACCCTTCCATTTTCCTTTTCAGTTGCAAACTTAAAAAATGCGTAGCAGATACTGAGTCGGTGTAAAATGGTGAGCCCAGGCATTGATCCATCTTCTTTAAATCCTTTCATTATAAATTATGTTATTAGAAATTAAAATCTTGGTATGCTGTCACTTCAGTCCACTTTCCTTACCTGCCTATTCATGCCTATCATTAGCTATTCACTGCATGTGTGTGTTTAATAACCATTCAGTAATGCTGCCTTTTTTTCAATTTTTCATGGTTTAATCATCCCAGTTGGAAAAGAGTAAAACTGCCATAAGATTAAAGAAATGGCTTCTTCATTATTTAAGTAATGATTGCCTATCACTCATCAGACAAGTGGATTGGGATTCAGGTGACCACATGTCAATATCTACAATTTCGACATGTCAATATCTACAATCTGTATCTATGCTAGTCCTCCCAGGCTACCTTTATAGACAATGGAGATAAAAAAGATAGATCAGACGGTTTGCACCCTAAAAATGCTAATTTTAGTTGACTGTAAACAGAAACAAGAGTGACTAGAGTAGATGTTTGCTTTGTAGATGTCCAAAGGTAGATGAAATAAATCCCATGCCTGTGCTCAATTTAATCATAAATGCCCAGGGGTTTTGTGCAGTGACACTTCTAATGTGAATGTACTGTGGCTGTGTTTTTTGATGTAAAGGACATCGTGCCATTCAGTGCTCTGCACAGATGAGGAAGTCCTGTTCAACACAAGCACCAAAAGCAGTACAGTCATGTTAGGACTACATTTCAAATTGATTGGATTACCCTGTTTTTCACCTTGGCTAGGTCGTACCAGTGTATTAGCATGTCCACATTCTTTCCAGAATGGATCAGTTTGGGGAACAGCATTAATACTCTGATTGTAGACATACAGAGGTGGTGTTCAGTATTTATGTTGGAAGATAAATGTAATGGCCTTGATCAGATTAGGTCCTGCTATGCAAAGCTTATTACAAATAATAATAATACTACCTATCCTTGCCTTGGCAAGCTTACAAGGAGACAGTTTATAAACAATGAAAAGGGAGGAACCTGAATGCAAATAGCATTATTTAGGAATGACACATGGCAAGGGCTTCTTGCATTAAAGAGGGTTGAAAAAGGTGACAGATGTTGAATTCTGAGACATTTTTTAGGTTCTGCAGTTAATTTAGGACATTGCCTTAATGGTGATTTTTGCTGTGGGTTTTTCCCCTTAGGATGATTTCCAGCATGCAGCCTCAGAAACCAACTGGGAGTCAGTCACAAGCTCTGTCTCAGTAAGTAATTTGTTACTGTTTTGCCCATGGATGGATTGATAGGATGACTTGAATCAAACTCACTGAAATGGCACCTGCACAGAGGAACCATGTATTCACCTTTGGCAGAGGATGAAATAAGTGTTTATCCAACTCATACTGCAGTCAACTAGTGTGTTTTTAAAGAGAAAAGATTCAGGATATGCCATCAGCTGTTGTAACCACATGAGATAGCCATTGGGAAACATTTCTTGCTTTCAAACTCATCCTGCCAAGATTAAAGTACAAGAAGTAAACTCCTTACAATTTTTCAATTGTAAATGCCTTGACCTAAGTAGAGGACTATACTTAAAACAGGCTGGCAGGAAAATGGATCTAGCTTTTAATTATCAATACTGAGATTTTTTTAAGTGTTTGTAATAAAATATTATATCCAAAGTCTCCATGTTCAGCAGTGCAATGTGATTTGAAAAAAAAAAAAAAAAGAAAACAAGTAATCCAGTATAAAATTTTATTTTTCTCTTCATTACATTTGATTTGTGTCATTGGCCAAAAATCTGTCCCCTCTTTCGTTTCCCAAGTAAAGTTAAATTCTAGGGAATGGCAATGTAGCATCAGAATTTGTAATATGGGCAGTCCTCTTCTGTGTGCTCTGCTGGCTGGTCAGCACCATGTCACAGCTCTTAAAACTCCTCTTAAAAATGAGACGAGGAAAATGCTTAAAGCAGACTTGAGACCAGTGCTTGGAGCATTCATGGAAGAGGATTTAGTGATGGCACCTTTGTTAAAGTAGCTGCCAGGAGTTGCCAGTGGAGGAGCAGTAAATAAAATGCAGGTAAATTCAACTGGTTAGTGTCCAAGCCAGGCAGCGAGTAGAGAAAAATTTCTGTATTGCCAAAATTAGAAGAGGTTAAGTCAATCTCACTTGTGTTTAGCCTTGAGTTTGCAAATGACACTTGCCCTTCATGATGTGATGCATTGATAGCCTTTACCTAGTTGTGCTGAAAGTCCTGAGTAGTAATATTAGCAGGGCTGAGACCTACTGGATGTGCCAAGCAGGAGATGCTAAAACACTGTTTTGGTGAAAGACATAAACTCATTTTTCATTATAATATGGGGTTGGGAAAAAAATCTATGTGGTAGAATATTTTCTTTAAAAATAATGGTGGGCTGATGTTTGAAAATACAAGTCTAGGGCTCCCTCATCAGGTAACTATGAAAATGAGATCAAGTAGATGGTAAATGCCATGTTAGTTATCCTCCTTAACATCATAAGGAACACAATACACCAAACAATAATCCAGTATTCTTTTCTTATTGAAAAAAAATTTATTTATCTTTCACATCTATTTGTTTCTGAAAAGTTGTTGTTAATGTGTTACAGAGAGGGAACTTCAGTACAAATATTACAGGTAGCAAGCTGATGCCTAAGGCCACATGGAAATCTACAGCTAAACCAGAAGCAGAATTCCAGTTTCACTGGTTTTCCCATGCCATCCCCTATCTAATAGAACATACCTTCCTCCACTGGGCATGCATTGCACCCACTAGCCCTTTCTTATCCTCAGGGAAAATAAGGTAGAGAGGTTGAGTAATTTTTCCCAAAGGCAACGAGGAGAAAGTCTGAGGACATGTGAATTCTTCAGAAGAGAAAGGTTCAGGGATTCTGGTGTGGTCCTGAGGGGCAGAAGGACAAACTCAGACCTGACAGTTGCTGACAAGATGGCATACTGTTCTGCTGATACTCAGCATGGCAGATCTAAGTTTTGCCCCAAAAACCCACAGGCAACCCAAAGACTCGTTTTTAGGATCTTGGTACATTACAACTCTCAGAATGAAAATTTTGAGGGTGAGTAAATTTATTCTTCCTTTTCTGATGTCATATCACAGAACCATATTTTTTGGGTTTGCATTTTTTTTCTCAAAAGCTAAACCCAATACTTCAGCCCTTAAATCAGCACTGCAAACCCAGAAAAAAAAAGAAACAAAATTCCATTATTTTTGAAGTAATGTTATGACCAATAAACAACTGTGATGCACATTGAACTGCCTGTCAACGTCACAATGGAGATAGAAAATATAAAAGAACGGGGGAATAGAAATTAAGGGTAAAAGCACTGACAAAAAAGATACCTTTGTGTCCCATGAAATTAAAAATGCGTTCAGTGCTTTTAAGAAATGTAGAAGAGGTACATAATATGGAAAATCTTTGCTCTTCACTGCTTCTTGCATTTCACTCTTCCTCGTGCCCTCTCTTTGGATGTGATCTCAGAAGCCAGATTATGATGAGCACAAGCTCTTCTAAAGCTAGCGCCTTGTTCTTGGCAGGACAAAAGAGAGGCAGTTGGGTTGGCAGCTTTGAAGTTGCTTTTGGGCCTGTCACATGATGTTGCTGCCAGTAGGTTATCTGAGCTCTTGAAATAATTCCTCTTAACTTGGCTGTCACTGAGAAAAAGTTAACCTTTCTTCTGTGTGTGAACAACAGTCACCGAGGCGAAGGGCTCCGGAGCGGACGCTCGTGCCGGGGCACCCTTGCTGAGGCGGCAAAAACTGCAGGGAGAGAGGGGGCAGCCCAGCCCCCAGCCTAGAGCGGGGAAGAGCGGGAAAGGGCGAGCTGCTGACGTGCGGCAGCTCTGGCGCAGCGTGGGCAGGGCCAGGAGTGACGGCAGCCAAACCCCCCACCTATAAAAGCAGCCCCCAGGGAGCGCGGCGACCAGGACATGGTGCGTCCATTTGCACGTCAGTTCGCGTGGGGAAGGCCGAGTGCCCCTGCTCCTGGTTCCAAAGGGAAACTCAGGCAGTGGTCATCGTCCTCCCAGGAGAACACCTGGCAGCTATGGTCACCACCCACCCGAAAGCCTCCGCCAGAAGGAATGCGGCGACCCAGACGGAGCTCCCGCACAAACACACAGCCGTCCAGGTCGCCGGCTGCAGGGAGTGCCTGAGCCTGTCGCTTGTACTGCAGGGCAGCGGAGACGGCAAATGTCTTCGCTGTGAGCAGGTGGATGATCTGCTCAGCCTGGTGGCAGAGCTGAAGGAGGAGGTGGAAAGGCTGAGGAGTATCAGGGAGTGCGAGAGGGAGATAGACTGGTGGAGCCGCACCCTGCCGTCCCTGGGGCCAGGGCAGCAGGCGGAGGCCCCACAAGGAGCGGAGGATCCCCTGCCCTCTTGCCGGCAAGCAGAAGGAGGGGATCCAAGAGATGGGGGGGAATGGAAACAGGTCCCTGCCCGGGGAGGCAGGCGAATCCCCTCCCGGCCTCCCTCACCTTCCCAGTTGCCCCTACACAACAGATATGGGGCTCTGGGAGTTGAGGGCCAGGCAAGCGGGGAGGGAGGTGAAGGCGAAGGTCCAGCCAGGGGGTTGCCAAGGGCCAGTCAGTCAACCCCACGGATTACGACTGCCCCTGTTAAGAAAAAAAGGAGGGTAACTGTGGTGGGTGATTCCCTCCTGCGGGGAACTGAGGGCCCAATCTGCCACCTGGACCCATCCCACAGGAAAGTCTGCTGCCTCGCTGGGGCCCAGGTTAGGGACATTACTAGGAAACTCCCCAACCTTGTGACGCCCTCCAGTTATTACCCGTTGCTGGTTGTACAGGTGGGCAGTGGTGCGATTACACATAGAAGTCCTAAAGCAATGAAGAGGGACGTCAGGGCACTGGGGCAATTAGTCACAGGATCGGGAGCACAGGTAGTGTTTTCCGCAATCCCGTCAGTGGCAGCTAAGAGTGCTGAAAGGAATGGGAAAACTCACCTGATTAACAAGTGGCTCAGACGCTGGTGCCAGCGGTGCAATTTTGGGTGTTTCGATCACGGGGAGGTTTACACGGCACCGGGCATGCTGGTGGCTGATGGAGATCGGCTGTCTCCAAAGGGGAAAAGGATCCTCGCCCATGAGTTGGTGGGACTCATTGAGAGGGCTTTAAACTAGGTTTGAAGGGGGAAGGGGATATAAACGGGCCCACTAGTGAGGAGCCCAGGGGCAGCATGGCAACATTGGGGGTGAAATCGATAGACCAGCTCAAGTACATCTACACCAATGCACGTAGCATGGGCAACAAACAGGAGGAGCTGGAAGCCCTTGTGCAGCCCGATAGCTATGACATAGTCACCATCACAGAAACATGGTGGGACGACTCTCATGACTGGAGCACTGCACTGGATGGCTATAAGCTCTTCAGAAGGGATAGGCAGAGAAGGAGAGGCGGTGGGGTGGCTCTGTAAGTTAGGGAGTGTTTTGACTGTATAGAGCTCAACAGCGGTGATGACAAGGTCGAGTGCTTATGGGTAAGGATGAGGGGGAAGGCCAACAAGGTGGATGTCCTGTTGGGAGTCTGCTATAGACCACCCAACCAGGATGTAGAGGTAGATGAAGCATTCTATAAGCGGCTGGCAGAAGTCTCGCAATCGCTAGCCCTTGTTCTTGTGGGTGACTTCAACTTGCCAGACATCTGCTGGAAATACAACACAGCAGAGAGGAAACAGTCTCAAAAGTTCCTAGAGTGTGTGGAGGATAACTTTCTGACGCAGCTGGTAAGCGAGCCTAGCAGGGGAGGTGCCTCACTTGACCTGCTGTTTACTAACAGAGAAGGGCTTGTGGGAAACGTCGTGGTCAGAGGCCGTCTTGGGCTTAGCGACCACGATATGATAAAGTTCTTGATTCTGGGTGATGCCAAGCGGAGGGGCAGCAAAACTGTTACTATGGACTTCCGGAGGGCAGACTTTGGCCTCTTCAGGACCCTGGTTGGGAAAGTCCCTTGGGAGGCAGTCCTGAAGGACAAAGGGGTCCAGGAAGGCTGGGCCTTCTTCAAGAAGGAAGTCTTAAGGGCGCAGGAGCGGGCTGTCCCCGTGTGCCGTAAGACCAACCAGCGGGGAAGACGACCGGCCTGGCTGAATAGGGAGCTTTTGCGGGGACTCAGGGAAAAAAAGAGACTCTACTGCCTTTGGAAGAAGGGGCGGGCAACTCAGGAGGAGCACAGGGATCTTGTTAGGTCATGCAGGGAGGAAATTAGGGAAGCAAAAGCCCAGCAAGAAGTTAATCTGGCCAATGCTGTAAAAGATAATAAAAAATGTTTTTCTAAGTACATCAGCAATAAAGGAGAGCCAAGGAGGATCTCCATCCCTTGCTGGATGTGGGGGAGGAACATTGTCACCGAGGACAAGGAAAAGGCTGAGGTATTTAACGCCGCCTTTGCCTCTGTGTTTAACAGCCAGACCGGTCATCCCCAGGGTACTCAGGCCCCTGAGCTAGAGGATAGGGATGGGGACCAGAATGGAGCCCTCATAGTCCAGGAGGAAGCAGTTAATGACCTGCTATGCCACCTGGATGCTCACAAGTCTATGGGTCCAGATGGGATCTACCGGAGAGTACTGAGGTAGCTGGCAGAGGAGCTTGCCAAGCCACTTTCCATCATCTATCAGCAGTCCTGGTTAACAGGGGAGGTCCCTGATGAGTGGAGGCTTGCCAATGTGACGCCCATCTACAAGAAGGGCTGGAAGGAGGACCCGGGATACTACAGGCCTGTCAGCCTGACCTTGGTGCCGGGAAAGATTATGGTGACCCGCCTGGTAGATGATGGAAAAGCTGTGGATGTCATTTACCTGGACTTTAGCAAAGCTTTTGACACCATCTCCCATAATAATCTCCTTGGGAAGCTAGCAGCTCATGGCTTGGACGGGCATAGTCTTCGCTGGGTAAAAACCTGGTTGGGTGGCCGAGCCCAGAGAGTAGTAGTGAATGGAGTTAAGTCCAGTTGGCAGCTGGTCACGAGCGCTGTTCCCCAGGGCTCTGTTTTGGGGCCAGCCTTGTTTAATATCTTTATCAATGATCTGGATGAGGGGATTGAGTGCACTCTCAGTAAGTTTGCAGATGACACCAAGTTGGGTGGGAGTGTCGATCTGCTGGAGGGTAGGATGGCCCTGCAGAGGGACCTGGACAGGCTGGACCGATGGACCCAGGCCAACTGTATGAGGTTTAACAAGGCCAAGTGCTGGGTCCTGCACTTGGGTCACAACAACCCCGTGCAACGCTACAGGCTTGGGGAAGAGTGGCTGGAAAGCTGCCTGGCAGAAAAGGACCTGGGGGTGTTGATTGACAGCGAGCTGAACATGAGCCAGCAGTGTGCCCAGGTGGCCAAGGCAGCCAACAGCATCCTGGCTTCTATCAGGAATAGTGTGGCCAGCAGGAGCAGGGAGGTGATTGTGCCCCTGTACTCAGCACTGGTGAGGCCGCACCTTGAATACTGTGTCCAGTTTTGGGCCCCTCACTACAAGAAAGACATTGAGGTGCTGGAGCGTGTTCAGAGAAGGGCAACAAGGCTGGTGAAGGGTCTGGAGCACAGGCCTTATGAGGAGTGGCTGAGGGAAGTGAGGTTGTTTAGCCTGGAGAAGAGGAGGCTGAGGGGAGACCTTATCGCTGTCTACAACTACCTGAAAGGAGGTTGTAGTGAGGTGGGTGTTGGTCTCTTCTCCCAAGTATCTAGCGATAGACTGAGGGGAAATGGGCTCAAGCTGCGCCAGGGGAGGTTTAGGTTGGAAATTAGGAAAAATTTATTCACGGAAAGGGTAGTCAAGCACTGGAACAGGCTGCCCAGAGAGATGGTGGAGTCCCCAGCCCTGGAAGTGTTCAAAAAATGGGTAGATGTGGCACTTTGGGACATGGTTTAGTGTAGTCTACCCTTGATTGGTTTAGTGTGAACTTGGTAGTGTAGGTTAATGGATGGACTGGATGATCTTAAAAAAAAATCTTTTCCAATCTAAACGATTCTATGATTCTAAGGTTGCACAAATCTCTTGAGTAGGAGCTTTTATATGAAAAGAAAATGGGGAATCCCTGCTGCCTAGATGAGTTTGAAATGCCCTGCAAATTCACAGCTGACCTGCAGTTCTGTAATGAAATGCATGTTTGAACACATGAAAAAAACCGCTCGCATCATCTAAGCCTCACACCTATGGCCTGATTTTTATACTGCTGTTTCTTCAGCATCCTTGCACCATCTCCCTCACTTTTGAAATGTAGTCGGGGACTGACATTTCACTGTTGGGCTACAGTCAGAGATGAGCCATGAGCTCCACTGAGCTCTCTTCAATAAGCAAGTAGCATTTGGGTGCATTTTTCTTTTGAACCTCAATAACCTGCATGATACCCGCCTACAGCACAGTCTTTCCTGCAGCATTGTTTTAGGTCATGACGCTGTGTTCACTTTGCTGGTGTGAGGTTTTCATCTCCTGGGGCTCCCGTCTCTCTGACAGTCTCTATTCCAAGCCACTTAGAAGTCAGGAGAGATGCGCTGAGGTATGCTTTCCCTTTCAGTGGGTCATGAATTTTTACAGCCATCTGCACTGTGTCTTATTTAGCACTACATTGTAGAGGCATTGCAGTCACAAGTGGGTCCTCTGAAACTTCTTGTGCTGTTGGTGATGAGCAGTAAAGTGCAGCTATGCCTTCTTGACGGCAATATTTTAATGTTTTCTATTTCTTCTGTTTCTTGTTTTTAATAATTTGGACTGTCCGTACTTTCAGCGAACATATGCAGTAAAATATAAAGGATTGTTAATTTTGTGATATAACTTACAGTTAAAGACAAAAGCTTTATTTTAAAAGACTTAAGTGTTTTAAAACTATTTTAGTAAGCATTGAAAGGCACAATCCTGCAAACAAATGAATAACTTTACTCAAATGAGTTGGCCTTTCCATTACTACCCAATGGAGTGAAGTTAATCACAAAGATTAATAGTTTAACATGTGCATTTACTTGGGAGATGAGGCAAAAAATTATTTTGGGGAGCTATTAATTTTAAATGGCATATTTCTGCTACATTACTTCAGAGCTGGGTTTCCATGAGAGAAGAGGGTTTCCAGGGGTTTTCCCCCAATGTTTTAATTTTTAAGACCAAAATCCAAACAGAATTCTTGTATTAGATTATGCTTCTTGTTAGACAAAATCAGTTATTTTGGTTGTGGTTCTTCACAAAGTAACAGATCTGCATTAATAGTTTTTCTTGCACATAGTTTACACATACTATGAGGCTTTGTGGTTGGAAAGGGGAAAAAATGATACCAAGGTAGTGAATATTGTGATTCTAAATAACTATTAAAAATGTTTTAAGTCCCCTCCAGTAAAAATGAAATTGCTGCAATCTTTCTGTCAAAGTCAAGTTGTGCCACAAGTTCAGTGGGAACCCAGTACGCTCAGAGAATGGTCCTTGGCCCTTCCTGGTTGGAAAGAATATTCTGTTTGATATTATGATATAGTTGTGAGAATATCACTATGTTGGTAATCCCAATATTCATTGTTACATTGCTGAGATCCAAATATCATGTTTTTTTGCGTTTGCTTAGCAACTCCTATTTTTGGTAAAAGGGTAGGAGAATTGTCATTCATTGGTATTTCATAACACATTTAATTCTTGGGAATAAAGGGCCATCTTTTCAAGTCTTTAACCAAGTCAAATTTGTTGTCCAAATTGACCAGGGAAAGAAAGACAATCTAGTGGACTTGTTGCCTTTGTCTTTCTCTGCTGTGGTTTCTTATTTGCCTATTATGGATTTACCAACAGAGCTGGTGGAGCTGTGAAGGCACCACCCCAGCACCACAAGGCACCTCTGTTCTGTGGTTGTGGCTATCACAGTGGTTTCAGAAGACATTTCCATTACATCTTTGTGTATGTGCAAACCGTTGTCCCCTTTGAGGAGTGGGTGTGCATGCCGACAGTCCAGCAGTGGCAGTGCTTCCACTCCCTGCATCTCCTCTGGGATTTGCTTGGGAGTTCCTTGATGTCTCTTCTCCTTGCAAAAGAAAACACAGGCATAACAAAGCCTGACCCAGCTAAGAACTTCAAAAGATGGCCCAAAGTAGCTGTTTCAGTCCATAATGAGACAAGTTTCTCAGTAACTGTTTTCAATTGTTTTAAGTGGTGCTGTAATTTATTCCAAGTGCACTGAGATGTATGTCACTCTTAGGGGGTATCCTATCCCTCTCCATCAGTGACTGACCCTACGCTCACGGCAGAAGCACTGGATCAGACCATTGCTGCATTCGACACGGTGGAGGATCTGCTCAAACACTTTAACCCAGACTCCTGGCAAGAAGATCTCGAGAATTTGTACACAGACAGTGGCCACCATTACCGAGGCAGGAGCTACCATGACAGGAAGTCCAAAGGTAGGAAAAGACACTCTATACATACTCTGGGACAAGACCAGGCTATTCCTTCACTCCTCACAGAAATGTCCATGGGTATGGTATCAGATTCTGGTGCCTGTGTTCCTGTTGGAACCACAGGGCAAACTACCACCTGTTAAAATCAGGGATAAGTCATTTAATCCTTAATCATTTTCTTACTGAGTAGGATCTCACCTGCGTAATCAGATTGAAAACTGCCCCTCATTATGCTGAATTCACAAATAAAAACATAGGCCCATGTGTAAAGGACAGATGGTTTTCAGCTTCACCCTCTTAAACATTGCTTTGTGTGTAAGGCATGGGGCTCCTAATTACCTGCACTATCATCCTCCTTTAAATACCCTGCTTAGGGATTGTTCTCTGTTGAGTGAGGAATAATCACTTTTATCACATTGTGCTTAGGGAAGCATCTGGTGCAGACACCTGTATGTGCAGCTGGTTTTTAGGATGTGAACATCTCACTGTTTTTCATTATGTTGGTGGGGAACATTATTATGTTTTAGCATCTTTGTCTGTAATTGAGCAAAGCACGCATTTCTGGGTTATGTTTCTTGTTTTCTTCTGTTAGTTCAAGTCATCCACCAAATGGTAAAGCAAAGGGTTGTTAAGCTAGTAGTACAAACACATAATGATAAAGAAACACTATTTAGAAGAGACAGTCATGCTCTGGGGTAACCATGCACCGAAGGGCCTGATGAAATTGCGCTTTCTGTGCAAGCACAGATCTAGGAGGTCTGTTAGGGTTCTCCAAGATGACAATTGCTGTAGTTTTCACAGAAGATCTGGAGTGAAATGCTTTATGTGAATTCTCTTCTTAATATTGTCTTCCATTTCCAAGATATGTATTCATATGCATTCTTCTTTATAACTTTATAAATATAATGCCCAAGTCACAGTTCTGATTCTGTGGAGTCTACAATTTATTTGCATCCCAAAACCCATCCCCACTATGTTAAGTGTGTGCTAAGCAGGCAGAGAGGATTATAATTCTATGTTTGTAACTTAACTTGCTATCAAATGATGCGGGTTTAATATGCTTTGATCTGGAAAAGGATATATATATAGGCTGCGTCTGTATTAGGAAAAATAGTGTCAAGGAGTGTTCCCAGGCCCTGAAATCCAATCATCATGTTGCTAATGTCAGCCTGATCTGTGCTTAGTTTTGGCCTAGGCCAAATGTCATTCTTGGAGGTCATTGCTGGGCAAAACCAGGAGCTGGCAGAGGCCAGCCGCCATTCATGGTGAGCAGTTTGCATGTGGCCACCCTGTCTTGGAGGGTAAGAGGTTTACGATAGGCATGTGGGCTGTCCCATGGCTGTTGACCTTTGTGCAGGAGAATGACCTCGGGCACATACAATGTATTAGTAGATATGCAGCCAACTAGGCCTACAGGTTCCAAGACATGTTGGCTGTCTGGTTTTGGGCTGAGCATTTCAAAGGAATCTGCGATAAAGCCCTGAGCACCCATCTGGTGAAAATTGAACCGCTTTACTTTGTTCCATTTTGGCACGTCAGAAATTTCAGGCAACCACAACAGCCCATGTTTTGAGAAAAACGTCACCTGACTGCTGCTGTATCACTTCTGAGATCAGTTTGATCTCATTTAGGAGTCTGTGAAACATGAGCTGTGTGTCCCTTATTCCCAGGCTGGATTTGGCATTGATAGACATGTATACAAAAGACTTAAAGGGTCTGTTTTGATTTTGATAGAAGCTGATTAGAAACCTGGATCCTGTACTGGTTCTGCTCTCCAGATTTCATCTGATTCTCAAATCATATTTGTTCTAGTAGCCCATACGTTTAAATGACCACACATATCTAAAATAGCATTTGCTGCTTTATTGATACTGATCATGTAGGCTACAGGTATCAATCCAATCTGGTAGTGCTCGGAAAATTCAGTGCATAAAGGTTTCTCTATTTAGTACAAATGTAATTCAGCTCCTTGTGTAACAAAACATTGTAAAAGACATAAAGAGTTTTTCAGTTACTATTTTAACACTTCATTTATTTTAATAGGGTTTTTTTGTTACTGTTTTGGTTACAGGAATAAGTTTTATAGTAATTTTTCTTTTGTCTTCAAACTAACAGCCAAATTCCCTGACTGTTAGCAGCCCTCTGGACAAAAGTACCTCACCACAATCAAATCATTAAAAAATTTCAGTTAAGAATTTTTATTTAGTCATAAGCTTTTGACAAGATTAAAGGTTTGTTCTCAGATCATGTCAGCTTGGGTTTTATTCTTTATCCTTAGTTAGAACAGCCCTGAAGCAGATTAGATCAATTTGATATAATCTCTGCCTCATCTTTCACAGCATTTTTAGAACTTGTCATATAAATGGTATAAATGAATCATTAATGATTTCACTCCTATCCAACTCTCTGCCCATACCAAATTGTGCCACGAAATTGAGCTTAAGAGGCCATGTTGCTGAATACCAATTCTGATAACAGGGCTATGTGATAAATGACATTTAAATAGCATGTTTTCTTAATTTGGCAATCAATAATCCACAAAGATAAGGATCAGGATCAAGGAAATAAGAAGTACAGTGTTTTAGCATAGCTGAAACTTGCAGAATCATGGAATAGATGAAGTGGGAAGATGCATCAAGAGGTTGTCTAGTCCAACCCCCCTGCTTAAGGCAGGGTCACCAACAGCAGGTTGCTTGGGACCATGTCCAGTCAAGTTTTGAATATCTCCAAGGATGGAGACTCCACAACCTCTCTGGGCAACCTGTGTCTGACCACCGTCGGGGAAAGAAAAAAAAAAAAAATTTTTTAACATTTAAATAAGTTTTTCTGTGTTACAATTTGTGTCCAATACCTCTTGTCCTTTCAAAGACTCTGGCTACATCTTCTTTACTCCATCCCATCATGTATTTATACACAGTTATAAGATTGATCCCTCCCTGGATACCTCCTGAGAGAACCTTAAAGATGAAGAGTGTGTTGATTAAATCTGTATGTATAACTCCATTCCATCTACAAAATCTGATCTCACACCTCTACAACACTGATGCAACTCTATTGAGTTAAATGCATTTCTTTCTATTTACACTGTTGAAGTGAGATATTGGTATCAGGTGTGTCTTGCTAATAACCACATGAAGTTTTAAATTTATTTCTACATATGTTCAGTGAGGTTTGCTGTTAACCACTCCAGTAGAAGTCAACTACAGAATCGCAGTGAAACCCAGACTGGAAGAAAAGGACAGAAAAAAAAGGGGAAGATAGACATTCACATTTTCAAAACCCTTAAATAAGAGGCGTTGTATAAGCTATAAACTGCAGTGTGCACCTCCTACATGCAACTATGACAAGCACGTTTCAAATAACCTTTGCAGCAGTTGTAAATATATTCAAAAAAATGTTTGTTAGCCATTGCTGCATTTTAGAAACTCTGAAAGTATGAATATTCAGCCTTAAGTTCATCATAGACTCCTCGGAAAAAAGCAGGTCATACCAAATAAAGTATATCCCTTAAAATAATTCCTTTTGCATTGCTGTAATATATTGTAGCTGACCTCAGTGTCATAGTAATTTGGCTATTACAAATATAAAGCACCTGTAGAAGGATATTACTGGTTATTGGGTTATTTAATACTGTTCTTAGCAAGAACACAGGTAGATATAAAAAAGAAAACAGCCATACTCTACAATTATGTTGAACTTCTAGACAAATAGGTCTCTATTCTTTTACAGAGTCATAAGGATCATTCAGACATGTTTGAAGGAAACTTCTTCATCCTACAGTTTAAATTTTGAAAGCATCGATGTATCTGCTTGATAATATTAAAAGAGCTCCTCAGAGACACTGTTGTAAACAGTTCCAACCATCAATTAAAAATCATTTAACTTTTCCCACATGCTTGTTTGCATTTATCTTTTGTTGTTCACTCTGAAGCTTTACATCCCATTGAAAAAGGCTTTATAATTTAAAAAGAAAAGACCTTTGCCTGTGAAATGTCTTGTGTACCAATGAAGAAAGAAAGAAAGAAAGGAGAAAGAAAAAGTTTGCTGTTTCTCATCATAGAAGTAGATCCAAATGTCTAAGGGATGGTACCTGGAGAAAGGGGTCATCTTTAAAAAGGAAGGGGTTTTTTTCACAAATAAACCTAGGAAGTCAGAACATGTGGATAGATACATTCTGGTAATTAACAAGACTACACACACCTCTGAGCTCATTTTCTTTTAGGGAAATACTATGAAAGAAGCCTTTGGCTATCAGAAGAAATTAATCAGGTGGGGCATTCTTACAATAACATCTGTCTGCAATGACAGCTTTACAAGTTAAATAAATAAACACTTGCTGGCATAGCCACACTGCTCTCTAGAAGGGGAGTGGCGAGATGAGACTCCAAGTCTTCATGGAATGTTTCTGCTGTCCATTGCCAAACAGGTTCCCAAGATCAGGCAAGTTTTGCCAGGTCCTTAACAATAGTTTTTAATTGTTACTACTTACATGGTCTAGCAAGAAGTTAAAATTTTAACTCAGGAATGTAATTTCTCAGGGGTTTGCAAACAGTGGCCAATAAATTACTGCAAACATCCATGTACTCTTCCTTGAAAGCTTCTGGGATGGCTGCCAGCAAGTTTCAGTGCACCAGACAGGGAGTGCAGGCATCACAAATGCTGAATGCCCGCTCATTCACAGCAAATGTGAATATTCCGAGTAGATGGAATACCTTCTCAAATAGCTGCTAATTTAAAGTATTCCCTGTGCTTAAACCCCACAATATTTCTTCCATCCTTCTTCAGTTGGAAGCCAAATTGTCTGTTGCATGCAAATTACACACATTCATTTCACAATCTAATTCAGATCTGCATCTGTACTCTTGTCCCTCCATGACAAATGAGATTTTCCCTTATGACATTATTGTTGGTCACTGCAGTGAAAGCTTTCCTTATTAAATGCTTTTTAAAAATGCTAGTGAAACTTGCAGCATATTATTTATCACTGGGATAAGCTGTTCAATTCCATTGATTTCAATGAAGCTATGTCCATTTACAACACTGATGGTTTGGGCTGGTTTTGCTACTGAACCCATACCACAGCTGATAATTGGCTTGCCAGTCTATAATAGGCCCATATATTGTGAACCTTGTTTGATGTGGACAGTTATAATCCCACTGAAATTCTGATCTCTCATTCCTCTAAAATAATAGTTGTTGTATTGAGGAAGTTTGTCTAGGCATTGTGATTCTGTAGTAAATCCAAATTGTAGCATCTTCTCCTCAGCTCCCACAAGAAAGACTTGGACAGATCCCAAAGTTTTCAGGTATATTTAACAAAGTGCTTGTTGTGGTACCATTAAGCATGTGCAGTGGAACAGTGTTTACCATCAGCCATATGTGTTGAAAACTAAAAGCCAGGGTTTGGTCAACATTCAGTATGGAGAAGAATAATTTCATCAGTTTGCCGTGGTTTAACCCCAGTCGGCAACCAAGCACCACACAGCTGCTTGCTCACTCTCCCTGCCCCAGTGGGATGGGGGAGAGAATCAGAAGAGTAAGAGTGAGAAAAACTCCTGGGTTGAGATAAGAACAGTTTAATAATTGAAATATAAAATAATATAAATAAACCAAAATAAAAATAATAATAATTTGTAATAAAAAGGAAAACAATGAGAAAACCCAGGAAAAACAAGTGATGCAACCACCCACCAACTGATGCCCAGCCAGTCCCCAAGCAGCAATCACTGCCCCCTGGCCAACTCCCCCCAGTTTATATACTGAGCATGACATCACATGGTATGGAATATCCCTTTAGCCAATTTGAATCAGCTGTCTTGCCTGTGCCTCCCTCTCAGCTTCTTGTGCACCTGGCAGAACATGGGAAGCTGAAAAAGTCATTGACTAGCATAAGCAGTACTTAGCAACAACTAAAACATCAGTGTATTAACACCATTATTCTCATACTAAATCCAAAACACAGCTACTAGGAAGAAAATTAACTCTATCCCAGACAAAACCAGGACACAGTGTCAATGCATTTAGGTGATTTAACCAGTGGAAGATGTGACTTTATCATATGTATGGGAGTACATTTTCCAACTCAAGTTCAACCACACCGTAGCCTCAGTCAGCTACAGCACTACTCGGAATGTCTTTGACTGCTTGGACAGTACCTCTACTCTACCTGACACAGCCCTGGCACACACCTTTATGCTAGTGGAGCATCAATGCTGGGGATAAAGGGTTCAATACATTCATAGGTCTCTCAGAAATTCCATGCTCTATAGGAGGAATTTTTTAAAGACAAGAGTCAAAATTAAAACAGCAGCACAACAACCTTTGTGACAAACTGTAAGCCACACATGAAAAGGGATGAGATTCAAACTAGAACTGAGCTCTGGATCCCTACTTGACACACAATACTCCAACCACACCGCAGTTCCATCCCTTGCTGATGCACAAAATAGGGGCAGGCTAACAATGCAGGCCCTTTTCATGAGTACATCTCTTGAGCTGCCAAAAAGAGCACAAGAGTTAGGAATTTTAGCAGAACTGGCACTGGTTTGCATGCCTTTGGCAGGAGGCCCAAGGAGATATAGATTTCTGCTTGACATCCAGGGAGGATGGTCAGTGGCTGGGAAGTCTCTGCACCCGTTCCCTGTATAGTGTGGGCAAGTCCCTTCAGTGAGAATTAGGTATTTTAGCATCTTTGAGGATCTGAGCTTTATAATCTGTCTACACACAGATGATTCTTAACATGGCCTGCCATCAGCATAGTCTGGTGCTGAGTGTCATGCTGAAATCTGTTTCCACACATCCACACTGCCTTCATAAAAGACCAATATCAGACTTTCAAACCTTATATATCCGTATGGATAGTGATGTCAATACCCTTTCAGGAAGGACAGCAGACATACAGGCATAGTGGCAGTTTAGTATCAATCATAGATTAATAGAATAATTTTGGTTACAAGGGTACTCTGTGGATCATCTCATCCAAACCTCTGCTCAGTGCAGGACAAACCTCGAAGTTGAATCAGGTTACTTAGGGCCTTCTCTAATTAAGTTTTGAATATTTCCAACTAGAGTGATTCCACAAGCTTTTGGATACCTTGTCCCAGTGTTTACACACCCCCATAGTGATAAGTTTTTCTTTAGAGCTCACTGAAATGTACCTTGCTGCAACTTGTGATTTTTGCCCCTTGTATTTTTGCTGTGCACATCCAAGAAGAGACTAGCTCCATCTGCCCTGTTGACCCTTTTAGATAGCTGGAGACAATTATTAGAACCCCCTTTAGTCTTCTTTCCAGACTGAACAAATCTGGTTCCCTCAGCCTCACTGTGGCTGTTTTGGACCAGCATATTCACCCTTCACTGAACTCCTAGTTTGTTCATCTTTCTCATCTGCTGGAGGGGGCTCAAAACTGGACACAGTACTCCAGATGCAGGTTCACAAGAGCTGAATGAAGGGGAGTATTCATGTCCCTCAACCTGCTGCCACATTCTTCCTAACGCAGCTCAGTGTGCAGCCTCTGTCACTGCCAGGCAAACAGCTGATTCATGTTCAACCTGCTGTCTACCAGGATGCCAAGGCTTTTTCGGCAAAGTTTCTGCTTAGTCAGTGTGTGCCCAGTTTGGCCTGATGCATGGGGTTATTCCATGTCAGGCGCAGGAATTTCCATTTGTCATCACTGAACCTCATGAGGTTCTTGCCAGCACATTTCTCCAGCCTGCTGAGGTCCTTCTGACCGGCAGCCCTGCAGCACGTGGACAGATTTCCCTAATGTGATGTCACTGACAAACTTGCTGAGGGTTCACATCATTCCATTGTTCAGATCATTAGTGAAGATCTTCAGCTGTATTGACCCCAACATTACCCCCTGAGGAACACTGCTAGTAACCATCCACAGTTATACTTGGAATTGCTGACCATTTTGCTCAAGCCTCTTGGACCTTCTGGTTATCTACTGAATTTGTAGTCCACCTATCCCATTATATCTCAGTGGTTTGACTGCAAGGATGCTATGGATCACTGTCAAAAATCAGCAGATGCCTGTGCTGCTTTCACCTCAGCCAGCAAGACAGTTGTCTCATCATAGCAGAGTCTCAGGTTGGTCCAGCACAATTTGCCCTTGGTAGATCTATTCTGGCTGTTCCCAGTCACCCTCTTGTCTTTCATGTGCCTAGACAATGCTTCTAGGAGGATTTACCCCTTAATTTTACCATTGGCTGAGGTTAGGCTGACTGGTCTGCACCTGCCTGAATCCATCTTGCCTTGCCTGTAGATGGCCTTGACATCGAATCATAGAAACATAGAATCATAGAATCATAGAATACCAGGTTGAAAGGGACCTCAAGGATGATGTGGTCCAAACTTTCTTGGCAAAAGCACAGTGTAGACAAGATAGCCCAGCATCCTGTCCAGCTGGATCTTAAAAGTGTTCAATGTTGGGGAATGCACCAGTTCCCTGGGGAGATTATTCCAATGGCTGATTGTTCTCATTGTGAAAAAAATTTCTTCTTGTGTCCAGTCGGAATGTCCTAGGAGTAATTTGGACCCGTAAGTGGTACCTGTGGTATCGGAACACTGTGGCAAGGTGGCTACCATCTCTCACGCCTCAGCTCTGATCCATGGTTAATGCATGGAAAAAAGTGTAAAATGTTCAGATATGCCAACGTTAGGGCCATGTATGAATTTGGAGCAAATAAAGTGTTAAAACCTAACAGACCACCTGTCTTTTTAAAATTAATCAGTGACCAGCAGCACAGGTTTTCTCTCCTCTCCATTCTTTAAGGCTGTCCCTTCTGAGTAAGACATGGTATTAGCTGCAGTCCCTGAATTCAATGATTACCTCTGATTAAGATCAATGTATGGTATGCACATGCCATAGCGCTATGTGAAGTGATGATGGATTTAAGCATAGGATTTAAGGGGGAGGAGTGGGCAAACGCTCTACCCCAAGTATCCAGCTTACTGCTCCAGTGCATCTTTTTATGTCTGCCTTGCCTTTAAATTGAATCTCTGTTGCAGACATTCTGTAATAATACTTTGAAGTTATTTGCATCCAGTCTACAGAACCTTTTAGTTCTAGTTTTAAATTAAGGACTCCAGTGGTTTCAGTCCTTGATAAGTAAAGCAGCAGGATTTCACACCAATCACACCAAGGCTCAGTTACATTTTAGTCACAGCAGTGAAGTGATGCATGAAACTGACTGTACTGTAAAATCTCATTGTTATATGGATGAGGAAATGGACTGGCTCCAGACAGTAAAACAATCCCAAGACAGGGAAAAATGCATATCAAAGCTTTCAGCAGAGAGAGTTGTTCAGAGCAAAATGTGTTCTTTTGTTAGGGGGCTGCAAACCATGGTCTAAAGCTAATTAGGCAATGGGAGCTGTTCTTGGGTGTCAGTGTGATACTACCAGAGTACAGTATATGCTGTTCACAGAAGGCATTGCATGCTCACCTTATCCCACCAAATGCTGAATTTCTGTAGAGCAGAGTGAAAAAGAGCATAGGTGTTTGCCTCCAGATGAATTTTTATGGAGGATGAGTTGTGTATCTCTTAAGCCCTTTATTTAGTCTTTCCTTCTCTGCTTGCAGTTATTTACTTTCACGATTTCAGCATCACTAAAGTAAGACCTTTCTGCTATTATATTTGTCCATTTCAGCCTGGACTCTGATACCTGAGATATGCCAAAGTGCAGAGAATTTACATCTTAACTGATAACTCTGGGATTTGGGGTCCTGAAAACTGCTAATGAGGATCAGAATGCCTTGAGCATGAAACCAAGGAGAATTCATGCAATTTTCCATTGGAAAATTTCCCATAGGCTTTTCAAAAATAGTTCATAATAGAAAAATACACTAAATAAAATGTATTTTGCTACTGGTTGATATCAAAATTCCAGAATAATGCATCCAGAAAAAGTTTTGAGCCCCCATTGAAAATACCAGTTCCTTCACACTGCATAGGGAAAAAATTATCCTAATTATCTGGTTATTCCCTCCTATGCTTCAAGTAAGTCAACAGCTCTCCACAGTACTGACTCAGCTACAGCCTAAGAGACCCTGCAAAAACTTCTGAAAGTCATCAAAACTAGGCTTTTGAAGGCTAGTGAGCAAAGCCTTCCCTCCAGTGAAAGCCCTTTGCCAGATCACCCCTTGCCATTTAAATTGAGCAGCTTAAGTACTGTAGCTAATATGTGTAACACTGTGATGGATATAATATGCTCTCTGCAGGAAAGCCTCACCACCCTGGTCTTTTAAATGTCGGTGCTTTACCTCTCTGCCAGTCTCGTTACAAAGACTCATTTCTGCATTGATAACACAGCAGTGATAATAGGTATGAGCTCAATGCAGGAAGGAGGACTGTTGAGCCTGAGGGGAAATTTCATCCGTGATAGAGCAAATTTTGTTCAGTCCCCTAGTCATCTTCTCCTGGACACAGATGTCAGTTCATATGACCTGGGTCTGGGCCCTCTTTAATGACCAGTTTGTTGCTGGAAGCTTTGTTTCTTGTGCTACCTCAGCAGGAGGCATTGCAATCACAAGCTGAATTAAGCCTTTGAACATTTTATTCTAACTCTGTCTAGAGATGCACCATCAGCAAATGCTGTCTTAGTCCACGGCCAGCCTGTCCCAACAGCAGCCTGCTCATATCAATAGCCATTCCCCTGGATTGCTGCCATGCCAGAGTGTGGAAGATCCAGGCTTTCCCCTCAAGAAATCTCATTACTCATGAAGGCAGAATATTCTCTGGCCTCTTCTTCCTTTGATTAATTTTTCCCTCATGTCAATAGCTGAAATGAACAATTGCCAGATACCTCTTTGCTTTATCAGTTAGCAAAGCTGATGGCAAAGGTCCTGATGAGAATGTTTAGAGGCAAGGGAAACACTTCCCTGCGAAAAGAATTAGCCTCAGAGCCTGCAATGAGAAGGGGTGGCTTTGGAGAATGACAGCAGAGAACAAAATATCGTCTTTTAAAACAAAGAAGTCGATGTTCTCTGGACTTCTGAGTCCTGGCTATGGACATTCGGAGTGTATTTTTCTCCCAGTGTGTGAGTACACCAGCAGCCCCATCGATTTTGTGGTTATATCAGGAGGATGATCTATAGCTTTTTGGAGAGATGCTAGCTCTCTGGAGAGAACCACTGAGATTTCATGGCGAGATGTATCACAATTGCTATAAAATTGCAATTTATCTGCTAAATTCTTTTTGACTGAGATAACACCTTGCCAGAAAAGTGAAGCTGCTATGATTTTCTATAATAGCACTCACAACATTTATGTACCCTTACTTCTTGCATATCTGCCTGGTGAATATCTCCAGGCCAGAATGTAAAGTTGCATGATATTTACAAATCACAGCTTATTCCACAATTTGCTTTGTGATGTTGACAAGGGCTGAGTAACAGAAGGTATGAAGCATTGTAGTATTCCTGTCTTTGTTGGACGTTTTCACATGTTTATAGTAAAGCACAAGCATAGGTGCACTCAGGACCAGAGGTGGTGTTGAACTATTAAACATGCCCACGAAAATCTGATGTGTTCACAAAAGCTAGACTATTATCTCAGATCTCCCTTTATCCGTTCCTTTTCTCCTGTTGATGTATCTGTTAGAAAATACTGTTTGGGATAGGAAGGGATTATATTTTGTCCACTGTGCCCTCCAGTCATTTTCTGGTTTTTTTGTTCAGCTTACTTTATATTTTGAATGTAATTTACTTGTCTTTTAAAAAAGAATGTTCATATAATTAGTGATTTGTCAGTGAGACACCGTGCTTGTGGTTTCCAGTTTTCCATTTTTTTCTGAAATTTGAAGATTTGAATCAAAAGAAAATGAATTCTTCAGTTTAAAGCTCAGTGGCTTCAAAATGCATTTTAATTTTCTTTCTGGTTCTCAGTTTCAATCCAGAGGACCTCACTTCTCAATACAAGTTCACATATCCTCCAATCCTGGATGCATTATTGAGCTTTTGAACACTTAGTTGGTGGACAGAATCCTAAGGAAAAGAAGAATGCAGAAAAGGAGGGAAAAAGAAATCAGAAGACTTCTACAGAAATAAAACTCATTAAATTTGTTACTTCTATCCATGTTACAATTGTGGAAAATGTATTTATGGAAGGTTGTTTTTTTGTTTTGTTTTAGCTTTACAAGCTAAGGCTGGAAACAGCACTTAAACTCACAATTGATAGTCTATAAGTTATTTTTATGGTTGGCTTTACTACTTGTTTATATGACACATCTCACAGAGATACCAGGCATTTAAACATCAACCAACTACTGGCATTCAATGAAGCTCATTAGTTTTAATTGTATTTATTTGTATGCCTATTATAGTAGCATTTACCAGCTGAAATTAATATTACCTAGATTGATTTCTCCATCAGTTGTCTAGACTCTATCCATAAGCAATACAGACAGGCAACTTGAGAAAGCAAGTCATGCCACCTGTCCTAAATGCCCTTCTGAGGAAGGGATGAATCACTTACCGAAGATGTTTCTTTTCTGATCACAGGAAGAGCCTTGTTTAAAGTGTTTGCCTTTTGTATACCTGCAGTTAGGCCAAAGGAATTGTGTCCATAACAAAAAAAACAGGAGCTCATCATCTATGTAAGCCAGGTATAAGCAGGGGAAGGAAGACAGTAGCGGAGGTGGAATCTCTTACCCAAGGATCCAGCAGATCAGTGACAGAGTAAATAAAATAACCAGTCTTCAGCTTTCAGGCCAATTTTTTAGTTCAAGCCTTTCCTTCTCCTTTTTAGTCAGTGTGAGCTCTGCTATGGGAGTCAGTGGGAACAGGATGAGAGCCTGGATGGCTGCCTGTAATGATTTAAAATTGGTGGGTTTATGTTTATCTGTTCAGAAATCACTGCTATACTTCACATATTTTCCAACCAGTGTCACATCACTTTGTGTTATTGGCTGCCTGGGGAGTTGTATAACAGAGAAGTGTCCCACTCAAAACTTGCTAATGAAACTTCTTTTGCATTGCAGTTGACCTGGACAGGTTGAATGATGATGTGAAACGTTACAGCTGCACTCCAAGAAACTACTCTGTCAATTTAAGGGAGGAACTGAAGCTGACAAATGCAGTTTTCTTCCCCCGCTGCCTCCTTGTCCAGCGCTGTGGAGGAAACTGTGGCTGCGGGACTTCGAACTGGAAATCCTGCATGTGCATGTCAGGGAAAACAGTGAAAAAATATCATGAGGTATTTTCACTCTTTTTTTCTTTGTTACTTCTTTTGGGTATTTATTGTTTACATGGATTCTGAAGGCTTTTCTCAGAGCTATGTGTACTGCTTATATAGATTATCATGTTATATTGATCATGCTATATCATGTTATATTATCATTATGCTATATGATGTTATGTTACCATTATCATGTTATATTATCATGCTTATGTTGGTGATCATGTTGGATCTGCAGTGCAAAAATCAATGGGCAAAAATCACTGACTGCAGTGACGTGTTGTAGGCAAAGATGATATCATTTGGGAGAGACCAGTGTTTAAGTGAATGCCCCCTGTGGTCACGACTCTTCCTGAGGTGAAGGATCTGCTTAGGCTTCCAGACAGGTTCAGGTAGCCTGAGAGTGGAGCCTAGACATTAGCATTGCTCTTGCTGTCCATGCTTAGATAGCAGCTTGGTGTCTTGCGGAGCAGCATTCACACCTTCCACTGCAGTAAGCCATAGAGAGACACACACCCACGGAGTCAACCTGCAAGAAGGCTTGATTTTAAATAAGTTTAATATTAATGTCTTTAATATCACATTACAATATATACATAGGAGCACAGCTTCAGGATACTGCAGTTTCTCTTTTTTCAGAACTTCTACTATTTTCTTGATGAACGTCTGCCTTTGGGATATACGGTAGATACAAACAATTGCCCAGCAATTTACATTTGGAAGTGGTGAATGAGCAGAGTGGAAGGAGGTTATATATGTGTTAGAAAGGGGTTTTAACAGGTATTTATGGGTAAGTTAATTTAGAAGAAGTTGGAGAGAACTTCTGCCACCTCTCTGTGTGGATGCTACCTCAGCATCCTGGTGAACTATGTCGCAAGAATGAGGCTTATATCGGACTGATTTTTCCCAGGAAAGGACTGATACAACCACTGGAAATACTCTTTTTAGTAACACAGAGACATGTGTTACTTGAGGCATTTGACTGTACTTCCTCTTGTTCCATGCTGTGTCTTTGAAAATTATGACCATGCTTGGAAATGACAATTAAGTCACTTGTAAACTCTCTTCCCTTCCAGATTTATTACCTGTAGGAAGCAGCTGAATCTTTCGGCCTTAGTTTTTTTCCCACTCAACAATTTTTTAGGAAGGCAAGATTTTTGCATAAGAATGAAATCCATCATATTTCTTTTCAATCCATTCAGAATACATTTACAGAGGAAAAAAACAAAGAAAGAGCATTTTATATTCTTGCCTCTCAATCAGTGTTTTCAGAACCACATGTGAACAATGTTCACTAAAATGAACATATCTAGGAAAGTTACTTGGTATTATTATATTATTTTATATGTTTATATAGAATATATATTATTTATTATTATATATTTTATATTATATTTTCTTATATTATATATTATTATAATATTTCAATTGTCTGAAAGTAGACATGCTGACTTAATTTCTGATGCATATCTCTTATAAGAGCCTGATTTGCCACTTGGCTTAAGTCTCAAATGAAAATGAACTTCATGGACTTTAAACCTGGATGTGGTATGGTCTCATACCATAAAGACATTAACTGGGGAAACCCTAGGGCTGCAACTGCAGACAGCTGTTGAAGGTCAGACATTTGCTCACTGTGAGCAGTGTGGTTACTCTTTTCCAAGGTTAAGAGATTTTTCTCACAATTAACTGCAGAACACAGCATACTCCACATCAGCTAGGACTAGAGAATAGTTAATTTATCTAATTCTAAGCAAGATGCCAGGGATGACCCTGGTAATTACAGAGTGAAAAGCTTTATCTCGGTGGTCAAAACGTTAATTGGAAAAAAAATTAATAGGTATAAAACACCTAGATGACTATGAGCTGATAAAATGAACTCAGAATGCTTTATGTATGAATAAATATTTATACAGCACCACAACATTGTACAAGAATGCTAAAAGACCTGGCACATCCTTCAGAGAGCAAATAGTCGACTAGACAAAATCAGACATGGATTAGAAGATGGTTAAGAGATAAAGAGCAAAGAGGTGGAAGAGTTGAGTAATTTTCTACATGGGAAGTGGCTACCTGTAGGTGCCCCCAGCACACGGATTAAGTGTTATTTCATGTATGATCTGGAGGGAGGTGAACAGAGTGGTGAAAAAATGACAGCTAGCACAGGAGATAACATAATTTAACAGCAGAGAAGACTGCGAGGGATTTCAGAAGGCCTATGTAACTATTTATAAATACAGTTTAGAAAAGCAGCAAGTATTAGGATGAGCAGTCTCGAATATTTATTCCTATAAAACTGGGTGTGTGAGGGGAGGAGGGGGAAATGAGGGGTAGAAGTTGGACTGAAGGTCAACTATTGAATCACTGTAAAGAGCTTCAGGAAAACAGTTTAGTGCAGTGGTGATGGGAAAAAAACAAGTGATAGTCTTCTTCAGGAATAGAGGTGAACAGGTGATAAACCAGCAAATATTTATTATGGCCTGGATAAATTGGTGGGGTACTTAACACTGGGTTTTGTCCATTGGTGCTTAGAAGGATACAGGTGGGAGTAGAAAAGATGCACAGAAGCAGAAAACATACGTCAAGAGAGATATAGGAGAAGATACACATCAAAAACATTTGTAAGGAAAGTGGCTCAAAAGTTTTGAATTATTTAATTTAGAAAAAAATGAGAGTAAGAGAGGATTCAGTGAAAGATAGAAAATAATGAATAGTACCTAAAGGAAAATTAGGTCTTCCTAAATAATCTTTTCCTTAAGAAAAGAACAAGTAGAGTCTGAGAGAGACTGAAAGGGAACTAATTTAAAATGATAAAAATGATTTTGAGTTTTTTGCACAGTAAATCTATATGGAATTTCAATGCTTAAATATGAGTGGTACATAATTCAGAAGGATTCTGAGAGAATTAGAAGTAAAATATAAACTAAAGAATCCTGCATCACATCTGTGTCAGAACTTAAGCCAACTATTAGCAATGCCTAGAAAAAAAACACCTGACTATAAGCATGTTATCAAGCACTTATTTTTTATCAGGTGTTTGGAAGCATCTGGTGCTGGGACACCGGAATATCACACTAACCAGGTATTGGTGACAACCAGGATGTCACGACATATGTCCACTGCAAATTAATCATTAAATTCATGAAATTCAATATTGACACTAATAAATCACTGCTAATTTATTTCACTAGTTCTTTGTTCTCTGAAAACCATATGAATTCAAGACAGCATTTCAGCTTTAACATTAAATGGCCTTTGTAAATTTAAATTTAAACTTAATCCCTTAGGGATGAATTAACAGCTCACTGAGCAGAAATTTAGCCAAGTGGCTCCCATTAACATGAGTGGAAGTCATGCAGATAAATTCACGTATGACATGCTAAAGATGTGTCCATTAATTTCAGTCCAAAATATTTTCCACTTTATTATTATTATTATTATTAGCCATGCACAGCTAATCAGTTTTATACGTTGTTCTCCTTCAACACTTAACTCTAATTTTATTGTCATTCAGAATTAATTGCATATATGTCCTGTGAAGGCACCAGAAGGCAGTAAAAGTGCTGAGGAAGGGCATCTCAACATTCCACTTCTAGAACCATGGAGCTGGTTTACTTTTTTCAAAGCGAATTTGAAACCCCCTAACCTTAACCAAAAAGCCTTTAGTTGCATAACAAAGGACAGAGCTTCACACTTTATGAAATCCCCAGTGCTGCTAATTTGGTTAAAAATCTCTGCCTTCTGCTGCAGGAGAATATAGGCCAGATTCAAACACAAGTCTCAATTAATTTGATTTACTTGCAAAAGACACCAGAAGGAAGTATATGGTAGTGGAGCAAAGAAGGTGTTGGTAGGAGCTGAACCTGAATCCTGCAGACCCCAGACCGCTTCTCTTGCCAGGCTGATTTTGCCTAACCACTGTCCTGGAGCTTCATCTACCGAGCTGGACCCACCAGAGCTACTTGTCCTGCACATGGATATGCTTGTCCTCAACAGTAAAAATGCAACTGGAGATCACTTCAAAGTTGTCTGGCATTTCTGAGCTACCCAGTATTTCTGTGTGAGAAAGACAGGCAGGCAAATTTTCCAAAAGCGATAGGCTCCTTTTTGGCTTTGTAGCCAGTGCCTTGCAGTGCCGGAGTAGCTGCATGCAGGCAGCTGTGGGGACACTGATGCCCAGAGCGTTTGTTGAGAGAGAGGCTTGTAGTCCAGAAAGATTTCAAGGTTATCTTCTCCTTATGCTCTTAATGGTTTTTAATTCCCCCTTAGCTCCTATTCAAAGCCTCTCACTGTACTCATCACTGAGCGCTCCCTCCTAGTATTGCAGGACTAATAGCTATCACGTGTAGCCTTTAATTTCCCCAAGCTGTGAGTGCTGCTCCAGTTCCCTGAACAGACTGTACAGCTCTTTCCTATCACGTCCAATTGTAAGAAATAATGCAACAGCGGGGAAAATGAGAAAATGAGAATGCCACGGTAAGGGGTATCTTTTTCTTTATTGCCCTGGGAAATGCTAATAATGAGATCTCGGGTCTTTTTTATAACCTGGAAGTTTGCCATAACTTTACCAAAATTCTCAGCAGTTTCCAGAAGTAAATGGGTTCATAAGTTGAGTAAACAGATAAGTTTTATGGGTGGGGTTTTTTTGCAGGAGTCTTGTGATGCTCTGTGGTTTTCCACAGCTTCTGGGTTTGCTGGAGACCAGAGCTTAAGGGCGAACACTCATGACTTAACCGCACAGTGTCACAAACACTGCAAACCAAACAGGCCAAGTGCTCCAGTGTCTCAAAACATCTCTCAGGCACAGTCTACCATAAGTGATACCGAGTTATGTCACAAGGGTCCGTGCAAGGGAAAGACAAAGCAATTCATGGAAATGCATGCAGCAACCGTAATCAAAGGCTCACATCTACCACTGTCTAACATGTTAAAAGGGAGCTGAATTGAAAATGTGTTTTCAATTGCAGTGCATTTCTTTGCAAATGCCTGGAGCTGCTATTTAGAGAGAGGGGGGCTCTGAACCTGGAGATCACCCAGCCCAGAGGAGGTGTGGAGGAACTCAGGCCAGGACTCAGTTCAGCTCGGGCTGCGGCTGTGCCATCCACCCAGCATGCACATACCTCAGAGAAACAAGAAATCAGTTTCCCCATCACATTGCTGGAACTGATGAGATGTGAAATGAGTTTCCGTGAGGAATAAATGCTCTTAAGGTAGCAACCAGAATTTGTCAGAGTGTATAAACCTCCACAAACACAGTGCTGAGCAACACAGCTGAAAGGCATATAAGGAAAAAAGCAAAGTGGTGAAAGCTGATTGCATCTTTCACCTACTTGTCTCTCCTGTAAAGACTGATGCATTTTTTACTGTCTATATCATGCTTCTTTCCCCCCACCCTTTTTGAAGCATTATACCTCCATTCAAGTTTCACGTTGACTGGAGCTTGTCTGGTGCCTTCACAGGACATGCATGCAATTAATTCTCAATGACAAGGTTTAGATTAGTGTTAGGGTGGCTATTTCATAACCTCTTGCTGCCCTGAGAGAGGTAGCAGGCACCTCAGAGTACCTACACAATACTAAGTATTTGCACAAGATGCTGGGGCATAGAAACAGCTTTAACGGGACCCAACTTCGTAAAGGGAAAACAAGACAGTAGGGAATATTGTTGGGGAGAAAAGAACAGGGGAGCAGGGGAGAAAGTAAAAAGGTGACATGGGACTTCAGTAAGACAGAGGCGTTGTTGCAATGGAGATAAGAAATGTAATTAATACAATCTGGTGTTGTGGGGGCTTTTTTTCTTTTTTTTCTTTCTTTTTTTTTTTCAGAGAAATTAGAAGCAAACCTTAAGGAGGCACTTGAGAGAGCAGACAATAATCCTCACCCTGTCTTTACACAGGGAAGCATAACTGGATAAAAATGATACAAATGCTGCTGATACAACAAAAGAAATTTGCTAGGGGATTAAAAAGAGCTGGTGTCATCAAACAAGTATGCAAGGAATATGGTCTGATTTTTGTATGTCCTGGAGTTGATAGTACATGTATAAAGTAAATAAAAGGTTGTAATGGTAATAAAGGCACAGAATTAACCTGACAAAAGAGTTAATGCATAGCAATATTATACAAGAAGTAGCAATGGGTTTTATTTGGAATGCAAATACAAAGAAACAGAATGAGTCAGAAATGACTGTTAGGTCACAGGATGAGCAGAGAGAGCACAGAGGTGCAGTGAGAGCAAAATGGTTCATTTTTTACTAGATGTCATTCAGAGAACTTTCATTTTCATCTGGAAGATAAGCAAGTGAGACATCCTGTGATACATGTGTGGACAGAGAGGCAATTTGGGAAGGGGGAACACCTGTATCTGGTCAGTGAAAAAGCAATAGCTGGAGCCATAATGTGTGACCAAAAGTAGATCACCAAAAGTGAGGGACTTGTTGATGTCACGTATGTCAAAAACATCATAGCTTTAGTGACTGTTTCAGATGCCTGAGTTTTAAGCCAATTAAATTTTTTTCCTATGTTTTCTATGTTAAAACCAGGTGTTTCTTATTCATACAAATAAAAAAATAGAATCAATAATTCCATCTATATTTAATAATCCCTTAGTTTGCTACCACTGATCAGCAAACGAACTCTTTTTTCTTGTTCCTGATATCCTATAATTATCTCTGGTAAGAAAGAATATGGCTTTGGGTCTGTGTCATTATTTTAGGCTATGTTCCTACTAGAATAAAGGTTCTTATGCTAAATTATGAACCATGTTCCCATAATGCTTGGTTTCTTATGCTCAGAGCACAGCTAAACTGTGTGTGACCTTTGGATTAGAAAACTTTCAAAAATTGCGGAGTAAGATTTTTCATCTGTATCAGAACTTGGATCTGTGTTGAATGTTTTGCACTTCTGATGCTTCCTCTTTCAAGAATCTCAGACAAATATAATTTGTTTTGCATGCTAGAATGATGGTATTTTTAGATGAGCAGGAGATCAGATAATGCTGCATAGCAGGATTTTAAAATAAGTTCTGCAAAGTACAAATTTCACTATCTAAAATAGCATCCAGAGTTGCTCTCCATCTCCATGTCACTGGAATATGAAGCTAACCAGATATTTGGTAAGCCATAGTCATGTTATTGATTATCTGTGGTGTTCTTAAGCTAAGAAAAAAAGAAGAGCTGATTTTTAAGTGAGGCTTCAGATTTCTATTGGTGTTTAAACTACTGGTCAAGGATTTAACAAAGAATGTTATTATTGTTCCTAATAAATAAAGTAAATGATAATAAGTAAAAAATGGCTATGAGCAACTGGATACCCCTTTTTTAAATTATTTTTAAGAAGTGTTGACTGGCTTTCCTGTTACTCTTTGCTTTTTATTAAAACAGAAATGAGCCATCATGGACTGTCATGGCTAAATGTTGCCTGACTTCAGAGGTAAATGAAACATGGCTAGGAATATGAGCAAATGCCGCAGGGAGTGGTTCACCTCATCTGGCTCTACCCAAGTAAAGCTGCGAGTCCAGCCTATTGGCTCCTTTCCTAGTTATCAGAGCTAACCCCACCAGAGGTGGGTGTTTCAGGTGGATCGTTCTCTGGAGTCACCTCTTTGTTGCTCCTTCTACTGGAGAAATGCCGGATATGGGTCAGGGTGAACAGGTTATCTCCAGCTGAGTCCTCTCCTCAGCAGTCATCACCACTCTGCTCTCCTCAGCCCCTGATCATGAAATGCTTTTACAGATCTGCTGAGATTAGAGGGGCCACTGGGCCATCAGCCCTGACCTCCTGTGCTTCACAGGCCACTGGAGAGCACCCTGCTGCCCCCAAAGCAAGACCCAAACTTGTACTGTATACCTTCTGGAAAGGCAGCTGTTTTCTGATGTCCTCAAACAGGCTGGGAACCTCATGGTTCCTTGGAGGGCTGTCCAGGCGATGAGTCGGCCTGACTTAAACAAGTGTGCCCTAATTCCATTTGAGTTTTCCCAGCTTCAGCTTCCAGACACTGGCTTTTGTGATGGCTTTGCTCTCTCATTTAAACAGTCCTTCAGAAGCTAGCATCCAAATTCAATGCATGATCAACAAGCAAGATTCCTGGCAGGGAAGTATATTTAAGCATTTTCTTTATATTTCCTTCACCACCGCCCCCAAGGAAAATTATGCATAGGCCACAGTCCTCTCACCTTGAAACCTCTCACATGCTCAGGCATATCTACAAAGTAAAATGCCATCCAGCATATTGGTGTGCTTCTATGGAGCTGTCTGCACAATAAATGCTACAAGGCCCTGATACCCTTTTTTGTATTGCCTATAAATGCCAAATCCAGCTCAGAAGCTAAGTCCTCTGTCTTGATTTTATTTTTATTGCTTTAATAGTTTTATGGCCGTAATTAACTCAGTGTTTGATGAGGGGGACCTGAACAGCTGAGGCACCACAATTTGATTAGTAGTGAGAGACATTGCTCCTTTAATTTAAAAACTGAAAGGTTATTCTTCTTTTTTGCCCACACAAAACAAACCTTTTGAGTATTCCAGACTTTCGTCACATCCATATTTTCTTACAGCTACTGATCCCATCAAAAAAGGAGCAATAAAGTGTCCTGAACAAAATTTCTTTGAACCGCTTTCGTTAATTCGGTAGTTCCTCACCTTTAAGGACCTGACCACATAATGAATAAACAGCACCTATTTTCAGAATAAAGAGTTTTCTTTCAGCTATGGTGGTCACCGTAAATGGCCTTACTTCCTGATTCTTTTCAATTCCCTTGTATAGCTGAAACTAAAACTAGTAGATGGAAGCTGGACGGAGAGCTTTGAACATCAGTTCTGTGATCAGCTATTAAAGCCGTCCAATTTCAGCTGTGTTCAAACACTGCTTTCCTGTCTCATCTGGGAAGTGCCTGCCAATTCATTTTTCTACTCTTATCAGCAAAGCCCATATACTGTGCTCATGTTTCTTAATATAAAACACAGGGAAAATCCCCAAGCTGTCAGGAGGTCTGTTAGCTTAAATACAGCCCACATCTTTGCTCTCATCCCATTGCATACTTTCTTTTGCTCTCAACTGAAAAAAGCAGATCTACCTACCCATGATCTTGGAAAGTGCCAATCATCTGAATTTGTCAGATTTTGATGAAAGGCTTCTTTAAATAAAGAATTTTATCATGGTTCAGCATCAGCTGCTGTACTTGATTTTAAAAGTATGTTTTCTTACAAAAAACATCTTTGAAGATGGTGTCTACTTTCAGCTCTGTAATAATCACAGCAACTTGATTGGGTTCAGTTCCTCTGTGTTTTGGAAGACAGTATGGTACAGGGAATTTTCCTGCTGTCCACAGGGATTTATTGCATATATTGAGGCATTCAATGTTTGAAATCAATTCAAATCCATTATAATTTTGTTGCTTTTAAAAAAAAAAAAAAGGCATCTGCATTTCTAACACAGAAAAGTAATAATATCTTCCCAACACATTAAGGCAGCATGTCTGTACCTTGCTTAGGCGCAGTCCTTCCTCTCAGTATTACGTAGGTTAAACATAAATTTTATCACAAAGGGAAGGACAAAGTAACAGACTGTATTCAGTGCTTATCACTTTCATTACATCCCACAGCCTTCCTATCCTCCAGCCATGGATGGCAGAGAATGAATGGTCTCATTCTAAAGGCTGCTCACCTGCCTGCCCTTCCCCACCTGCTCTGCACCGCATCTGTGGTTAACCTTCGGCGAGTCATTCGTGCTTACTCTTGGGGACTTTCTAATTTTGTTGAAATTGCTAATACTTTGTTGATCTGGTATGCAGCCCCTTATTCCCTCTCCTTCCCGAGACCAACTCAATCCTTGTGTGGTGTTGCCGTCAAAGTACAAAAAGTACTTTGTAAAAAAAGAGGATTATTAATTGAGTAACAGTATGTTCTGTTAGTTAGGGGACCTGTTATTCAGGGCAGAAGTGTGGGTGTTTCTGTGATTGAGACACTAAAGACATTTAGGTCCCACTCCCCACTTGACCAGTGGCTTTGGCAGGTGATAGACAAGACAGACTTCTCTCCATCTTTTGAAGAAGCAAGACAAATCTAGCTGATCTAGCAGTCACTTGGCCAAGCTAGCACGAGTCACAACAGCCTGCTAAGAGGTGAGATGTGTTAGCTCTAGTACCTTACCAGTGTGTGATTTCTGGACTCAAGTGCTTGAGGCCAGAGAACAGAACAGACCAACCTGCCTACACTGCCAGCTGTGGAGCTGTAGCCTTGCTTTCTCCGTGTCTTGCTCCCCATCAGTAAATAACTGATTTCAAAAGGGAAAGGGCCCTATAATGCCACGGGTAGTTTTTCTACAGATATGTTGCAGAGCCTTGATCAAATCAGTTTCAGGTTCTCCATCTATACAAGTTTGACAATGATGCATATCTTTCTGTGCAATGTGCTGTGAGATTTGGGAAGAAAAATGCTGTGGGAGAGTTAGTGTGTTCTTAGTCTTAACTCATTTGTTGTACCTAATCAGGCCAGAAATGGGAAATTAATATCGTTTTTGTTAAACTACTGTAGGCCTGTCAACAGCAAACTAATGAAACAAACCAGAGGATTTCCTCCCCTCAACCTGCACTGCCATGCTAGTGGGGGTATGAGCTCTTACACAGCAACTCAGCCTTGGGTGGTGGGCTTGCAAAATATGCCCCTGAAAACCACCATCCTCCTCAGCTTTTTCCAGTCTATGGTTTACATACTTACACAATCACTGAAGATTAGATAGGATGCAACATTATGGCTGTTTTCCACATATCCACAAGACCATTTTCAGGGAATCGTAGATTCATATAATAATATGGGTTGGTAGGCAGCTCTGGGGGTCATCTAGCCCAATCCTCCATTCAAAGCAGGGAGAATTTTAAAATTAGATGAGGTTGCTCAGGGCCTTGTCCTATTAATTTTGACTGACTCCAAGGTTTCTGCAACCTCTCTGGGCAACCTGCTCCAGTGTTTAACCACTCTCAGTATTTTCTTCCATATACCCAAATAGGATTTCTTTTGTTGCAACTTGTATTCGTTGCCTTTTTTTCTTCTTTATAACCTAAAACCCTCTTTTTAGGGGTCCTGGGGTTATCTTGCCTAGATAGAATTTTTTCAGAAGCCTCTTATATGATGTATACTTGCCTAGGAAATAATTGCTTGTTTGTTTGTTTCACATTATTCACAGTAAATTCTTAAGAAATTATTTAAATTGAGGCAGAGATTTTTAAGATAAGCCAACAAAAGTCAGATTCCAGAGAAACTTGATGGGATCTGGCACATACTTTGCACTAGCTCCATTCATCTCCTTCTGCTTCCCACAGGCATTTCATTTTTGGACCAATTCTAATGATACGTACTTCAGAAATTTCAAATTGCATAAAAAATGTTCCTTGTTCTTTAGAGCAGAAATATTATACAAGTGAGAGAAGGGGCAGAGCAATTAAAATATGTATGGGACTGCAAAGACGAGCCAAAGGAAACATGCTTGCTAATTCGCATGCAAAGGAACAACTCTTGACATGGTTAGGGAACTGCACGCTATAAAGATACCTGATGCAGGAAGTAATCCAATCTGTCAAAGCTCCAGAACAAACAGTACAGCAGGATGTCACAGGTGGAAAGAAAAAGCTGGAATTAAACCAAAAATGTGTCCAAATTAATGCTGGTCAGGGCCATTAAGGGCTGTTGGTGCCCTCAGGGACCCAACACTCTCATCCTCAAATCTCTAACAGCGTTTTTCTAATCAATGCATTTGTGTTGATCCTCCCAGGTGCTGAAATTTGTCCCTGAGGCTGGGCATCCCAGAAGAAAAGGCAGAACCAGGAACAACATGGCCTTAGTAGATATACAGCTGGATCACCATGAGCGTTGTGATTGTATCTGCAGTTCAAGACCACCCCGATAAAAAATAAATAAATGAATAAAAGAAAAAAACAAGACACACTAATTGCAGCTTACTGGACGTTTACATTTAAGCAGGATTGCTCTGAGGACCTTTACTCACTAATGATTTGAACTTGCTAGTAGCCTGCCTTTGCAATTAGCAAAAGTGATCGCTGTGTTTCAGCATAGCTGTGCTGATTAGTGCCATGGCAGCTGAACAGGTATATTATAGATTTATGTATCAGCATCCAAGAATATAGGATTACGGTTATCTGTAGCTAGATTCTGAGGGTTGAGATTTTCAAAGCTCACTTATAGTCCTTAGGCACACAGTGCCGACTGAAATTAAACACCAGTTGTGTAGGTATTTGTGGTAGCTGGCAATCAAATAGCATTGTGTTTCTGTTTCTCACTCACCAGTTCCTACCCTCAAATTCTGCTGCCATTTCTACCTGCTCAGCTCTCCTGACAGTCAGTAGGGTTTTGTGGGTATAGATGAAGAGAGAATTTGAACCTGTATGAGTGTAAAATGGTTTGTCCCACTCCGAGAGGGAACTTCCCAGTGTTACCACCCAACAGAGTGAGATATAATGAGGAAAATCTATCACTACATGAAATAACACACCAGTAAAGTCAAATCTCACTGTTTGTACTTGAGCAAATTGTGTGCTGAAATTAGTAGATGCTTTGCATAAGCCGGGACACTGGTGGTGGTAGGGGGTGTGGAGGCTGGTGCTTTTGCCACGGTGACTCCATGGGAGCCATTGCCCAGGCGCTTCTGCAAGAGGGGGCTCCCGCCAGGTCCCCAGCTAAATCCCTGTGGGCTGGAACTGATTGTGGTCTCTACCTACCTGGACTGGACTCCTGCCCCTTGCCCAGAGCTGCCCACAGTTGCCCAGGAGGAGTCCCCTCGACACAAAAAGGGAGAGACAGCCCTCCCCTTGCATCCTCCTCGCTGCAGTTCGAGGAGTGCCGTGTTTCCCCAAGCAGGCAATGAAGATAGGGCACTTGTTTGTTGAAAATATTGATTTGTTTTGCAGTTGTTACTGGGAAACAAAACTGTGCTTAAGATTTAATTATCGTTATTTGGTTTGGGGTTTGTTTGTTTGTTTGTTTGTTTTAAATATGGATTATTATAACTTCATCATATATGCATTAATCTTAGTTATCTGAGGTTAGTTGTCGCATTTCAGTTCTGTGTATTGCCATGGTTAAACTGTTGACAGTGAATTTCTTTTTGATTGCGTTTTGCTGAGGCATATTAACTCATTAAGCAATGTCTGTCTGTCATGGAAAATGTGCATCATTTATTAACTTCCAGAAGAATATTATTAAACGCCACCTCATAATAAAATAAGCACTTTAAAAGCTACAGCATAGCTTCCTATGCCTTTTAAAATATTATGAAAGTGCTCTAGCTGAAAAAGGAAAATAAATATATCCTTCCAAACTAACTTTAAAGATTTTAAAATGCTGCTCCAGAAGCGTAAAATACAGGCAGATTTAAGTCTGGCAAAGAATTGGAGTTTTGATCATGAATGTAACAGAGGGAATGGGGCGGCACATTTAATGGCTGATGTTTGATATTTAATAGCACACATAGGTTGTATCGATTCATCTTGTTTGTGTTGCCTCTTGTGTTTCTGTGTCTCTGAAAGAGCAAAGTAGTTTGACAGTAGTGCATTATAATTAGTGGAAACTGTCACGTGTTATAATATAATATTGAGAGCCTTTAAGCCAGTATGTTTTAGCAATCTACAATTTTGTTATAAAAGTGCCCTAATGTTCTGACTTACCCTCTTTATCAGCTCAAGCCTTTTATAAGTGCTCTTTCATAATTTTAGCAAAACTTTACTGAAAAACCCCTTAGAAATATTGTGTTACTTTCTTTCCTGTACTTTAACCTTTGAGATTCAAAATGTGTGGGGCTTTTATTATTTATATTAATTTTTCCTATCTGGCTACCAGATGTCTATTTAAAAATGCTCCTGAATGCTGACTTGGGAAGTGATTCATCATTTTTCAAAGCAACTCACGTTAAAAGAACAGCACCGTAACCAAAGATTGCCAGCTTTGTTTCATATTTCAGGACTATTTAAAGAAGACTTCAGTATTTTTCTGTCTCTAGCTTAATAAAAAGATTCACCCAGCCCTTCCATAATTTTTAGCTCATTTTCAAAGAAATTTGCATGCAAGACCTTGGCAGTACTGATTGGTTTTGAGACAGTGCACTCTAATGTATATTCCTGACTGAATTATGCCCAAATTATGCCTAGGGACTCTGGCCTTGTAGTTAGAATTAGTTGTAGGAAACATCAGTTTCATATGGCTTTATGCTATGAGTGGTCCTTTAATTCCCATTCCCCAGGGGAAAATGTGCACCAGGCATCCATTCTGCCTGGCGTCTCCCATGCACCTCTGCATGCTCGCCCAGTCTCCAACCCAAACAGACGTGTCTTGGCGGGGGCCTGTGTTTCTACACCTCCTAATTTTGGGGATCCAGCCTCATCTGGGAGCCTGAGTTACCCCTACAGGCAATGGGGAGGGAGGCTCTCCCAAAGTGTTCCTTAGACCCCAGGTTGAAATCGCCCAATATGGGAGCTCTTCTCTCTCTTTTGACTATGTAGGGAGATCAGAAATCTGATTTTAGCATGTAAGTGAGATACACAAAGGTAGATGGTATGAATACTCATTTTAAAGACTGAAGAGCTAATAGCTTAGCTAACTGAATTAGATACAGGCAGCAGTGGATGCCAGGGTCCAGCAGAAAAATTCAGCTGTAAAGTAAAAAGAGATTGGTATAATAGGGATTATCCTCTTGCTTAATGTTGGGTTTACTTTCTTAGAGGCTAAACTTGTCACAAAATTTAAAGTATTTCTCCTGGGACACTTAGTAATGAATGGAACCGTTCACTGCTTCATGCTGCTGTGTGCCATAAAGACAGTATGCTCCAGGCCAGCGCAGGAGATTAAGGATGGGCTTTATGTTGCAGTGTGGGAATGATAACATACATGTGAACTAAGCAAAGCTCCCAAAATCCCAAGCCCTGAGCTGCAATGACCCTGGTGAAGCCAAATACCAGCAAAACTTTTTATTTATTAGCAGAAATTGCAGAGATGTTTTTCCACACCTTTATTTTCTCTTTCGTCTATGTAATAATTGATACATTATTTACATATTGTTGTAACTTAAAAAGCAATGCTATTAAGAAAACTAATCGAGTTCATTTTTATTGATGGATTTGGAAGCCCCCCAAATAAATACATTTTCAAAGGAAACTCAGAAAGATTCCTAATTTCAAACCACTCACTAGCTTTTTATTTACTGTATTCTTGTGGGATAGAGCCTACTTTCTTGAGTGCAATCTATATATGTATTTTTTGTTATCTCAGTTAAATGCAGCTTTTCTAGCAGTATTTTTTACTTTATGCAGTATGTAATGTGTCTTATCTTGATGAAAAAATAAATACTGCTTTTGAAAGAAGATACTCTGAGTGATTATTCAGAATTCAGACGAACTAAAACTCGTGATTTACTGGAAGACATTTCCACAGCATGACACCATCCGTGCTAGATCTCCTTGTGAATTTTAGCAGTCATTCCCAGGAGCATCAGGGAAGTACCAGAGTGCAATTTTGGGATAGTCAGGTTTGAACCCCTGAGCTGGAAGGGCTGACAGCTTCCTTGCGAAGCAGCAGCAGCAGCATGACAGCAGCACAGCATTTCTGACAACCAGATTAGGGAGCTCCCCTGGGCTCGGTGCTGGTCTCAGCGCCTGTGGGCTTGGCTTGGCTCCAGCAGAGATGTCCTCACCTGTCCTACTGAAGCTGCTCCGTACTGGCAAAGGAGGCTCCTGCTAGAGTTCCACATCCCACCTGAACCAGGCCAGAGCTAAGCATCCAATTGCTGTGTGCAGGGCAGCTGGAGGAACCTAAAGCCTCTTGAGATGGGGAAATTTAATCTACCCTTGTGAGTTCAGGCATTTCCCCCAGCTTTGGCAGAAGCAAATTTTGTTGTGTTGCATCTGGAACATAACATTCATAGCTTTGATAACTAACTTTCCATTTAAGGTTCTTGTATTAAGTTAAAGCCTGCCTTAGGCCTTCACTGGATCTTGGACTGAATGACAGAAATTTTTGCCAAATTAATTCTTCAGTAGCTAGATGCCCTGTCTGATAAGGGAAATACGGATAGCGTACACTTCGGGGACCCAGCTTTGCAGCCTGTCCTCATGCATGTACACCTTGTTCTGTTCACTAATGCTGCTGACCTGGAACAGTCATCCATTCAGGTGAGCATATTTATCCACTTGGGTTTGGTTTTTGTTACTCAGAGAAAGAATTCATATATCTTTTCTTTTTTTTTTTTTTTTTCCTGAAAGAAAAAAGGCACTCAGAAGAGACATTTCCTAACTAAGGAAGCAGTTCTCTTGTGTACAGTGAGCAAGGACATGTTTCATGGGTGGAGGAGACATTTTTTGCCCTGCAGAAATGCACTGAATACACTGTGTCGACAGCAGCTCAGCAACTGCTAAGTGTCCAAGGATGGTGTAAAGTTCCTCCCATCTGGCATCACTAGGTACCTATATAACTAACGGCTAGCTAACATTATCCATTTGTCCTTGTGCTCTACATGAGTGACAGCTTTTGTAAATCTGCAACATGAAAAGTAGCTCTGTGTCTTCAGCTGAAAAAGTATATGGTTCCTGAGGTCATTCAGGAACTTTTTTGAAAAATAATGTGGTTTTTAAACATTCTTCTTCCCATTTTTGAAGAACACAGAATCTTCTTCTAGCTGATTTTAAGATCTATAACAGCTGTAAAAATGCTTCTCTGCAAATTTATTTAAGATTTCCCTTGCTCTTTTCTGGAGTGCATTGCCCAGTCACACTGCTGTAATGTGAATTCAGCAGATGTCCAATTTGTACTTATTTTCCCAAGGACTCCACTGCAGCAGCTAATGAAAATGCAAAAATTAGTATTCTGGTCTCTCGTTCTAGGAACTTTAACTTTGTTTATTGATAGTCTTGGTCAAATATGCTGAAATACATAACATTCATAATTTATTTGGTCGTTCATTGACGGGCCTTGAAAATCTGCCTTAAGTGTTTAAAGTGCAAATTCCATTTTGCATTTCTTTTCAGACTTCTTCAAGAAATGGGATTCCCAAAACAGAAAATATTCTTCCATAAATAGTAGGAAGGAAGTGTTCTAGGTTTTAGACTATCTTCTAAAATTGATTTGACTTAAGACTTGGTCTGAAATTCATTTATAGGTAGCAAAAATCATATTTGAAAACTGAATTTGTAAAACTTAGAAACTGAGTTTCAAAACCTCATTTATGTATTGCTTATAGAAAGTTGCTGAGGCACAGACATGCTTTAATAAAAATGGAAGTAGTTACGTAATAACAGTTACTCTATGAGATGCTCCAATTTCAAGCTGACAAAGGATTTCTGCTTCAGTTGAAAGAATTTCAGTTTCAGAACCAGTACAAAGAGAACAGGATAAAAAGAACTGGGTACCTTTAAAATATTTTGATATCAAGGATGGTGCCATAACAAAAAAAACCCTTAATTTCTGTTCATTGCATTTTTATTAGATAAGTAATAAGAGCAGACATCTTAACCTATTTGGTCTGTAGCTTGGAGAGTATCATCTCAAGTAGTGGATGCACTGAGATGAGCGCTCTCAGCTCAATCTAAAATCAGTTTACGCTCTCCAAGCAAAGGTGGTCCAGAGAACCACCCTTTGTATCAATACAGTTCTGTCAAATCTTTCTATCCACTGTCATAGTCATAGCCTTTTACCAAAGAAAGAATAAACTAATCAATTTGATTTGGTAATATGGTATTTCCACTTGTAGCTAGTGTATGAAGAAAGAGGATTCCCTCCTCACAAATGAAAAACTATTATCCATTGAAGAGTCACAGACTGGCTGAGGTGGGAAGGGCCCTCTGGAGATGGTCTTGTCCAACTCTCTGCTCAAAGCAGGGTCACCTACAGTAGGTTGCTCAGTCATGTCCGGCTGGGTTTTGAATGTCTCCAAGGATGCAGACTCCACTCTGTTACTAGACTTTATGTAAAGAAAAGGGGAGAGATTAATTTATTTTGATGAACTGGAAACAAGAGACAGAGAAAAGTCTAACAAAGTCTTGGACCTCCACTGAGCTGTGGCTCAGGGAAGACTCTCCAGTCTGTGGTGACCAGGCCCTTCTTCCTGCCAAGGTAGGCAGGATTTCGAGCTCCTAGCCCCAGACCCACCCAACAGTATCAGTAATGTGATAATTCCAAGACCAGACAGAGCCACGTATCTTATGTGGTGTGGGGAGAAGGGCCAAACACGTGTGCAGGAGGATTTTTCCACCCAAGGTGTAGTAAATGTCTGGTTCATTAATAAAACAGACACAACTTACTAGCTTACATGACTAAAGCATGTGGCTCGTCCCACACACACAGGAAGGAGCAGCACACCGGCACAGGAGGGAGCCCCAGTCACCTTATCAGACCAATGGACCCCCAACCCTCTCACCCCAGGCTGCCCTGGGGAGCCTCAGCCCGTGAGCCAGGGGACACCTTGTCACCACGAGGCAACGGGAGACGGTCCCCATCACCCCACAGACTGAGGGGTCACTGCCAGGGAGGTGGGGATCACTATGGGAGGGCAGGGAAAGGGTATTTCAAGACTTCACAGGGCTTATCATGGGATGTTCCAGGAGGGATGGGGAAAGGAAGGATCAAGGTGTTCTGGGGAGGAGCAAGTGGGAAAACAGTGGGATAAGGAGACAAAAGAGGCTGGTCCTGTGCAAGGCTGGTCTGTGCAACCTCCCTGGCCATGCCCTGTGTGTGACCAGCGCAGTCTGTCCTGGCCTCTCACTAAACCCCATTTCTAGCTGTTTTCCTGGGCAAGGGGTTCTGTCCTGTGTGCAAGGGTGTGTGGGGGTCTCAGTGACAGCCCTTGGAGTGGAACTGGGGGCCAGAGGCCTGTGTGTCCATGGTATCAGTGACTGGAGAGACCGAGTTGGCTACTGGAGGGACCAGAGGGTCCAGGCCAACTGCCTGAGGGTCTGGGGGTCAACTGAGACCCATGTGCACGTGTGTGTGTGTGTGTCTATGGGAATATGTGCTTGGCCCCGCTGCCGGCTGGATGTGGGCACACAAAGCTGCGGCAGCCTTGACTCCATCAGGCTGCCAGACTCAGCAACCACTAACACCGTTCAGCAAGCCATCACAGGGGAATCTTTCATAAATTGTGAAAAGATTGGAGACTGCAGTATTTTGCAGCTTCCAGATAGATTTTCTCATTAAGTCATAGGAAGGCAAATTGTCCAGCTTTACTGGAATATACAGGCTGGGCTGCAGCACAGCCCCCAGAGCATCCTCCCGAACTTGGAGAGCACCTGATGTAAAAGAGGCCTTCATTAAACCATTCTGGTACCTGACAGATGGCATTCATTGCAACGCTTACATCAAAATACCAACCCTTGGATTCTGTTGCTAATTTATTTCAAAAGGTCAGGCAAGGATTTGTATGCCCTCAAGGAATTGATTGCTTTATAGGAAGCTGCAGTTTCAGTATTCAAATAACCCCGCATAGGCAAAATGCTGCAATTTTCCCAGTTAAACTGTATCTGAACACCAATTACACAACTGATTATTAAATGAAGATAAGCCATGCAGGCTTCCATGAAGACTAATTGTTTTTTTTCAATTAAAATGAAGACACTTGGGTCCAAATTAAGACCCTGACAAGAAAAGGTAAGCAAATTAGTTTCACTGAGAAATGCAGCTACTGCATACCTGAAATCTTCAGGATTGAACAATGCAGGCTAAGTCAGCAATTTTAATAATCAAAATGAAAGTATCCCTTAAAAAGTCCTTCTACATAAAGATAATTCAAAGAGCAAATGAAAACTAGTCCTTGCATTTTAATATTACTAGCTGATTGCACTGAGCTCTGGCCAGCATCAAGTACTTTTTATTTTATGTGAGTTTATAAGTACTTTTGTCTGACAAGCATTTTAACAAGCTATGCAACTTTCACCAAATACTAAACTGCTTTCTTTGCCCTTCATAGCAGTGCCTATTGAAAAACAGAGACCAGAGAGTACTCCCTGCATAGAGCAGAGCTCACATGAACATGTAAATGTCTGCATTAAAAAAAAATCCAAAACCATGTTGAGAGTGATTTGCATATAAGCTGATGGAGTTTTCCTGTTGCTGGCATGGTTTCAAGACAACACTTTGCTTTTAGACTCCAAAATACAATGTTGTATATTCCTGTAGGACCCTACTGAATAATCAGCAATGGTTACATGTTGGCAAAGTAATAGCCCACCTACAAACTATGTTCATGGGGCATCTGCTAAGTGAACTGTTATTTCCATTGATGCCTCCCACCTTCTCCACTGCATTATGACCCTCTAAACTACAGTGTGTGATACCCAGTGACAATGGCCTTCAGGGGCATACAAGTAGACAATCTACAGCTGGTCTGATGAAAGAAGCAACCTGACATAGTACATTGTTTATCTTATAAAACTGAAGGCTGATGCACAATATCGATATTTACTCTCTAGTAAACCTGTACAAACTATATGACTATGTGGGTGCAGCATAAAATAGGCAAAAAGTTGCCCGTAATAAATGCAGGCTGGAAATTTAAAAAGACCATACCAAGGCCTGTAACTTGGAGAAAACTCATGGAGACTGCATGGTCCAGGAAAACCAAATTATCTGGGTGGTCCTTGAAAACTGCCAAGGACCTTATGAACTTTCCTGGCTGTAGAGCACCTGATATGGTACTGAATAACTGAGAAACTTCCTGTACGATAGTGTATGATGTATTACACTGAAGTCATGCGGTTTTCTTCTAGTCTCAGAAAGTTTTCCGAGTAATTTCTTTAACTGCATTTGGTTCCAAACAGTTGGTCCTCCTGATTTAATCTAAAATGGAACAATCCTGTGATCAAATACATCTTGCTAATATAGCTGTGTATGTATAAATATAGCTGTGTATGCATATATATAAATAAAATATATAATGCACATATATTTTTTCATATACATGTATATAAGCTTTTCCAGCTGTTTTAACTCCAAGTTAAAAAACAGCAAGAAAAAGTTTAACTCCTACTCCATCAAGATAAAATTCATCAGCAGGCAAAGAGAAATACTATTTTTACACTACAGCTAAGTTTTCTGTCTTTCCTTGAAAATTGCTAAAGGCTTTTAATACAAATACTTTGCAAGACCTTCTCATTTTTCTCCCAGTCTTCCTCTTCCAGACTTCCACTGCTCACACAGGAAATTTTGAGAAGTCTGCTCAGTGCTAATACAGTTACTGAAGGTTTTTAGTCATAGTTCATTGAAACTCTTCAGCTGAATTTCTTTTTATGAATTTTGCAGTTTTGCTTCTTCTGCACAAGTCTTGAAAGAATGCTAACAGCCATGCTTTGTCTTTTGGGTGTTTAAATCTACAAGACGTCAAAGAAATGTGCCTTTGATGGAGAAATTCAGTGCATAAGAAAAGAGGAAATGCTACATATACCTCTGCCAAGGTCTTTGAATTAGGCATTCCTGTTGACCTCAGAGATCTGTTAGAAGAGCCCTGAGGTCTTAACTGTCTCAACATACTAGCAAAACCTGAAGATCCTAGGGGAATGGTGAACTGCATGAAAGCCTGAACATCCTCCTTACCTCATTTCACTGACAAGGGGCAACACCTTGAGCTGTAACTCCTTGGAAAACCTTCTAGCACTATCATTTTCATCTAAGGTGATAACTATTCTTGGGTTCATAGGGCCACAACCTATGCAGAGAGGAAGACTTAAAACAGTTATCTGATATATACTACTTCAGCCTGCACTTGACAGAATGGGAAAAGACACACAGAGGATGAATGATGAACGTGAGCCTTCTTTCCTCTAAAAGCAGTAAGAAGGTTAGTCAGGCCTCAAGAACCTTTGCTTCAGTTTGATATTGTGATTGTCCATTATTTACCATTTATTGGCACTGGAAAATTAACTGGGTCTTTGGCCTGGAAACCTAGTAATGTTGAGATATGTGATAAGACAGGGGATTCCTCTGACTAAATGCACATCTCTGGCCCAGCCTACAACCCCTGAGAGTCACAGAAGAGAAAGAGGTCCATGCAGGGCAGCTTCCCTGACCGTAACACAAACATCTAAACCAGATCAGGTAAGGAGAACAGAGAGGAACAAGTGCTCCCTTGCCAAGATCATCCAATGGCCCAGTTCAGTGCAAGTGCTATGGCTGACCCATCCCAGGTTCAGTTCCTGATACATACAGCTAACTAGCAAGTGGTACCACAAGGAGCAGGGACTGGTGATGCACAGGGAGAGCAGCTCATACAAGGTAATACAGAAGGGTTAGTTTAAGTCTTGATTTTGTTGACGGTTGAAGGCTGGTCCCAGTAGGCACATTTGTAGATGGAAAGCTGAATTACTGGGTTGAGAAATCACTGGTAACTAAACATACCACTCCCTGGGCTTTAAAGATATGTCATCTGGATTTACTGTTCCTACTTGGTTATGTAAAGATTCCCCACCTCTTCCTTCTAACACAATGTTTTAACATGCTATAGTTACACAAGTTTGAACTCAAATATGATGTTAAATACAGTTATACATGTTAAATATGGTGTTGATATAGCACTTATAAGACCAGAATGCAGAGTTACTGGTATGCTTTGTAGACAGTAAGGTAATTTTAACCACAAGCACATTATTGCATTGCAAATAATTAATTTTCCTCATTGAAGAACATGAATGATACAATGCTATTTATTCACACTGCCTATTCCAAGGCAGTGTTTGCCAACTTTACTGACTATGATGGTTACGTCATCCGTTACTTCATGCTAAAATAAATTACAGATCTCTGCAAAGTCCTCTCCCCTATCTATTGGCAAACAATACTCTCCATTCACTTCCCAGTGATGACTGAATGGCAGGATGCAATGTAACAAAAAAGTCATGAAAACTGCAGAAAATGTAAACTTCCCGTCTATTAATTCTGAACTGTTAGGACAGGCTGAAGCAATGAGCAGTTATAAAGTACATTCCAACTAATAACAGGAAGACTACATTCCCATAAAAGAATTATTACAAGAGAATGTACAAGTGGTTGGGAAACCTACCATGCCTGAATGTTGTTTGAAATTCAGCTGAAATGGGTGGAGAAATGCAGAGGAAACTGTAAGAGTTCCTCTTTCCTCTGGGATGGATGGCAGATGGATTTAACACACTTGTAGAGTATTAATTCTTTTCAGGCATACAATGTCATATATCATGTCATTCATGGCATGGATCATTACAATTGTTTCTAGAGATCGTTCTATAGCAAAGCCCCAGCTCCCAAGCTTAGTTTGGGTACGAGCTCACAACTCATAGCTTGATATTTCTAACTGTTATTTCTAATCCAACACAACTGTTTTGCTCCACTTTTTTTCAGCTCCCCCCACATCAGGCAGTGTTCAGAAGCAAGATTTCATTTTACACCCATCTATTTTTTTTTCCCACTGGATTCACAAGTTAAGTGATTCTGGTCCACAAAGAAACAATTATTCTTTCTGTTGTAGTCCTGCTGATTACTTTACATTGGATCTTGAACACAAGAAAGATATTTTGGTGAAATGACAGGGCAAAACTCTCTGTGCAATTCAGAACAGCCATGCTTCACCTAAGCTAAAGTTTTCAGATTGTGCTGAGTATTTATTTACATACATCAATGTGATATCACCACAAGCTAGAAAAACGTTCTAAGTACCTGCATCCAAAAATGAATACAAATCAGGGTTTCAGTTCCCCAGCTTTCCTGATGTGTGATATTAGTTGGAAAAATAGTGAAACTTAGAAACTGTTGTGATATCCTTCCCACAAATATTTATATTCTGTAGAGGTTTTCCTCAGGGGGCGAAGATAAAATCTCACCCAAAACCATTTGTCTGAGAAAAACAGCTGAATTTTAAACAGGTTGATTTCCAACCTGCAAGCCCTTATCACACCTACTGTCCCTGCAGCGACCTTGGTCAGTGAAACCTCCTTCGCATTGGCCAGTGCTCACTCGTGAGCAAAAGGTGCCAATAAAAACTGCTGGAAAAGACTGAACTGTGGAGCACTCAGGGAAACTGCAGATATTGCAGAGGTAATGGCAGAAAACTAGCATTCACAAGATTTGATTTTTTTTTTCTTAAGTGACATAGAAGTTCTGATGCTGGTTTCAGAAATCAAAAAAAAAAAAAAAAAAGCAAACAAACCAAAATGAGATATTTATTTCACTGGAAGCTGTCTACTCTAGCTGATTACAAATTCCTAGTCACATTAATGGACAAAATGGATATTGAAAATCACCTTTGAAAAATCTGAATTTCTGTAGACTCCTAATATGTCTGGTGACAAGTGGAGTCCCTCAGGGGTCCATACTTCATCAGTGACATAGACAGTGGGATCAAGTGCACCCTCAGCAAATTTGCAGATGACACCAAGCTGAGTGGTGCGGCTGACATGCCAGGAGGACGAGATGTTATCCAAAGGGACCTGGACAGGCTGGAGAGGTGGGCCTGTGTGAACCTCATGAGGTTCAACAAGGCCGAATGCAAGGTCCTGCACCTGGGACGGGGCAACCCCCGATATCAATACAGGCTGGGGGATGAAGGGATTGAGAGCAGCCCTGTGGAGAAGGACTTGGGGGTACTGCTGGATGAAAAGCTGGACATGAGCCAACAATGTGCACTTGCAGCCCAGAAAGCCAACCGTATCCTGGGCTGCATCAAAAGAAGCGTGGCCAGCAGGTCGAGGGAGGTGATTCTGCCCCTCTGCTCTGCTCTGGTGAGACCCCACCTGCAGTACTGCATCCAGCTCTGGGGCCCTCAGCACAAGAAGGACATGGACCTGCTGGAGCGGGTCCAGAAGAGGGCCACCAAAATGATCCGAGGGCTGGAGCACCTCTCCTGCAAGGCCAGGCTGAGAGATGGGGTTGTTCAGCCTGGAGAAGAGAAGGCTGCGAGGAGACCTTACTGTGGCCTTCCAGTACTTAAAGGGGGCCTACAGGAAGGATGGGGAGAATCTTTTTAGCAAGGCCTGTTGTGACAGGACAAGGAATAATGGATTTACACCAAAGAAGAATAAATTTAGACTAGACATAAGAAAGAGATTTTTTACAGTGAGGGTGGTGAAGCACTGGAACAAGTTGCCCAGAGAGGTAGTGGAGGCCCCATCCCTGGCAACATTCAAGGTGAGCTTGGACGGGGCTCTGAGCAACCTGATCTGGTTAAAGCTGTCCCTGCTCACTGCAGGGGGGTTGGGCTAGATGACCTCTAAAGGTCTCCTCCAACTCAAAGCATTCTATGATTCTATGTTTCTATGTTTATTTACTCAATGTTGGGCCCACTGGAGTGTGTGATGCATCACTACAAAGCCTAAAGAAATAATTCAGTGAGATAACATATAGAGGTTGAGCAATATGAATTTCAGAAGAGATTTTAGGTTGAGGGAACCCATGGTGCAGTAAGCCTGATGGGAACTGTGTAAAGACTGAAAGCTGTGATGATTAACTCCCCATGACATTCAGGTAGCTCAGAGGGTAGACTTGATCTTATTAGTTGAGGAATGGGTCAAATAGCATGTTATAAATTATCTTTTTGCCCTCTCAGAAATCTTCTCTGTGCTTCTTACTGTGCTAAAGAAATCCTAGATTGCAGAGAAACAAATGCTAGAAGTCTTGCAGGAATTAAAGTGCAAAAGATACTGTGGCATCTTATTGCTAATGCTGCATTTCTTAGTAGCACTGGCAGCATGATAGAGAAGATAGAATTTAATTTAGTGCTGCTTTCAAACTGTAGAGAAACTCTGGATTAATTTTGTTTTGATCTAGTAAACAATTAGTTTCTAAACCCTAAAAGCAGTTTGTGCTATAGTTTATTTCTCAAAACTTTTTTTTAATTATACACATTAAGTATCATAAGTGAGCTTAAAAATATTACCTGTGCAATTTTTGAGACAGAAAACAACATTAGCCAGAAAGACCACTTGCAAGAATTGTTCCACAATGAGGTAGAAGTAGCAATACACTATTTATATACAGAGTATATAAAGCATCAAGGTTCTGCAGTTAAAAAGATTTTGGATTTAAGGTATAGCTTTAAAGCAAAAGAGAAGTGCTGGAGGGGTGGAAGGGTCCAAAAGCTGGAAGCTGAGAAGAATATTCATCATAAGCTGGAAAACAGGTTAATTTTGGTGCTGTTCATTCTGATTTGGTTTCATGGAACTGAGTCTGTCTAGAGGCTACAGCTTTAATCTCTGAATTTCAAAAAGACTTGTTTATGACTGAAATTCAGCAGAGCTTGTGTGTGCATGCTTAAGTTAATTTCTTGAAGGTAATGAGGTTTGGTAATGTTGTCACTTTGACTTAGGACAGTCTGTGCTTTATCCAAAATGCTAAGTTCCAGTGTCATTGATATCACTCTAGTGGACATTAGTTTCTTCTGCTTCACCTTCACTGTTGTTAGCACTTACATAGTCATGCAGTGAGCTAGACTGTGGAAGTATCTGGATGAAAATTAACCAAAAAGACAGAAAATCAGAATCAGCTCTCTGAGCTGGTAGGAACAGCTGGCTGGGGGAAGACAGGACCACCCTGTTCCCTGACAGCATAGTGCTGAGCTTGTTCAACTTTATAACCTTGCATTTGGAAGTAAATTTTTATATCAAATTTCTTAATTTTAATAATTAATTGTTTTAGCTAATTAGCTCAAGGTTATTGTGTACTGTTTACAGAAGGAAGGAAGGAAGGAAGAAAGTTGGTCAGAGGGAGAGGGACAGACATATGAAAAAAAAATCCAATGCTTAAAAAAAGAGGTGCAACTGCATGAAATTATGCAATTACATGGAACTGCAATGGCACAAAGTGAGACAATTTTGAACAACTGAGAAAATCCAGCAAGTTGAAAAAAGTAAGTGTTCAGAAAATGATCAACCTGGCTTTAACACCCATTTGATTACAGCTTTGTGATCCAAGCAATACCACCTGCAGTGAGGAACAATAGCCAGATCGGGCATTAGTGTTATTAATAAAATGTGATATTTTGTCTTGTTTGAGTGTTCATAGCAAAACATGTAGGCATTTAAATATGTAATTAAATGTTACCTGCCATCCCCTACTGGCTGCTCTGTAAATAGTGCCAATTTCTAGACAAATTTTCTTTGAGTAATGCTGTGCTGCAGGCAGCAAACAATTCTTAAAGCTCTGCAGTCAGAAGAAATATGCTGTAAATTTTACATAGTCTTTAAAAGAGGTAGAAACTTTAACGACCTTATTAGTTGCCAAAAGCATACATTACCACTTTGAATTTTGAGGCAGGACTCTGAACAGCTTGCCAGAGAAGAAATACCATCTGAGCAACCCATGCCAGAACCCTCCATAGAACCTACAGAATTTTACTACACGCAGGAGGGGTGTGTTTTATTGCCAATAAAAACATGATTTCATTAAGGAGCTTTATCATATGCAACATTACATAAACTATCTTTTTTTCACTGCACAAATTCCCATTGAGATCAATTGGGCAAGTGTCCAATTCCCAGACTAGGGATTCTCTGTAATAAACAGAATATGAAACAGCAGAAAAGAGTTGTATTTCAAATAAATTATGAGTTCTAGCTAGCATCTGGCATTGCCTTGTGAAGGATCTTGTTTCCCCACTGAAGGCCAAAGTCATGGTTCCATAGCCCGAAAAGGCGTCTGAATGCTCTCAGGAGTGTCTCAGGGCTCTTCCACCCCAGAACAATGCTGAGGATTGCAAAAGAAGTTCCACAGCAGAAGGAAAGTTTTCAGGGTAGCAGATCTCGAGTAACAGGAAATCTCTTTTCTGCTCATACTCCCTGAGAAAAAAGTAAGAGACTGTAAATAGTTAATGCTAATAATGGTATTGCACTGTATTTTTTTATATGCACCCCATTTTTCTTCCCATATAGTATATTTGACGCAATACCATCATGTATCTACCTAGATTCTGTTAATATCAGTGATTCAGGTTTTCTATTCATTTCTGTAGAATTATGAGAAATTAAAATACTGTGCATATGTTCTAATACTAAAATGACAGATATGTAAGTGGCTTATTTACTGTGATGGAATCAGTCTTGCCCAGCTGAGTAGAAGCTAAGTTCTTTTAATATTCTATGGATGATGTATTTTATTGAGTTCTGTCATCCCTCTAAAGATTCTTCCTTACTCCTTTCTGATTCTAACAAAGATTTTTCTTTTTGTCACCTGCAGTTTCAACTACTATTAGCTCTCTCTTTATTTTATAGTCTGGATGACAGTACTACATGTCTTTCCAGGCTGCGTTTTGATAATCTCTTGAGGTGTCCTCTCATCATGGCCATACAGGAGGAGGGAGGGATAGCTCTGACATTTGCAGACACTCTCATTTTTACAATGACCAAAATGAAGAACAGAGATGAATACAGCAAAGATGGATCTTCTAAATGGCTGCAAAGCATTAAGATGAGAAGTTTGACAGCAACAGGTGACATTTACTTGATCTGAGGTCAAGAAAATCAGTAACAGACAGTTTCCATTTCTGCATTCCATTGTAGAACACAAAGAAAGAACATATTTATTTAAATTATATTTAAGCATGGAAGTTGGGAATTTGCGTAAAACACAGGATCCCTCGATAATCAACAAGGGTGAGATTCAGTTGACCAGGTGTAGATGTCCATAATGTAAACCTCCAGAATTAAATCAAGGATAAGAACATCCTATATATAACCAAGGGAAGAAACAGGCAACCTAAAGCGGATTTCTACATTTAGTCAGAATAATTACGCCCAAAAAATGCTTATTTCCCT